>NC_065590.1:31423004-32033581 GCF_024542745.1 Macaca thibetana thibetana | reverse complement strand
ACACGTAAGCACCCCAGAACCAATCAAGGAGATTCCAGGCCTCCCCGGGGGACTTTAGTAGGTGCCTGTCTGAGGCCAGAGTGGGTGGCTCTGTGTATTGGTGTGCAAGGCTCACACCTATATGCGTTACCTGGGTCCCAACCAAAGTGTGGCCCCTCGGGTCACTGAGTGTGGTGCTCTTCCTCTGACACTTAAGACACTGCCTGCTTTGACCTCTGCCCCCGAGTTCAGGCCAGGCTCAGGCAACCAAGGGATGGTATATCCATGAATATTCCAGAACTCCTCTGGAACAATAGCTTACCAAAACGTCATGATCATGCTCCCTCATCTTCACATAGGCACACAGGCATGCAGCCACACCCTGTGTTGGGGGTGTGGTGGCTTTGGAAGGGGCCACACTGCCCGGTTGCACACCTGCCCCTGTTCCACCCCATCCTCACCAGCTGCAGCTGGAGCTCTTTGGCTTCCATGTTTTCCCAGGGACTCTGGTTTCAGGCTGGGGCTCCTGGTCTGAATCCCAGTGAGACCTCAGCTCAAACCCTGCACATCTGCATCCACCTCTGATGACCTGCAGTCTAAGCCAGAGGTAGCACACTGCCTGGGCACTAGAGGGAAGCTGCTGCTGTACAAATCCCCTCTCCATCTTCACCCTGAATGTTCCTCTCACTGAACCTTCTAACCCCATCGTGTCCTTGCACCCTTAGCACTGGGGTCAACACGACCATCTAAATTCTTTAGATAACTAGGCACATACGCCTGAAGAATAACAAATGTCCTTTTTAAAATGCCACTACTGGCCAGGCACAGGGGCTCACACCTGTAATCCCAGCACTTTGGGAGGCTGAGGCTGGCGGATCACGAGGTCAGGAGATCGAGACCATGGCACTCTACTCCCTATTATGCAAGCTCCTCCCTTTTCCATCTACTCATGTTTCTACTCCTCAATCTTTAGCTCCCTGGCTCTCTGTCTTACCAGTTTACCAAATCAAGAACTCCTGTTTCTCTCCATCTCTTCAGATTGATTGACCCAGTTATGAACTGTTTCCCTTGCTCAGGTTCTTTTTGGAACACAATGTCTCAAATTTATACATTATCCCAATGCTCTAATCATTAACAAAAAAAATCACCACTTTCCTTGGATTTGGTTTGGGCAAATCCTTTTTTTTTTTTGTGGCTTTCCCCTAGTGCTGGAGATCAGGCAAAATTGACTTTTGGGACTTGCAACGGTAAGGGTCTGTTCCTGGATCCTGGGGATCCCACTAAGGTGTTATTGAGTGAGGAGGCCTTGTTCACCTGCTCCCTTGTTCATGTCTCTCTTCCTCTGGAATTTAGTCCAGCAAAAATAAAACTGTGTTATGAGCAGCAGAAGCATCCATGAGATTGAAATACTGTCCACAGCTGTCCTGTTTACATGATTAATGAGAGAGCCTGTGCCTGGCTGGATATGATGAGAATTCAGGATTGGCATGGAAAAGGAAGCTGTAACAACCAAGAGAGGCAAGGGATGGTCTATCTCTGGAGAGCAATTATTTTAGAAAAAATAGTACATGAAAATAAAGCTATACGCTCACTGCCTTCCTCTTCAGGTCAAGTAGGCTGAGGGAGTTGACCATTCTTGTTTTTTTTTTTTTTAAGACGGAGTCTGGCTCTGTCGCCCATGCTGGAGTGCAGTGGCACAATCTCGGCTCACTGCAAGCTCCGCCTCCCGGGTTCACGCCATTCTCCTGCCTCAGCCTCCCTAGAAGCTGGGACTACAGGCGCCCGCCACCGCGCCCGGCTAATTTTTTTGTATTTCTAGTAGAGACGGGGTTTCACCATGTTAGTCAGGATGGTCTCGATCTCCTGACCTCGTGATCCACCCGTCTCAGCCTCCCAAAGTGCTGGGATTACAGGCTTGAGCCACTGCGCCCGGCCCCATTCTTGGTTTTAAATTCTTTAGATAACTAGGCACATACACCTGGAGAATAACAAATGTCCTTTTTAAAATGCCACTACTGGCCGAGCGTGGTGGCTCACGCCTGTAATCCCAGCACTTTGAGAGGCCGAGGCGGGCAAATCACGAGGCCAGGAGATAGAGACCATCCCGGCTAACAGGGTGAAACCCCGTCTCTACTAAAAAAAAAAAAAAAAAAAAAAAAAATTAGCCGAGCATGGTGGCGGGTGCCTGTAGTCCCAGCTACTTGGGAGGCTGAGGCAGGAGAATCACTTGAACCTGGGAGGCAGAGGTTGCAGTGAGCTGAGATCGCACCACTGCACTCCCTCCTGGGTGACACAGCAAGACTCTATCTCAAAAAAAAAAAAATGCCACTACTCCCTCTCGGTCACTACTGGTGGCAGTGGACACTGTTGGAAATGCTTTGGGAGGCAACTAGGCCAAATGCACCAGGAGCTCAAAAAATATTTATAGTATGTGACACAGAGATTTTACTTCCAGGAGTAAGTCAGAAGGAAACAATCCCAAATAAGGGGAAAAAAGTAATAAACACAAAATTGTTAACTGCAAGCCCATTCTATCACAGGAAAACATTGGAACCAACTAACCACTCAATGATAGAAGGATGATTAACTCATATTGCATTCTCTTGATCAAATATTATGAAGTCAGGAAAATTTTAATTACAGAGATGATAGCAACATGGGAATGTAATGATGTAAAATTTTAGGCACACTTAACTGTAGTGACCTAAAAATGTCTGCTCATGTAATCAAAGATACATAAAACGGGAAATAGATGTGTTAAGGTGGTAGAATTATTGGTAATTTTTTCTTTTTATATCCACCAATGTAAAGTTATTATATGTCCCTTATAATACCTAAAATAAATACATAAAATGCAAACGGTTAATAAATGGGGCAAGAACTAGCATTAAGGGGCTATTATGTTTCAGGGATTATTTATATACGTATTATCTAATACAATTTTTATTTTTCTCCTGAGCGATGTCTCTTTTTGAATTTTTACATATGGGGAAACTGAGGTTGAAAGAAGTTGATTGAGGGTGAATAGGAGGTGGAAAGAAGGCAGATAAACACTTAGCATGATTAGGAATTTGTCCAGAAGCAGGACAATTAAGAAGTAGCAGGGATTAGACAGCCCATTCTACTCGTTGGCAACATGAGATGGTGAGGGCAAGTTCTCTCCTCAGCTGTTTTTCTTGTGCTGCTCTCCTGGCAGGGGATTGAGGGATGAACTATCGCAGTATCCAATGGATCCAGGATTGCTGCCCATCTCTGCGTATTCTAGAGGTCCTCCTTCCCAAATGGGTGACATCCTGTTGGGCATCATTTCAGCAGTTGGGGAACAGGATGTGGTTGTGAAGCCCATCTGAAGATTCTCAAACACACATTTCTTGGGGATGCCCAGAAGAGGTGATGCAATAGGTATCCTAAAATGCCTAACCAGGGGTTCATGGGGTGTCGATTATGGGGTCCAATGTAAGAGGGGAAAACAGTGAGCAGAGTAAGGAACTGAGGAGGTGATGACAGAGAGAAATGGAACATAAAGTTCTTTTTTTTTTTTTTTTTTTTTTTTGAGACAGAGTCTAACTCTGTTGCCCAGGCTGGAGTGCAGTGGTGCAATCTCGGCTTACTGCAAGCTCCGCTTCCTGGGTTCAAGCGATTCTCCTGCCTCAGCCTTCCCAGTAGCTGGGACTACAGGCGCCCGCCACCATGCTCGGCTAATTTTTTTGTATTTCTAGTAGAGATCGGTTTCACCCTGTTAGCCAGATGGTCTCGATCTCCTGACCTCGTGATCCGCCCGCCTCGGCCTCCCAGAGTGCTGGGATTACAGGCATGAGCCACCGCGCCTGGCCTGGAAACATAAAGTTCTTATAGAGAAAGAGACACTCAAGAGCCCTCTCTCTCCCCCCATGTGCACAAAGGAAAGGCCATACAAAGACAAAGAGAGAAGATGGCCAGCTATAAGCCAGGAAGAGCCTTCACCAGAAACCAAATTGGTTGGCATCTTGATCATGGACTTCTAGCCTCCAGAGCTGTGGGCAAATAAGTGTCTGTTGTCTAAGTCACTCAATCTGTGGTATTTTGTTATGACAGTCTAATCAGAGTGGAGTAGGGGAATCTATAGGGCTAAGATAGTCAAACTGTAAGGCTGATGTGTGGAATGGTTCACCTATATGAATGATAAAACCGCCCATGAAGGCTGGGTATGGTGGCTCACGCCTGTAATCCTAGCACTTTGGGAGGCTGAGGAGGGTGGATCTCCTGAGGTCAGGAGTTCAAGACCAACCTGGCCAGCATGGTGAAACCCTGTCTGCACTAAAAATAAAAAAAATTAGCCGGGCGTGGTGGTGCATGCCTGTAATCCCAGCTACTCTGGATGCTGAGGCAGGAGAATTGCTTGAACCTAGGAGGCAGAGGTTGCAGTGAGCTAATATCATGCCACTGCACTCGAGCCTGGGTGACAGAGCCAGACTCCATCTCAAACAAAACAAAACAAGACAAGACAAAACAAAACAAAACAAAACGAAACAAAACAAAGCCACCCATGAAGATGATTATAAAATGAATCACAATGTTAGATAAACTTACTGGGCACTTATGGGCCAGGAAATCAAAGTACTTTAAATGCATTAACTCCTCTACCAATCCCATGATATAGGTGCTACTATTTCATACCCACTACATGTGTGAAGGCACTGAGGCAGAGAGAAGTGAAGTAGCACATCCAAAGTCACAGAACTAGTGAGACGTGGGGCTCGAACCACACACATAGGTTGGAGAGCCCACACCCTTAACCACTTTTCTGTATTGGGATGTGGGAAATGTTGCAAATCAAGGGCCAAGAAAGGATGTACTCAGAGAGGTGAAAGAAGAAAGGTTTGCCAAAGTAATCGGTCAGATCAGCTGGGCAACTCTGGATGCTCAGTGGGTGAGAGATGTCAGAAGATGATCTCGTTGCCTCACATCCAGAGGGACATGAAAACCTGTGGTGTGAGCTTTAAGGGATACAGGATTTTTGTGTGGGAATGGAAGAGAAATAGTGTGGAATTAAGAATGGGGCACTGGGCTCTGCAGCTATGTTCATACCACCTAGCAAGCTGAATGCACCTGAAAAGGTTGTGATGTGGCAGCAGCTCCGTGTTAAAAATAGGTGCTGGCTAGAGAGGGTGCCTTCAGGATCTGCTGCTGCCTGCAGAACTGGAATTTCCTCCTGACCCACCTCTCAGGGGTGGCCTGAGTCCCCAGCCCTCCCCAGTTCTTAGGAAGGAATGTTAGTGAAGTTGTTCTTAGTTGTAGCAGTCTAGATCAAATCAAGTGATGTAAAACACACTAGCTTAAACAGAAGCTTAATATGAGAATTATTAAATATGATAAAAAGAGACTGGGCATGGTGACTTGCACCTGTAATCCCAGCAATTTGGCAGGCTGAGGTGGGTTGATCACTTGAGGTCAGGAGTTTGAGACCAGCCTGGCCAACATGGTGAAACTCTGTCTCTACTAAAAATACAAAAATTAGCTGGGAGGTGCACACCTGTTGTCCCAGCTACTGGGGAGGCTGAGAGGGGAGAATTGCTTGAACATGGGAGGCAGTGAGCTGAGATCGTATCATGCCACTGCACTCCATCCTGGGCAACACAATAAAAAAAAAAAAAAAAAAAAGAATCACTATAAGATATAAGGAAACTATATAGTACCCTAGGGCTGACAGAGAGTACCCAAGAAAAAATTAAATTGGAAAGGTTTCAGATGTGATTGAAGAAAGTGTGATTTAGTCCACCTGATAGGAGAAATGTGTCCTGGCTTTCCCAGTCTGAAGTTGGTCTGGAGTTGCTGAGTGAGCAACAGGTCACCTTCTGAAATGCAAGTACAGGAGCAGGCAATTAGCAACGGGTGGCAAGGGCATGCAGTGGCAGTCTGGGCAGTGACAGGCAGGAGGGCTTTGGAGAATGTGGCATTCTCTGAAATTTACATAATTTGCTCCTCATCTCATCATCTTCTGAGGGCCGGGATTGGGGAACTCACATGGACATCCTAGAGATATTTTGTGATAAAAATGTGAGAGTGTGGAATCTTGCACTGCTCACAAACGGGTTGCACCTTCAAGGGGTCAACAAGATTTCCAATGGAGATGATTTGATCATGCGACGAAAGCCCAGGGGCCAACATTTCCAAATGGGAGGGGACACAGACTCCTAATTTTGGCATTCCTTCTTTATGGTCCTCTGATAGTCCCCTGCCACCCTCCCTATTTGTTATGGGGTTAAGTGATGGAAGCAGGGACAGACCAGGAGGGGGTTGTGCTCTGTGAACAAAGGCCCAACCTTGTAAATATAAATAAAATAAAACCAACTCTGAGTCCCCATCCTGTTGGATGAGAGGGGAATTGTACTGTAGGGCTTTCTCCTTCAGCCCTTCTTTGCCTCAGAATGGTATAAAGGTTCCAGGGGCTTTATAAAGAATAAAATATTTGAGGAGGACTATGAGGTTTTTGGCTACTGTTGAGTGCTGTGGTTTTTTTTTTTTTTTTTTTTTTTTCTTTTTCTCTCTCTTTTCCTTTATAGTAGGTAGATAAATGGGGGAAGAAAAGGCTAAACTAATAAGAAAGAATAAAGTGTTTCACAATTGTTTTGAGGGTATTTCTCATAGTCTATTTGCCTAGAAAGCAGAACCCAACGCAAAAGTTTATGGTGTAACTAATAAACTGAATTCAGCAACACCTTAAAAGGATCTTACACTATGAACAGGTGGGATTTATTCCAAGCATGTAAGAATGGTTTAACATAGGCAAATTAATACATGTGATACACTATATAAACAAAATGAAGGATAAAAATCATATAATCATCTAAATAGAGACAGCAAAAACATTTGACAAAATTCAGGATCCTTTTATGATATAAAAACTTTCAATAAAGGAGACATAGAAGAAATGTGCCTCAACTTAATAAAGGCCGTATATGACAATCCCACAGCTAATACCATACGCAACAGTGAAAAGTTGAAAGCCTTTCCTCTAAGATCAGGAAAAAGACAATGATGCCCACTTTGGTCACATCTTCTTTAACATAGTATTGAAGTCTTAACCAGAGCAATTAGGCAAGAAAAAGAAATAAAAGGCACCCAAATTGGAAAAGAAAAACTCAAATTTTCTCTGCTTGCAGATGGCATGATCTTATAAATAGAAAACCCCAAAAAAGCTCTACCCCCAAGCTACTAGAACTAATAAACAAATTAAGTAAAGTGGCAGAATACAAAATTAACATATGCAAAATTAATAGTTATATGTGAACTATTCATTAGTTTCTATACTCTAACAAGGAACTAGCCCTTAAAAGAAATTAAGAAAATGATTCCATTTATAAGAGCATAAAAAATAATTAGGATAAATTTAACCAAGCAGGTGAAAGCTCTATACACTGAAAACTATAAAGAACAGATGGAAGAAATCCAAGAAGTCACAAATAAATGGAAAAATATCCTATGTTCATGAATTGGAAGAATTTATATTGTTAAAGTGTCTATATTACCCAAAGCAATAAATCTATAGATTTAATGCAACCCCTATCAAAATTCTAATGACATTTTTCACAGAAATAGAAAAACAATACTAAAGTCTGTATGGAGCCACAAAAAAATCGAGAATAGCGAAAGCAATCTTGAACGTAAAGAACAAAACTGGAGACATCACACTACTTGATTTCAAAATATAGAACAAAGCTATAGTAATCAAGAAAGCATGGTACCAGCACAAAAACAGATGCATAAGTCAATGGAACAGAACAGAAAGTCAAACCCAGAAATAAAACTCTCATGATTATGATTAATTGATCTTTGACAAAGGTGTCAGGAACACACATGGGGAAAGGATAGTTTCTTCAATAAATAGTTTTGGGAAAACTGGATATCCCCAGGCAGAAGAATGAAAGTGGACCCTTATCTCATACCATTTACAAAATTCAACTCAAAATGGATTAAGACTTAAATATAAGACCCGAAACTGTAAAACTAGTAGAAAAAAAGTAGGACTTCTTGACATTGGTCTTAGAAATGATTTTTTAGATGTGATTACATCCAAATGGGATTACTTCAAACTAAAAAGCTTCTTCTGTACAGGAAATGAAACAATCAACTAAGTGAAGAGACAACCTATGAATGGGAGAAGATATTTGTAAGCCATGCATCTGATAAGTGGTTAATATCAAAAATACTTAAGGAACATACACAATTCAATAGCAAAGAAACAGCCTGATTAATAATGGGCAAAGGACCTGAATAAACATTTTTCCAAAGAAAACATAAAAGTGGCCAACAGTTATATGAAAAGGTGCTCAATATCACTAAGCATCAGAGAAACGCAAATTGAAATGACAATAGGATATCACCTCAAACATGTTAGAATGGCTGTTATCAAAAAGACAAAAGACAACAAGTCTTGATGAGAATGTGGAGAAAAGGGAACCCTTGTACACAGTTGGTGGCAAAGCAAATTAGTACAGCTATTATGAAAAACAGTATGGAAGTGCCTCAAAATTTAAACGTATAATACCATATGATCCAGCAATCCCACTTCTATGGTATTTCAAAGGAAATGAAATTATTATCTCAATGAGATATCTGTGCTTCCATATTTATTGCAGCACTCCTCACAATAACCAAGAAGTGAAATCAGCCTAAGTGTCCATCAATGGATGAATGGATAAAGAAATTGTACATGTATACCTACAGTGGAATATTATTCAGCCTTAAAAAGGAAGACAATTCTGCCATTTGTGACAATATGAATGAACCTGGAGGACATTAAGCTAAGTTAAATAAGCCAAGCACAGAAAGACAAATGCTGCATGATCTCATGGATAGGTAGAGTCTAAAAAAGTCAAACTTATAGAAGCAAAGAGTAGAATGGTGGTTTCCAGGGGCTGGGAGTTGGGAGAAATGCAGAGATGTTGGTCAAGGGTACAAAGTTTTAGTTAGGCAGAATGAATAGTTCTGGAGGTCTAATGCACAGTACAGTGACTCTAGTAACTGATGCTGTATTGTGTTCTTGAAGTTTGCTGAAAGAGTAATCTTAAATGTTGTCACACACAATAATAACTAAGGTAATGTATATGTTAATTAGCATGATAGTGGTGGTAATCATTCTACAATGTATATACATATCAAAGCATCACATTGTATATCTTAAATATATACAGTTTTATGTATTTATTTTTTGAAGCAGGGTCTTGCTCTATTGCCAGCTATGCTGGAGAGCAGTGGTATGATCATGACTCACTGCAGCCTTGACCTCCTGGGCTCAGTGATCCTCCCGCCTCAGCCTTCTGAGTAGCTGGGACTACAGACACCCACCACCAACTGGCTCATTTTTAAATTTTTTGTAGAGACGAAGTCTCACTATATTGCACAGTCTGGTCTCAAATTCCGGGCCTCAAGTGATCCTCCCACCTTGGCCTCCCAATGTATTGGGATTACAGGCATGAACCCCTGCACCTAGCCTACATGTAATTTTTATTTGTTAATTTTACCTCAATAAAACTGGAGAAGAAAAGCTTATGGCTTAATATTTTGTTTAGGAATGCAAACCAGTGGTGTGCTGGAGCCAGCTTGAACTGTCTCACAAAAGCTGATCATTTAATTTTTAGAGATTGTTGTTGAACACAGCCATTATTAAAAATTAAATTACACAAATATAAAATTAGAAGACATTGTATTAAAAACAAAAGCAATAAATACCCAAAACTCACCACTTCCTAATTATTTGACTATAGTTTCCTATTATCTATGCTTTTGAGGTTATTTACATTTATTATGGAAATACGAAAAAATGTGTTATCAGAGCAACTCCACTTCCAATAACATTATGTTTTAGGTTGAAATCAGACATTTTGGGAGTACTGTACATCACAGATAGAGGCAAAAGCTACAAATCTGGGCTCCATTTGTCTTGTCGATTGTATGGAGTTAAGAAAGTGAAGAAGAAAATGTTAATAATACAAATTAAACTTAAAAGCATGTCATGTTTGGAGCCATTATATTGAGAATACTACATAAAATTGAAATATTCTTCCAGAATGTGAAAACTATTGTCCAATGCAACAAAGAAATTGCTCATGCCATGACGAGCAAAGTTCAGACATATGTCTTTGTACTTTCCCTTTCATCTTACTTATTAATTTAAATGAAAATATCAGCTAACATTTACATTGGAACTATACTTGAGAGCCAGATATTAAACTTCACCAGCACATCACTGGCAGAGGCCCCAGGCAACAGGAGTGAGGGAAAAAGGAAGTGAGGTAGGGAAAAAGGAAGTGAGGTGGGGAAAGAAACAGTGCAAATATAAGGAGGTGTGGGTTCACATCCAAAGGAATTGAAAACAGGATCGCAAAGAGATATTTGCATACCCATGTTCATTGCAGCATTATTCACAACAGCCAAGAGATGGAAGCAGCCTATATGTTCATTGATGGAAGAATGAATAAAGAAAATGTGGTGTATATATATGATGGAATACTACTCAGCCTTAAAAAAGAAGAAAATTATGTGATAGGCAAAACCACAGATGAACCCTTGAGAATATTAAGGACGCTGGCTAAGTGAAATAAGCCAATCACAAAGACAAATAGATACAGCATGATTCCACTTATTTGAGGTATCTAAAGTAGTCAAACAGAAGTGGAAACAGAAAGCAGAATGGTGGTTGCCAGGAACTATAGGGAGGGGGATAGATGAGTTGCTGTTCAGTGGGTACAGGGTTTCAGTCCTGGCAAGATGAAGAAGTCCTAGCGATCTGTTGGACAATGATGTGTGCGTAGATGGCACTAATATATTGTGAACATTTAGAAATGGTTAAGATGACAAATTTTATGCCACTTAACTGTATGTATTTTATATGTATTTATACAGTATTATATGCATTTTACCACATAATATACAGAAAAGAGAAAAAAAGAAAAGAAATACAAGGAAGTATTATATGCATTTTACCACATAACATACAGAAAAGAGAAAAAAAGAAAAGAAATACAAGGAGGTACGTTATTGAGCTGTTCTCAGAGTTGTAAGTGCAGCTAATTGTGTGGTTTTATAATACACCTTCCAAATAGTCTACCTGGGGAAGAAAGGGAAAAGAAGTTCTCTCCCAGCTCCAACCCCACTTGGTCTCCCAGTGATCAAAGTCACTCTAGGGGTGTACCCCTGGCTACGTCACCAGAAGTTGACAGGTTTGCAGGTGCAGCAATCTTTCTTAGTCTGCTCTGTGCATGGGGCTTCTCGACCTGTGGCTTTGGTGGCAGCAGCAGTGACCTGGCTCCACGATCATAAGCTACTTCTAGGGCCAGAAAGCAAGGCATGTGCATAGACCTGAATGGCATAGACACTGAGCCTAGTACGGTCATTCCCTGGGCTCTACATTTAAGCTGCAATCAGGGAAGGAGTTTTATGCGGACACCATTGTTTGTCACCAGAAATAGGGAGGAAAACATAGAATTGCAAATTGGCATGCAAGGGTTTTATTTATTTATTTTGAGACAAAATCTTGCTCTTGTCCCCCAGACTGGAGTACAATGGCATGATCTCAGCTCACTGCAACCTCTGCCTCCTGGGTTCGAGCGATTCTCCTGCCTCAGTCTCTCTGGTAGCTGGGATTACAGGCACCTGCCACCAAGCCAGGCTACTTTTGGTATTTTTAGTAGAGACTGGTTTCACCATTTTGGCCAGGCTGGTCTCGAACTCCTGACCTCAGGAGATCTGCCTGCCTTAGCCTCCCAAAGTGCTGGGATTACAGACGTGAGCCACTGTACCTGGCAGCATGTAAGGGTTTTAGTTGAGGAAGCCGTTTGTCAAAAAGGCAGACAGGTGACAATGACCTAGGTAATATATTTTCTGCAGAGGAAAAGCATTTTCATAGTATCTACTCAGAGTTCCATACAGCAAAATAAAGGCCAGTACTATTGGGGACTGTTGTACTGTGGCTGTAGTAAGTAGTTTATAAAACTCAGCTAATGAATGGGAGAAAGCTACATTTATTAAAAGATCATGATATTGATAAGAAAGAATTTTAATTTTCAAAATGTCATTTTAGAGAGTGAATTTATCTGCATAAAGAGCTGACTGGAACATAGATTTTATTATTCTCCACTATTGGGAAATTGGCAATGACAAATAGGGTCAAATCCCTTTTATTTATATTGCATTTATGTTGTGCTTTGGAGAAAAGATTGTCCCATTAATTAAGCTGAACAAATTCTTGTGAGGAGGACTTACTTTTATTAGCAAGCACTTATTAATCACACGGCTTTCCCTTCATCTAATCAGTTGTTACAACTACTCTCCTGGTGAAGCAGTTTTTATTTCCCTTCCTATTCAGCAGTGAAGAAAGTGACTCAAGGTCATTCAGATAGAACTACACATAGGAGACACGACATTTTTCTTAACAACGGTTTAGGATCTTGTAACAAGGGGACTCCCCAGAAGAGGAAAGCAATTATTAAGACAATAAAATTGTCATGAAGGTGCAATTTGTCTCCTCTGTGCTTTCTGTTCCCCAGTCCATCTCAGCTGCCTAAAGTCTGAATCGCTTTAGCAACACCCCCAGGGACCTCTGACGTCTCCTCACTTTACCATCCTCAGCCCTGGCTCCCACGCGGCTTGGCTATCTCTGCACAGCGACCACGGTCAGACACAACCTGTGCTCCTTCTTTGTTGCACATCCAGAAGATGCGTCTCTGATGATGAGAGTACAGTAGGTCATGGGTTAACCCTAGAAAAAAATCCCTTTTATATCTCTCAGAAAGAAAATCAGCCCATAAGTAACTCCAGGCACTGTTCTCAAGCCTGGGTGAGATATTTATGGCTGGTTGAAGACAAGAACATCCAATGCCCCTGTAACGGCTGCCAGGGCACTCCCCATCCCATCGCTCTCCGTTGCTATCTTACTGCCAGCGCCTGCATTTCCGAAACTGTGGGCTTTTCCCGTGGGAGCTGCAGGCCAGCCTCCCCGCTACCCTCAGCAGCCCTCCACTGATTGACAGGAGTCTGTGTATGTGAATACCCCAGCTGCTCACCCTGGGGGTGGGACAACCCTGAGGCACACGCTCTACGCTGGTCTTGGAGTTGCACAGCAGAATCAAGCTCCAGTTGCTTATGTATTAGCTTGCTTGATAATAATCCTTTCACTCATTTCCTTCCTTCCTCATCTCACTTCCCTACTCGCCTAGTGGTGCTATCTGGGATTGCCTCCCCAATAAAATACTTTGCTTGGGGATTCTTGCCTCAAGATTGGCCTCTGGAGGGAATCCAAATAAGCAGACTCCAAAATTGTAGGACAAATTTGAACTGAATATAAGCCAACCTTTACTTTTAAAAGAGCCCGGGAAGATGGGGTATGAAGTTTGGCTGAGCTCTTCCTATGCTTGTTGCATGACTTTGATTTGCCTGGAGCTGAAGGGACTCTGGGTGTTCCAGTTCTCCACACTTCATTAGTTTTTCAAAGTTGTTTCAAAAAACCAGTACTTCTCTATTTTTATCTACGTTAGCTCTTTTTGAGATAAAGTTTAATTAATGTATTAGATTCTGTGAGAAAAGCAATGAGCCTGAAATTTAATGAGTTAATCTTTTTTCTCCCTTTCTTTTCTCTAATAATGGGAGCATGTTGGCATTTGGTTAAGTTCCATACAGTTTGATATGTAGTTGTAAATACAAAAATAGATGAACTAAGTACCTAGCTCCCCAAGTTAGAAGAGATGATGGCAAAATACATTTAAGGAAAGTAGGAGGAAAACACGATAAATATAAAAACAGTGATTATTGAATTAAAACCCACAAAAATTATAGCATTGATAAATCAAAGAGCAGCCTCTTCAAAAAAGCAATAAGTTATATAAACTCCTGGCAAGTCTATTCAGGAGAAAAAAGAGAACACAAACAGATATACCTATGTACTGTACATCACATCAATGAATCAAAGGATGCCTTTTTATCACAGCTATTGTTCAGCATTGTTTAGGAAATTGTGCAGAATTACCCTAACTTCAATCCAGTAACACAGGTTTTCCAAGCAGTGGTGGCTGTGGAAGGTCTGGCTAGGAAAGGATAAGAGGACACAGGCTGTGGCATGGGGGTGTTGGAGACAGGACTGCCATTGTCCTGAAGCATATTGGTGGATGTTTTGCATATTAGTGGATGTATAGTAGTGATGCAAGGCTAAATAAGTTTAGCTAGGATTCTTTATCACATGACTTTTCAAAGCTCTCAGCACTCAAATATAAGTAGAGAACCTACAAGAGGGAGATGAAGGATCCAGCATTTTTCAAATTCATGGGATGCTAGGGCCCTGTGGACTGTGGATTACACAACACTGTGCTAGGGGCTGCGGTGAAGCAGGAACTGAAAAGCAGCACAAAAAGAACTATAGATTTATTTACAAAAATAGATCATTATTTTTGTTTGCTAGAGAATATGATCATTTCTCTAGGAAGCATAAGAAAATTAATTGAAAACCTATATGACCAGTTACAACATAACTATGTAAAAATTAATAGCTTTTCAACATGCCAACAAACACCAGGTACAAATAAAATAGAAAAAATATTACATTTAAGTTAGACCTAATACCATAAAAATCCTAGAGGAAAACCTAGGTAGTACCATTCAGGACATAGGCATGGGCAAAGACTTCATGTCTAAAACACCAAAAGCAACAGCAGCAAAAGCCAAAATTGACAAATGGGATCTAATTAAACTAAAGAGCTTCTGCACAGCAAAAGAAACTACCATCAGAGTGAACAGGCAACCTACAGAATGGGAGAAAATTTTTGCAATCTACTCATCTGACAAAGGGCTAATATCCAGAACCTACAAAGAACTCAAACAAATTTACAAGAAAAAAACAAACAACCCCATCAAAAAGTGGGCAAAGGATATGATGAACAGACATTTCTCAAAAGAAGACATTCATACAGCCAAGAGACACATGAAAAAATGCTCATCATCACTGGCCATCAGAGAAATGCAAATCAAAACCACAATGAGATACCATCTCACACCAGTTAGAATGGCGATCATTCAAAAGTCAGGAAACAACAGGTGCTGGAGAGGATGTGGAGAAATAGGAACACTTTTACACTGTTGGTGGGATTGTAAACTAGTTCAACCATTATGGAAAACAGTATGGCGATTCCTCAAGGATCTAGAACTAGATGTACCATATGACCCAGCCATCCCATTACTGGGTATATACCCAAAGGATTATAAATTATGCTGCTATAAAGACACATGCACACGTATGTTTATTGCAGCACTATTCACAATAGCAAAGACTTGGAATCAACCCAAATGTCCATCAGTGACAGACTGGATTAAGAAAATGTGGCACATATACACCATGGAATACTATGCAGCCATAAAAAAGGATGAGTTTGTGTCCTTTGTAGGGACATGGATGCAGCTGGAAACCATCATTCTTAGCAAACTATCACAAGAACAGAAAACCAAACACCGCATGTTCTCACTCATAGGTGGGAACTGAACAATGAGATCACTTGGACTCAGGAAGGGGAACATCACACACCGGGGCCTATCATGGGGAGGGGGGAGAGGGGAGGGATTGCATTGGGAGTTATACCTGATGTAAATGACGAGTTGATGGGTGCAGCACACCAACATGGCACAAGTATACATATGTAACAAACCTGCACGTTATGCACATGTACCCTACAACTTAAAGTATAATAATAATAAATACATTAAAAAATATTACATTTAAATACCATTACACTATAACATACTTAGGAATAAAATTGACAAGAAATACACTGGATCTGTATGAAGAAAGTCAAAAAGTGTTCCTGAAAAACATAAAACAACAATGAGGGGTTTTTTCTATGTTTTGAAGTTGTCGGTTTCCCAAATTAATCTGTGGATATCATATGGACACAATTAGAATAGTAATAGAAATTTAAAAGGAATTTAAACAATTATCTGAAGTTAACTAAGAACTTTCTATTTTCATGTTGTATTTTTGAAATAAAAATTCGTATTTATTATTTTTGCAATGAGATAAAAATTATTAAAACATGAGAAATACTCTTAAAATATTTAAACAAGAAGTAATATAGGAAGGGCTTACCTTACCAGATGTGAAAATATGAAAAGACTATAAAAATGTAACAATTAAGGTTTCACGGTACTGAATTAAGACAAGAATAGAGGCACACTCTAGAAGATTAAATAGCTTAAAATGTAGCAAATGAGTCATCACAAATCTATTACAAAGACATGAATTGTTTAATAACTGGTGTTGAGAAAATTGGCTATTTTCAAAAGCAGTTAACTTAGAACCTCACTTAAAAGTGTATGCAAAGCTTTAAAAAAAACTTGAAAGAAAAAAAAAACAGCAAGGAAGAGATTATGTATTCAATCTCTAAATAGGTAAAAAAAATCCCCCAGTAGAAAACAGTGGAAGGAATTACAAAGAAAAAACACATGGAATTGATTACATAAAGTTTTAAATTTTCCACCCTTCAAAAACTATGTAAAAATGAAAAGGAAAACAACAAATGAGGATTATAATTTTTAATCATTTAAACACTCATAAAAATGATTAAAAAAATTCTGAGATCTCAATGAACAAAGAACACTAAGATGGGAAATTCAGAAAGGAGAAATTATAAATGACTAATACATATATTATAAAGCTTTATTCATTTTTTATTAGAGACAGTGGGGAGTAGGGGGAGTAAGGGTTTGCTATGTTGCCCAGGATGGTTTCGAACTCTTGGCCGCAAGTGATCCTCCTGCCTCTGCCTCCCAAAGGGCTGGGATTACAGGTGTGAATGACTGGGGCTGACCCTAAAACATTTTATATATTGCCTGTAATCCCAGCACTTTGGGAGGCCAACGTGGGTGGATCACCTGAGGTCAGGAGTTTGAGACCAGCCTGGCCAGCATGGTGAAACACCATCTCTACTAAAAATACAAAAATTAGCTGGGTGTGGTGGTAGGTACCTGTAATTCCAGCTACTCAGGAGGCTGAGGCAGGAGAATTGCTTGAACCCAGGAGGTGAAGGTTGCAGTAAGCCGAGATCACGCCATTGCACTCCAGCCTGGGCGCCAAGAATGAAACTCAGACTCAAAAACAAAAGAAAAGAAAAGAAAAGAAAAACAAGACAGAACACATTTTATATATCAACTTTAGTGTTAATCAAAGAAATGCACAATAAAGCATAGTGGATTGCCAACTCTGGTTGAAAATTGGAAGCTGTATGCTCTCTGAGACAGAGATGGCCTGCTTGCTCCAAACATCATGCTGGGAAGTGCTGAGCAGCAAGGGATCTCATTTCCCTGTAACCCATACAGTCAGGTGCCACCCTGTGCCAGCGTTCTAGCCAATGGAGAGTTGGTGGAACTAACGTAAGCCTTTTCTGGACTGGGCCCCTAAAAGCCTCCTGCATAGAAATACACCATGTTTTTTGTTCCTTCTGGCTGGCCAGAATAGAGGGCAACCCCAGGATAACCTTGAAGCCAAGTGTTGAAGAAAGTAAAGCCTTGTCAATTCTGGGTCCCTGAAAGACCCAGATAGATTGGATCCTGCTTGTTATTCCCATATCCACTATTGTAATGAGAACAAGAATAAATTCCTGTTGTGTATGAGCCACCATTCGCTTTGGAGTCTATTTGTTACAGCAGTTAGTCTAACATACCAAGACTGCATCCTAGGATGCTTTGGCCCTGTCTTACTCTAACAAGCTGGGTGCTGCCAACACATGGAGCTTTGTGGGCCATATGGTCTCTATGGCAACCACTCAACTTCACCATTGTAGTGGAAAGCAGTCTCAGACAATACTTAAATGAATGGCTGTGGCAGTGCTTCAATAAAGCTTTACTTACAGAAATAGGCAGCTGGTAAGATTTGTTCCAGGTGGCTGCCAGGCCTCTGCTGTATCCCTTTACCTCGTTTTATTTTCTTTCACAGAACTTACTGCTACGCGACACGTTCTATATTGAAGCTCCCTGAGAAAAGAGATGTTTTCTGTCTCATTTATTACCGTATCTCCCACATGTAGAATAATGACTAGCTCATAATAGACCCTTGATAAACATTGGTTGAATAAATGATCATAAGGTTTTGGTGAAATCCGTTCATTCATCCACTGCTGCTGTAATTGTTAATTTTAGTATTTTGTTTCTGCAAGACGATGTGGCAGAACTTACCGAAAATGGTATTCACTAATTTTAACTTTTTCACTTCTAGGAAATAACCAGGAATGCAAAGAGATGATCACCTCATGATTTAAACAGTGAAATGGAAAATGTAAGCCTAAATAGGGTGATAGTTATGCAAATTACAGTAGACACATCTAGATATATTTTGAAAATATAAAAATTATTATACAGAATTTTCAATGACAACAGAAAAATGTAAATTTTAATTGAAAAAGAAAGATACAAAACTATAGTGTGTTTCTGAAATGTATATATAAGAAGTGTTGCATCCAATGGGAAGAGAAAATGGCAGTCCTGGTCCTTCATTTTGTCTGTATTTGACTGAGTCTTCATGAGCCTCTCACCACTCAAGCAGTGGATACAAAATTAGCAATAAGTTTTACCTGGTTTGTGAGTGTTAAATGGGGCATTCCTCCCTCCTGTGGGCTAAACCTTGGGGAGCTAAAATTAGAATACATCTCTTAATTTTTACTCTTTCTCTTTCTTCCCTTCCCCACAATGCCTAGGACTCCGTGAGAGGCAGGTGCCTCCCTCCTTCTTCCTATGCAGATCTTTACTTTATGGCCCAGTTAGTCAAGTCTTGCTCTTGATCTGTGCTTTGGGATAATGATGCCTAATCAGCTTTAATTGGCTGCTAGTTCTGTGCTGTGAGGTTATCCCCACCATTGTTCCTTTTAGTAAAAGTCGGAGAATGCTGCAGTGGTGTGTTAGTGTTTTGGGGGTGGGTATGTGCATGGGGCATATACATAAGATGGGGAGTGGTGAGTCTTGGGTTCTGAGCTTTGATCAGGAGCAAGGTGTGCTGATCAGAAATCCAGAATTGGAGGCCTAAGTTCAGAGTCAGGGAACAGCAGAGCCACATCTAGCTTGGGCTGCCCCAGCAGTGGACGTGAGCTAAACCTCTACTTCTCCCAAAGACATAGTTCTAGGAAAAAGCTAACCACTAAGGATGTTGAGGAAGGTGAGCAAGATCCTGTCTTTATGTGAGATAGAGGGCTGATCATTTTATTTTGATATTTCGTGGGGATATCTGGGTTACACTTGCACTTCCATACACTTGCATATCTTGTTAGCTCTGCCTGGAGTGTCCATGGACAGGTAGTAGAGAATAGTATTTAGGCATGAGGACTTCAGAACCAGACTGTCTGGATTCCAAGCCCAGCTTTATCACTTACAGAACTTGAACAAATTTGGCTCTTTCAAGTCTCAGTGTTCTCATCTGTAATATGGGGATGGTAAATAGTTCTTGCTCTGTACAGTTGCTGTGGGGGCTAAATGTGATAATGGGATGATAGCGTGAGTGCTTAGTGTAGAGCCTGATGCAGAGTAGGTGTTCAATAAATGCCAACTACTGCTATTATCATTCATTTGTCTTTTCCTTCTTTTTCACTTATGGGATCCTGCTCATCCTTTAGGCTCAGCTCAGATGCCAGCCTTGCAGTTGTCCTTTCTTTCTATTCTTACCTGCCTTGTGATCTCACAAGTTCTGTGGCTTTAAATACCATCTATAGACTGATGCTAAGTCATCTTCGTGCTGACCTGTCTGTCTTGGATCCCAGGTTCCTACAACTAACTGCCTACATGATGCTTCCACTAGGATGACTATAGGCATCTCTAACTTGAAAGGCCTCAAACAGAATTTTTGATCCCCTGACCCCAATATGCCCCTTCTGCAGCTGTCTCTATCTCAGAGGATGGTAGCTCCATTCCCCAGTTACTCAGTCCCCAAATCCTGCAGTCATTATTGACTCCTCCCTCTCTCTCACACCAACCTGCAGTCCACCAGCAAATCCTCTTGGTTCTGCCTCCAAAATACAACTGGAAACAGATCACTTCTCTCCACCTCTGTACATTCCCCTGGTCCAAGCCCCATCACTCTCACTGGATTATTGCAGGAGCCTTCTGACTGGTCTCCCTGCTTCTGCCATTATGGGTCTACCAGCTCTTCTCACACTTCAGTCAGAACCATCATTTAGAAGTATAAATTGTAGGGCATCACGCCACTGCTCAAACAACACCCTGGCTTTCCATCTTGCTTGAAGTAAAGACTCAGGTCCTTAGGTTGGCCTCCAAGGCCATACATATATATATATTTTGAGACACAGTTTCACTCTGTTACCCAGGCTGGAGTGCAGTGGCGCACACTCAGCTCACTGCGATCTCCGCCTCCTGGGTTCAAGTGATTCTCATGCCTCTTTCAAGTCTGTCATCCCAGCCTCCCAAATAGCTGGGTTTACAGATGCCCGACACCAAGCCCAGCGAATTTTTGTGTATTAGTAGAGTTGGGGTTTTACCATGTTGACCAGGCTGGTCTCAAACTCCTGACCTCAGGTGATTTGCCTGCCTTGGCCTCCCAGAGTGCTGGGATTACAGGCGTGAGCCATTGCTCCTGGCCCAAGGCCTTATATATTCTAACAGTAGTACCTCCCCTCAGCAACATGGATGACTCTTACAAATATAATGAATGAAAAAAGCCAAACACAAACAAATGCATACTGTCTGCTTTTATTTATACAAAGTTGAAATTAGGCAGAACTTATTTATGGTGTTTGAAGTCAGGATAGTAGTTCCCCTTGGGAGGAGAGATGGTGAAATGATTGGCAGGGGGTAAGGGGAGGTCCTAGGTGTTGGTAATACTCTATTTCTTGATTGGAGTGGCCACTCTGTGGTGATTCACAAGCTGTGGCCTTACAATCTGTATACCTTCCTGTAGGTTTGTCATAGTTCAAGAAAGAAGCTTAAAGCTGCAAAATTGGGTTTGCAGATCTATAGGTAGAAAGACTCCTCTTTTCGTAAATTCCCAATGAGGCACTTGCAACTCTGCCCTGGTGACTTCTGGGCATCAGCCTGTAGGTTAGGACTGGTAAATGCATGTTGCATGCCAACTCCAATCAGTTAGTGGTGGCTGCCTGGAACACTGCATTGTGAGGGGTTTGGGGTCAGTTTCTGGGCTCAGCTACAGCAGAGTGCTATGACCGACAAGAGGCATCTGTCATGGTGGAAGGAGAGGGAACTGTCTGCGCTGTGCCTAGTACTAGCCAGTCCTGTTGATGGTATCATCACATACCAGCTACTTTCTTGCCTATAAAACACCCTATTTTGTACCAACACAGGATGGACCTGAGGTTTCAGAAGCGTCACCATGTGCTATAGACACTCCCTTGTACCTCTCTGCCTATGGTTTCTTTGGTGATCCATCATGTTCTAAACCCCATCTGCCTCACTCATCCTCAAGCAGCACCTTCCATCCTCTAAGAACTGTGAGGTTCTGGCAGCACCACCCTGAATGGCAGGCATTTACCATCTCATCATCTCTGCATCCAGCCAGCCTCCAGCTGCCATACCTGCTGCCCACAGACAGGCCCCTGACCTCACACCCAGCTGCCGTCACAGCCTCGGGCAGCCAGGGGGCTCTGGCAATGCCACCAGAGACAGTGGTAGATGGCCGCCTGTGGACCCAGAGGACAGCAGTGGGTAGACCTCTACATGTGGTCTGAGCCCTAGTGGCCTGTTCTACCATAGCTGTCCTTAAGCCTCTTTTCACCTCGAGTCAGGGTGAAATGGATGCCGACATTGTCTTTCTTTCTGTCCTGCAAACACAAGAACCACGTTTCCATCGCTGTGTTTTCACACTTGCTGCTTCCTCTGCATGCATGGATCATTCTACACATGGCCATCTCCTTCTCCTCATTAGGTTTCAGCCTTAAAGTTACTTTCTCAGAGAGGCCTTCTCTGACCACTCTTAGTCACTCATTTTTGCACTTATTTACTCAACAAATATTTGTTGAGCATCTACTCAGTGCCATGTGCTGTTCTCAGTGCAATGGTGCAGCCATGAACAAAGATGAAACCCGTCTTCGCTATAGACTGTTCCCATCAGGTCGGGCGGGGTCAGATAATTCATAAGTAAAAAAATAAGTATGTGATGCATCAGGTAGTGACAAATACTATGAATAAAATAAAAGCAGAATCAGGGGAGACGAAATAGAGGCAGGAATTGGAGCCAGGGCCATTTTAATAGGGTTATTAGAGGAAGATACCTTGATAAGATGACAGTTGAGTAGGAAGCTGGGTAAGATGAGAGAGTGAGCAAAGGGAACATCTGGGAATGGTGTTCCCAGAGAGGGAATAGCTGGTACCAAGGCCCTGAGCCAGGAGTGCTCCTCTCCTGAGATACCCTCTGTCATATCATCCTGTTTATTTTCTTCCTAGTATCTTTTACTGTTTAAAATGATTTATTTATTCATTGACTTAACTGTTTTTGTGTTACATTAAGGAGGCCCTATGAAAGCAGGGATCTTACTGAGTGTTCACTGCTTCATCCCCCGGTTCTAGTAGAAAAATACGCCCAATAAATGGGAATCACTTGTTGACTTCCCATGTAAAATTAGTGCAAGTCACAGGAACTTGCAAAGAAAAACAAAAGAAAAATTGAAAGAAAGTTTTGGAATGAGGTGAGAGCTCACAGAATTATAGGCAAAGCCAGAGAACAGGACAACCAAGCCTTGGAAAGGAAAGGACAGAGGCCAGGTGGTCCTGGGGATCTGATTGCAGGAATGAGTGGACGCCTCTGCAGAGCTGTGTGCAGGAGGTGACTCAACTTCCCTTTTTTCCCCACTGTGGCTCTCCTCTCAAGAATCCAGCAGGCTAACCAGGGCTGGCTTCAAGTGTGTGTACCTGTCTTCAAAAGGCCCTTGCTTAGTTTAATGCTGTGCTGTTGCCATCTTGAAACTCTCAAAAATTGTTGAACAAGTGTCCTTAATTTTTTTTTTTTCACTGCAAACTGTGTCCTGGGGCCAGCTTGGCTCATGTACCTCTCCCTTCCCCCCAAGATCTCTCCAAAGGAAAACAGAGAAGAGCTAGCTGGATTGGGGTGGGGAAATGGCAAACATAGCAGCCGTCCCAGAATTCTGTTAAGCATCGGGTTTGTTGGGAGATGGGGAAAGTGGAATTGGCCATCCATTTCTGACTCAGGAGGCGAATCTCATGCCTGTTTCCATTCTCACCCACAAATGCTGTTTACACCATGCCAGGCAGTGTTTAGAAACCTGCTGTGTGCCCCTAAGTATCTGTGAATGTTGTCCCCAATTGTTTTGTGTTAAGATGTTGTTCAGAGAGGGAGTGTCTTTGGCTTCATAGATGTCTAATTCTTGTTTGTAAGTCACACATAGTGTAAAAAGTAGTATTTTCTCAATCAAACGAAACTCTGTTTCATGGAAACCAAACAGAACTTTATATAAAAAAGAAGCAAAAATTTGTTTAATTGTATATTATTTTGACTCCTTCAGTGATTGTATCACCACTTCTCTGTGGTAAACTTTTTGATTTCCAAAAAGCATATTCTTGTAGTCTTCTTTGTACATATCCCACTTATTAGGCACTTACTAACACTTTTTAAAGAGCCTGTTACTGTTCTGTTTGTTCTTCATGGAAAGTTAGGGATAATTGTATGGTTTTAGGTGCTACTATTACATTTGAATAGGTTTTAAAAAATATAACCAGCAGAGTCCCAGAGACTTCGAAAACTCTTGCCCTGCTTCCATTGTTAAGTGATTGCCTTAGATTTTCATTGGATGTAGTCAGCTGAGCTCCCATACTTACCTTCCTGCCCTTCCTAAGTCCTTTTGAAATGGCAGAAAAGGTATAAGAAAAAGGATGCGGCCGGGCGCGGTGGCTCCCACCTGTAATCCCAGCACACTGGGAGGCCAAGGCGGGCAGATCACCTGAGGTCAGGAGTTCAAGAACAGCCTGGCCAACATGGTGAAACTCCGTCTCTACTAAAAATACAAAAAATTAACTGGGCGTGGTGGCAGGCGCCTGTAATCCCAGCTACTTGGGAACTGAGGCAGGAGACTTGCTTCAACCTGGGAGACAGAGGTTGCAGTGAGCCAAGATCAAGCCACTGTACTCCAGCCTGGGTGACAGAGTGAGACTCTGTCTCAAAAAAAAAACAAAAAACAAAAAACAAAAAACAAAAAAAACCCCAAAAGGATGCAGCCACAAAAAACCACAAAATGGTAAAGTAGAAATTTTGAGAGTTCTCAAAAGATAGAAAGTAGATGGGATTGAATGGTGGAGAAATCAACATACAGAAAACGGCAACTCCAAAGAGGCTCGTGAGCGTGGTTGAGAGGGAAGAGCCATTCTTCCTCACTGACGGTGCAGAATGTTTAAATTCAGAGGCGGCAAGATCACCATGTTTCATGACAGAGGGGAGATTGTGCGAAATATGTGCAATTTGTGAAAGAAACAATCAAAATACAAACTTGGAAAGAACTTCTGGTAGGCCAACCCAAAATGTCCAGTGGAAAATGGGGAAAGGTTATTAACAGAAAATCACAGAAAAAGAAAAAAATGGTAAAAAGTAACTCTATAAACAACTTTAAACTTCACTAGTGGTCAGAAAATTGCAAACTGAAACTAAGCTGAGGAGTGATTTCTCATTAAATAAGTTCATCAGTCAGGATTTTCCAGATCCAATAGTGCATGGTATGTGTGTATTTGAATGTGTGTATATTTATTTAAAGGAATTTGTTCACACAATTCTGTGGAGACTGGTGAGTCTGACATCTTCAGGGCAGGCTAGCATGTTGGAGATCCAGCATGGATCCAGCATGGAGAAGAATTAAAGTTGCAGCTCAAGTCCAAAGGCAGTCTGCGGGCAAAATTTCCTCTTCTTTGGGGTCCTCGGTTTTTTTTTTTTTTTTTTTTTTTTTGAGGTCTTACTGATTGGATGAGGCCCACCCACACCATGGAGGGTAATCTGTTTTACTCAAAGTCTGATCAGTCTAAGTCTCATCAGTTTTACTGATTAGAATGTGAATCTCATATAAACAAATACCTTTGCAGTGACATCCAGACTGGTGTTTGACCAAATATCTGGATACTGTAACCTAGCCAAGTTAACACATAAAATTAACAATGTGCAAATGTTTTTTAAAAGATTGATCATATCCGTTGTTCATAAGACATGAGAGAAATAGATACTCTTCCATCTTGTTGGTGGCAGAGTAAACAGACTTTTGGGAACAAATGAAACAGCAATTTGGCAGTTTCTACAGAAATTTAAAGTATGCATAATTTTCAGTTCAGCAATTCAACTTTTAGGCATCTCTCCTGAAGAAATAACCTTACTTGTGCGCAAGGAGCAAATAACCTATATATTTATCCGGACGGGGGTGATTAAATAATTTGTGAAGTCTTGATGTTACATGGCAATTAAAAAGTGATAATTCTGTTTGTACTGATATAAAAATATATTTTAGACATATTGTTTAGTGAAAGGGCCACATGATAAAATTCATATAGGATGTTTCTATTTATGCAAAAAACCCCAAACTATTTATATATTTAAATGTCAAAGTACAGAAGTATATACATATTTGTATTTAAATACTACAGGTATCCATAGGTATGTGTGTGTATGCATATAAAGTATATATCTATATTTTAAAAGCAGAAGTAGGTAAGTATATATATTTAAATACTTTATATATACATAGCTTATATATGTATGTATAATATATACCATGTGTATGCATATATATATTATATATGTATTTAAGTGTAGAGTGGGGAGGACTGCACAGGGACCTGTTACTAGTGTTATCTCTGAGGTGGGGGTATTGGTAATGTGCATGAAGGGTAGTATTTAATTTAACATATTCTCCTTTCTTTAAATTTCCACAGGTATATGTTCATGCATATGAAAACCTCATATGCAGATCATGCACCAGATCATGAATACATAGCCCTGGGTCTTCACTGAGGCCTACGACCTGCACTCAGCTCAGGTACTAGCTGTACAGCTTTCAGAGTCAGGGTAGGAAACCCACTGGTTTCCTCTGAAGTGGTCCATTCGTGGGACTGGCATTTTGTACTCATTCGTACTTGTGGTCAATGTATCATGTATGTTTTGAGTACCAGCTATGGGCCAGGCCCTTTTCTAGCTGGAGGGTAACAGCAATTATAAGACTGGCAAGATACCTAGGTATATACTGGAGCTTTTTTTCCTACTGGAAGAAGAGAGTAAAAAGTAAAACAATTTCATTTCATAAGAAGTGCTAGGGAAGCTGGGACGGGGGAGCTCCTACTTTGGTAGGCCCTGGGAGTACTCCCCAGAGAGCTAATGGGGAGCTGAGAGGGAACCCACTGCCCACATGTGGGGATCTGGGAGAAGTACACCCCATAGTGAGTGGGGGTTGGAGAGAAGAGAGTGTGGGGTGAGTGGGTGAAAACGATTGGTCAAAGGCAGGGCAGAGCCCGGATCTACAACACCTTGTGGGTTGTGGCTGAGAGTCTGGATTTTATTCTGAGAGCAATGGGAAACCACTGAAGGCCTTTAAGCAAGGCAATCAAAACATGACCTGATTGATATTAGCAGAGGTGTGTTGAGAATGGATTGTAGAGCTGGAAAGCAATCAGGGAGACCATGAGGAGCTGTTGCAAGTTCATGGTGATTCTCCCTTCTTTTTTGGGGGTCTTAACAGAAAGAGTTGATGATGGGGGGCTGCAAGATCACATCAAGTAGAAAGAGATTCCAGGGATGAGTGTGAATCTGAGACACATGAAGACCCTCTTCCTTCCACACCAGCATCCTATTGTCCTCTATCTCAACAAATGGCTCCACACAGCCACCTTGGCTAGAAAACCAGCTTGCCAGATATTTTCTGTTACCTTTCCAGAGCCACTCTCTCTTTGTCCTCTTCTGTGTCCAGGTGGGTGCAGTATGGACCACACCAAAGGACTCCCTTGCTCTCTGGCTTCTGGGAGGGGTCAGCCAATGAATGGGGAGTCCTATAAAGAAACAAGAAGGGAGGAGAGTGAGAACTGGATATTTTTCCCACAGGTTCATGCTGCTGGGTTGCCTCTCTTTGGCTGTGTTTTTCAACCAGAGGTTTCTCTCATGGCAGCCCTTGTTACACAACACTCTCTTTCTGAGTCAAGTAACTGCTCCTTTCTCTTGTGCCTTCAGGCCTATGGGTGGTATCAGCTCCACCTCTGGGGAACTGCTTGATCTCTGTGGCTCCCCTACACCCTGTCCACACTTCTGTCAACAATGCCTTTATTAATCCTCTTGATGTTCTAATTTGAGTTTCTGTTTCAGGCCCTGTCTGATATATGTGAGCTTCATCCCTGATTCTTCTCTTATCATTTTTCTTTCACTAATCTATCACTAAAGTATAAATAAAATTTGTTTGTCTTTTTATTCCAATCTCAGAACTAGTGTCCTAACTCAGGTCATTATCATCTTTTACTGTGATTTCTGAAAAAGTTTTCTAACTAGTCTCCTTGCCTTCAATCTTGTCTTCGTTCAGAAATTGTTTCCATTGTTTCTAATAGATCTTTCTAAAATGAAAACCTGGGCTGGGCATGGTGGCTTAGGTCTGTAATCCCAGTGCTTTGGGAGGCTGAGGCAGGAGGATCACCTGAGCCCAGGAGTTTGAGGTTGTGGTGAGTTATGATCATTTTACTGCACTCCAGCCTGGGCAAAAGACTGGGGCCCTATCTCAAATAAATAAGTAAGTCAAATGAAAGCCTGATCATATTTCTCTGTTTAAAACCTTTGAATGGTTCTTCATTGCTCTTAAATAAGATTCAAACCTCTAAGTGAGGATTTCTAGGACTTGTACTACCTGGTCTCTGCTTGTATCCTGGCTTATTACTTCCCATCTCATACATTTTGACCTAGCCCCTTAAACTGTTTTCAGGCCTCAAAACTTCTGTGCCTTCTCTTACCCATGGATCTTGTTTAACTTGCAACCAGGAAGTGCCAAGGCAAAGGAGACAGTGCTAAGTCTGTGGCCAATGCACAAGAGGCTTTTGCCACCCAGGGAGGCTGTATTGCTTTTGAGTAAACTCATCTTTCAAATTAGAACTGCCATTTTCAGCTTAGGTGCAGCCCTCACTCTAAAGATAGTCATCTTGGGTGATCTCACATCCTGACATTCACAGATTTCTGTAGCACTCAAAAGTTACTGGACAGAATTTCTTCAAGGAAACAGTGAGACCCTCTAGACCTACACTGTTGAATGCAGCAGCCACTAGCCACATGTGAGCACTGGGCACTTGAAATGTGGTTAGTGTAGTTTAAGATGTGCTGTAAATGTAAAATACCATTATGATTTGAACATGTTCCCAAAGTTCGTGTGGCAGCAACTTAATCCCCAGTGCAACGGTGTTGGGAGATGGGGCTATTAAGAAATGATTGTCATGACAACTCTGCCCTCATGAATGGATCACTGTCATTATAACATGAGTGAGTTTGTTATGAAAGTTTGGCCCTCTGCTGTCTCTCACCCTCTCTCATCCTTTCTCCTTTTATCGTGGGATGACACAGCATGAAGGCCCTCGCCAGATGCTGGTGCCATCCTTTTGGATTTCCCAGACTCCAAAACTGTGAGCCAAATACATTTCTGTTTATTATAAGTTATCTAGTCTGTGGTATTCTGTTACAGAAACATAAAATGGACTAAGACAAATCCACACTGGATTTTGAAGATTTAGAATGAAAAAAAAGAATGTAAATACCTCATTAATAATTTTTATATTGATTACATGTTGAAATAATATTTTGATATGTTAGGTTAAATAAACATATTGTTAAATTATTTCTGCCTGCTTCTTCTTAATTTTTTAATGTGGCTACTTGTAAATTTACAGTTGCATGTGTTCTGCGTGCTCCAGATCCTACAGCTCTTCACTTTTCTAAGTGTGGTCTGTGAGGCAGCCCCAGCAACATCACCTGGGAGCTGTTAGAAAATCAGATCTCAGGTCCTATCCTGAATCTACTGAATCAGATGCTGCAGTTTAACCAGATGCTCGGGTTATTCATACACATATTGAAGTTGAGAAATGCTGGTCTATAGAGAAGGGGTGGGATGAACAGAGCCTTACTCATTCTTTCCGGATGCAGATACTTCTTACATCTCCTAAACCAAAGGCTACAGGTGTGCCTTTTGCTTTAAGGAGAGGAATTGAAAAGAAAAGAATGAAAATCTGGAGTATTTTGTTAGATTAAAAAATTCTTTAAACCAGATACAAATTCCTGGATCCTAATCAAGCATTCTGAGCACAGAGGTTTAAGAGGAAGTAAATTTAACAAACTGAGAGTTTTTTTTTCTTAAATTACAAGTTCATAATAAATCAGCCTGATCACTTGAAGCACAAACTTTTAAGGAAGTAATCAAAACCCCTTTGGAACTCTAATAAAGTTCGAGATTCTGAGCAATCAACATGTAGATTGCAAGCACCATTGCTGAGGATGGCTGGGGCCATTAGAGTGGTAAAGGGGTTGATAAACGTCATTCTGAGTTCTAGGTCTGCACGGAACTACAGCAGGAATTGGCTAAGAAAAGTCTAATGAGAGGCACAGAAAGAAGTGCAATTACTTTGTACTTAAAATTTCTTTTTTGATGAAATTCAAATAGTAAATGCCACTTGTTATTAACCTTTAAACCACACGTCCCAAGAAATTTTAGGTGTCATATGACCACATTTCTGTGGTCACCATAGCTGCTAAAATGCAACACTTGGCCAGGTACAGTGGCTCACGCCTGTAATCCCAGCACTTTGGGAGGCAGATGTGAGTGGATCACCTGAGATCGGGAGTTCAAGACCAGCCTGGCCAACGTGGTGAAACCCCATCTCTACTAAAAATACAAAAAATCAGCTGGGTGTTGTGGTGCACACCTATAATCCTAGCTACTTGGGAGGCTGAGGCAGGAGAATCGCTTGAGCCTGGAAGGTGGAGGCTGTAGTGAGCCGAGATCACACCACTGCACTCTAACCTGGGCGACAGAGTGAGATTTTGTCTCAAAAAATAAATAAAATAAAATATTTGGCATTTCTAGACCCATTGCTTGAAGCACACTGACAATACCATTTCCCATTAGATAAAAGAAAAGAGTTGTAATAAACCTTGTTAATTCTGAATACGTTATTATTATTATTATTTTCTTATACGTTGACTCTTATGAGCAGCTGTACTCATTTGCCAGAGGAAACAGAGTGTGATAGTTGCATAATTCTTTGTTCCTCTGACCCCTAGCAACGCATGCATGTTGAAGGTTAAAATACTTTATAAATAAAATATTTCCCTTAAATAATGTATTCATATTACAGCAAAGGGCACCGAATAGGTGCGTATGTACTAAGATAGCTGCTTCTGGGATGATTTTTATAATAGGAGAAATTCCACCTCCTTTAAAGACCTCTGATATTCTGGCCAAGAGCTTTACTGTAGATCTCAGGGCTCTCCCCAGATGAGAGTCAATAACTCTATCTCATTAAAACATACGAATAACCATCATATCCCGGAAGCTCGAGGAAAAGATATTTTGCTTCCCAAATTGTTTCAAGCTTGTCCCAAGTGACGGGGCTGTTGTTCTCAATCTCCATTTACTGATTCCTCAGGCATAATGTTCTTAGGATAAAGTCAAAGTGTGTAATTTTTGTGTGTTTAATTAAATTTATTTCTGCTTTTCCTCTTTCCAAAAAGTTCTGAGGCAATTATTAGCAAGAATATATGCAACAAAGGAAATAAAATGAAAATGGAATCAGACAAAGATAAATACATGGAAACAAGTATTCTAATGATAAGATAGCACCAGCCTGTGTGTAAGACTCAAAATTCTATTGTGAGGTTTCTGGAATCCAGGGATAAAAGACAGGCAATGAATATTACACAACTCAAGATCAGGAAGGAGAAAGTACAGCAGTTTCCCAGTAGAGTCAAAATTTTCCTGGCAGTAAACTTCAAGAAAAATTCTCATGCAGAGATTATTTAAGGAGTATGGTGTGACACTGTGGATAAATGGACTTATAATAGCACCTTATTCCTTAGGGATATATGAAGATTAAACAAAGCAAAACATGCTAAACCCTTAGACTTGTGATTGACACATAGTAAACTCTAATAAACATTAACTATCATCATCAGCATGATCTAAAATTACATATATATTACATTGTTAAATTAATAATTACATTATTTAAAAATAATTTAATAATTATTAAAGTAATTAATAAATACATTGATGCATTAATAAACACTAATAATATTCACAATAACAGTTTTATAGCAAATGCAGAAGCAGATTTTATTTAGTTGTTTTTATCCAAGAGCAAAGTGAAGGTGTCCAGCTGGAGCCATAGCTAATGTGGTCCAAGCATGGGGCTGCCTCATAGGATCAAGTAACAGAGCAGAGGGGACCTAGATGAATGGCCGGATTGCACAACTCCTAGACAACCCATCTCAAATATGATTCTTGGCCATGCAGTAATCCATGAGGGTCCATCAGTTGAGCAGGGAACTAATTTAAAAAATTCAAATTATTAAAGGCAAAAATGTGCAATTCTAGAGACTTTCAGTAAGTTGCTTGCCAGTAACTGCTAAGTGAAATATTAAGGGTTACTAAAATTTGGTGTTCAAAAAACTCATATTAACATTATACTAAAATTTGCTGAGGATCCTAATTCCGCATCCTACCAAGAAGTCTGGCTACTCCACAGTGCTTGATGACACTGCAAAGTTCAGAGAGTGGGAGGGCTTCTTATCAGTTCATCGTTAACAGTATCCTGAGTTTATTGGACTTTTCCATGGAAACTGTCCTTGATTTTTAACGTATTAATTTATTTTTCTGAAGTTCGTTTGGCTAGCCCTACAATTTGCATTAACAGTATTGCTGAAGTTACTGTTTGCATGATCTTCTCAAAACGTATTTGTTCCAGGGTGTTGTCCTCATGGAATTTTGTCTATTGGAATAGCTTTCTCTGACAAAGTGACCAGTCAAAAAACATTGAGAGCCACTGCCTTAGATTTTCTTTTCTGGGCATCACCTCTCTCAGCTAGACTGACTAGCGCTTGGAGGGCCATCAGTACATGTTGCTCTGGAAACCAGCAAGGATAGTGTAGGGTTGACTTCCTAATGTATATTTGGACCCTGTGTTGTTCCAAATGACCAGAGGTAGTTGATACAATTTTATTAAAGTTGAAAGCCTCTCTCCAGTATCATTCCCAGATGGAAGTGAGGAAGTCAGCCTGCCTCTATATGGAAGTGAGCCATGGTGATAACTTCAATCAATGCCAGATTTGTTTTGTTTTCTTTCTAAAGAAGTTTAATCTATTGATCTACTCTAACTCTCTCTCTCTTTTTTTTAAGACGGAGTCTCACTCTGTCATCCAGGTTGGAGTTCAGTGGTCTGATCTCAACTCACTGCAACTTCCGCCTCCTGGGTTCAAGAGATCCTCCTGCCTTAGCCTCCTGAGTAGCTGGAATTATAGGTATGTGCCACAATGCCTGGTTAATTTTTGTATTTTTAGTAGAGACAAGGTTTCCCCATGTTGGTCAGGCTGGTCTCAAACTCCTGATCACAAGTGATCCACCAACCTCGGCCTCCCAAAATGTTAGGATTACAGGTGCGAGCCACCATGCCTGGCCTGATCTACTCTAACTCTTGAATGAAGTCCTTGATTCAGTTACCAAGGGGGTTATTATCAAACGTGGCAGAGAAAATGGTGACTTAGAAAATTTTCAGCACTCCAGTACCATGTCTGTGATAGTGTACTACAACTGGTCTGTACCACCTTATGAGAGTCAATTGTCCATTTTTTCAGAAATTTAGTGAGATGGTTATTAAATCATTGGTAGTTTGAAATTGGCCACAGTGGTATTGTTTACACTGGGAAAATCAGCAACTGTTACAAAAATGTTTTTCCAGAGAGCCAGTTATTAAATATTTACCAGCATAATACTATCTGTGGACCATCTAATATTAAGCAATATAGTGTCCTTGTATACCTTGAAAACTCAAAATGGGTTTTACCCATCTTCAAAAAAGGATAACTAATTATTTTTTTCTAATCCTGGAGTTATTTCTTTACCAGTAATGTTTAAAGCTTCTGCTAGCTTCACTCTAGAGACATATTTCAGATCTGGATCTCTTTTTTTTTTTTTTTTTTGAGATGGAGTCTCGCTCTGTTGCAGAAGCTGGAGTGCAGTGGCACAATCTCGGCTCACTGCAAGCTCCGCCTCCCGGGTTCACGCCATTCTCCTGCCTCAGCCTCCTGAGTAGCTGGGACTACAGGCGCCTGCCACCATGCCCGGCTAATTTTTTGTATTTTTAGTAGAGATGGGGTTTCACCATGTTAGCCAAGAAGGTCTCGATCTCCTGACCTCATGATCCACCCACCTCGGCCTCCCAAAGTGCTGGGATTACAGGCGTGAGCCACCACGCCCCGCCAGATCTGGATCTCTTAATTGAATATTCAGTATGAAGAAAAAATAGGTTTCAAAGACAGCTACAATATTAACAGCCCCTATTAAACTTCATTCTATCTCAATTATTTATTCACTCATTTACTGTATTTACTCAAAAGATATTTATTAAGCTAATCTAATCTAAAATCAGCACTTCATGCCTGATATCATGCTAAGAAATGGGTGTACATTGTAAAGCAAAACTAAATTCCTTGCCATAGGATTTAGAGTCTAATAGAGATTACACACTTTAAAAAATTCATACAAATAATATATATGAGAAATTGTTATAGTGCCATGAAGGAAGAGAACAGGATGATATAAGAGAGAATAAATGTGGGGATCTATTTGGAATGGGACTGAGGGTGATGGGAAACATTTCCAAGAAAGTAACATTTGATCTAGGATTTGAAGGATAAATGGCAGTTAACTAAGCAAAGATGAGGGGAAGTTCATTAAGAATATTACCAAAACCAAGTAAGACCCTTTGTAGAGTTGATCAATCTATGCTCAGGCTTCAAATTCATGGACAGAAACTATTTTTGTGTCAAAATGCATAATCTTGGCATAGTTACAATGCTTTTGTAAAACTTGTACAGTTATTCTTTCAAAATTAAGCTGGGCGAAGATGGTTTTGATCTGTCTTTTTGTGCATACTCATGCATGTATTGTTACCTTGAAATTCTCATAGATAAATTAGATAAGGGTTAATGTTGTAACTCGTGGTAATTCTGCGGATGGAAGGGTTGAGTGGAACACGATTGAGTGGAACATGGGCAAAACATAATCCTGGTGTCTAAGTCTGATCCAGCTAGTAAAAAAAATACCGTACACTTCAATAACAGGCATTTTTTTCCTCTCAGTTCAGGAGGGTGGGAAGTCCAAGATCGAGGCAACAGCAGATTTAGTGTTCGGTGAGGACTCTCTTCCCTGTTCATAGACAGTTGTCTTCTTGCTGTGTCCTCACATGACAAACAGGAACAAAGACCTCTCTGGAGTCTCTTTTGTAAGGATCTAGGCTCATTCATGACAGCTTCATCCTCATGATCTAATTTCCCAAAGGCCCCTCTTCCAAGTACCATTACATTGGTGATTAGGTTTCAGCCCATGAATTTTGGAGGTGAGGGCACAAAGCTTCAGTTCATTGCACCTTGTTATTAGAACAAGGACCTAAAGTCAGAATAAAAGACTAGTTTGAGTTAATATTGAGTGCCTTGGAACTGAATTAAGATCTATTAAATTTCCCATAAGGTCAAGAATGGGTCCAGAGCTGCTTTGATCAAGCAACTCCCTGGAATTGTGTGCTCCAGTATGATCTTTTTGGAAACATCTATTTCTTCTGCTCTTGATGGTGGGTTTCACATGAGGACATAAAAAGGAACATGTCTTGAAACTCTTGGCCAGTGTTTCTTAAAGCCTGGTCCCTGTATCAGAATCAACTGTGTGATTTAAAATGTTGATTTGGAGGCACTGCCCCTGAACCACTGAATCATACTTTCTAAGGAATCTGCAATGATTATTTGAAATCTTCTGTATACTTATAGCCCTGTTCCACAACTTCCTGCCTCCTTCTCTGCTTTCTGCTTCTCAGAGAAAATTGAAACCATCAGCCAGAAGAATTTCTCTGATATCCAACCATCAAGTCTCCTAGACTGCCTTCCCCCTTTGTCTGCCATCTTCCTGCTGTGCTCTCCTTTCCACTGTCCTGCTTTCTCAGAAATTGTTCACTAACAATTCTCTGTTTTCTCTCCTGTATATTAAGCTATGCCTTCTCAAAAGGATTATCCCTTGAGGCAGGAAATTATCTATTTTATTGAACAACAAATGCAAGTTTAAAATAGCCCCTTGGTCCCATACTACCTCTAGCTATCATCTTCTCTGCCGTCTACTTCTAAACTAGCCTTTTAGAAGGAGTTCTGTAGGTTTGTATTTCTATTTCTTTCTTCATCATGTGTTCATTCTTCAGCTCACTGTGATCTGCTTTTAACTCATGACTTCTTTCAAACAACTCTTGGTAAGGCCACCACTGATCTTTTTATCATTAAACTTACCAGGCATTTTCTATTTCCCCTCTTTCTCTATTAATTTTCAGTATTCAACGTCATAGAAATCTTTTCTTGTAATATTCTCTTTCATTGGCCTGCAAGACACCACATTCCCTGTTTTTTTTTTTTTTTTTTTTTTTTTTTTTTTTTTCCTTCTCTCTGGGCACAATGTGACTCCTCTTCTATGCAGCTATTAAAAGTTGCAGTTGATTACCCAGTGCTATCACACTTGGCAAGTTTATTCATGCCCATAGCATCGACTGCCATCTGTAATTGAATTGCAAATTTATGTTCTCAGCCCAACTGCTTAGTTGATGCCTTCTTTGATGTCTAAAAGTTAACGCATATAGCATGTTTAAATCAAACTCACAATATTTCTGCCTCTCTCCTCTCTCAAGCTTGGTGTCCCAATGTTCTTTGTTTCAATAAATGGTGGCATCACTCAGTTAGTTACATAAGAAAAGCCAAATTCACCCTTGAAACCTCCCTTCTCCTTACAACCAGTGCCATCACCACACAAAAGTTTCTCATATAGTTTCTAAACACTTCTAAAATTCATCTATTTCCTACCCATCCACACCCACCAGTTTAGTCCAAGACCCCACCTCTTCCTCCTTGAATGATAGCAATTATCTTTTAATTTAATTTCCCTTCAGCTGGAGTGATCTTTTCCAAAAGCAGATTGATTCTATCACTTCCTAAATCTTTTGGTGACTTTGCTTTAAAACTAAAGACGAAAATTCTTATCATGGCCTACAAGGTTCTCCAATACTCTCTGCCTCCCTCTTTTTCTGCCTCACCTACCACACTCTCCTCCCTCTTCCAAGCAGCCACATTGGTCTTGTTTTTTCAGTACCTCAAAATGGTATATTCTCTTTAGTCACAGGACTTTCTCCACACCAATTCTTGGAAAAGTCTTTCCCTTCTCTGTCTAATGAACTCTTGCTCTTCTTCAGGGAAGATTTTCCTGACCTCAAGTTGTGGATCCATTTTTTGTTGTTGTTGTTGTTACAGGCTCTCATAAAAGAGCCTTTCTTCCGTTAATCATCCTTATCTCAGCTGTTAATTATACTCTCATTAGTGGGTTATTTGATTAGCATACATTTCCATAAGCCTGAAAGCTGTTTTCTAGTGGGAACCATGTTTGTTTTTACTCCTGTTGCATCCTGATGCCAGCACTGGGCCTGATGTGTTGCAGGAGATCAAAGAGTGAATGGATGAAGAGCTAGGTGTCCTGACTTGAAGGATGCTTTATATTTCTTGTCATAGGGGTCATCAAAGATTATTTCTGGTGTATCAAAGCACCAACATTGCCCTCCGTCCATGGGAATGAGTTATCTTCTGTGAAGAAATATTTCTAGGGCTTTGGTAAATATTTGTTGAAAGAATGGGTTTTGGGGAATCTCACAATTAACCTTTCTCTTATTATGTAGCCAAAAAGGAACATGCAGATATGTGTACCCAGCTCCTAACCACATGCTGGAGGCTGTTCCTGTCATCATGATATATCATGGAACCCAGTACTGTTATCTAAAGGTGGATAAAACTGGGAAGAGTTGTGGCTTATAGTCTTTATTTTATTATTATTATCTTTTACTCGTTAAAAGAGAAAAATCTATCTGACTTCTGCTGTTTTTGTCTTAGTTGCTTTTTGATCTCCTTCTCGCTCTTTTCCACTGCCCACATAAACAATATTGCTCTGTTATATAGACTTCTTTCCTTGCTTGGATAGGATTCTGAGTTGAGCATAAAAGGGAAGCTGTAAGTAATCAACAAAGTCATAAAATTGGGTTGAATGTTAGGATTGTATAAAAATATTTTCCCAGAAAGTGCTCTGGGAATTGTTTTAGAATTTAGGAAAAACCATTCCACTCTGAGGTGGACACCATTCAAGATTAGGGCCTCCCAGAAGTCAGCCTCTATGGCACATGTCTGAAAATCTAGAAAGTGAAAGTGTTAGATATTAGTTTTTATTTGGCAAATTTCCTTGAAGGAAGACTAAAACAGGGAGTAGTAGGTGGGGGATAGTGAGCTTCCTTTCTTCAGAGGAGTAGAATTAAAATGTTGGAAAAAATAACACTGGGAATGTCCAGATAGGGCAAAGTTGAGAAGTGGACTGGGTGGCAACCCCACCTCCCTACAACTCCTCCCACTGTCTCTCTTCTCTCTGGTGGTGCCGACCCTGTGGCCGTGCACCCAGTCAGCTTCTCATGCCCAGTCCTTTGAGAGGCTACCTTGACCATGTGAGGCAAGCCTGCGTGTGAAGAACCCCCTCCGTTCACCTGCTCATTCTTTCCTGTCAAAGCCCCTTCTCATCGACTTTCCAACCCATTTTCTGTTTCTGCTTTGCCTACTCTGGTGGTGCCATGGGCCATCTGCACTATAACCACTGACATGCTTGTTAAATTGCAGATTCCCTGGCCTAGCCAGAGCTCAGGATCTCTGGGAATGAGGCCAGGAATCCAGATTTTGGTAAACTTACTAAGTAAATTATGCACATTAGGGTTTGAAAACCATTCACTTGGTTCCTCTAGTTTTCAAATTCCTGGTTCCTTTGCTTGGGTACTGAGCTCACCTTTCTTTCCTGAATCAGCAATCCTATGGGCAACCTTTTAGGTAATTTTCTGGCTCATCTTAGCCTCAGGACACCCTCCCCTTGTGCACCATTTTCTCAGGCAATCAAGCAGTCCCACTCCACACTCCTGATTCCAATATCTAGGTGAGTTTGGCCTTATGGGCAGAACATGGATATCTAACTTGTTAGTTGTAAACATGAGATATTATCCTGCCCAGTGACATTTGTCTTTCTAAAAGAAGACTTTATTCTCCAAGGAAATACATATCTAGGGAAATTTGTGCACTCAAGACTAAATGTACCAAATGAATTTCAGCGGGAAATCTTGGTAAGCACTCTTCAAATCGTAGTTAGAGTCCAGCTGTACATCTTACCTAATTGTAGGGATGACTATAGTGACTGTGAAGACAATTTACCCTTTGAAATATTTGTCCAATGATCTAATGGGGTTATGGAAGCTTGCTGCTCCTTGAAATACTACCACATCAACTAGCTTCTTGGCAATGTGTGTAGGGAGGTCATGCCAGCCTGGGTTGGGCATCTTTAAGAAAAGGATAGAGGTCCAGGAATATGATAAACAAAAGAGACAGAAGAGGATCTTTCTTTCTTTTTTTTTTTTCCTTTGAGATGGAGTCTCGCTTTGTCACCCAGGCTGGAGTGCAGTGGCCGGATCTCAGCTCACTGCAAGCTCCACCTCCCGGGTTTACGCCATCATCCTGCCTCAGCCTCCCGAGTAGTTGGGACTACAGGCGCCCGCCACCTCGTCTGGCTAGTTTTTTGTATTTTTTACTAGAGACGGGGTTTCACCGTGTTAGCCAGGATGGTCTTGATCTTCTGACCTCGTGATCCGCCCATCTTGGCCTCCCAAAGTGCTGGGATTACAGGCTTGAGCCACCGCGCCCGGCCGAGGATCTTTCTTAAGACCTTGGGCTTTTGGAATTGGTCATCACTGAGATTCACTTCTGGCAATGAAATTTCAGAGAAATTACTTCAACTATGCCCCATTGTTCTCAAATTAAATTAAGGTCAATGATACTGATTTCATGGAGTATGAGGATTAAATGTGATAATGCACATACAGTGCTTGGCACAAGATCTACAGAGTAATGCCTGTTATTTTTATAGTAATTACTATAACATTTGAAATGGGGAGAGAGAAGGAAGCAGTTGTGTTCTTCCACTTTTCAGAGCTTCCAACTTTTTGGGAGCACACATTTCTATTTTCATTCATGTGCCCTTTTCTTCTATCAAGCAAGGACCTTGGGGGTATCTTGTGCTGTGTGCCTTTTCCCACCCCATTTAGTATACAGATGAACACCCAGGCCAAAGAGCTCTGCAGCATGAGGGGAGCACACAGGAAAGGCAGGGGCTGCCTGCTGTGGCGATCGCTGGGGATGAGCTCTGAGGTCCTGCATGCTGATGTAGAACAGCCGTAGTGCCTTCTTCTTTTCAGTGCTTCTTTTTAGTGTTGGGACCGACTTGGGCATCCTGCGGTGAAAGCCATCTCAGTTTGGGAAAGTGGGTGAGAGGGTTAGGGAATAAAGGGAAAGTGTGGGTGGGTGACTACATATGATGGGTGAGGGGCTTCGGAGAGATGGGTAAGGGGAATTTGTGAGTAGGGATGGGTAGGTTCTCATTGTCTTAGGTAGTTGGGGCTGCTATAGTAGAATGCCATAGACTGAGTGGCATAAACAATAGAGATTTATTTCCTACAGTTCTGGAAGCTAGAAGTCCAAGGTCACTGTGTCAATATGGTCAGTTTCCGGTCAGGGCACTCTTCCTAGTTTGCTGATGGCCATGTTCTTACCTTGTCCTTCCTATGGCAGAGAGCAGAGAGAGATACAAGCTCTCTTGTGTCTCTTATAAAGGGCTAATCCCATCACAAGGGCACCTCCCTCATGACCTAATGACCTCCCAAAGTCCTCGACTCGTCGCATTGGGTGATGGTTTCAGCATTTGAATTTGTGGGGTGGGGGGACACAAAGCTGCAGTCTATAATATAACACATACCAAGTCTTCTATTAATTAGTGCACCAGTAAAGCATCTAGAGTAGTGAGATAAAACCTAGAGATTTCAGCAGAGAGAGCGTTGGGAGGAGAGGGCTTCCAGGGATGGGAGCAGTGTTGGATGAAAGAGTAGAAAACGAACAGAAACTGGAAGTAAAAAGAAGAAAGGAAGGAAGGTGGAAGAGAGAGAGAGAGAGAGAGACACACACACACACAAAATGTAGGAAGCCTAGTTTTGAATCTGTATGATAATCTCTGCAGCTACTAGAATATGTACAGCCAACATGCCATCAGATAGTGACTGTGACAGGGCAGCTGGCCCTTAGGGTTCATGTCATTGCTGATGTTGTTTAGTCATTTGTTTCTAATTATCAGTCTTTTCCCTTTGCAAGCTGCCCTGCTTGAGAGAGAAGCCAGGACCAAAGTATGCAACTCCTTGATGCTGAATTTGGTGCTTGTGAGATATGAGGCTCCATGGCCTCTGTCCTCTTCCTCTGTTTTCCTGAACTGGGTAGAAATAAAGAACAGTGTCTCTGAGCATTGCCTGTGGGGTTCAGGGAAACAATTTCTACAATCAGATGCTCCTTTCACCTTTGAAGATGAAGGAGAACATTCCTGGTGTGTCCCCACCATACGCACTGTGCTAGGAGCCGTGACTGAAAGACTGCTCTTGGATTCTGAGCTCAGGAGCTCCATCAGAGTATTACTAAAGCCAGGTGTGGTGCCCAAGGCTGAGCACTTTCATTGTGCAGGCAGGCCACACATGCCTAGGAATAAGTGAAAACGACTTTGACTCTGCACGGGAATGTCTGCACTCCGCATCCTGAGTTATTTCTTGATTTGTAATTTCTTCAATTCGCAGTCTTCCCTCAGCTAACAAGGGAAGAGTGAGCATACCCCTTCGTTATGAATTTGGAGTCTTTACTGCCACAAATATTTTAAATGACATTCTACAGCTTTAACTCATCTGAGTATCTGAGGTGAGCTATGATTTTATTCCAAAGCTGTTTCTAGCTTCCCAGCAACCATTCTGGTTCTCCCAGGGCTCATCTGCCTCTCGCCGCTCTGAAAGTCTCCAGTTCTTGCCACTCTTTTATAAACAATTTAAATTGTCTCCTCCTCCTGGGGAACAGAGGGTGAATGATTTCTTTTGAGAAGATTCAGCTTTAATTGCACCTCTTATTAAACACACACAATGTTTTACATATGATTTGTGGGGAACTTGGAGGGGACTTGCAGATTCCTTAAAGCTTATCCACGTACTCCCATTGAAGATGCCTCAATTTAAATAAAACATCTGTATTACTTGTTTCTGATACTAACTGTGTTGGATAGTCTATGTTCTCAAAACTCCCTCTTTCAGTGCCTTTGCAGTTGTTGCCACTACAAGTCTGTTACCAGCTGCTTATTGTTCTTTTGATGGAGCTGCTGGGGGTGAGGTGGCACAGGGGACAGGCAATCCAAGGTGTACGAGGCAGATTGCCAGGGCTCACAGGGATTATCACTGATGTTTCAAAGCCTGCCACAGGTTTCCTGACATGTGTTTTCAAACACAGGGGGCTGGATCAAAGCTTGGGTGGCAGTCGTGGAGGTACATGGCTCAGATCCCTCTTTGAGGAAGAATGGCAGGGCAGTTGGCTGACAGCCTCCAGCTGCAGGGCTTCGGCATCCACCATGGTGTTCAAACACAGAGCACTTTCCCCAGAGAGCCCCAGCCAGTGGCTGAGCACGGCAGGTCATCAGGCTTAGCCATTTCTGCTAACATGCAGTGTCTCTCTGGGCAATCTTTGCACATGTTGGGCTGGGAGCTGCACTACAGTCTAAGGCTCTTCCTAACCACCCCTTTTTTCCCAGGTGTCAGATTGGCATGGTGGTCTGAAGGCTGTCTCTGAGTACTTCTGCTTTCTTTCCCCGTTGTCTTTCTCAGATGTTATTTCCCCCAACCTCCTGTCCTATGAAAACTCTTGTGCTTATAACTCGATTGTCGTGTCTGCATCCTGACACAGCTCTCTTCATAGGCAACATCACTGTCATTTCACATAATCCCACCTCCCTTCCCAGATCTCAACCTGAGAACAGTTCCCACGTCTTCCCAACCCATTTCATCACAGAGGTAAGAGGTTGCTGAACATTGATTCCATCCTTCTAGCTACGCAAGTTATTAGGGTTCCTAGTACCATCCCATTTAGTGTCCTATAGGATGTTTAGGACCCCTAGAGAAGAGACAGAGGCGTGAGAGAGTGAAACACATACTTTACTTCTGTGTAGATATTCTTTCCAGGAGCCCAGGCTTGAAAATGTGGAAACCTCAGGAATGGCCCTTCTCCACTTATACTCTTCTCCCCACAAATTAGGCCAGTGAGGTCAGCTCCTGAGTCCCCTTTCCCCAGGATTCCACTCTGTCCTTATCTCTTAGTATTCTCCTGGGGCATAAGGAGGGGAAGGACTCTTGTTCTCTAGCTCCTCTCATAAAGGCTCCCCACTCCCCTCCTCAATTAGTGTGGTCTAGGAACTGTGAGTTCAGGACATACATCAGGGCTCCTCCCTGAGAAAGCATGAGGAGGAGGAGGAGGAGGAGGAGGAGGAGGAGGAGGAGGAAGAGATCGGCACAATACAAATATCACAGTGTCAGCAACGAGATCTCACATTTTGAAAGTCACATAACAAAGATGGTCCCTTGATATTTCATATTCTATTACTACTGGACATTACACCAAGGAAACACACTTAGATAAACACAGGGTGACGCATTTCTAGAATAAGAATGTGACCCATGCACAGTACAAATCACGGTGCTTCTCACATGTGGGAGATGATGACATTTTTGTGTTAGTGGACATTGGAGACTGGGTCAGAGGAAGGCTTGCTGGCACTCTCCAAGCAGATGCTTTGCCATATTGGAAACTGCCCAGGACCATGCAACATTCCCTTTTACTATGCACAGAGATGATGCTGTTCAACCTTATTCCTTTAGGTCCCCTGGAATGACTGACAGCTCCCTTTGTAAGTACCCCAGAGAACTCTCATTCCAGAGGCTCTCCAAAGATCCCAGTCTTTGGCTTGACTGCCCATGTTGAGCGTGGGTTTTTAGAACACTGTGGAGAATCTGTCCTCTCAGATGCCTCCACGACTGCTGGGCACCTTGGACTCACTAGGACTGGTGAGTTAGTTAGTGATGGCCAATAAGGTGGGCTCCTCAAGAGCTGCAGGGGCTGTGTGTCCCCAGCTCAGGGCAAAGTCCAGAGCAGGCGCTCAGTTAATCCTCATTGAGCTCAACTCCAACCTTCTCTTCCATAGATGGGATGTCCCCAGCTTCTTGACACCGTCTTCTTAGGTACTTCTCATAATCATGTTAGCTGTTTACATCCTTCCAAAGTGAGTAATCCATACACAGCAAGGGTCTCTTGGAAGTATGACTAATGCTTAGGGCACTAACTTTTGTTGCTGCTAAATTTTGTCTTCCATTTATATATCTGCAATGATCTGGCTTCACTTAGTTTATTTAATACTTCCTATGCTGCTTTGGAGAATGTGGTTCTCGAGGTTTTCTGGCTTATACTATTGCTTCTTCCCCCAGGCCTGCGGATACCCTGGTAGAATTAGAGCCAATAGGACTGGCAAAGGCTGTAAACAGTGCATTGTTCTCCCCTTAATGGTATGGATGTGGCACATGTGCACCCATTATGTAAACTACCAGGAGGACATTCATGGATGTTACACGAAGCTTCTGCTTCCAGCCAAATCTGGACAAAACACAGATCTGGGAGACAGAAAAAGAAAACTGCGTGCTCATCTTCTGGAAACTCTAAATCCGAATTAGGATTCAAAGCATTCAGTTCATGGCTCTTGGAAGACTGACTGTCCTTTAGGGTTGATGAGTCATTCTATCTTGTAGAGACAGGAAGCTGGCAAAGCCATGGGGCAGGGAGGAGACATTCAGAGAGTCTGAAGGGAAAATGCAAGATGCTCTCTTCCCAGAAGTGCAGCTGCAAAGTGCAGCCTTCTTGCTTGTCGCACATATGAGCACGATGCGAGTGTAAAATTAAGAATCAAGGTTAGGGCCCCCACCCTAAAATACCCAAAAGGTCAAAGCAGGAAGCCCATGTTTGTCTTCTCTGACAGTGTTCTGCAGCTGTGAAATTCAACCTGCTAAAACCGGATGGATGTAGGCTTTGGCATGAAGTCCTCTGCTCTGTCAAAAGCCAAAACTTTCCAGGAGAAGGAATGTACTCAGGATTTTAAGACAAATCGGAGAATGTCTGAGATGGATAGTTACAGATGGCCTTAGCAGTTGCTACATCTCCAGGAACTGGGTATTATTTATGAAACTCACTGCTTCTATTCTTTTATTCTTTTTTTTTTTATAGAACAAACAAAAAAACCCCCATACAACCTTGAACCATATGATGTTAAGATTCAAAGGAACACTTAGATTATCTAACTCAGCCTCCTTGTTTATAAGTAGGAAAAGAGGGTCATCCACACATTAAATGCAGTGCAAGTCTACCAACTCCTGGTCTCTAAGAGACATTAGCAGGTATCAGTGGACATATTCTGCTTGCGTCGGCTGCTCAGGACAGTCACTGGGGACATAATGTGGAAGCTCGAGGTTCTTAATCTCATGATGTGTAAATGCACTGAAATACTGAGATGCCAAAAAGGGGAATACATATGTTTCTTTTCACAGATGCTTTGAAGAAAGGGCTAAGTTTTTCATTTAGATGTTATGTGGCGCTTTCTTTTGTTCATCCTGTCAAGTGTAGGCTGGGGTGATGGGAGCCTCCAGCTGCAGGAGGCTAATGTGAAATAACTTTATTGAAGTAACACGGGGCTCCGGGAAAATGAGTCTTCCGGGTCTGCAGCTGTGCTGCAGAATTCATCCTGAAATGAGCACTCGCATGCAGCCAAAGTCACTTCCAGAATCATAGAATGAATGGGCTTTTGGGAAAAGCTGGTCCAACCTTTTATTTTACAGGCTCAGCAGAGTTCAATGACTTGGTTTGAGTCACATAGCATGAAGGTGGCAAAGATAGGGAAGAATTGAGATTTTTTTTGACTTGAGGATGAAACGTTTTCCCTAAGCCATACTGACCCTTTTTGCAAGCCCCAATGTGAGGGTGTTTCTAATGGTTCCAGATGAAGGGCATTTCCATGCATGAAGGGAGGCAGGACAAAGGCAGTGGGGGGCTGCACCTGCCAAAGGCCCTGTGACCTAGGAGACCACATTGGAGGAGAAGCTGAAGCTCTCTGTCATGGTTTTGGAGTCGCTTCGTGAAGAGCAGTTGGAGGTCAGGTCCAGGGATGAAGGTGTGGCCTTGGGGCCATCCTCTGGCTCCTCCTCATGGGCCCCCACCACTGTGGAGATGGTGGTCTCCAGGCGGCTGACTTTGTAAACACTGCCCTGGGTCTGGAGATAGCGGGTGGATTTCATTTCCAGCCCCTCATAGTCGCCGGCGCTGATGAAGGGGCAGCACCGGAAGGCATGCTTGAAGCCCAGACGGAACCTGGAGAGTGAGCAGATGAAGAGGTGACCCTTTGGGATGGCCTGCTCAGAGGGCTGCCTACCATTGCATCAGCTTGTTAACACATGGACATACCCAAGCATGATTCTGTTATTGTTTTTAAAATTAACTCACAGCTGGAGATGCTGAGGCCAAAAAGGCTTAAAGGTCAGTCAACAAGGTCAAATCCAAGACTAGAAAAAAATCCGTCACTGGAACAATCTTTATGTGAAATATGTCTTTACTGGGGTGGCCCTGAACTATGCTGTCTCCCCCCACATGGGGTCAGCAGACTTTGGGTCAATTCTACATCAACAAAACACATTCACTAAGTGTTTACTATGTGCACAGCGCTGTGCTAGTTACTGGGTGGTAAAAACACATATCAAGATTCAGTCCTTCCCCTCGAGTAGCCCATTGACTGAAGGAGGACTCTCCGCCATCATGTTCCTTCAGTGTGCCTCAGTTTCTCCGGTTGTTAAATAGGAAGAATTAACCTTTACTTAAAGGTATGCTGCTAGATTTAACCTAAAAAAAAGTGCAGGCGGGTCATGAAACTTTTAGAAATAAGGGTGAATGTGTGAGTTAGACTAACAGAGACCCTTTGGACAAGTTGAAGAGAAGGTCTTCCCCAAATTCCTAGTACCCGAGTGTCTGATTCACAGAAGGCACCTTACAGGCTGAGGACTGATGGATATAAAGATGGTAACAAGCATTTTATTCTTCTCCTTCCTCTCCCACCTCCTTCCCCACCCGGAGGCTGGTGGTGCTCTGAATGACAGACTGTGCTGCAGCCATTGTGTGTCCCAGACTGCTTTTGGGAGCCCTCTGCACCCCATGGTGAATTCCCTACTGCTGACCACCATTCCTGAAGGGCTCTGCCTTCTGTTACTTCTCTGACGTTGGCTTCTGCTGCAGGATGGCTCTCCCCAACCCATTTGACTAAGTGAGGGCAGGAATCAGGCCTCTGGGGTCACAACTCCTTTTTGCCTTACCTTGTCCTGCTGGAACTGCTGGAAGAAAGTGGGTAAAGCTGCTCAGATCATAAGATGAAATGGGAAGAGGACAGTGAGAGATCAGAGAAGGCAAATGTGCTCTGTGCGGGGATGGAATTCTTTCTGCATGCATAGCCCACTGTGTACTGGATCCACAGAGCAGAGTGAACAAACTCACACGCCACGGCCTGGAGCCTGGATCCAGCTTGCAGACCTGCCTTACAATGCATTAACCACAGAAGTTTTTAATTCCCCCACTAGTTGCCAGTATCTATAAATCAGAAGAGTTTGGACAATAATATGGATTTCTGGTTCCCCTTGGAAAAGAAAAAAAGAAAATCAATCCACTCTGGGCTCCCATTCCTGGATGGTGATAATCAGCCAGGCTGAGTTGTGTGATGACAAGTTAGCTGCAGTCCCCGCTTGTCCCTCTTGTCTCACAGCTGGGTTTACTCATTTAGGATGAGGTAGATGGTCTTGTGGCCCCTGGAGAGCTCATGGGGTTGGGGTCCTTACCTGTCATTGAGGCAGCAGTAGATGATGGGGTTGTACATAGTGGAGCTCATGGCCAACCACATGATGGCCAGGTAGACCTGCTGGATAAACTTCTTCAGGTAGAGATCCGGGTTGATGTAGGGCAGGAGGAAGAAGATGTGGAAGGGCAGCCAGCAGATGGCGAAGGTGCACACCACGACGATCATCATTTTGACCACCTGGCAAGAGGGTGAGACAGGTGAGACCACCAGCACATCCCCCTCTCTCATGGCTACTTCCTTTTTCCTCCCATGTCCTCACTGTGCACAGTATGGGATAAAGTGGGAAGTATTTAAAAGAAGCCCCTTCAAGGAGGAGAAAGGATCCTTACTACATGGTGCTACAGGACTTTGGTTATGTCAGCTGTTCTCGAAGTGTGGTCCCAGAACCAGTATCATCACCATCCCCTGGGAACTTGTTAGAAATGCAAATACTTGGACCCTATTTCAGACTTACTGAATCAGAAACTCTGGGGATAGGAACCCAAATTCTGGGTGTGACAAACCTTTCAGATGCTTCTGATGCATGCTCACATTTGGGGACTACTGTGTTACATTATTCTTCATGACTGGAGGAACCCAGGGAGACAAATTAATGAGCAAACGTGAAAGGTTGTTCAGGAGGGAAAGGCCTGGGGCAGCAGGCTGGGTGGGCGGGCACAGCAGAAGGGGTGGGACAAGGGGAGACATAGTGAGCTAGGGCAAGCTGCTTGGTTTGGAGACTGAGCGGGAGGGAAGGGGAAGGGAAAAGATTTGACTAGCTGCAGTCAGGGAGTGCCAGATGTTTAAAAGCGATTTAAAAGAAGGTTTTGTGAATACTGGATACTATGATCTGAATGTTTGTGTCGCTTCAAATTTATATGTTGAAATCCTAACCCCTAAGGTAATGGCATTAGCAGGTGGCCTTTGGGAACCAATTAGGTCTTCAAGTCAGAGCCCTCATCAATTAAATTAGTGCCATTATAAAATAGGACTGAGAGAGACCCCTCTCCCCTTCTACCATCTGAGGACATAGAAAGTGCCATCCATGAACCAGGAAACAGGTCCTCCTGAAATACCAAATCTATCTGTGCTTTGATCTTGGGCCTTCCAGCCACTAGAGCTATGAGAAATCAATTTCTATTGTTTTTAAGCTCCCAGTCAAAGGCATTTTGTTATAGTAGCCCAAATGGACTAATACACCAGGCGATGTAACCCCTTCCCAAGACATCTTTAGCAAAGAACTCTACAGCATTCATATAATGCTATGCAGAGAAGTACCAACAGAGAATACTATGCAAAGAAGTACCAAAGAATAAAAAAAGGAATGAGAAAGCTCTTTATATACTGATTTTCAAAGATCTTGTCAATTTTGAGTGAAACAAGTGAGAACAGCATGTATTTACTATTTGTGTAAAAAAGAAGAGAAAATAATATATATTTACTTGCTTATAAATGCCAATATCTAGAAGAGTTAAGAAACAAATAACAATGGTTACCATTGTATGCATATCTGTGTGTGTCCATGTGTGCGTGTGTGTGTGCAAGCTTGGGGCCTGGGTAGATGGCAGATCTAGAAGGGAGAGAGGCTTCCCATGATAAGAATTAAATTTTTTTAAATATTTCATTTTGAACTAATTGAAGGCCCTCAAGAAGTTGCAAAAATAGTGCAAAGCAATTCCAGGTACTCTTCAACTAGCCTCCTGCAATGATATCATCTTACATAACCATCCCACATTATCAAAACCAGGACACTGATCATTCATCAAACTACTGACTGTATTTGGGTTTTGCCAGTTTTTACATGCACTCTTTTTTTGGTGTATAGATTTATGAAATTTCATCACAAGTATAGATGAAAACACAAGCACAGTCAGGATACAGAGCTGCTCCATCACTGCAAAGAAACTCACTCATGCTCTTGCTTTGTAGGCTACTCCTTCCAAGCCCCCCCAAACACTGACTTCTGGCAACCCGATCCATTCTTCATCACTATAATTTTGTTCCTTTGAATGCTTTTTGATGTTTGAACCACATGAATGTATTATCTTGTCAAACTTTAAATAAATAATAAAAAGAGGACCAAATCACTCTTCGCTGATTTTTTATTTAAGTGTGTGTGTTTTAATGGATCAACAGGTTGCAATTACTCTTAAAGAGCAAGCGAGGTGGCTCATGCCTGTCCAGCCAGATTTGGGTTCCAAAGACACTGAAGAAAGATTCCTCTCCTCTCTGTTGTTCCTCAGACCTAGGGATATCTTGTGCTTGCTGCCTCTGGGGCTCACAAGTGTACCGTCCCTTCTCGACAGCCTGTTGTCTGTGCCAGGGTGGGTTGGTTCTGCCTGCCCCCTGCTCACCTTGCGCTTGGCAGAGACTTGCTCGTGGTAGCGGTCAGAGGAGTCCCCGGGGATCTCACTGGCCCATAGTGTGATTCCCACTACGGTGTATGCATAGCCAATCACCAGCAGCGGGAGGAAGTAGATCAGCACAGTTACGCAGATGTGGTACCTACAGCAAGGTAAACAAGAAAGGTCAGTATAAGATACTTATTGTTTCAGTTTTTTGTTTGTTTGTTATTGTTATTGCAGGGGCAGTCAAGGCTTGGCAGCTACCTTTCTCAGCATTTGCCATTAATGAGCTTGGGCTATAAAGCACACTCCAGGGAGACTTGTCACCTGCATAGGGTGGAGAGGTGATACTAATGAATACACTACAGAAAACAAATCTTTTCAATTTATGTTTTTCTTGTGAACTTTTTCCATAATGAATACTCCTGCTCAGATTGAAAAAAAAAAAAAGAAAACATTGATGACAGGGCACTGAATCTGTTGTATACTCATGGCAATTTCAGTTGATGATCAGTTCAATAGCATTCGCTTCCCCCGCAAAAAATGCAAACTCAGGCTACACTAATAGAACTACAGTCTCTAAATGAAGGAGGTAATTATACCACTCAATTCATGCCTGCCAGACTACACTTATGCTCAATTTAGTACAGCGTTGTACACCAACTAGTACATTCAGTTGAGAACTACCATGATGGCTGATAAGGCCCAATTCATGCTATGTGATAAGTGGATTTATCTGTATCAGAATAATTAGCTTGAATGAGAGAGATAAGACTAATCCTAGAACTAGGATTAGTGGGTGGGTGAAAGCCACATAGCATAAGCCATTTCTAAGCCTAGGCTTTAAGAATATATCTTCACATAGAAGCTGCCTGGGTCCCTGAATTACCCCTCGGAAGACAGATGCCAACTGACTCACATTTGACTGGGACATGAGCAAGAAATAAACCTTTGTGGTGTTAAGCCTCTGAGATGTTGAGGTTTGTTACGGCAGCACAATTTATCCTTTTCTGTTAAAGGGAAGGCTTCTTTTAAGCAGAAGACTTAAATTAGGTTTTTGAATTTTGGGAAAATGTATTTTTTCTCAGGGGTTGGGGGTCCTTGGGTTGTCTGGTTAGTTACAGCCCTTTTCTTAGATATGAGTACAATGGAGATACTCAGAATTCCTAATAATAATAATAATACTAGGAAGAACAGCTAATATTTGGGGGCACTTTACTCTAGGTCACTGTGCAAATAACAATGCTAATGATAGTATTAATAGCAGAAATGGTAGTTAAATTTGAGTGTTGATAAAAAGCACAAAGCCAAGCATTTTACTAGCATTATCTTATTTAATCCTTAAGCAAATGATTGGGTAGGTACTATCAATCCCATTTTGTAGACGAGGAAACCAAATTTAGAATTTAATTAATTTTCTCAAATTCACAGCTGGTAAAGGGAGAAGTTGAGATTAGAATTCAGGTCTGTGATGTCAGAAAACCAGCTTCTTGTCAATGGAGAAAAGTCACCCAATGATTTTTTTCTTCCTCTCTGTTCACCATTCATGCTTATTTTATGCAATGATTTTCTTCCAATGAGGAACACCCACTTATTCACTCAATTTCTCCTTTGTAGATACTCTGTTTGCTTTTTTGTAAAGCCCCATAGTTTTTGCTACTTATTCAGTCCCTCTGCATATCAAATTTGCATTTGAAGATACTCGAAGAGTGCTTAAGTGACAAATCACAGATTGCACCAAACAGGGGTGAGTGCATGTGTTCTGTGCAGACAGGCTGCTCCAGTCTCACCTGGCTTTCAAAGCCCTCTGAATTGTTACCTCCTGTGGGAGCCTCAGGGCTCTCCAGCCACCATGGCAGGGATTACATATTGTGTTTCCTAGCTGATCTCAGTCCCTCCTGGTTGCTGTAATGGCATTGCTTGGAAGCAAAATGTTTGGAGACTACAGGGGTAGGGAGAACCTGAAAACCTCCAAATTGCACTGACTTCTCCTACCTGAAAGAATAGCCCTGCCTCATGCAGACTAATCGTTTGTGACCAAAACATGTCAGCTGAGCTTTGCCGAGACATTGCTGCAGGGCACTGAGCGAGATTGGGTCGGAGTGTGATGGGAGGACACTCTGGTCAACTCGCTGATGCTCCTTACCCTGGACCAGTGGCCCTCAAACTCGAGTGGGCTTCAGAATCACCTGGAGGGCTTCTACAATCCCACAGGGCTGGGTCCCATCCACAGTTTCTGACTCAGCAGGGCTGGGGTGGGCCTGAGAATGTGCATTTCTAACAAGTTCTCAAAAGATGCTGATGTTGCTGTTTATGATTCAGACTTTGAGAAACATTGTCTTAGGCCAAGGGTTCTCAACCCCAAATGCACAAGAAATCACCAGGAAAACTTTAAAAATGATCAGTGCCCAAAGGTATTTATTCAATTGGCTTGCGGGTGGGAGCAGGAAATTACATTTTAGAAACTGTCCCCAAGTTATTCTAATAGACAGCTAGCACTGAGAACTCTTTCAGACCCTAGGTATGCAAGCCTATTGGGACTCCATTGTTGTCTGTGATTTAATGATTTTATTAAAGTGTGTATTAACTGTGTTTTCTGGTTCTGTATCTGAGGCTTTGGCATCTGGGTCCCTGCAGCTCAGGGAGGGACTGACTCTTTCAGAGCTAATTCTTTGAGAAAACAAACAACTTTCCACTTGGATGCCTTTCATATGCAAACTAACCGAAACACAGCCCATACTTCCACTTGCTTGCTTTCTTGGGCTCTTACAAGGTAGGACACTATTTTCCTGCCCTAATCACCCAAAGGCAGGCATCAGACAACTAGGGGCAGCTCCTACACCGTGGAGGCTGCTGAAGTCATTCAAACCAGCCAATCTTAAACCTGTTTACCTGGCCTTGCCTGCTCCTCCCTGAGAAAACCCCAATAAAGGCTTTCCTGTGTGGCTTGGCTTGGTGTGGGGCCATGGCCCTTTAGCTTGGGAACTGTGAGTAATAAAGTGTCTTTCAGTGGCAACCACGTCCTGATCTGTTGGCCGCACCATACCTGAATACAAAATACAATCTGCTCTTTCCCTTTGTGAAATCACAGATCAGATCATTATGAACATGCAAAGATAAATATCAGTCTTTTAAAAATCCTTCCCTTTTTAAAGAAGCAACAGTAATTGTTATTTATTTGAAAACAACAAAAAAATATGGGCTTAATTTCAGCTAAAAGGTGTTACAGTCAGGAACATTGGTTTTTCCATGTTCCTATAGGGATAATTAAATACAGCATAGAAATAGGATCCAGCAATTCTATTTTTAGGTATAGACACCAAAAATTGAAAGCCAGGACTCACACAGACATTATTTGAATCTGCACACAACACCATTCACTACAGCTAAAAGGTGGAAGCAACCCAAATGCCTACCAATAGATGAATGGACAAACAAAACGTGGCTTCTATATGCAATAGAATATCATTCAACCTTAAAAAAGAAGGACGTGATGACATGTGTGACAGCATGGATGAAGCCTGCAAACATTCTGCTAACTGAATAAGCCAGACAAAAGGAAAAGCATTGCCAGGTTCCATTTATATGATCTATACAGCATAGGCAAACTCATGGAGACAGAAAGTAGATGAGAGGTTTACCGGGAGTTGGAGGGAGCAGGTGGGAGCCATTGTCTAATGGGTACAGAATCTGTTTGAGACAAAGATGGGGATGATTTTGTTTAGGGGTGGGTGGATAGAACATTTCAGCTGTTACAGAAAGGTTGAAATAAAGAAGTAGCTCTGGAAATGGATAGTAGTGATGGTTGTACAACCTCGTGAATTTACTTAATGTCACTGAATTGTACACTATAAAATGGCAAATTTTGTTATACATATTTTATCACAATAAATTTAGTAACAAATTATGTAAGAAAAATTGAGCGAAGCTGGCATTCTAGGTTTCCAGATTCGCAGTCTTTTGCTCCCCCGAGGCACTTGACAACTACACCCTCCCCGTGCCACATCCCCACTGAAAAATAAAAGGCAGATTTGATTCTTGGATGAGATAAAAGGTTAAACACATCCTTCTAAATATTGCTCAGATAAACCCCATTTACATAGAAATTACAAATGGTCAATCCAAACAGTGTCCAACTTATCAAAAATTATAAATGAATGTAGGTCAAATCAATGAAATTCCATTATTAGAAAATATAAAATTCAATACTTTTTTTTTACCTTGATGTCTTTTTAGAAAAGTATATATATATATATTTTTAACCATATCTTGTAATTAACTGGAGATACGTCTATTTTATGTGTATATTTGTCAAAATCATTATTTTAGAGAGCTGGTCAATGAGCCAGCACAATCTTATTTTGTTTGGCTCCATGTTTGTTTTGGCTTTCATTCTGCTATTTCCTAGATTTCTGCCAGTTAGGATTTTATCAGCTCTCAGAATAAATATCTGCCTTGGGAGAAGAGATCTGGGGTTAAGGATACACTATAAGTGAGCATAACAGCAACAGCAAGAGGCAGCAACAGAAGAGACTGGCTGGCCTCCAGCTGGTGAGATATGTGCTGGGTTGTCATAGACATGAGAGAACCCAGCACAACGATTTTGATCATTAAATCCTGTTGATGGACTCAACGGAACTTTCAGAAGGAAGGCTCAAGCAACAACTTCATGCCTTTGTTCATCCCTGTAAGCAGTGAATGAGGCTTGACACATTTTACAGGATAAGCTTCCCGAATGCAGACCATGTAGCCTCAAATCCTGCAGATTCCCTTGTCCTTAATGCCGTAATATCTTGGTGCTCACTAATCTAGGTTTCCTTATGTCCCACTAGCTGGGATCATTGTTGAAAGCAAGAATAGTTTCAGTTTCTGAAATAATCCTCAGGATTTGAAATCAAGGTTGATAGGTTTATTAAATAATAACTAGGTGTTGTCATAGTGTACTTGGTGGAGACTCTGGGTGCCTTAAGGTAGGGGAAGAAGGCGGCCAAGAGGGCACAGCTCTGGGTTCTCCATCTTTATTCTAATGAGATAGCTCTGCTTTGCTGGGTTTATATATTGACTTTCTGTGGATGATATTGTTCAGGGGTGGGTGGGTAGAAAATTTCAGCTGTTACAAAGAGGTCAAAGAGCATTGATAGAATCCCAACCCCGATCCAATGCATTACCATTCTTTGCAATATCCATACCACATAATCATCCAGAATCTTCTTGAATACCCCTTGTGACATGCTGCTCACTACTTCTAAAGCTGAGCTACATCAGTGACCCTTGGAAGCTTATTAGAGATTCAGACTCTCAGGCTCCACCCCGAGGGACAAAATCAGAATATGCATTTTAACAAGACTACCCAGTAATTCCTGTGTATGTTCAATTGGAAGCACACAGCTCTTGGTCTTGGTTACACATTGGAATTGCCTGGGGAGCCTTGAAAAATTCCAATGTGTAGATCCCACTCTAGAGCTTCTGATTTAATTGGCCTGCAGTGCAGCTTTGGGCTCCAGAGATCTAGAAGCTCCCCAGGTGATACTCCTGTGCAGCTGGGGCTGAGAATCACTGGCATTGAGACTTCTGATGCTGGTAGCTGCGACTGATGCAGTTCCTCCTTAAACCCAGTGAATAACCTGTGGTCATGTAGCTTTCACACTTAATCCTACATCACAAGCAAACCTGAATCTGCAAACCTTCTGGGATGGTCCTGCAAACGCAAGGTGACCATGAACTTGTGGTTCCCCAGAGCCCCCTTTGCACTGAGGGCTTTTGAGGCCATCTCTCATTTGATACTAGCTGAGCAGCCTCATTCCTCCTGCTCTTTCTCAAATGTCCCTCATGTTCTCTCTCCTTCTCACAGCATGGTGCTAGATTCTTGACTTTTTACTTCCTGGAAAAAAAATAGCAGGTCAATGTGGCTTCTTGACAGTAAAAGAAAGCAATACTCATGTATTTCTTGGTTGACTCACATCTGGATGTTACAGCCAAATTCCAAAGATCTTTGAAAGTTCTCTTGGAAGCAGGCAAAATTGCAACTGGTTAATCGATAAATTCAGCAAAGATTTATTCAGCACCTATTCTATATCTGGTCCTGTGCTAGGGGCTGCGGACACTGAGGAGAGTTCCAATTGTTTTCTTCTTCTGGAGCTCACAGTCTGCAGGGGAGTAGTGCCAAAGAGTGTGCCATGGGAAGTGGTTGACAGTGGTTACCTCTTCAAGGGGAGTGGAGACATTGAGTAGGGGTGTGAGTGAGCCTTTTTCAAATATAGATACAATGTAAAAATTAAAAATAAACCTAAATACAATGGTCCAGTGTTTTGTGCATGTGTGTAAGTGTATAATGCACTGGTGAGATATTCAACCAAGCTGGTCAAGGAAGCTTCCTGGAGGAGAATTGCATGGCTAAGCCCTGATACACAAGTAGGAGGTAGGCAGGTGAGGTGGGCACTATCGGGAGGGGAGGGAGCAAGTGCAAAGGCATGGGGAAGGAGCCTGGCATGAGGCGGGCACTAAGATGCCATTTGAACTGAACAGGACATGGCTGTGTGAGGAAGTGCCAGAAGACTTGGCTAGAAAGGAAGACAGAAGCAAATCACAAAGGGCCTTTTATGATAGCCTGGAGAGTTGTGATTTATTCTGAAGTTGGTGGAAAATCATGAAGTGGTTTTAAACAGAGAATGAACACGGTCAGATGCTTGTGCTCTGGCAGTAGTGGAGCAAGTGGACGGAGGTGGGAAAGCCCAGAGGCAGTGAGCCTTTAGGGTGCTCTGTGGACCCGGCAGGAAGTGGTGCTGGCCTAAGTGAGGGCTGTGGCAGGACGGATGGACGTTAGGAGGGGAGAGATTCAGGAAGCACTGTGGCTTGCAGGAAGAGCTAGTGGACTTGGCTGTGGATGGCAGAATTTACCTGAATTTCTGGCCTGAGTGAATTGGGGAGTGAAGGTGACTGTCACTAGTGTGGGGACCCAGGAAAGAGGAACAGGCTTGTCGGGGGGAGTTGGTAGATTGTCTTTTGGACATGTTGACCTTGAGGGCCAGCAGTTACATGTCTGGATCTGGATTTGGGCTGATATTAGATTTGGGAGTCCTCATGTGTCCAAAAACCATAAGAAGACAAGGGGATGCAAGATGGCTATGAGAAGAGAGGAGGTTCACATCTAGGGGGTGGGGGCAACACCAGGGGAAAGGCTGGAGGGGAGAGGGAGGAGCAGGGGGAGAGAGACTCCAGGGGCAGGTAGAGTCTGCCTTTGTGAGGGTGGGAACTTGATCTCTATTTTTGGACATCAGAGACCCAGGTCAGATTCAATTTTAGTGGCATCATCAGAGAAAGTGATGATGGACCAGGTGAGTCAAGTGGGAAGGGAGGAACTGGAGGCAGTGGGTGTAGACTCCATTCTTAATACACTTGGCCATGGGAAGGAGGGGAGAGAGGAGTCGTTAATTGGGGCCAAGGGCCAAAGGAAGCTGTCTGGGTGTCTGGTTGAAAGGATAGGGGATATGTCTACCCTGGGTTATAGAGACCCGAGTACATGCCCCATCTTTCTGCTCTTCAGAGACAGGCCAGGACAAGGCCTCCATCAACTGCATCCAGACACAAGTCTTGGGCAGGAATGTCCCAGAGTCACCCTGTCTCGCGATGGGGTGAGCCATCAAGGTAGATGCTCAAGCGCACATATTTAATTCATGGAAGAACTGGTGTCACAGGATCCCCATGCTCAAACACCGCTGCCTCCTGGTGGAGTCAATTCCCCTGGGGCAGCTCCTCAGTGGGAAGGCCACACTGACACCTACCAATGAACAAGACAGGGAACGAAGCAAATTCTTACTGCAGTCTCTGCTCAAATTGCACAAGTCAGAATTTCGTTGTGTTGTTCTCCAGGTTACTTTTTATATATGACTATTTCATCTGCTTGATTAGATTAAATGTTCCTTATAGGCAGAGCCCATGTGGTGCTCCTCTATTTTCATCACCAAATCGGCACCAAGGAAATACTTCATAGAAAAATATCATCTCGGGTTTCAAAAAACATTAGAATTCTCACCATACTTGTCCCCCTCATCCAGCAAGAAGCCCTCCTGACAGCATCCTCCGTAGAAATTGGCCCAGCATCTGCTTGAATGAGAGTGCCTGAGCTTTTCTTACCTATTTATTCTTTAATAGATAGGTTTCTCACTACAAGTACTATATACTCATTGTCGATTTGAAAATACAGACAGGCATTGAAAAAAACTTCAAGGTTTTTCTAATCATGTCACCTAGAAATAAATTCTGAGAAAATGGATTGATACCTTCCTATATCTTCCTACACACACTCATATTTGTACACACATAAGCATACTGTTAGATTACTTTAAAAACAATGCTATGTCACAATCATCTTTTTATGTCAATAAATATTTCTATAACAAAATTTTTAATAGCTGTGATAATGTTCTATTGCATGGAGGTACTGTAGTTATTTAGCTAGTCTTCTATTTCTTCTATTTGGTACATTTGAGTTATTTACAATATTCTAATATTTAAGTGATACTTTAATTAACATATTCAAATATGTGTTGTTGCTTCCATTTTTATTTCCCAAGATTAAAGTCACCAGACCTAAGTTAAAGGGTTTTTAAAAGGTTTGATATATATGGTCAATTTCCAGAAAATATGTGCCAATCTGTACCAGTTTATGAGATTACCCTTTCATTTGCACAGCTGCACTGGGCATTGTCAAGTATCATAGTGTTTGCCAACATGATAGGTCACACATGGTCCTCTAATTCTTAACTCATTGTAAATTAAAATTTTATAATTGTATTAGTCCATTTTCATGCTGCAGATAAAGACATACCTGAGACTGGGTAATTTTCGAAAGAAAGAGTTTTATTAGACTTACAGTTCCATGTGGCTGGGGAGGCCTCAAAATCACGGCAGCAGGTGAAAGGCACGTCTCACACGGTGGCAGACAAGAGAAAAACTTGTGCGGGGAAACTCCTCTTTTTAAAACAATCAGATCTTGTGAGACTTATTCACCATCACAAGAACAGCATAGGAAAGACCTGCTCCCGTGATTCAATTACCTCCCACTGGGTCCTTTTCACAACACATGGGAATTCAAGATGAGATTTGGGTGGGGACACAGCCAAACCATGTCAATAATTATGCTTTTTCATCATTTTCATTTCTTTTTTTGTGAACTGCCTGCTTGTATAATTTACCCAATTGTATATTGGGGTGTTCACATTGTCTCTCCTAATTTGGAAAGAACTCTTTATGGCGTCTATCATATTGTACTTAGAAGGGCCTTCTCCATTCCAAAATCACAAAAACATTTACTGATATTATTTATTTATTTATTTATTTATTTTCATTATAACTATTCAGCCCATGAAGGATTTATTTTGTGGTGAGTATTATGAGAAGAAACTCCAAATATTTTTTTCTCCAACGTCGTTTACATTTTTCCCAGGACCACTTATTGGATACTCTATCCTTTTCCTGATGATTTGAATTTGCACTTGGACCACATACCATTCGCTATATTCTTGGCCCTGTTTCTGAGTTTTTGTTCTGTTTCCTTCATCTATCCCTCCTTACTGGTGTCAGCTCTGCACCATCTCAATTTTTATGACTTTGTAATACATCCTTTATCTATGGCAGTACAAATCTCCTCTTATTTCTGGGATAGAAACTGACCTGGATTACTGTGGTCTGAACTCAGATCACACAGGACTTGAATCGTTGAACAAATGAACCCTTAATAGTGGCTGCACCATTAGAATGTCCTGAATTTTACTTAGTTTTTTAAAATAAAATAGCTTCAGACCTGCACGTTTCTTATGAAGAAGGTTAGAGAATGGTCTCAGTTATTCACAGCCGGGTTGTCAGCTTCTCAGAAGAGATCAGGTTGTAAATCCACTGGCCCCTCCCAGCATGACATGCATGATGAAGTGTAGTGGTGAATGCTGTTGGTCTGCCTTGGATCTCATGTCCCCATTACAGATTCTTTCTTGGGCAGCAGTCTTAGGCAAAAGAAAAAAAAATGTTCTGAAAAGGGTATGTTGCCAGGAATGGCTCAAGAGTCTGGGAATGCTCTCACGAGAGGTATTGAAACACAGACTCACGCAGGAAGAAGCTGAGCTCCCTCACCCACACTCCTCCTCACTCCAGTCTGCTTAGGGAGAGGAGGGAGGGCAGTAATGGTATTTGAGGAGGCAAGTGGCTGATAGTCTTGCCTGAAATTTCAGCTGGGTGGATATGTTAAGAAAACAAACAAAACTTGAATTCTAAAGCTTCTGCAGGCTTTGAATTGCTGCGAGAGAACAAGTTAGATGGTCTTTGGGTTGGCTGGGGACCTTACTGTATTTTGGGATAGGAAAAAATAGGACAGAATCCTAATTTAGGGGGGAGTGAAAATGCTAAATTGATCTCTGTGGGAAAAAAATATCAAGAGTACAGGTAACAAGAAAAAGGGAGAAAGATTCCATATTAAGCATGACAGAAAGAGGGGCGAGAAAGAGCATGGGTACACCTGAGCCCCATGGTTGGAAGAGGGACTTGCAAAAGGACACAGCCAGCAAGACATTCCTGCAGGGATGGCTGCTCAGTGCATTGCAAGAACAGTGGTATCTGAGTGCGGACTCAAGAAAACACAATTTTGTCCTAGGCTGTAATTCCCTGATTCCACTCCTCAAATCTTTAGTAAAATATGCCTCATCCAAAAATTCCATGGTAGTGTGGCTTTGAGAAAATAAAGGAGAGTGACTGTTTCCCAGAGTGGAGTCAAGTGGGCAGGCCAGAGCTGGTGGCAACCACAAAGCGCCTAGTGGTAAGTTAAGGTTCTTAGGGTGGGGAACGGGATGTGGTGGAGAGGGAGACCCTGCCTCACGCAGCAGGGAGGCAGACAGGGACCTCCTGAATCTGTATTATGCTCCCTGGTCAGCCTTCCCAGCCTGGCAAGATGTCAGTCATCTGAAGATTCCTGGAATCTCTTGAGGATGTTCTTCAAGTCCCCTAGCCCCAGATACAGAAATGTGAGACAGGTAACTGCCACCAGGTGGTGCCAATCTGCAGCCGGCACCTGGACCAATCAGTATTCATTTAGGTGACCGGCATTTCAGTAACCTAGCAAGAAAGCAGCATGCATTTTATGAGGTCGAATTCATTACACGCCACACAGTGCCCACCTCCCAACCCCTACATTTCTTACCATGTCATGGTACAGTTTTCCGGTATGTGGGGTATTTTGTTTTAAACCACTGTAGCATGAGTTTTGCAAATTCCCTTGGAATATTGCAACCCTATTAAGGACAAGACTGCATTTGATATATGACATTTGCTCTGAGTATCAGTGGGTACTGATACATGTTTTGCTGATATAATCCACCCGCTTTCAAACCCTCTTAACTCTATCGTGTTGTGCTCTGCTTGAGGCTGAGTTAGCTGACTATCGCATCGCTGCAGTGGAGGGCTTTTTGCTGGGTGGGTAGGCAGGGACAGATCTGGGATGAACTTCTCTCGCTGCAGCAGCTGGAATGAACACTGAGCTGGGGGTGGAGGTTGTGGGAGACGGATTGGATACACACAGCAGAAGTGAAACTTGTATTTTATCATTCTGCCAAGCACTCCAAATAAGCTTATTTTTGGTGGGACATTGTTTAGAAACTGCTTCAATTGGTGCCAACAGATATGAGTAAACATTTCTTGATATAGGTAAGTTACACCACAAATGTGGGTGTTGGTTGGTATTTTACACTTCCTCTCATCTCTCTGGAGTTTGAAAAAGCACTGAAAATAATCAAAACACTTTAGTCCCAATAGCCTGTGACTAATAGCCATCCATGTCTCTAAGTCTGGACTAAGCATCCAGACTCATAGCCCTCATGCTAAGTGCCCATTCTCTTTGCTGTGCCCTGAAAATATGTACTTTTCAAAAGACAAATATTAATACAGCCACTACTAACAATTGGCCAGGAACCTTTCTTCTGAGGAAATTTATTATGAAGTGCAATGCAATGTAAATAGCTATTGGCTTGCAAAAGATGTAGAAATTTCATATTTTCTACCTACAGTAGTTTCATTGTAAAGGTGTTTCTGGAGAGTGGATTCCACTTCATCTCATTACCTCTGGGACTTCGGGTAAAAGACAGATATTGCTAACCCCATTTTAAAAGGAAAAATTAAGCTGTAGGGAAGGTAATTGTCTTGTTCAAGTCACTCAGGGTTGAAATGGGAATGGAAAACAGATCAGTCCTTGTCTAATTTCAACCTTGTGCATTTCTTTCTCTTTCTGCTCAGATGAGCTAAGAAGAAGAATGGATAAATGTCGCTCAGAGCAGGGAAACCACAGTTTTTCAAGAATGAACAAATACATCAAGCACAAAAATTATCTGCAGCATTTTATAATGGCAGATAGTTTATTGAAAAATTGTGTAGCTTAAAAAAGCAGGCCCAGGATTGAAATTCATCTAGATGGGTGACTTGGAATGCGGCCAAGTCTTGGATTCCATTTTATGTTGGATTCATTCTTGTATTTCCACAGCCTGTTCCTGTCTTGAACCCTGAGCCCACAGAGACCTCGGTTGACTGAAATATGTGGGAAAGACAAACACCCTACTTTTTGTTTCTTAGCCAAAAGTTTCTCAGCATAGACAATAGACCATTATGTCATGGCCATGAGGCACATAGGCTGCCAGTCTTCAGTTTCCATTAACAAATTGGGCAATGCAATTTATGCATCTCACAAGAAATCATCAAAGATACTACATTAATCAATTTGAAGTCTGTTGTGAATTGTATTTGAGAGGACAAACATTTTAATGTGGGAGTGTTGACAGATTTTTCTACCTCCCCAAGGCAGCCAGAGAGAATCTAATAATTTCTGGACTATCTTTTATGCAACCTCCTCCTTTTACAAAAAAAAAGTCTTTATTGCTGGAAGAAAAGCTAAGCTAATTTTGCAATTGAGACAGAAAGTCTATGCAGATTGGATGAGGGAGAGGAGGTTTTGATTGGAGAGGGTCCGAGGGGAGCAGTGGGGGATTATGAGAGCAGGAGGTTAGCTAAGACAGGGAATTTTTTTTTTTTAAATAGGTATTGTGGTGGACAATTGTTTGGGGGCACTTTTTAATGGAATTTCTATTTTATCACTTTTGCTAATTAAGCCAGGCTTCCTCAACTTGACAGTTCTTAGATGCTGAATCATGCAGATTTAGGCTTTATAAAGGCTTCATATATATTGTTAGCAAAGTCACCTGTTCAGGTTTGAGGCCAGCCCTGTGTTGAGGTAGCATCTTCAGTTATGGGCGAGGAACATGGGAAGACGAGGCTGCATAGCTGCCGCTAGGCCTTATGGGTTCAGCCACCCAATTGTTCATGAACCCTCTATTTTGTACTAGGTGCTAAGGGTTTAATGGTGAAAAGAAATGACATGGTCCCTGCCTTTGAGATGCTTAATGTATAGTGGGGAAGACAGATAATAAACAGATGTATCTGCAAATAAACATAAAATCATAAATGTGCTAAGTGAATAGAGGAACCAAACAAGGGGAGTGGTAGAGAGTACCAGGGGTATCCACACAAAGGACTCTGATAAGGTAATGTTTAACAGAGACCTGAAGGTCAAAGTGGTGATGTGAATCATGCAGTGGTGGGTGCCCGATACAGAGACAAGAGTAGGCACAGAGGCCCTAAAGTCCAAATGAGCTGGGCACATTGGAGAAGCCAACAGAATGCCTCTGTGGCTTGAGTGGAGGGGTTGAGAGGTGAAGGCCCTGAGATGTGGCGGGGGCCACAGCCTCTAGGATCCTATAGGCCATGCTGTCAGGAGCTGGGCCTGCAAATTGCCAAGTTAAGTCACTGAAGGAGTTAGGCAGGGTGGGATATGATCTGGCTTTGATTTGATATGCAAGCCTGGGCCCTGGTGAGAGGCTGCACTTTCATCTGGGCAAGATGTGATGGAGACTGGGACTGGAAGGCTGTATCAGTCAGGGTTCTCTGCAGAAACAGAGCCAATAGGAGATATCTATGTCTATGTCTCTAAGTAGCTATTTACCTATCTATTGAGATTTATTTATTTTAAGAAATTGGCTTACACAATTGTGGGGGCTGGCAAGTTTAACATTTGCAAGGCAGGCTGGCAGGCTGGGAACTCAGGTAAAAGTTGACGTGGTCCTGAGGCAGAATTCCTTTCTTTCTGGAAAATCTCAGCATTTGCCCTTAAAGCCTTCAACTGATTGCATGAGGATCCCTCACATCATGGAGGGTAAGCTGCCTTATTAAAAGCCAACTCATCATAAATGTTAATCGCATCTACAAATACCTTCATAGCAACATATAGACTAGTGTTTAACAAGTAGCCTTGCCAAGGTCACGTGTAAAATTAACCATCATAAGGGCACAGCTGGATGGAAAGAGCTGGGAAAATTCAGGGCATGATTTGGAAGCATTCCAGTAACAGTAATAATAACTACCACTACCACCACCATAAACATGTTAATAGCTGACGCTGATACAGTGTTTCCTATATGGCAGGCTCTCTTTTAAATGTTTTACATATATAACCTCATTCAGTTCTCCCAACAGCAATCTCTGTTTTACAGATAGTAAAACTCAGGTACGAAAATTGCAAAGTGCTTACGGACTGCACTTAGCATAACTCAGGACACCATTCACAGAGACTATTGGGTAAATAGCACCCCCTTGAGTTGTGCAATCCAGTTGACCCTGAGAGACAGTTTAAGTAACTGGCCCAATAATTCTCCATTGTAGAGATTAGCATTGTTAAGGGTGGAAAGAATTATAAAACTATATGGGAAGGAATGCCATCAGTATGGTATACATACTTTTTAAAAATTATATATACATAATACAGTTTGGCTGTGTCCGCACCCAAATCTCATTTTGAATTGTAGCTCCCATAATTCCCACTTGTCATGGGAGGTACCTGGTGGGAGGTAATTAAATCATGGGGGTGAGCCTTTCCTGTGCTGTTCTCATGAAAGTGAGTAAGTCTTACAAGATGTGATAGTTTTATAAAGGGGAGTTCCCCTGCACCAACTCTCTTGTCTGCCGCCATGTAAGATGTGACTTTGCTCCTCCTTTGCCTTCTGCCATGATTGTGAGGACTCCCCAGCCACATGGAACTGTAAGTCCATTAAACATCTTTCCTCTATAAATTACCCAGTCTCAGGTATGTCTTTATTAGCAGCGTGAGAACAGACTAATACAGTATATATATAAATATATATATATATATTAATATAGTGAGTTTTAAAAAATAACAGTTTTACTTTAGAATAGTTTAGATTTACAGAAAAGTTGCACAGATAAACAGAGTTTCACAGTGGCTATTCCACAGCCAATGCCCCCTTTTACTAACATGTTATTAGTGTAGTACATTTGTCACAATTTATGAATTAATATTGGCATATTATTAACTAAAAGTCCACACTTTACTCAGATATCCTTAGTTTTTCTCTGATTTTTTTTCTGCTCCAAGATCCCACATTCCATTTACTTGCCATGTCTCCTTTAACCCCTTTGGGCTGTGACAGTTTCTCAGACTTTCCTTGTTTTTGATAATATTGATTGTTTTGAGGAGTATTGGTCAGATATTTTGTAGAGAGTCCCTTATCTGGAATTTGTCTGATGTTTTTCTCATGATTAGAATGGGGTTATGGCTTTTTGGGAGGAAGTGCCATTCTTATCACATCGTATCAAGGGTATATGCCATTATTATTTATCACTGTTACTTGATCTCCAGGCTGAGACAGTGTTGTCAGGTTTCTCCACTGTGAAGAAACTCTTTTTTCTTTCTTTCCATACTCTAGTATTTGGAAGCAAGACACCATGTGCTGCCTGCATTCACAAGATGAGGAGTTATGCTCCCTCTTTGAAAACAGATATCGATATGAACTTTTTGGAATTATCCTGTGTGGGAGATTTGTCTATTCTCTCTCATTTATTATTTATTTATTCAATCCTTTATATCAGTATGGACTCATGAAATTTATTATATATTTGGCATTATAATTCAATATTATCTCATTTATTTTGCTCTAATTGCTTCAACGTTGGACGTTCGGAGCCCATTCAATTGACCTACCTACAACTTTGTGTGTGTGTGTGTGTGTGTGTGTGTGTGTGTTTTGAGCACTTCTTTTCTGGAAATACCAGGTGCTTCAGGCTTATGTCAGTGCACTGCTGCTGTCATACAATCAACCATTTCTCTAAGGAGCCCTGGTTCCTTTTACTGGAGAATGGTATTAAAAACCACCATCTAGATGCTGGGTGGTACAGAGCCTTGTTAACTTTTCCAAATGAAATCATGTTAATTATGCCATTTCTTCCCACATGTATCCTTCAGAGTGAGTAAAATTATCCTATTTCCTCCTTAGAAGAAACTAAGGAAATGGCCTCCAAAGGTCACACAGCAGACCTCGAACTAGACCCTGAACCTCATGGCAACAAGCCTCAAGTTTCTTCTAGCCACACTTTTATTTTCTGCATTGTTTCTCCTATGTGTCTCTGGGTAAATTTCATGGATTCAAGACTTTTTACTCATTTAATTCTCATAACAACCAGAGAAGACATGTACTGCTATATCCTTATCTCTACTTTGTAGGTGAGGAAGCTGAGGTACAGACAGGTAAGCAGGCTATGCATAGCCATGCATCTGGTGAGTGGCAGAGGTCAGACATGGACTCAGACCCTCCAATGCCATGGGCTCTAGTCCTTTATGGCAGGGGCCGCAAACTATGGCCCCAGTTCAAAGCAAGTCACCATCTGTTTTTATATGGCTTGCAAATTAAGAATGTTTTTTATATTTTTAAATGACCAGGAAAAAAAACCCAGAGAAAAATATTGTTTTATGGCATGTAAAAATTACAAAATTCAAATGTCAATATCTGTAAATAAAATGTCCTTGGAACACAGTCATGCGCATTCACATAAGTATTGTCTGTGTCTGTTTTCGTGCTCTGGTGGCTGAGTGGAGTAGCTGTGGAAGAGACTGTAGGACCTGCCAAGCATCAAATATTTACTACTTGGTCTCTTAGAAAAATTTGTTGATCCCTGCTCTAAGGGAAAAATCTAAAGTCACCAGCTTAAAACTGTAAAGGGAAGGCGCCGAGTTACAACTATTATAGAGGAAAGCAGCCTAGGCTGGGCCCAACTCTTGCCAATGCTGTACCTTCACTGGCCTTATTTCTGCTATGGAGATGCCCTCCCTTATCTGGCACCAGTCCAAATCTTATCCTTCTTCAAGGTCCATCTTGTGCTGCTGGGAGCTTCTCTGGACCAGTACGGTCTTCCTAATCCCTCCCCGCTCTCATCTCCCAGAGCATTCAGCATCGACTTACTTTTTGATTAGCTGATGCCTTGTGCAGTTCTTCATTTCATGCACATTAGCTTTATCTTCCAAGTGCTCTGCAGGCTCCTATAAACCAGAGACCTCACATATCTTTCTTCTTCACTCCCTATGTTATCAACCACAGATTAAGTTTTCTAAAACCCTGCTCTGATCATTGATACAAATGACCTTCCTGTCCAGGCTTCCAATTGCCTATGAAATTAAGCACAGACTCCTTAGCACAACAGTTAAAACTCTCCATAATGTAATTCCCAACCTTAATTCTTACTACTTAGTGTCCAGATTAATGCTTGGCATAGAGTGCCTGCTCCATCAATGCTCCCTCCTGCTCTCCCTCTCTTTGCTTTCTCTCATGCCCTTGCCAAACTAGAAGAGAGAACTGAGAACAAACCACTGGGTTTGACAATTATCAGGTCACTCATGAGCAATTTCAGTGTCAGGATGGAGACAAAAGCCAGATAGCAGGAACTGAAGGAGTACGTACGTCATGAAAAAAGTAACTGCAGCAAGCTTAGCATAGATGTTTGTTTGTGCTAAGGAGGGACTGGAGGAGTGGCAGCCAGGAGGCCAGTGTTTAGTCTACGGGGAGCACAGAGTGGATTTGCGGGTGAAAGACAAGGAGTCAATGGCACCGTGAAGTGGGAGTTAGTTAGGGTCAGCTCAGGAGGAGCAGGAAGAGGGATCCAGGGCACAGAAGAAGAGAAGAGAAGGAAAGAAAGAAAGGATCCAGTTTCTGTCTATTCAGTGAGTCTGACGTGAGTCATCTGTTAGGTCAAGGATGCAGGACAGGATTAGCAATCTGAGACCAGCCACAGGAAGGCAGCCGACGGCCTCAGTAAGAGAAGTGCTGAAAGATCGCCAAGTATCGTGAATCAATATGGCCACAATTAGCCTGGTTTCCCATCTTTTGCTGGCATTCCTTGGAGACCCAGGTGTGAGAGGGAAGAAAATATAGGGAAAATACAGCGCAGAAAAGTTGAGGTTGGGGATCGTCCATGAGAGCATGAAAAGCCCAACTCTAAACCTAACCCTAAGCCCTGATTCCAGGGCTTCCTGGCATCAGACTCTGAGAGCCTGAAGGGCGTGTGCACTCCACTCCACAGTGAGGATCTGAGTGTCAGGAGGATGGATATGCTTGCCCTGAGGGCACCCAGCTCTGCTGCCCTTGCACAGTGCCTGGCACACAGCTGGTGTCCTGGAGGTGGCTTAGGAGGATGAGACCAACTTCAGGACTTTTTTCCCTCAAATCATCAAGGTCTATGGTTCCAAGTTTTCTGCATTTTATGGAAAATGTTTAAACAAAATTTGAGGATTGATACAGATTTTTTTTTCAGTCTCTTAGTCTGCCGAATAAACACATTAAAAAACTAAGCTAAGCTAAACTAAACTAAACTAAACAACTATTGTCATCATCACCACATTCATTAAATGCTATCTCAACACCAGAAAACAAGGGCATAATCTCAGCAAAAAAGGCAGATTTTTAAATATAGAAACCTCACTATATTAAGAGGAAAAACTCACTACTCACAGGAATAGAGACCGGGTGTTTGGAAACCCCTGAGAATCTACAGTCACCTTCCAGAAGAGCTACAGCACAGCTGACTTCATTTCCACCTACTCACAATCACCCTGATTGGAGCTTTAGGTGTTCCTAAACCCAGCAGTCTAATTTTTACAGAAAAGCTACCGTTTAAAGATGGCTCCTACATCCTTTGTGTGTGGACACTCTCAGTGGAATTCTCACACAGTCACTTTATTTCCAAGAGGAGAAGAGAGGAGTAGTAGGTGGTGACTACCTGGTGACCAGGGCTTAGAGCCAGCTTCTTTGGACTGACATCCCCCTTCAAGGGAGTAAATGTGTGTGGCAAGGGGACCATACACGAGGATGTCATTGGCTGGTAAGGTAAGATAAGGCAGCAACTGGTTTGAGCCCTGTAACCAAGTGGTACCAAGGCCAAAGAGGGAAAGAAAACAAGAGGGAATAAAGGAAGAGAAGATGGTGTGTACTCACAGGTGAAGGTCCGGCTTTCCCTGGTTGGGAAGCCTGGGTGTCAGGTGGGCACCCACTGAGGCTGGTCTGGCAGGAGGGGGCAGTGTGTCTGGGTCTGGGGGGAGGTGAGAGCTGACAAAAGGCTCCTCTGTCTGGAGACCAGGCACAGAGAAGAAAATTCTCCTGCCATTTGCCAGGAAACTCACTCACTCTTCCGGCCTGTGATGAGGCCCTGGGCAGTTTCTCCTTCTTACAGCCTCACAGAGGAATGGCCACTTCTCACCAGAAGGGCTACTTCTGCTGGATAGGGTGAGGCATTACTTTTAGACATTTATAGGATATGTTCTCCTTGGCACAGCTGTGAGGCCCTTTCCTACTCAAGGGCTGTGACCCTGAAGGCAACTCCTCAACCCCTGAAATAGATCTGTGGTGGTCCTCACCCCTCTCATTCTGTGCCTTGCCCAAATCAAAAATGTGTCTTGATATTATATGGTATGGTCAGTGCCTGAGATAAAGCATACATACCAGAATTTATGTTTCTACTCATTTTAAAAAAATACTTGTCATGTAATACTATTTACCAAATGGAGAGGAAAATTCAAAATATTTTCACAAGTGGGGCAGCTGTAACCTGTGCTCCTGCTGGACGCCAGCTTTACTCACCAGGAGCACCAAGCTCATTGGCAGGATGAGAAACTGATGCAAGTGGCAAGTGTTGGCTGTGCAGTTGTGACTTGTTGCAAAGGAGAGAAATTGACAACAGGGGTTCTTGTCACTTTAATTCCCTGAAACTTCAGCCTCTAGCAAGAGCTCTGTTAAACCTGCTCTTAGACATAGGCATCTATCCGGAGCCCCTGGGTCTTGTAGGGAAGGCAGAGATCAGATTTCTTGTCTGTGTAACGTGGCCCTACAGCATGTGGCTCATTCTCCCAGGAAGATTGGCCCTAGAGCTTGTTGTGTCAGTTTTGAAATGTCTTGTTAAGATGTCACATTTTCCCAGCCTGGGGAAATAGAAACTTTAAGAAGAGCGGCTAGCGAGGAATACACTATAATAAAAAGTAATATGACCCAGATTTTTCTTTTAAAGTGAGAAAATTCTTTCACTCACCTCAGTCATTAAGGAACGGCCCCTGAAGGCAGGTTTTTTTTTTTTTTTTTTTTCCAGGTAAGAAGGTGGCTTCAGATCACAGTCTATAGGCTGCCTTCTGCTATGGAGAAGACAGCTGTGTTTGGGTCGTGTGTGTGCCTGAGGATTAGGCTCTGTACATGGAATAAAGCATTTTAGTAATAACAGGGTTGGAACATCTATGTGTGTAGCGTGGGTTGGTAACCAACGGCTCTTGATTTACCTGGGGTTTTTCCAGTTTCAAAAATAAAAGGCCTACAGCTAGGGAAACCCCTCAGTTCCAGGCAAACTAGGATGGTTCATCACTTTAGATGTGGAAGCACTGAGAACCTGCTCTCGTTCTCCCTCACTGGCATGTGACAGGGCTTATCATCTACTATTTAAGATCTATTCTTTTGAGTCCAGGAATTGTCCCATATTCAAATGCAGGCAGCTTTAAGAAGGCTGACCCATTAAACCATTAAAGCTGAGAAGCAGCATTCTACACAGCTGATTACTCCCTCCTGCTTGACGGTCTCTTTCCTCAGAAATATACAAATTAAGACCACAATAGGATAGCATTTTACATTTACTAGCTAGGGAAAAAATAAAAAGTCTGACAATACCAGGTGTTGGTAAGGACATGTTACAACAGGAACTCTTATTTACTGCTGGTGGGTGTGTAAATTGGTGCACCTACTTTGGAAAGCAATTATCTTATAAAGTTGAACATGTGCAAACCCAAATGAATTTTACTTTAAAATATATGACAGAGAGAAGCTCCTGCACTTGGGCCTCAGGAATCATATGAAGAGAGGGTTTCTATGACCTAATAATGCTTTAGTTCACAAGATGGGTGTTAGGATTACATGTTTCAAATTATTATTATGTCCCATTACTTACATATATGCTATATACATTCATTTGTAAAAATAAAAATATATAATAACTGTTTTAGGAAAATCAGAAGGCAGAAATAAATCAAAATATGTCAGTGTTCACAACAAATGTAAAAACTCTAAATTCATTGGTTAAAGGGATGGTAAGAATATGTTTAAACAGAAACATCAGCAACAAGAACAAATTCAGCTAATTGCTGTTTATTAGAGACATATGTGAAATGCAAAGACTCAGATTAAAAGTAAAAGGACAGAAGAAGACACTTTAATCTAGAAGTAAATATGTTAACATCAGACAAATAGACGTTGAAGCAAAAATAGGAATATATAATATCTTAATATCCAGCATTAGGAATTGATAGTCTTTACAAAATCACCATAAAGATATAACTTGTTTGAATCTACATAACATGTCTTCAGTGTATATAAAGCAAATCCCAACAGAATTAATAGAAGAATTGGACAAATTCACAACTGTGGTGGGAGATGTAAACACAGCATATGAATAGCAGGTTTGTGCTTTGATCTGCCTTTTCTGCCTGTTCTGTCCTTCCTTATTTTCTATGTGACTTTAAGCAAGTCTCTTCTTTTTGTTAGACCTCAGTTTCTCATACCTGAAAAGAGGGAATTGGACCAGATGGGTGAGGACTCCATGAAATAACCATACTCCCATGCCAGTGAGTGCCTGGAAAAAGCCTTGTCACATGATGGATGCTTCTGAGACCAGTGGCAGCTGGCGCTCTTTACTCAGCATGTCCCGGGATAATCCATCACCTGTGTCTTTCCTGAAAATGCCACTCTCAAATCCCCCGCTACCTATCGCAGGCAGCTTTGCACACCCAGAAGCTTATAAATCTCTTTGTCAGCTCAAGGGCCAACAGATTGAAAACTCATAGATCCAGCTTCTTGGAGCTACATGTCTGGTTTGTCTCTCAAAGTCAATTAGGAGGTGAGAGAGGAAGTCAGTATGGACTGATTCCACTGGCAGGCTGACACTAACAAGACATGCATGCTTGGAAACATGGAAGGGGCCATCTGTGAAAGCTTGGAGTACAGCTTTCCTAAATGGTAATTTCAAATGCAGCATAAAAAGGTGAACTGGGAAATGCTAGTTTGGTAACATGAGCCCAAGACCAGGAGTCAGGAGCCTGGGGCAGGTTTTCTGGACTTGACAATCACTGGGGCAACATTAGCCAATCTGCTGCTTGTCTCTACATCTCTTCCTCATTTCTGAAGTGATGGGATTGGGTTCTGAGGCCTTCACATCTCTGGTGGGGCCTGAGAACTCTAAGTTTTGGTAGGATATCTCTTCTGTTAATTGACTTTTTATTCAGTAGGAAGGGGGAAGTGAACTAAAATTTACCAGGTGCCTACTAGATTCCAGATGCTTTACGCAGGTAATTTCATGTAATTTTCACCACACATCTATTATTATTATTATTATTATTATTTTTATTATCATCTGAGATGGAGTTTCACTCTTGTTGCCCAGGCTGGAGTGCAATGGTGTGATCTTGGCTCACTGTAACTTCTGCCTTCTGGGTTCAAGCGAATCTCCTACCTCGGCCTCCTGAGTAGCTGGGATTACAGGTATGTGCCACCATGCCCAGCTAATTTTGTATTTTTAGTAGAGATGGGGTTTCTCCATGTTAGTCAGGCTGGTCTCAAACTCCTGACCTCAGGTGATCCACTCACCTTGGCCTCCCAATGTGCTCGGCTTACAGGCGTGAGCCATTGCACTCGGCCTATTATTTTAATTTTACTGATGAGAACTGAGGTTCAGAGAGAGAATACTCTGGATAGCAGTGTTGACAAGATTCGAACTTAGGTCTTTGAAACTAGAGACTGCACTGTTTGCACTACAACCAACCTTCTCCAGTGGGTAGGACATCTCCAGTAAGAAGTTAGCTGGACCTATTGTGAATTTTCATTCCTGTAAGGTAGACTCTTCCAGAAGAAGCTGGGAGAAGAGGTTGTTGGTAAAATCCACAAGTATCTGATACTGGATGTGGGAACAACACAAATACACAAACATCCTGGTAAGTGATGCTTAGCAGGCTATCCTGAGGCAGAACCCTGCAGGCAACAGGTCAGTGTCTGCATTCATTAATTCCTGTGTCCATTTATTGAATTTTTTTGGTGTTTACTGTGGATCAGGCCTGAGATGCTGGGGTAACAGTGATGAACAACACAGACCAGTCCCTCCTCTCTTGTACTTCAAAGCTACTGAGAATTTAGGGGCATCCTTGGGAGCATGGAGCTGGACCCCTCCCCAGATAAGAGGTATGAGGGAAGGCCCCCAGGAACATAACCCACTAATGATCTTTTCCTCTTCTGTTTCTTCTCCAATTTCCCCATTTTAGTCAGTCCCAGCTCTGTGTTCGTCTCACTTTCTTCCCATAATCAAACTTGAATCAGTGAGCTCAAGTTGGAAAGCTCATTCATATCTATTGCATTACTTCTTCTGGAGAGTCTGCATTTTAACCTAGGACTCCTGAGACTGAATTAACCACTTCTCTACTGGTGTAACTGCTATTACTGGAGCAGGACAACGTTTCAAATCAAGAATGAGGGGGTGTCCCCCAGATCACCGAAGTAGGTCTCTACTACCATCATGGAGGGAAGAAGAGTGGCACAGAGCTTACCTGAAGGAGCTGTGAAGTGTGATGATTTTGACTACAATACTTGTTAGCTGAATTATGAGTCCAGTTCAGTGCCCCCGTTCAGATTCTATTTGGGCTCTTGTCTCTTTTGAATTTGGAGGTTTGCATGATTTATTTTTTAAGTTGCATGACCTTGAGTGATTTCTAAACACCCTGAATCTCAATTTATGTATCTGTAGAAAAGAGATTATAGCCCTCCTCATAGGAGGTTGTGAGGATTAAATGAGATGATTCATTTAAAGTGCCTAGCACAGTACCTGGCTCATGGTAGGAGCTAGACAAAAACTTAAAATTATTTAAAATAATAACAGTTTAATTTCTATTAGTCTCTGCCTTGTCTCTATTTTATTATTTTTTCTTTGTATTAAGATACTCTTCTTGTAGCCAATATATCCAATGGCATCTTTGTTTGCTTTCCCATGTTCCACCTCAACCTGCTCCAGTCACATCATTTGTGTCATTTCCAACATCATAGGGGTAGCACAAAGATGAAACTGTGCCCTTGTAGGAGTGTATTCAGGGAAACTAAGGATTTTCTTTGGGCATCAGAAGAGCAAATAGTAATTCTAAGTGGTTTTCAAATGATGGATATTCCAGGTTTATTTATTCCTTTTCTGAAAATCACTTCGTATGCAAAATGCTAAGCACCATGATCCGTCTTTTGTAGGTTCTGGGTGAAAAGAGCTTTCATTCCTTTAGACCACCTTTTCCTACTCACTCTCCATCTAGTCACAAATCCTGAAGAGTCCCAGCATTTTAAGGGAAAAATGTGACAAAATATTCTTAAGTTCAGGTAACGTAAACATACACTCTGGCAAACACATCGAAACATCAAAATGCTGTCTGTGCTTGAGGTCCTACCAGTGCTGGCGAGCTCACCACCTCACCAGGCAGCCTATGCCATTAATGTCCAGGAGTAATTATTCCTGAAGTTGCCTTTACATAGAAACCACATGACACGCCTCACATCCCTTCCATTCATTTGTCCTAATTTTGCTCTCTGGAGCAACCCAAAGTAAGTCCCATGCCTCTTCCATGTGACAGCTTTTCATTCTGTCTTTCATATACATCCCTTCCTGTCCCAACACATGGCTGCTGCTGTAGGGTTGCTATCATTTTGAATAGGCTACTGGAGTAAGTTTCCTGAGCATGTCTCTCTGTGTGTAGTCTTTCTCCCTTCCAATCCATCTTCCCTATTTGTGCCAGATTTTTATTCCCCAAACCCAGTTACTTTCTACTGGTTAAATTGTTAAACTTGGCACTTGGGCCAGTGCTGCTGCCTGTGGTGTCCTCCCTGCTGTCCACTGGTAATCCCACCATGCCCAGTCTGTCTTTCTTGATTCCTCTCCTACTGTACGCCTACACCAGTGGTACTCAGTGCTATCTCCAGGCACCATGGACAATTTGTTGCCAAAAATACCTTGTGATTTTCTGCCTTATTGATTTCACTTGTTCCATATTTATTCTCTCTGTGGAAGGACCCCACACTTCACCCTCTGTGTTCAAATGAGATTCATTTACATCTCAGGAAAAGTCCAAACTGTGCATCGAAACCTAATGCTTTTTTTTTTTTTTTTGGTCTCACTCTGGAATGAGTCACGTCTATTCATCCTCTGGGAGATTGCTCTGCAGGGGGTTAACCTAGTTATAACAATGTTCTGGAGTATTGATCCCATGTTGGTCTGTGGGGCTATCTAGGGGAGAAATAAAGGACTGTAGGTGGAGAAATCACCATATTTCATCAGCAGCTGTGTCACCTTGGGCAGGTTGCTGCATCACAAGGTACAGAGAAGGTTGGCAGAAACTAATTTTGAAATAATTAAGTTGTTCTGTCCACAGATCATAGCACTAGAAACAGTTACCCTCCAATCTTGCAAAAGGTTATTATATATCTATTACTTATACTTCAAGATAGTAAGATTGAGATAAGGTTAATTGTTACTGAAATTAGAAATCTAAATGCAATTAGAACTTTCTGATTAAGCTGGTATAAATATTTAAAAGAATATAATGCACATTTTTTTCGAAGGGCTGAATGCTAAATGTCCCTTTGAAATGTGCTGAGGAAGAGAAATGTAGTGCTCAGTCACTCCATCCTGGAAAAAGGTTGAATCTTCAAGAGGCTGAACTCACACAGAGCACATGCATGACAACACACAGGCACACACACACACACACAGCATGCACACACAACCATCATCTCTTCACTTGAGCATCTATCTCCATTGGTATCCTCAAAAATAGCTATTTATATGGATTTTTTATTCCCACAATCACTGTCCCATTGGGTCAGTTATAGTCAGATTTTATAGTCTTCCTAGCTCAGAACTTTGGAAACATATTGAATTGCCCACTATATAAGAGCATTATTATCTGGCTTAGGAACCTGATGTCTAGAGCCATCACTTGGTTTAGGGGGAAATCACCTGACTACAGAGGACAGAAGATCAGAGCCTTCATTCAAGCTCTTCTATTCACCAATCTCATGAGGTTGAATAAGTCTTTTATCCTTTCCTACTTCCAGACAGGGTTAGCAGATCCATTCCCTACTTCCCAGGCTTGTTATGAGGGTATATAGGAATAACTGGTGTGAAAATACTTCGGAAAGTTAAAAAGTGCACCCAAATATTATTGTTGTTAATGTAATTATTACTCAATTGTTACCCTATTAGCTGATAGATTAGCACACACAAAAGAAATACTTCTTAAACCATCTCCACCTGGGATGGGGATAATTGGAAGGAAGGAAGCCATGGGTAGAAACCAGATGAGGAAATAAAAAGACAGAACGAGAATGGATGAATGAGTCAGGAAGAGTGAGGGAAGGATTATCTTTATAAAATCAATTGGGAAATTGCTATAATTCCAGGCCATATGGCAGATTGCTCGAGAGAAAAATGGGCATGCCAATCAATGCATCAACCTCTCAATTCATCACACCAGAGGTGCTAGGAGGAATACAAAAGAAGAGCCAGGCCTGCCCTGGGGGAAATCACATTGAATAGAGAAACATGATGTAAATTAGTAAACAAAACAAGACTGTATAATAATTAACAAAAAATTATATAAAGGGAAAGTGTATTAGTGCTGCCAGGCCTACCTTTATATTAAGGCAAGAGGGGTTCCTGTCCTTGGTCCTGTGATATAGGGATCCTATGAAGGCTCTTCCATGACCAACCCACCCCCATACAATGAGAAATATACAGGGCCAAGAAGACATGCATGCAGGTGACCCCTCTACCCTCATTATGCTGTTGGACAGGGGATGCTGAAATTCCCTGGAGCCTCTTCTAGGGCCTGTGTGAGCCTCTTCCATTGGATTAGTCTCTCCAAGGGGGGACCATGCTGCTCTTGTTGCCTTAGGGGTGGCCAAAGGGTGAAAGTAACCTGGATGTAGAGGTTGGGGTGTCACATGTATAAGACCCTTCTTGGGGGCAGAGTCAGGGAGGGGTGGAAAAGAAAGTGGGCCAGGTTGAGAGCTATGGGCTGCATTGTCCTTCAAGGGCAAGTTTCCACAAATAATTCCAAGGAGTCCAGGAGTTCAAATCTGGTCTCCAGGTCCACATTAATGCATATTTTTCGAGGTAAGAGACAGAGATTTTAATTCATCATTTATTAGCATGACCTATAACTTAAATATTTAGAGATGATATGCAGACTGTGCTCTTGTTTCTGCCTTGAAAATGTTAGTTATAGGTCTGAGTGCTACAGTAGCTTGGAGAAGGGAGAAACCAACATTTCTTAAGCCTATGCATCACCTTGGACAGGTTGCCGCATCACAAGGTGCAAAGAAAGTCGTCTGTCAGAAGCTGATTTTATTCCCTTTACTCCAACGAATCAACACCCCCAATTTTCCAACCCCTTACCTTCCATGATCTCCTAAAAAACCCAGCCCAGAACTCCTTGGGGAGATAAATTTGAGGGTCTTCTCCCATCTCCTCACATGGTGTCCTGCAATCATTACTCTTTCTCTGCTACAAACCCTTCTGTCTCAGTGGAATTGCTCTGTTACTGAACAATGGTAATATAAACCCATTGGTCCTATAGCAATCACACTGGAGGAAGTAATTACTCTCCAATCTTGCAAAAGGTTGTTTCATGTTTATTACTTATACTTCAGAATATTAAGATTGGGAGAAAGTTAATTCTTACTGAAATTAACTGCAAATATCATAGAGGATTTGAGGAGGTGGGATCTGACTTTTACCTTGAACTGGCTATTAGGTTGGGAAGGAATTCCAAGGCATGGGAATCTGAGCAATGTCCAGGAGATAATGAGGGTAATGATGGTGACCTGGATGGAGTCAGTCACTTTTGATTCCTTCCAGTCCCAACCACTCTCCCTACTCTTCCCTGGGGTTAAATTCCCTTGCTTTTTTTTCACATCTTATTGAAGCTCTACTTACTCAGTGGAACCTTTTCAAATAATTCCATAAACTCATCCTCTTTCTCTGATCACCTCTGGAATTTTTTATCTACACCACCAGTATTCACCAGCATTTTTAGAGAAGCTATTGTATGTGACACCATAGATTAGTTGGCACTACCCAGTATAGAATTTAATTATGAAAGTAATAGCTTATGGAATATTAGTTTCATGTTCTTAGAAGTTCCCAGAGATCAAGAACTCTTCAGTTAAACCCCAAGTGACTATGAAACTGGGCTGTGATAAGATCATCTTAACAGTTCTGTGTTGTTTGGGTTGAGGAGAGAGAAAGTGGAAGAAGAGGATCAATTATTGGTCTTCTCAAACTTTTCCAGGAAAGTTGCTTCTCACAGCAGAGGAGCTGGGAATGTGTATCCTCTGGGGAGACTGAGAGCATAGCCCTAGGCTATGCATGTCAAGTCTAGACATTTATATAGAATCTCCTGTTTTATCTGAAAACCTCATGCAGATTTCTAGTCCATGATTTTTTTTCTTCTCTTAAAATAGAATTTTAAATTACTTATCACTGAGAAAAATCAACTCTCTTGTAAGATTTATCATGCCAGTTTTATAAAGTGCAAATTATTCTCAGGTCCAAGTGCAGCACTTGGCACACAGTGGACACTCAATAGATATTTACTGACTGACTGACTGAATGAATGAACCAGGTTGGGGAGTCTCATACACTCAGTCCATTGTACTATATCTCCAGGAGGAAGCAAGCCTGATTTTGTGTAATGGGGGATTATGATGCTATTTCAATGGTCCATATGTGAGGAAAAGGGCCTGGTCAAGGTTTTGGCAGTGTAGGGGAAGGATGGATATGAGAGATACTTCAAAGGAATAATAAAAGGGACTAAATTATTGCAAATGGAATCCAAAAATGATGATAATCAGAAATGGGGAAGTTTCAAAAGAGAAAGAATGTTTAATTCAACTTCGGCCTCTGAGTTTGTGATGATAGTGGCAGATTCAGGTACTCTTAGGTCATCTTTCCTAGCAGAGAAGACTTTGAGAGTCATTGTCAACGTGACAATGACTTTCACATTTCAATCTGGTAAGAGAAATCATCACTGTTTAGACCCATCTTGTCCAATATGGTCGCCACATGTGGCCAATGAGCCTTGAAATGTGGCTAGTCCAATTGACTTGTGCTGTAAGCTTAAAATACATGCTGAATTTTGAAGACAGTACACACCCACACTCACACCTCTACCCAAATAATAGAAAATATGTCATTCATACTTTTTATATTGGTTACATATTGAAATGATACTACTATGGATATATAGGTTCAACAATATATACTATTAAAATTTATTTCACTTATTTGTTTGTATGTTAAGAAATGTGGCTACTAGAAAATTTAAAATTCCATTTGCATCTTGCATTTGTAGTTTGCATGTTATTTATATTGACTGTGCTGGTCTAGAATGATGAAGTAAGATGACCTGGTAACAGATCCAGGAAAAGATATCGCAGTAATTCTTCCCCAAAGACTACCAGTGACAAACTTCTGCAAACCTCCCTTTGCAAAACGTGCTTTTCTCTCTGGAGCGTTCGGAAGACACCATTAATAGATGATTGCAAAGAACAATCATCATTCACCATGCACATTTGACAGAACTTACTGTTAAGAAAGGCTGTAGAAGTGTAAATTTGAAACTAATTAAAACCCTTGCCTAAGGAAGCCCCACCAATCCCAAGCAACTTTAAGCAGAAATCTGTGATTAAACTCCCTTCTATGCTAGTTTACGTTTCCCCAGCTGTATCTCCACATTGTCAGTGACTCCCCTCACCTCTTGCCATTTGAAACAGTAAATAATTGGATTTCTGTTCACTTCTTTGCCATTCTTAATCACTTTTCCCCTGCTAAAGCCCAGTCCTTTAGACATAACTAGTCCATCCCCTTGGAAAAATGGAAATGTTTTTGATACTGAGACTTCAACATCTGTCACAGCTGTAGCAGGTTCAGGAGTCTCATTGCCTCTTTGCTGTTAGTGGTATTTGGCAAAGTGCTACATAGCATTACATAAACAACTACTCACTGATGACGAACTCAGTCTCCAGTGGCAGGCATGCAGGGATTGTTTTTGGAATCCTTCTAAGGAAAGCTCTCCTTTGTGGTGGAATGAACTTCCCTCATCTGTAGTCCCCCCATGTCTGGGTGCTCATTTCTCTAGCTGACGTCTACCTTGCAGTTGGATCTTGTCAGCTGAAAGCTCCAACCTACTTCTTTTGGGTTAAAGAATCAAACCATCCATGTAGCCAGTGATGTTTGGCCTGACCTGCTCCTACTCCTTCTGTGGCCACACTCAGTCCATTTTCCTCTGCACCCTGCTCCAGCCACCCTGGCTAGCCCTGACTCTTGTCCTTGATCAGGTCCTGCTGTCCACCCTTATGTCCTGGTCCTGCAGTGCTCTTTGCCTGGAATACACCCTCTTTCCTTCCCACTCCATGCAGCTAACTCCTCAAAGCTTAGCTCCTGAAATCTCCAGCCTTTTTATTTGCTGTCATGAGGGTCTGGACTTTTCTATCAAAGTGTTTATCGCAGCTAATGATATATAGTCAACATGGTTATATAATTATATAAAGTCTGTGTTTACTACTTGGTTTTGAGTAGCTAGCTAGAGGGATAATGTTTGTTTTGTTCATTGTTGTATCCCAGGGTTAGAGACTCAATAAATATTCACTGAATGAGTGTATAAATGTGTTTGTTATGTTTCTCCTGCAGACTGCTGGAGGCCTCCTGCAGGTGCTGTCTGCATGGCAGGGGGAACTCCCCTGTCTTCTCCTCCTTCTAGCAGGTGGAGGAGACCCCTGTGCTTTAGACCATAATCACCATGTGTGGGGTGATGGGGGTTTAGGTAGGTCGGTGACAAGGAAGGCCAGCATGGGCATATGGTAAAGATATGAGTTATGGCATCCCCTTCGCCCCTGAATCTCGAATCATTCTTCCTTTCTTTATTCCCCTGGCTTGGGTTGATTCTCCTCACTCCCTGCAATTTCCTTCTCTCTAATTTCACATCTTCTCGCTCTTCCCCATAGCTCATCTGCTTTAGCTGCGTGTGGTTCTCTTCCTTCCCTTTCCACATGCTTCCCCCACCCTCCTGCGAGTTTGGCAGTTTCCCACAGAGAGCATCAAGCTCTCTTGGGATGCATGTAGGCACTTTTCCATCTGATTATAGTGGTTTCTAGTTTTAACACACCCTAATTGAATCACACAGGTTCAATTAACTTCATCACATGTGCTACCCTTTGGCCTAGAACACAGGGCTGCAAGCCAGGCACAGAGCTCTAAATGAGTCCACTGGTGGAGAGTTCTTCATCTCCTGGAGATCACAGCTGTCATGACCTTATATAGTAGGTACAGAATGACTTGCCTTTTGCATAAATGAGAGCTTTCTTTCATTGGTAAAATCTTCTAGCTCTCCCTTCGAAGATATACCAAGAGGAATAGCACTTCTTACCACCTCCACTGGCAGCCCCTGCCCTCACCTCTTCCAGGACTCTGCTCAGACTTCATCTGGAAAATGTGTGGACCTAATGTCTTTCTCCTAACTTTTCATTGGACTCCTCCTTGGTTTTATTCTGAAAACAGAAAGACAAACCTTTGAGATTACAGTTAAACATGAGCAGGTTAAGAGCGCCCTTTAGGGACTCATCACTCTTGCTTGAAAGTATCTGATGACTTAAAAAAGACCTTAGAGACAAAGGCAATGGTTTCAAACTTAAAAGAATAAGTGGAGCCCTTTCATTAAATGAAATCATATGTAGAAGATTTTACTTCTGCATATTTTAGAGAAATGAGATGTTTGGCCATGTGGACACATTGCTGAGTCACATGGTGCGCTGGTGGCAGAGGCTGTCAGTACCTTAGGTGAGAGGTGAGGAAAGTGAGGCCGAGAGAGTTTACATTCTTAATGTAGACACTGGGAGCAGTGAAGGGGAACCTGGGCTTGAAGGTCTTGGCTTTGTCACCACTACCACCCCATGTCCTCTCACCCCAGCCAAACCATAGTACATTACAAAGGTTTTACAAATCTCAAAGAAACAAACTTCTGGAAAGCACCACCTGGACCAGCAGCTCATTACCATCTTAATCGTCATTAAAATCTTCATCAAAATCATCATCATCACCATTCAACTAATTGCCTGTATTTCATTGTTTTGTCAATAAGGAGAGTGTTAGGACTTATCACATACATTTTCTAAAACAAATATACTCCCCACTTCCTTCAAGTCTGCTCAAAGGTCACTTCTCAATGACATGACCATCCTGCTAGGGTGTGCAGTTCCGTGCTGTGCCCTCCCCTGAATGTCCATTCTCCTAATCTGCTCTGCTTTTTCTTTTCTATCCATAGCACTTTTCACTTTCTAACATATGACATAATTTACTTTGTAAACCAAAAATAAAATTCTAAGGGCCCCCAACTATCTAAACAGACTTCTTCCTCAGCCAGGGCTCTTAAAATTTAATCTGAAAGACTGGTTCAGGCCATGAAGGGAAGTGGGGTCGAATAGGCCTCATCGTACCTCTATGGGGCAATAACATTAACACGGACTTTAAACATTTCACAGCTTCTTCTCTCTGAAGCCTGCTAGCTAAAAGCTTCACCTGCATGACAAAACTTTGGTCTCCACAACCTCTTATTGCACCAAACAATCCTTTCTATTGATCCAAAGTCTTTAGACAAACTCAACCAATTGTCATCCAAAAAATGTTTAAATTTACCTACAGCCTGGAAACTGTAGGTAAGAAATTAAGTTCAAGTTTCTCACATAATAAGCAACAAATGTCAGCTAGTAGTTGTTATCCCATCCCCAATCACCACTCTCTTAATCTCTATGCTATCTTAAACCTTTTGAGAATTAGGACAAAAATTTCCCAAGGAAGAGTGGTGATCATTCCCCATCAGACCCACGCTGTCACCAAGAATGTATCCTTCATGATCCCAAAGTCATCCTCTCTGAAGAGTAGAGTGTGTGGTCCAGGTTCAGAAGTGTTCCCGAGTAACTTGTGCTTATAACTCAGGACACTTCTGAACTTGGACCATACAGGTCTCCCTGCTTCTGTTATCTCTCAGACTGGTCTGTTCTTGTAGTCACATTGTGGAAATGGGGCCACCTAGCTAGCTTCCAGCACTTCTCACCTTATCTGAAAAGGCAGCCACTCTCTGTCCATTAGCATTCTACTCTTCCTTCAAGTTCTAATCAATATATAACCTTCATTCTTGGCTCTGGTTTGCATCAATTCTGCTTCCTCCTGATTGCTCATGGAGTAAATTTTTTATCTCACACATTTTAGTGCTTGACAGAACTCCTTCCTGTAGTCCTCAATTTCTTATGTGCTCAGAGGTACAAAAAAAAATCTCCCCTGAATTTCCACTCCTAAATCTACCATAACTCATGGTGAACTTGGGAAGTTACTCAACCACTCTGGATCTCATTCTCTCCATTTTATAGATAAGGAGTTGAACTGGATGATGCTCAAGCCCTCCTCAGATTTCACATTCTAGGAGATTATAGGCAGTTTAACAGCATGGTTCACGACCAATAATAACATGACAGTTCTCATTCACAAGGGCCTGGTAGACCCTTCAACTGTGTCAGTTCCAATCTTTTCCATAATCCTATAAGGGAGGTACTGTAATACCCATTTTAAAGATGAGAAAAACTAACGTTCATAACTGTTAAAAAACCCAGCGTGCTCAAGTGAAGGGCTGGGATTCTACCCTGAGTCACAGCCTGTGTTCCTTTCTGCTTTCTGATCTGTCCTGTGTCTTCTACTTTTTCATATCACTCTTAGCCATGACTGACAGGCCCAGGCACAACAAATAATCTGACATGAACTCTAGAAGTGGGTTCCAAAACTTAAGAAGAGGGATTCACTCACATTCTCTTGCTTGGCTCTGTGACTTATCTGCTGTGTGGGCTGCGCCATGCACTCTTAGGGCTCCTTGATGCTGGAAGTTGGGCAGAAGGCAGCCCACATGGGGAAGAAGCAGTTCTTCCACTCACTAATGTATGGCTGTGAACATGTTATGTAAGTTCTGTAAGCCTCAGTTTACAAACTATCTTCATCTATTAAATAAGGACAATGACATCTATCTCCAAAGATTGTGAGGGGAATTTTATATGAGGAAACGAACATAACATCTGTGGGGGTGTTTGTTTTTGTTTCAAACTAGTCTGAATGCAGAACTCAGCATACTTTTCAATTCTCTCAAAAGCGCACACACACACACACACACACACACACACTAGTGAGCAGCAGAGGGTGATGATCTTGTAGGGTGACAGAAGAGAAGGTTTATATCACATACACCATAGCAAACAACTTAATATTCACATTCTGGGTTGCCTTTCCTCACATGGTGCTAAGCCTACCTCCCATCCCTCCCCCAATTTTAGAAATCTCCTGGCTTAATTATGCAGAATGCAATACCACTGGGAGCAGTGAAGGGGAACCTGGGCTTGAAGGTCCCACCACCAGCTTTAATTTCCAAACTCATGACCCTTAATGCATTGTGGTGCTCAGAAAACCAAGTCCCTGCCAGTAGGACTTACTTTCTTTGGTCAGTCATTGGGGTTACAAAAAATAAAGATTTTTTTTCCTTATATATTATCATCATCAGTTTCGTCAACAAAAACTTTACTTTGTAACTTAGAAGAATGATTCAGAAAGATACTAGAAAATGGGAAATAGGGGCATTGTAGTATAATTTTCAAAAGATTTATAGATGGATCAAGAAAATCCAGCACTGGATAAAAATGAGCCTCCTATGGTCAGAATAATTGAACCAACTATATACAGCCACCAACGCTCACCTGTCACTCTACACTGGTTGAGTGTAGAGTGGAGACCCAGAGCCCCACTGAATTCTCACAGCTAATCCATCTGTGAAAGCTCCTGGGGGAGGGGTAAGGCGGCCTCCAAAGACCACTTGGAATTGCCTCACCCAGAACATCAGACCCCTACTTTCTGGGCAGATACATGGGATCCTCTATAATCTGGTTCATGAGACCAATCTCACTGATCACCATTCAGTGGGAGTTGCAAAGTTATGGAGAAATGGAATTAAAGTTATCAAAATAAGAAAACTTCTGATCAAGAGTTTTCAACTACTTATCTACAGGAAAAGTTATTTTATGTGTGGTAAACTAAGTTCATTTACAATGTCTTAGTGAGTTATTAATCATCCACCAATGGGAGGCAGGCAACAGGAGAAACAGGCTGTGTATCTGCGAGTGAGACCCCTTAAGAGTGCAAAGGAGAAGGGGACAGGACAGAAGGTGACAATATGTTGCAGTTTCATTATTACAATTTGCGACAGTCTAGACATGTTTAATCCTCATTTTCTTTTTCACAAATCAATTCTCCTATATGACTTTCCACAGAGCAGAAAAAGACTATACCTGAACACTAAAGATTTAAAATTTCCATATTTGCATAGCATCTATGCAGCAAAAGTTTCACAGATCTCAGGAATTAGAGGCTGGGCAATGAAAGGAAGCAGAAGGCTTGTCAGTGACAGCTGTAAGCCTTGCTCTCTTAGCTAGATTTTCTCCATCAGTGAACTTGGAGCAGAATGAGTCTGATCTTCTGTTAGTACCCACTGTGGAATTCTCAACAAACTTCAGGCTGCACTGGTTATAGACATTAATAAAGTGCTATGGGTGGGCATTGAGGACAAAGGCTTTAACATCCGTGAAGTAGACAGGAGTCTGCAGCCCCTGAGCCCGCCCATCTGTGTAGACTGCAGGAGCTCCCTGCTTCGTATTTGGTTGAGTGCTGTTCTAAGTCTTTGTGGGGTTATGACTAGCACATTCTGTTTGATTTGTAACACCCCAGCAACCAACCATATAGGCTGTTTGGCAGATAGTGATTTATAAATAAGAATAATATGTATTATTCTTATTAAACATTAGAATAAATGCTGTTAGGCATTTTAATTGGAAAAGTTTCATGGCTATCCCCTTTGATAATTGGATTTACCTGTGGGATAACGAGACAAAGCTAAGTGCTTTTGCCTTAGAATCCTGGGGCATTAGACGTGATCTCATTCAAGAGGCTCTCTCTTTCTACAGATGAGGAAACAGGCCCACAGAGAAGCAGAGATGTACTCAGGTCACACAGCCTGTTAGAGGCAAAACTAGGACTAGAGACCGAGTCTCCAAACTCTGAACAGTTTAGTGCTTCCACCTGATGTTTTCATGCTCCCACCTCATGTTTTCATGGTTTTATTTAAGATATTCTGTCCCATGTGCAGATAGCACCACATGCAAATAGCTCCTTAAAACATATTTGTGAGTGGATGATGACAATGCTGTTGGTGCTGATTTAATTATAGGATGACATGGGGAAAAAACTTCTACAGTTTTCTAAATGCAAGGGATAAAGTTGAATAAACAAGAGAGTTAAGGCATTGTTCCAGGTTCAGATTAAGTGTTCCATATACACTCTTTGAATTAAAATAAAGAGAAGTAGGCTATGGAATTTAGTCAAGTAAAATATTAAGAAAACAGAACCAAAGCTTCATTTCCTTGATTTTTCCACAAGCCATGAAATTGTCCATCACTAGGAGGGGTGTTCACTGCAGTCCAGGGACCTCATGGTCTTTGAAGTCTCCCTGCATGGTAGCTGGCCTCTTAAAGCTAACAATATTTACAGAATGTCAAGTCTACATAGTCTGTGATTCCCAAACCCTTCTGTAGTGAGGGTTCTCCAAGATAGTGAGTTATAGTCCTTGTGGTGATAATGGCAGTGGTTGCATTGGTGGTAGTGATGGTGGTAGTGGTGGAGGTGGACATGATGGTGGTGGTGATGATGATGGTGGTGACGGAGGTGGAGGTGGTGGAGGTGAGGAAGTGGTGGAAATGGTGGTAGTGATGGTGGTGGTAGCAGTGAAGGTGGAGGCAGTGGTAGTGATGAAGGATGTGCCATCTGCATTCAGCATTCAAGGATGGGCAAGAATTTCAATATGCAGAGTTTGTGGGAATGGAAATTCCAAGCTGACGAAGCAGCTTAGGTAGGGTAAGTTTCTTAGACTGGCTGGAATGCGGGGTGACTGGCATGTCATAAGAATGTGAAAGATAATTTCAGATAGGTGCATTGGGGCCACCTGGTGAAAACTTGGATGCTAGCACAGGAATTCTGAACACACTTTTTTTTTTTTCCCCCAAGATGGCAAAGAGAACAGCTAGAATATGATTGGAATCATTCAAATGAGCAATGATAAGGAATTCACTCACAGCAGTAGCCTTTAGGATAGAGAAGTTAGAGTAGGTATGAGAGTCCTCTGAGGATCAACAGAACTTGACCACTGACTGGGAGTGAGGATGGAGTGAGAGTCATGCTCTGTGTAATAAGCGATCCTCTCCATGAGGGCAAAGGTGGGGAATTGTGTCCCTTGGCTCTTCCATAAGATCTCTTCCTGTGTCTAGTACATGGTAAGCTTTCGGAAAATGTCTGGTGTCTGTTTAACTGTTTTGAGTAACCCTGGCTGAGGAACTGGATATGTGGCTGGATTTCACCCTTTTCTTGTCCCTTCACTCTTCCTGAGGGTGCACACTCGGGTGGTGGCACATCTGCACATGATTCTAATTTTCATGGCTGTAACCCAGTTCATAGTAAGGCTTCAGGTAATTGACCAGAGATGCCAGCATTGTATACTGCTTTCTTCCCACAGCCTCCATTAGGGGAGGGAACTCACTGAAGGGTAAGGAGTCTGGACAACCTCATGAAAGAGGTAATATTGATCTAAATCTTGGAGAAGAATAGGATTGGATCAGCAGGGAGGGAGGGTGTTTTGAGAGGGAAGAAAGCAGGGGCTGAGGTTTAAGCACTGGCATGAAAGGATCAGTTTTGCAAAAGTGGGCACTGTTGGATGGACTACTGTTGGATGGACTCATTCTGGTCAAAGTAGGAGATGCCTTGAATGTTTAGGTAAAGAAGCTGGGCTTACCCTCAGGACAGGGGCTTTTGGGTCAGGAGAGTTAGTGCTCGCCTAATATCCAGGAGCTCTCCCTCATGACTGGTCTTCATTGTAGTTAGTTGAGTGTCTCTGGCAAATGGGAATGTGAGTAGAAGTGACACATCACTTCCAGCCAATTCCTCTTAGGATGCCTCATCCATCCCCGCGTCCCTTCTGTGTGCCCTTCTAGGTGCTCCAGGTGGTACAGCTACAAGATGGCGGAGCCTCCATCACCCAAATTTCTGACTGTGAGGAGAAAGATTCTGCTGGCCTGGGTGGGACTTAAACTGTGAGTGAGAAATAAAATTGTGCTGTAATAAGGATCTGGGGTTTTGGATTATTTTGTTAGAGCAACTATCTTGACAGCCTCTAAGGCTTAGGGTCAAGGTGAGAAATAGTGGAGGCAGTGAGGGGACAACTTTGTACAAGAGAGGACATGTACAAAGCCAAGTCCTCTTCATCTGTGAAGCAATCAGATTGTGTGGTGCTCTTCTGGGCACTGGGGAGAGAGGTTGATTGTAAAACTCATGAAATCCCTCTCCTTTCCTCTGGGCACCAGTCTTTGTCCTGCGCTGCTCTTTGAACACTGTGGAGTGGTTGGGTTGACATGTTTGAAAAGAAGGGCTGTACTCTAGTTGAAGCAGGGCCTCTCTGCTCTCTGTAACCATCAACCAGTCCCAGTGGCGGCTGCTCAATATTCCTCATGCAACTCAGAGCCCAGTTTGAAAATGCCCAGGTAGCAGGAAAGGGTGCCAGATTTGGATCTGGAAGATCTGGATTTAAATCCTGGCATCACCAGTTGTATGATGGATAAATTTAATTGTGTGAATTGGGGTAAATTTCTTGATCACTTTGGGTTATATTCTTAATATAAGATTGGATATGATAATGGCACTTTACACTGTACAGGGCTATTGTGCAAATGGAGATAAAATATATAAATGATGTTTTGGTACGTATCTGGGTTTTGTTTGTTATCCTGAGTGCATAGCTGCAAAACTGGTTCAGTCAGGGGCTCACAACACCTTCTCACGTTGTCTATGATGTACATTCCAGAACCTTCTCACTTCTTTCTGTTAGTGACCTTGCCTCCCACTTCACTGAGAATATCGAGAGCTTCCAACATAGGTATCTCAATTTCTCTCTTTACCTCTTCACATCCACTCATTCTTCTCTGTTGCTTCAGTGGAAGATGAGATCCTCCTCAGACCTAAGGCCAAACCCTCCATTTGGGCTCACATCCCATTCTATTACACCTCCTTCAGGACTTTGCTCCACCAATCAACCCCTATCTCTCTTGTATCTTCCAGTACTTCCATCATCTCAGTCAGATAATGTGTGGAAGTCTCTTGTATCCTGGAAAATGACATTACTTTAGCATGTTGCCTTATAAAGTTAAGTGTTATTTTTCTCTCCTTCTCTTTACCACATACATTTCTGAAAGAATAGTTCAAGTTCCCCACTTCCATGTGCATTTGGTGGGAAGAATAGAAGTAGGTGCCTTCTGACCACAATTAAACAGTCAATTAATTTTTCATGCGAGTGATAAATGTGGACAAATAAAGATAGGGAAGTTTTTTTTTTTCAGTCTTTTGTTCTGAGTAGGTACACAGTACTTAAAAAATGTTCTACAATGAAGGAACTAGGTGAAATAACTCACTAACATTTCTTTTATCCTTTCCCACTCCGGGTTTTCAACAACACCATTGCTTCATTACTTTTTTTCTTCCTACTGTAGGTGGTGAAACTATTTCTGTTCTGTGAAGTACATAAGTATTTGGAGACTTGACCTAAACATCCTCTTACCTATTAAATGGCACATTCCGGATTAGAGCAAACCTGGATCTTTTTAAATAAATGGCAAAATCATGGAACTCAACACGTTAAAAGCAATGACAGTGACAGATCATCAAAGATGAGTCAGGACTGTGGGAGGCTAAGCCAGTCTTAGGCACCCTTCCTATTCCCAGTCTTGGGGTGAGCATCTGACCACTGTCCATGCCCAGGGTCACTCAAACTTGAGGCAGCTATTATTTACTCTTTAAATTCAAGAGATATTTTGTTTTTTTCTCTTGCTCAGCTGAAATGTGAACAAGTGATTTCTCTTCTCCCTAGGAATCCTCATTAAGGTAAGGACAAATGGAGCATTTGGTCTCTCCAATCCTTGCCTGTTCCTGGTGCTAGTACATGGCCAGTGGTATGCTGGTAACACTTGGCTCTCTGAAAAGAAAAATGCTCCAGTTTGTAGCATTCTGTGGTGTCAATACTTCTGCTGTAGCTAATTACAATTTCAAAACACAATGTGATGTCACTGAATATGGAGTTGGGAAGAGATGTGCACAGTTGGCTTTTGCCAGCTGGCTCTGGCACACTGCTGAATATGCCACACATTCTGTTAAAAATACTACACATACCATAGAAAATCTGAAGATCATAGAAATGCAGGGCAGATGCAGAGAGAAAAAAAGTACTGGGAGACAGATTCATTCTCCAAAAAGACTTAATAATTTGATATATTCCATTCTCAAGAAAGAAAGGCAATTCTATGCATAGATTGCTTTTAGTGCCTAGTTTTTACATCGTCATTACCATACTGCAGTTCTGTTTTCTTATTTTACCCAAACATAACATGAGCATTTTCTCATGTTATCACAAATTTGTCCTAAACATTTTCATTTTATAATATAGAATATCGTAATGCATCATCAAACCAGACCATATCATGGCATGTTGGGTTTGTCTCTAATTTTTCATAGAAAATGATCTTGTTTACCTTAAAATTCATCCTCAAATATCCCAGAAATATTTTTGGAGATGCCTAAGGGAGCAGATAGTTGTCTGATGAGAAAGATGAAGAGAGACCTCTGGGAATAGCTGCCTCAATATTGGCCAATCCTTGAGGACCACAAAGACTTGAAGTGAGTGACTCTCATCTGGTAAGAGACTTCCAGCCTTCAGTCCCTGAAACCCACATCCCTACCAGCCTTGCTCACCACCACTAGGAGCACCTAGAAGGGCACACAGAAGGGACGCGGGGATGGATGAGGCATCCTAAGAGGACTTGACTGGAAGTGATGTGTTGCTTCTGCTCACATTCCCATTTGCCAGAGTCACTCAACTAACTACAATGAAGACCAGTCATGAGGGAGAGTTCCTGGATATCAGGCGAGTGCTAACTCTCCTGACCCAAAAGCCCCTGTCCTGAGGGTAAGCCCAGCTTCTTTACCTAAACATTCAAGGCCTTTCCTACTTTGACCTGAATGAGTCCATCCAACAGTGCCCACTTTTGCAAAACTGATCCATTCATGCCAGTGCTTAAACCTCAGCCCCTGCTTTCTTCCCTCTCAAAACACCCTCCCTCCCCGCTGATCCAATCCTATTCTTCTCCAAGATTTAGATCAATATCACCTCTTTCATGAGGTTGTCCAGACTCCTTACCCTTCAGTGAGTTCCTTCCTCTAATGGAGGCTGTGGGAAGAAAGCAGTATACAATGCTGGCATCTCTGGTCAATTACCTGAAGCCTTACTATGAACTAGGTTACAGCCATGAAAATTAGAATGACGTGCAGGTGTGCCACCATGTCCAGGTTGTTCTAGGAGTGGATTCTCATCCCCTGACTTCTAGGTTGGTCCATTAGCTAACTCAGTCTCTCCCACTTTCCTCTCAAACTCTCCTGCTCTGCCTTTGGGCTCCTGCTTTGTGGCAGGCAAACCCCTGTCAATACTTGAAGTTTTAGGAATGTTCTTTTTAAATTCTAGCCTTAATAGACCTCTGGCTGCTTCCTGAGAATATGTGTTCTCTGTTGTTCTTGCAAATTAAGGCTTTTTTTTTTTTTTTTTTTTTTCTTGCTCTCACATTTATTCCCCTCAGAACCAGCAGGTGGAGTGAGGGTTCTCCTGCTCCTCCGTGCCATTTCCAGACTACTTCCCCTTGTGTCTTGTCAGACGCCACCCCTCTGAGGAGCACATATTCTTGCCACATCTTCTTTTTCACTTACTGCTGTCCCTCTCCAGCCTCCTGGTCACTCTTCCCTGATCACTGAGGACCTCAGCTCTGGCTCGGAGCCTCCCTCTCCATCCCACCCTCCGTCTCACCCCAGTGACCTCATCCTCCCTGGGGAGGACCACCCAGCACTCTGGCATCTCAGTGCTGAGACTCCTCATCTCCAGTGAGCTCCCTCTCTCTTTTGCCTCAGTTATCTGCATCCTGGCCACACCTAGGATATGCATGACTTTTTAAAACATCTCGTCCATAAATACCATGTCCATCCTCTCAGGTCACTTGCCTAAGTACCTCTGCTATTACAATTCTCTCTGTGGAAACTCACATTCACCGAACCTGACACTTTCTCCCTATTCCTCAGCCTCTTCATGTTTTCTTTCCTTCCTTGTCCATCAATCTAATCACTCCTATACAAGTCACCTCCAATTCCCTTACTCTTTCCTCCTTCTATGATACTCATCTGATAAAAATCTCAGGCTGGGATGAATCCAGCCACCCATATTCTTACCCACAGCAGCCCCAGAGGCTGAACCTGGGGAGAGGTTTGCGCAGCCAGGTTGACAGATGTGACTGTAGATTCTTGGGCCCCTTTCCTTGCATTCTCAGACACCACGCCTCTAGTTTCCCTCCTACCCTTCTGGCCACTGGCTCACAACCCCCTTTATTAAGTCCTTCTATTCTACTGACTTCCTCAGGGCTTTGTCTAGACCTTCAGCCAGTTCTCCCCAGGTGATTAATCTGTCCCCAAGGTTGTAAATCCATCTATGAGCTTATGACTCACATTATTCTATCTCTACCTCAGATCCCACTGAACACATATGTCCACTGGGATGCATTTCACAGGCATTTCATGACCACCCTCTTCTTACAGCATTCATTCCCCATTGTTGTTAGAGTAAAGCATAAACTCAATGGACCTACAATACTCTTTATGATTTCCAGCCTGGGATCTTTTCCCTTATTCCCATTCTTCCTCACCTACCATGCCACCCACACCCCTACACACATCACACACTCCACATAACCATGCTGAGTTTTTTTTTCAGAGAGGCAGGATGATGTAGTAGCTGATGAGTTAGCTCCAAAGACAGACTCCCTTAGTTCAGATTCTGGTTTTGCCACATACTAGCTGGAGCATCTTGGACAATTTGCCTACCACATTGAGCTGCTGAGGGGATGAAATGAGATGATACATGCAAAGTTCTCGGCAGAGTGCCTGGAGCATAATAGGTGCTTAATGAATGTTAGCAGTTATTATTTTTAAATTTAGTTTCTTTGGCATAATTTATAACCTCTCTTCAAGTCTTTGTGCATGCGGTTGCCTCGACTTGGAATTCTTTTTTCCAACAAATCCTGCCTACTGCTTTGCTTCCCCTCATCCCCCAAATGCCATATGACTGACTCACATATAACCTCCAGGACTCAGATGATTACTGTCTTTGTCTGTTGAGCATTTCATGATTCTGTGGTAATGAATGGCACTGTGGATTTATTGCAGCACTAACTACTGTATTCACATGCCTGCTTACCTGTCTGCATGCCCAGTAGACTCTAAGAGCTTTGAGGTGAGGAGTGCGTTAGGTCATTGTTTTATATCTAGCATAGTACATACTATAAAGTAAGGGTTAATAAATATTTGCTAAGTGAATGAATAAAATGATAAATCACATTGCAGAGGCATAGCTCTCTCATTGTGAGAATAAATAAAAAAATAATGTTCTTGGTAACTATAAGGAAATTTTGTGGTTCAGAAGAATGCAACCTTCAATTCACTGAATATTGTTGGTAACATAAATGTGTCCCCTGAAATAGATTACTATAAGAAAAAAATACTATTGAAATAGCTAATTTATGTACTTAATAACATCTGTCTTCAAGAAACCCAAGGAGACTTCCATGAAATGAGTTCCAATGTCTACACCCAGACAACCATGATAAAAAATGTGGTTGCTGAATTAAAAAAAAAAAAAGAATGGTGAATAACACGTTGGACACAACAGAAAATTGAATTAGTCAGGCAGAGGACAAGTTGATTATTCACTAAGAATATTTTAGAAAAAGGAAAACTGTGGGGAAAAGAAAGAGATCAGCCTGTTACTGTGTCTATATAGAAAGAAGTAGACATAAGAGACTCCATTTTGTTCTGTATTTGTGATACTGTTAATCTGTGACCCTACCCCCAACCTTGTCCTTTGCAAGAGACATGTGTTGCGGTGACTCAAGGTTTAATGGATTTTGGGCTGTGCAGGATGTGTCTTTGTTAAACAAATGCCTGAAGGTAGCTTGCTGGTTAAAAGTTATCACCATTCTCTTAATTTCAACTACCCAGAGACACGTACACGGCCAAAGGTCGCAGGGACCTCTGCCTAGTAAAGCTAGGTATTGTCTAAGGTTTCTCCCCATGTGATAGACTGAAACTATGCTGCCAAAAGGTTTATGGAGATGTTTGCATATGCATCTCAAGGCACAGCATTGTCCTTTGAACTTATTCATGTCACAGAGGTTTTTGTTCATATGTCTTACTGCCGATTTCCTCTTTTTTCTTTGATCCTATTGTCCTGCCACTCCCCTGTCTTTAAGATGGTAAAGATAATTATCAATAAATACTAAGGGAACTCAGAGACCGGGCCGGCGTGGGTCCTCTGTAAGCTGAGCGCCGGTCCCCTGGGCCCCCGCTTTTCTTTCTCTATACTTTGTCTCTGTGTCTTATTTCTTTTCTCAAGTCTCTCGTTCCACCTTACGAGAAACACCCACAGGTGTGGAGGGGCAGGCCACCCCTTCAGAAAACAAGGTGAAAATACAGATAAGAATATAATAGAAATGGAAGTGAGATTCTCAGCAATCCTAGTTTCTAATAAGAAGATTTTCTGAAAGAGATTAAGAATAATCGAGATGAAGCAAAAAGTAAAAATAATGTAAGCATCTTTTTAATAAGTCCTCTCACTAAAGTAAAGCATCTTAAAGGTGGATGAATGATCACTGCATACCAGACACTGTGCTAAGGGTTTTATATACAATATTTTATCTAATTCTCACAATAACTCATGATGTAGGTACTATTATTATCCTAATTTTCAGATTGAGGAAACTGAGGCTCAGAGGAGTAAAAAGTAACTTGCCAAAGTCACATAGCTCATGAGTGGTAGCCCCATTGTAGATTACTTTGGGAGTGAGCCCTTGACTTACATTGGGCAAATCATCATCATGATTCTGGAACTGCACCTAAGAAATAAATGCTAGGCTCTCTTTGGCAATTGAAAATAAAGGCCAGGCATGGTGGCTCACACCTGTAATCCCAGCATTTTGGGAAGCCAAGGCAGGTGGATCATTTGAAGTCAGGAGTTCAAGACCAGCCTGGCCAATGTGGTGAAACTCTATCTCTACTGAAAATACAAAAATTAGCTGGGCATGGTAGCACGTGCCTGTAGTCCCAACTACTCAGGAGGCTGAGTCACATTGCTTGAACCCTGGAGGTAGAGATTGCAGTGAACTGAGATCATGCCACTGCACTCCAGGCTGGGTGATGGAGTGAGACTCTCTCTCTCCAAATAAATAAATAAATAAAAAATAAATAAAAATAAAATAAAGACATACCATATGGGTTGCTTGACTAGTGGCATGCTGGCATATATGAGATAAGCAGAGGCTCAAAAAGCATTAGTGCAATGGGGTTTGTCCTCTCTTCCTGCTTTTGAACTCAGGCCACCATAAAGAAGCTTAAACTTGCCTGTTGGATAATGAGAAACACATGGTTCTGTTACCTCTGTCATCCTGGTTGACAATCTTCCAAGTACGAGATAAGTGAATAAGGCTTCCTAGGTTATCCAGCAGCCATATGACCCATAGGTGACTGCAGACATATGAGACACTCCCACAGAATTCAGTTGAGCTGGCACAAACCAGAGCAGCCAGCAATCCACAAAATCATGACCTAAATGGACAGTTGTTACTTTAAACCAGTAAGTTTTGGAATGGTTTGTTACTCAGCAGGAACTAACTGATACACTATCTTAAGTTTTACTTCTATTATTTGAAGCCAAAGGTTCTAACTGTAATAGAGTAAAATTTTTTTTCAGATCTAAAATATATCTTGGTCTGAACATCGACAGTAAGTGTTAGATTATGGGAAGACTTGCTATTTAAATCTCGTTTGGATATTCTAGATTAACATATAGTCATACAAGTATCTTGAGGGTACATTTTAGGTTATCCACAAAAGAAGATATCACTTTGGCTTCAAACAACAAAGGAACAATCTCTGCTGAGCTTAAACGAAAAAAAATTATTTATATATTTATAAATAGTGATATTCCCACAATTTATACCCAATCAAGCAGCCATTTGTATTTATATGCCAAAGAAAGGTATTATCAAATATGCAAGAAAGTACTATTTTCTGCAGAGAAACTACCAAAAGATATGATTCAGAATGATGGATGACGGATCAAAACTTAAAATTCGAAATAATGAGGCCATAGAACTAACAAACTGGTGATTATTAGTAAAATAAAAATATATAGAGAGGACAGTAAATCATTGTTTGTGAATCATAATTATGAAATGGAATAGAAAACATTTTTAAGAGAGCAGATCTCTATCACTTCTTCCCAACTTATCTGGTCTTGTTATTTCTTTACACTAATAAAAATGATTGAGGACTCCCAAAGAACTTTTGTTCCTGTGGGTCATATCTATCAATACTTACTACATTAGAAACAAAAGCAGAGAACCATTTGGCAGTGTGTGTTAAGTCGTTTAAAAATAACAATAATACACTGAGAGCCTAGGTGTTAGTTTCTAATATCATTCCCTAATAAAAGAAACCAGGGCTTCTTAGAGAAGTGGTTGATTGTAGAACTGGAGCAGGAAATATACAAGATGAGCCTGGGGCATCCTGTAGTATCACAAAGTAAGAAAGTCCTCAAAACACATGACACAACACAAAAAGCACAAAACTAGAAACTAAAACCAAAACAAAACCCTCAAATCCCTATAAGTACGGAATATTTCATAATGGGGTATGTCAAAGAGATACAGAAGAAACCTGAAAGTGGCCCCAATGGCCCAAACTGGAACAATTTGAGCAATAAAATAAATTGAGTAACTCAAAGAAATTATAACCTAAGACCAAAATAAATACCCATGAATCCATACTAATATAAATAAATGATTGAGTAAATAAATAAACATGTAAATGGTGGAGAAGAGACAAATCTTCAGTGCATAAAAATTTCAAAGAATTTATGTAGCTACTCTGCAGTAAAGGAGTAGGAATGTTATTCTCTACTCCTTAAGGATAGCCTTCACACAGTGACTTCCTTCCAAAGACTACAGTATGGGAAAGAGGGGAAAAATAATAATTTTAGTATTTGTGGAGAAATCTGACAAAGATGGTGGAGTAGGGGATACAAGCCTAAGTTGTTGTTGGTTTGAAATAGACTGTTACAACTGTCAGACATTTTACATAAGCCTCATGGTAACCACAAAGCAGAAATATATAGTAGATACATAAAAGATAAACAGAAAGGAATCAAAACATACCATTACAGAAAATAGTCAAATCACAAAGGAGGAGAGCAAGAGAGGAAGAAAGGAACAAAGAATCTACAAAACAACCAGAAAACAATTGGCCAAATGGCAGTAGTAAGTATGTACCTATCCATAATTACCTTGAAAACAGAAAATAAGTGAATTAAATTCTCCAATCAAAGGACATAGAGTGCTTAACGGATTGAAAAATTAAGACCAAAGTATATTCTGCCTGTAAGAAACTCATTTTGGCTTTAAGGACACACAAAGACTGAATGTGAAGGCGTAGAAAAAGATACGCCATCCAAATGAAAAATGAGCAGGTGTAGTTATACTTGTATCAGACTTAAAGACTTGTGACCTTAAGTCAAAACTGTAAAAAGAGGCAAAGAATATAATTATATAATGATAAAGGGGTCAATTCATCAAAAGGATACAACAATTGTAAATATATATGCACCCAACTATATAAAACACATATTAATTTAACAGATCTTAAGGGAGAGATAGACAGCAACATAATAATAGTAGGGGACTTCAATAAGCCACTTCAACAATGGATAAATCATCTAGACAGAACATTAGTAAGGAAACATAGAACTTACAACGTACTTTAGACCAAATGTATGTGACAGACATATATGTCACATTCCATCCAATAGCAGCAGAATACACATTCTTTTCAAGCACACACAGAATACTCTCCAAAACAGATAACATGTTAGGATGTAAAACAAGTCTTATCAAATTTAAGAAGACCAAAATCATATCAAGTATCTTTTTTGACCACAATGATATGAAACTGGAAATCAATAACAAGAGGAAAAATTCTCAAAATACGACATACAAATGGCTTTCAGGTATATGAGAAAAATGCTCAGGAGCACTAATCATCAAGTTAAAACCACAATGAGCTATCACTTCAGACCTGTTACAATGGCTACTACTAAAAAGACAAGAGATAACAAGTGTTGGAGAGGGTGTAGAGAAAAGGGAATACTTGTGCATGGTTGATGGGAATGTAAATTATTACAGCCACTGTGGAAAACCATATGGAAGTTCCTAAAAAAATTAAAAATAGAAATATACGGCTCAGCAGATTTACTTCTGTGTACATATCTGAAAGAAATTAAATCAGTATGTTGATAAGATATTTGCACTTCCATGTTTATTGCAGCATTATTCACAATAACCAAGATATGGAATCAACCTGGACTTAAAATTTTTCTAAATACCTATTGAGTCAATAAAAAAATTTATATAGTGGTAGATTGTTTAAAAAGTAAAGAATACGAGAGCACTATATATCAGTGTTTATGGAATGGAGACAAAATGAATTTTATTGGTAGATGTTTTCACTATTTGACAATTGAAAATAAATGAACTGAGCATTAAAATAAAGAATCCAGAAAATGTGCATTTAAACGAACTTAGGTAGGGGGAGAAAAATAAAAATAAAAGCTACATTAAAGAATGAAAGGCAATAGAATTGGTAAATAAACTATTTTGGCAAGTATTTTGGAATAAAAATAGAGGAAGTAGAAATTAAAAATGTGAAAAGATGATGTATAATTGAATAGATAAAGGAAATGTGATAAATATACACAATGGAATATGATTCAGCTTTAAAACAGAAGAGGATACTGTCATGTGTGACAACATGGATGAACCCGGAGGACATTGTGCTAAGTAAAATAAGCTAGGCACAGAAAGACAAATACTGCATCATCTCATTGACATGTGGAATCTAAAACAGTTGAACTCATAAAATCAGGGAGCAGAAGGGTAGATTCTAGGGGCTGGAGGTGGAGGGGAATGGAGATGTTGGTCAAAGGGCACAAAGTGTCAGGATGAATAAGTTGCAACTATCTATTGTACAACATAGTGACTATAGTTCATAATAATGCATCGTATACTTGAAAATTGCTAAGAGAGTAGATCTCAAATGTTCTCACCATGAAAGAAATGATAAGTATTGAAGTGATAAATATTTTAATCAGCTTGGTTTAATCATTTCCCAATGTATGAAAGCATCATATTGTACACCATAAATGCACATACTTTTTATTAGTCAAATATACTTCAATAAAGCTGAAAAAAAATTAACATCAATAGTAATGTCATATTGATAGTGTATACCTCCTAATGAGGTGACAAGAATGGAACTCTACCTCTGTGTTTTTGTTTCCTAAAACATATTACCCCTGTGTAATCATGAAAAAAATGTCAAAAAAATTCTAACTGAGGGATCTGCCACAAAGAACCTCATCACCATGTCTTGAAACTGTCAAAGACTTCACAAACAAGGAAAGTCTGAGAAGCTGTCACAACCAAGAGGAGCCTAAAGAGACATCAATGTAATGTGGCGTCCTGGATGGGATCCTGGGACAGGAAAAAGAAAACTGGGAGAATCTGAATGAAGTACAGATTTTAGTTATGAATTATTTATAAATATTGAGTTTATTAATTGTGATAAATGTACTATACTAATCAGACGTTAATACTAAGAAAAACCGGGTGTGGAGTATCTGGAAACTTTTTGTACTATCTTTGCAACTTTTCTGTAAATCTAAAACTGCTCTAAAATATAACTTTATTAAAAATGGCAATGATAAACTCATTGAAAGTTAACATAAATAATACGTGAAAGAAAAACTATTCTATTTATTTCAAAAAAATTATTAAAGAGAGGAGCATTGTTTTGGATTTTTGCAAATCCCTTTAATATCTAGGTTGATAGACATCTGGATTCTCATATCCGCTTCTATAGTCAGTGTGTTATGATATCAAAAGTCATGGAACCTCTGAAAAACTACTGTAGACTCATGAGAGAATGAGTATGAAAAAGATAAATAATGTCTTCCTGTCTTTATATAAGTAATTTTAACCTCATATACCTCTTAAATGTATCGCAGGAGTTTTGTTACTATACTTTGAGAATGCTGACATATATTATAGAATACACAGGTTATAAACCCCAGGTTATTAACAGAAAAACTGGCAAGGGAATATGAGAATAGAAAGTGACAAATATCCTTTTCCTATAAATGGAAGTAAAAAATGAATTCTGTTATTAAAATTATGTCAGTAGTTGTCAATATAATGCCAAGTGACATTATAAATATTATAAATGTTAATAGCTATGAAAGTAGGGAACTTTTAAAAAAAACTTTAAGATAACTATTTATATAATGAAATAAAACATATGTATCTTTGAAATTACCAAAGATAATAGTCAACAAAACCATCTCTAAAGGAAAAATAGAACAAAGAGGAAAGAAAAACCAGAAAGTATTAAACCAAATGATGAAAGAAGACCATCTATAATAATATATATAGATAAAGATAATGAGTGTGGAAATGTTCAACTAGCCTATTAAAAGAAAAAAGACTCCTAAGTTATGAACCAGTATCAAAATATACTGTATGTAAGAGGAAGTCTCACAACAAAATGATAGAGAAAAACTAAATATATGGAAAAAACTAAAACAAAATGATGAAAAAGTATAAGGAAACAAAACAGAGGTGTCACTATTAATACTACAGGAAGCAGTGTTAATGTCAGAAAAGCACTAAATAGAGATATAAATATATTTTCTATTACTAAAAGTATAATCCCTAGTGAAAACAAACATATCTTCAGCACATGTAAGGCAAAGCTTTTACAAATATAAAGAGAATTTAGCAGAAATAGAATTACAATGAAAGATTTTAAGGTATCACTCTTACTCTGTGATTGGATAGGTTATCGAAAATCCATAATAGCAACAATTTAAACAAAACAGTAAAATGATTCACCAACCAACTTTGAATCCTCATCTGTCTCCATATTTCAGGCCATAAAAAACATTCTAATAAGTCCCAAAAGGTAACCTTTGGTATATGCCAGTCTGTTTTGCATAAAAAAGGAAGGAAAGAGGGAATGGAGGCAAGGATGAAAGAAGGAAGGGGGAAGAGAGGAAGCAAGGAAAGAAGAAAGGAAGAGAAAAAGGAAGGAGAAAAGAAAGAAAGAAAACTTGAAATACCGTGGACTTAAAATTTTTCTAAATACCTATTGAGTCAATAAAAAAATTTATATAGTGGTAGATTGTTTAAAAAGTAAAGAATACGAGAGCACTATATATCAGTGTTTATGGAATGGAGACAAAATGAATTTTATTGGTAGATGTTTTCACTATTTGACAACCGAAAATAAATGAACTGAGCAATAAAATAAAAAATCCAGAAAATGCGCATTTAAATGAACTTAGGTAGGGGGAGAAAGATAAAAATAAAAGATACGTTAAAGAATGAAAGGCAATAGAATTAGTAAATAAACTATTTTGGCAAGTATTTTGGAATAAAAACAGAGGAAGTAGAAATTAAAAATGTGAAAAGATGATGTATAATTGATGTGAAATTCTATGTTATTAAATTTAAAAGTCACTATGAAATAGATTTTTTTCTTAAAAATACAAATTAACAAATTGAAAAAGCAGATAAACTAAAAGTGGCAGTGATGAAATAAAATGTGCTATAGAGTTTCTTTCATAAAGGGCTCAAGGGCCAGCTGGTTTTATGGGTAAGTTCTTTTGCCAATTCCAATGCTATTTTGGAAAACAAAGACAGTTTTTAAAAGCATCCCTAACCTTGATACCAAAATCTGACAAAGACAGCACACAGAAAACCAAGCAAATATTACTTTTTGATGTTGATATAAAAATCCTATGTAGCATAACTAGTCAGTATATTAAAAGCATAACTTAACATGACCAACTAAGATTTACTGAAGAGACACAGGGAATATAATTAAAATGATTTGCATACATGGAGCACATTAAAAATACTTTTCTCAACAGATGCTGATATATTTTTGCAAAACTCTGTCATACTGGGAATAGTATAATGCTTCTTAAAATAATAAAATGTGTGACTATTGATAAACAGTCTTCTCAGCAGTTTATTGAACACTCAACTTAATTGTGAAACCAATAACCAAAAACCTACTTAATGGTAAAGTATTGTAGGTGTTTCCAGAAAAGTAAGAAAGTTAACAAAATTATTATTATTTAATGCTGTGAAAGTTAGGGTCATTCCAGTACAACATGAAGCAGAAATAAGAGGCATAACTGCTAGAAAGATGGAGACAAAATCATTATTTATAGATAATATGATTGTATTCCTGGAAAAAAACAGCTTAATCACTATTAGAATCAATAAATTGGCTAGATAAAAGATAAGTTCACAAAACTAACTTACTTTGATATATCACCAGCTAGAAAATATGAAAGAAATCATTTCAAAATTTGTACATAATACTCCAATTTAAGCTCAATATAGTTAATTCCTTTTCCCTCTGAAACGGTTCCTGAAATTATCAAAGGAATGTAAAAATTCGTCTCAGCTCTGGAAACAAGTTCAGGAGGTCACTCATTGGCCAGAACAAATTTCTTCAGTTACTGAGCAGCTGAGACCAAACTGAAGGAGAATCTGGGCAGCTGCAGGAAGAACAACCTATTTGGGAAAACAATTGTAAGGAACTTGCTGCAGCGCTGAAGGCTGCAGGGTGGAGCTGACCAAGGGCTTGAGAGAAGGGGTGAGGCCAAACCTTGAACTTACTGTCATCTTTGGGATGTGCAATCGGCATTAGGGTAAGAAACTGACAGCTCGCGGGCCAATGTGCACTTCCCATTGGCTTGATCATCTGGAGACATGAACTGTAATGACTAATGAGGTAGGGGGCAGGGCTCTGAATATCCCCAGGCTGCTCCTGTACAGTGTTGAGGCAGTTGGGAAGGGCAGAACCACAGCAAAGCCACACGTACCCCTTTTTAAATCTGGAATTGAAAGACTTGAGTAGAGATCTCTGTAACTTGGAATCCATTTTAACTCTCCGGGCTACAGTTATTAGAATGAGCAAAAAGAGAAAACGGTTGGATGTTTGCTGAAGCTAATGTGGGAAGAAAAGTAAATGTCTGTGAGATATCTTACTTCAAGAAACAGGTGGAAATTCAAAGTAATCCCATATTTGTTTTTAAATGAGATTTGAGAGGCTGTTGCACTTATGAGAAGGGCAGAAAATATTTCTTTCAAATGAAAACATAATTACAGAACTGAAAATGCTGTTGCACTTTTGAAAAGGGCAGAAAATACTGCTTTCAAATGAAAACATGATTACAACATTAAAAATGCAGAGGAAGCCGTGAAGAGCAGATAATCTCTTCATCTTACAGTTTCATCAGAAATGCCTAAGAATTCACCCAGAAACCATAAAAAGATGAAAGAAATAATCAAGTTAGTAAAATAGTAAGGGGCATGGAAAGCACACAATTTATGTGTAGCAGTAACTCTGAAAGGAGAGCAGAAAAATGGGCAGGCCATTAAAAAATGTGTTTTTAAAGGAGAATTTCCCTGAACTAGAGATCTGACTTTAGATTAAAAGCTCTTAGCAATGACAGAAAATGACAGAATCCTCTACATATACATGTCTTCTGGTGCGGCTTTTGAAAATACAGTACGAAATGAAGCATTACAAGAAGATAAAGAGAAATCTTAAATGTATGCAGGCAGAAATCACAAATTATGTGAAATGGGAAAAAATCAGATGGTATCAGATTTCTTCACTTAAGTAAATGTTGGAAGACCATGGAACAGTGTCTTAAGAATTTAGTGAGAAAATGATTGTGGTCTATTTTTCAGGTGCTAAAATACTCATTTTATTTCATCTTTTTATTTCCTGGTGATTTTTTTCAAGTGATAATGTTTTTATTCTAAAAGTAGATGTCTTAAAAAGTTCATGTTACTTAATTAAAAAATGCAGTCAAGGCAAGAATTTATTTTCGTTAGAGATAACTTGTTTTAAATTGCAGAAAAGCTAAAGTAAAAAGTTTAGATGACCTACTATTCCACATCAAAGTAAAAACATTGCATATTAAATTTTGCTGCATAATTTTCCAGACTTTTCACCTATAATCCATAAGTACATGGATACACTTTATAAAACATACAAAGGGCACTAACTGCACATATTACTTTGAAGCCTGCTTTATTTACTAATTATAATATTGTGATAAATAATATGATCATAATATATGATCAATATTATTAACATTTTTGCATTAATTAATGTGCTTGTATAATGCCATTTTAACAGCTGTATAGTTTTTTGTATGAATGATCCATTATTTCTTTAATCAATCTTTTATGATTTGGTATTTGTTTCTAATTTTACAGCTCTATAAACCATGCTGACATAAAATCTTACATAGTATAATTGCAGTTAAGACTTTCTAAGAATGCAATTGCTGATTCAAATCAACTATACATTTGAAAACTTTGACAGATATTGTCAAACTCTGCTCCTGAAAACAGCTCCCACCTTCCCTATAACCTCACTGATACTTAACATTTTCATTAAGTTTTAACATGGGCCACTCAAATAAAGGAAAAATTGCATCCATTATTTGGAATATAATTTTTTCATATTCTTTTATGGGTTGTAGTGTTTTGAGGGTTGCCTTACTCTTATTGATAAGTTACAGTCCTCTATGTTAGTTTTTCTCATATATTATAATTTTTTTCTCAATTTGTCACATGCAGAAGTTCTTCATGGAGTTTCTGGATATATAGAATTTAACAAACACATCTATAACTACATCTGTACCTGTGTATCTATTTACTTACATATGCAAACCAGCAATCTTTCATTATGGCTTCTGCCTTGGGGGTTATGCTTTGAAAGTCTCTACTCCATCTCAATTTATTTGGAATTTATATTGGTTCTAAGTTGTGAGAAAGGAATCCAGTATTATGATTAGTCCAGAGTTTCCCCAGAATATGTTTTATGGATAATACTTCTGTGTGATGTTTACAGGATTAATTAAAAGAAGGTTTTCACAATCAAATAAGTTTGAGAAGCACAAGGTTTAGGAAAAACCACTGGATTTCTTTACTGCAATCAGTACTTACCAGAATGGAGACCAGTCTTTGCAATAGAATTTGAAGTGGCAAAACATTAGACACAATGCAAAGATATGTCAATATCATACTAGATAAGTAAATTATGGTTTCTCCATATAAGGAATACTATGCAGCTGTAAAGAAGTGAGAATGCTTGCAATACTGATGGGAAAGATATCCAAGATTGCTAACAGAAAAAGTCAGAATATATTATATATTGCATTTGCACATTAAGAAAGGAGACAGTAACAATATATGTTTACACTTTCTTAGATGACATTAAGAAATGTTAGAAGGTTTATTAGAAACCAAGAATAGTGGTTATCCATAAAGTGGTAGGGGTAGAAAGAGGGCAAGTATGAGAGAAAGAGAGAGAAATCTTTTCCTAATTACTTTTTTACACTCCCTGATTTTTAAACCACACAAATATATTATGTATAAAATTTAAAAAAATTGAAAAGGAAACCCTCTCAAAGGCTCCAATATGCTATTATATATTGTGACTCTCCAAGTTGTGGGCAGCAGTAGAATAGAGAGTAATCTAAAAACTCATTCAAGTACAGAATCCTACAATTTTAGGTTATTCAGGTTTCCAAAAATATTTATGGAATAATCCCTACAAATTTGACATGCTATCTTTAGCATATACTAAACACGAACTTTTATACGTTTGAGTTTTTGTGTGTGCGTGTGTAATTTCTAGTTTGCTTTTATTGAACGATTCTGCTTCTAGTACTGTGTATTTTGATATCTTGAATGGCAAGTCATTTATTATTATTCTCTTAAAAGTTATTTTGCTGATATCAAAATTAATTCTTCTTGTTTATTATTTTCTTGAACAGTTTTTAACCATTAACTCTTTCAGATGATTCACTTTATCAAACTGCCTAAACATACTCTTAGGAATAGTTTGAGAAGAACTGATATCCTTAAGAATTATATAAAGATAGAAGGGAAACTGTTTTCTACATACCCTTAAACACTTTCTGCATTTTGAATCACGTGGAATGTAGTCCTCAAATATTTTCTTATACCATCCAGTAAAGTCTAAATTAGCATGATATTTTTCATTTTCTTCACATAAATTCTGGCTGTTTCTTAATTATTCTCAGGATTCTTACTTTGTTTTTGTTGAAAAGGAGATCCATTATTCATTTTATTTTGTCAAGGATTATTGCTGAATAATTATTGCTGAAATGAGCTACTTTTTTCTTCAACACGTATTACATTTTAACAAATTTAATTTTGGCATTACTTGAGGCAAATATATGATGCTCTCCTTTAACAAATTAATTTGAAGAAATATAATAACAGATTTCCTGATAATTTATTTACTAGTATTATTTGCTAGAAAAAGTCATGCTCAAAAACATAACATCGCTGTTTCAATATAATTTGTATTTTTTTGGTGAATGTTTTAATTGGGATGTTTGTATCTATATTTGTAAATGGAGTTGGTCTGAAGGTTTGTTTTTGGAGTTGTCTTTATTAGCTTTCTGTATTTAGGTTTTACCAAATCTCTATAATAAATGAGCAAGATTTCCATATTGTTCTGTACTCTTGAAGAACTTATAAGGGTATTTGAAAGATTTTCCCTGCACAGATTTTGATCCCAGTGCCTTTTGTAAATGCAATTTTTGAACAGTAGTTTCATTCCCCTTTACCTCCAAGCTGTATCAGTTTGATAATTTATGGTTTTGTAGAAAATCATCCATTTAATCTTATTGTGAATTATGCTCTCTGGCCTCTGTGCTTTCTCTTTCTCCATCTGAGGGCAGCTGCCTCCGGAAGTTGATGGCAGCACCCCAAAGGAGTCCTAAATTGGGTGGGCCCATCTTTCTCAAGGCTTCAAGGCTCACACTTTCACCTCCTAATTAGGCGCTACTGGTATATAGAGGCCATAACAGCCCTTGGTGGCTGCCTCCTGTTTGGCCCTATCTGTACAATGTCTACCAGAAATGTAGTAAAATTTCTGACATTTGTGTGGCAACCTTCCTAGTTTCTGCAGTAACATGGACTTCCCCCCCCCTTTTTTTTTTGACCTTGTTCACTCTGATTTCTGTCTGGGGGTCAAGGTTAAGGGCATGTTTTTATGCTAGCATCTTCCCCTGCAGTGTCAATGCACTCTTCCCTCTCAGTTTAATTGCTTTTCATCAGCCAAGGCGATAATACTAGGGGCTCTGGGCTATATTTATAAGTGTAGAGGGTGTCAGGGGAAGAGATTAATCACAACAGCTAGCATAAACAGTCAATCCCGGAAACACAAATATGTTGACACCCCTTTGGCCAAGGCCTAGAGCAGCTTGGCAAAGGATCCACATTTTTTGTTTTTAATTTGTAAAATAATCAAGAAGGTGGAAAATTTGAGAAGTAGTGCTGTAGGTATATTTTTAAATATTCCTGTCTTACTCCCTGTTAATGAGCTGATTTTCAATTTTTATTATTGTGAACGAAAGTAAATAATACATATAAATATAAACATTTCAGCTGATTTTTGATAATGAATCATAATATACAAAAGATAAAGTGCTGTAAATAATGACAATAGCATATTTTTATAGTCTTCTGTTACAGTTGGTACCTGTAGAGAATTATATTAGAGCTAACATATTCATATTCACTCACATTTCCACAAAATATCAATGAACGATTCTGTTTTCTAACATAGTCTCCTCTCCCATTGGTAATATTTAGAATTCAGAATAGGAATGTCTTACTTCTTGCTAAAACTCTACCATAATGTTATGTACATAGAAACTTAATTATCAGAAAATGACATATGGCCAATATTAATAAATGACTCAGGGAAGCAGAAATTCCCAGCTTGTCTAAATCTCATTTTTTTGGATGTCTTTTTCATTTTTCATCCTCATTACAGATTTTTTCTCGGCTTTGGTGGAGGGTCCTCTGATGAAGAAATGGTGGCTCGTTCATCTTCCTTGTCCTCAGGGGCATTGCCCTAGTACCTTCTGGGACCATCGCCATCTTACAGCCCACATAACAACTACAAGAGTGGGTGTAGCTCTGATTATCTTTGAAAACTACTGCATACTCCTCACAGTTTTTATAGAAGAAAGGAAACGGTTAATACATTTTGCAAAGCCAAATTTTTCTTCTTCATGCATTCACCTTTCTTTCTCTGTGCTTTCTTTTCCAATGGGAAAAGTCACCTTTGATCACATGTAAAATCTTTCTTTATTACCTGTCAGTCATCTCCACCTTCCTAGAACTTCCTGTGTAGTGTCATAGTTTTGCCAGAGCAGCCATGCTAAGCTGCTGGGTTGCTAATTATTGCAGGACTTAATTAAAAATTATGATAATATTGTATTAATGATGAGCCTAAGTCCCCATTTTCATGAATGTTATAATGTTAGCGAAATCATCTATAACTGTGGATTGTAAACATAGACAGGGAATGGCAGACAAAACTGAACCAGTTCCTTCAGGGATCTAGGAATATAGCTAGAAGCAGCTCACTTTGAAGCTAGTGGCTTATCTTACTAGTCAGTTAAGAGAAACCACTGAAGTAATACATTTTCAAAAGGGGATTTGTTAACAACATATGTGTGTATGTGCACGTGCGTGTGTATGTCTTCACATCATGTCGTAGAAACAATTTTAATAACATAGGAAATCATTTATGATATGGTAAATGAAATAAGCAGGTTATAAAATATATATATATGAATGACCATTAAATTATAAAAAGATGTTCATCCCCACTCCTAAAAGAGAAATGAGCATTTTAACTATGAGATCCCATTCTCATTTTTTTTTCCCCATCATATGGATACAAATCTAAAAGCTTCATGATATACGTTGCTGGTGAGGCCGTGGAGAGACAGGAACTCTCACACATTGCAGGTGAGAATGTAAATTAGTACAATCCTGTATGGAGGGCAAATATCAAAATTAAGATGGTATAGTCTATTTTTGAGATTTTATGCCATAGGTATTCTTGCATGATATTTATAAGTGTTATGCATGGTGGCATTCTGTAATAGCAAACCACTGAAGGCAATCTAAACTCCACTAATAAATGATTGGTTAAATAATAGCATACATTCAAAAAGTGGAATACTAAGAAAAGAATAGAGAAGGGGCCGGGCGCGGTGGCTCACACCTGTAATCTCAGCACTTTGGGAGGCCAAGGAGGGACAATCACGAGGTCAGGAGATGGAGACCATCCTGCCTAACATGGTGAAATCCTGTCTCTACTAAAAATACAAAAAAATTAGGCAGGCATGGTGGTGGGCGCCTGTAATCCTAGCTACTCGGGAGGCTGAGGCAGGAGAATGGCGTGAACCCGGGAGGCGGAGCTTGCAGAGGGCTGAGATCATGGGACTGCACTCCAGCCTGGGTGACACAGAGAGACTCTGTCTCAAAAAAAAAAAAAAAAAAAAAAGAGAAGCTCTTTATGAACAATATGGAAATATCTCTAAGACATACTGAGTTTAAAAAAACAAGGTGCATAACAGTGTGCATAATAGGCTATGTTTTGTGTTATAAAGAGAGAAACAATCTATATTTGTGTTGACTTCTACTTATATAAGGCACTTCAAATTTTTATAAAACACCACATTTTTTTTTTCTTTTTTTTTGAGACAGGGTTTCACTCTGTCACCCAGGCTGGAGTGCAGTGGAGTGACCTCAGCTCCCTGCAACCTCTGCCTCCCAGGCTCAAACGATCCTCCCACCTCAGCCTCCCGAGTATCTGGGACCACGGGTGCACTTGCCACCACGCAGAGCTAATTTATTTGTAGAGATGGGGTTTCACTATGTTGCCCAGGCTGGTCTTGAACTCCTGAGCTTAAGCAATCCATCTGCTTGGGCCTCCCAAAGTGCTTGGATAACAGGTAAGAGCCACCGCACTGGGCCACCACATTTTTTTTTTAATCCATTCTACTGATGATGGATATTTGAAACATCTCCAGTTTGGGGGGTATTAAGAGCAATGCTGATAGGAACATTATGTTTGATGTAATTGAGTGCATACGTGCATGGGTTTTTTTTAGGGTAATTACCTGCAAGTGAAATTTCTGAGTTATAGGGTATGCATAGCTTCTTCTTTTCTAGACACTATGAAAGTATTTTCTGGGCTGGGCATGGTGACTTATGCCTGTAATCCCAGCACTTTGGGAGGCCGAGGCCAGTGGATCACCTGAGGTCAGGAGTTCAAGACCAGCCTGGCCAACGTGGTGAAACCCTGTCTCTACTAAAAATACAAAAAATTAGCTGGGCGTGGTGGTGGGCACCTGTAATCCCAGCTACTCTGGAGGCTGAAGCAGGAGAATTGCTTGAACCCGGGAGGTGGAGGTTGCAGTGAGCCAAGATAGCGCCATTGCACTCCAGCCTAGGCAACAAGAGTGAAACTCCATCTCAAAAAAAAAAAAATTTTTTTCCAATGTAATTATTAATTTATACTTCTTCTAGCAGTTGACAAAGGTTCTTATTGCTCAGTTTGAAACACTTAGTTTTGTCAGATTTCTTAATATTTTCTAGTTTGATGGCTGTGTAGTAAGATCTCATTATCGCTTTAATTTGCATTTCACTGGTAACAAATGAAGTTGTGTGCCTCCTCATATATTTATTGGCTGTGTGGATTGTGTGTGTGTGTGTGTGTGTGTGTGTGTGTGAAGCCCATGTTCAAAACCTTTGTCCGTTCTTTTATCGGATTTCCTGTCTTTAATAGGGCTTAATTTAATTGATGTTTTAGTAAATGTTAGTCTAACTGTATTTGTAAAAGTTAGTAAAGAGTTTGAATGAATGATCATGGTTGCAGGCCCACCATACAGCCAGAAGGCAGGTGCAGCAGCCTGAGATTTTTCACGAAACGTTTCATGTAATTAGCTTACACAAATTATTCATCAATTAAATCGGGTCTAAGCATCTGCCCATCACACTGTCTGCTGCCAATCATCTTCCAGTGAACCCAGATTAATGAATGATGCTAACATTGGTAGTTAACATTCACTAGACCCTTACCTCTATGCAGGGCACTAGGCTGAGGATTTCATGTAGGTTATTTTTACTTACATCTCTCTATGCTTCTTTGTGGAATGTACAGCTGCTCCTCAACTTACAATAGGGTTAGATCCAGATAAACCCATCATAAATTGAAAATATTTTAAGTTGAAAATGTACTTACCACACCTAACCTACCAAACATCATAGTTTAGCCCAGCCTACCGTACACGTGCTCAGAACACTTACATTAGCCTACAGTTGGGCAAAATCATCTAACACAGAGCCTATTTTGTAATAAAGTGTTGACTATCTCATGTAATTTATTGAAAATTATACTGAAAATGAAAAACAGAAAGGTTGTATGAATACTCAAATTACAGTTTCTACTGAATGCATATCACTTTCCCACCATTGTAAAGCTGAAAAATTGCAATTTGAACCTTCGCAAATGGGGGACTGTCTGTACTATTAGGCTCAGAGCCTTAAATTACTTGACCATTATGAGTCAGCTAGACAGTGATGGGACTGGGAACTGATCGCTCATCTAACTCCAGAGCACACACTCTTCTAATTATTATACTGCCTCAAAACAAAGTTTCCATCTGGTTTCAAATTTGGGATTGTTGTGTACTGTGAAAGTGGCAATCATTTCTTCTAAAAGAAGAGAATATAATTAAGTAGTTTGCTTAGACATGGTAAAATTGAAATTGTCTAGAAATATATTATAATGTTTTATGAATGATACTGACAAAAACAAAATAGGTTTGAATAAAGCTATGCTATGCACTTATGTTTCCATCACTGTCATTCAGTGAGTGACAAATACACTATTTTGACTTACTATTGTATCAATAAACATGTTACAATTCATGAATAGATAACAATAGATGCTGTCAAGCCAAGTTTATTTTTTAGGTTAAAATGATGAAATAAACAACAAGGGCAATCGTAACTGTATATCCAGTAGCAGCTACCCTAAATTCTCAAAGCAAGGAAACAAGACAATCCAACACATCATGTTGAGTCTCAAAGGGATTTTCTAGTCATTCATAAGCATAAAACACCAAAATGTTCAAAAATAAGACTCCCCCCCAAAACAGTATTCTTTTTTGGAAAAGACCCCAGAGATCTGTGGGAAAATTAATCTTTATTTCCAAGTTAAACTTTGAATTTGTTATAAGATTAAAGAACTATGAGTATTTTGAAACAAAAGTTGTAGAAAGTGATCAGATTTTGAAAAGACCATGAAAAACTAAGAGCTGAGCTACAGCCCATGGACACGACGGGAGAGATTTCTGAAGCAGTTTGTATAATGAGCTTTAATTCAGAGACTTTTTTTCCCTTTTGAGGAAACCCTCTGGCTTGAACACGTTCACAGGTCCTGTATGGCTTGTAACAAGCTGTGTTCTTTCTCCCTCTGGGACCTTGCTCAGGCTTGTAGTTTCATTTGAAAGAATAATTTTTGATATTTCCTAGGCTGAGCATTAATCCCTCCATTGCTTGATCGATTAAATCCCACTGTTTGTGTCTGGAAGGCGACGTCTGAGCTTTATGTATTGCTTTCTGGCAAGCTGCATTTCCATGCTCATGGAACAGATGCAGCTGGGTAACTGTGTGCAACAGGATTTCAGCCCTCAAATCTTGGGGGGAATGACAGGTGTGGCGTCTCATTTTAACTCAAGTTTCAAGGTCTCATAATTATACTGCTATCTGAGTCAGCTGATCAATTTGGTTCATACCTTTTGTATGGCATTTAATAGCTTACAAGTGAGAATATATTATGTCGTTTGATCTTCACAAGAATTGTTTATAGGAAACAGAGCTCTATTATCTCTTATTTGAATAACGAGGAGAGGCTGTGACCCTTGGCCAGGGTCACATGGCCAGTAACTGGCAATCTTGTAATTAAAATTCAGATCTTCTGATTCTAACACCAGTGTTCTTTTATGATTCACATAAAAAACCTGAGATTGGAGAATTATAGAGGGCTTTCAAAAAGATCCACGTTATCTATGTGCTCTGAGCCCCGAAAACTAACTGTAATATAAATGTCACATTGTGGCTCACTCGAGCAGAGCAGAACAAAGAATATGCCATTTCAATGTTGCCTCGAGGATAAGAAGTCTTGGAGAAAATTGCTGGGATACTTTGAAAAACCCTAAATGTGATCAGGCAGGCCCCTAGAAGGTAAGTCTGTCTGCCCTGTAAGGGACCCATAGCTCATACGGTCTCAATGCCTGGCCTGGCCTTCGCCTGTGTTTCACCTGCATATGTTCTATTTCTCCAGCTGTAACATCCTGGGTGTAAGTGTATTGTTTTGGTCTTCTGCAAAGGGGAATCTCTATCTCAAGATTTTCAAGTGCAAGTACCTTATCAGGGAGAAGAAACACCAGTAGGGAAAGGGGGCAGTAGTATAGGGAAGACACAGTGGCCAATAAAGGGTACATTATCCAGGCAGCTACCCCTGGAGATTAATCCCACAAGAAAATCTTCGACATGATGTAAAACACACACCACAGAGACACACTCCCCTGAGGGGTGAGAGACGGGTGTTCAGATGCCAGCTCCCCTCAGGCTTTGTTCTTTTTCTTATTTTTTTTTTGCAGTGCAAAGTGAAAGAAAGTTTATTAAGAAAGTAAAGGTATAAAAGAATGGCTACTCACAGACAGAGCAGCCCTTCAGTCATTGTTGAGAGCTGCTGGGAGTGGGAGGTAATTCCCCACCTTCCCGCCTCCTGTGCAGGAGAGAAGAGCGGCATTCCGCATTCCGTAGCTTAGGAAAAAGTTCCTAGGCAAAGAAAGGCAGATCCCGGCAGGGTAATGTCTCTGGTAAAAGGCCCGAGGGATATGGCTCTGCTATAACAGGATCTAGATCTTATATTTCAAAAATTATCTTTCAATGCTTAAAATAGTATTTGGGATACTACAGTCCCCTGATAACTGTGGACATAGCAACGTGATATGAGAGTATATGTGAGAAATGCTTACAGATACACATTAAATCTGTACCAGCAAAAGAATATGGAAAGAAAGAAAGATCAAGAAGGGGCCAGGAAGGCACCCTGCACCATCATTGCTTTGGCATGAGGAGTCATCTCTACTCACACTTTCTCATAAATCTTGTTGGGATGCTCTGGCCATTCGATCATGCATACGACTCTGCTGGGCATGGTCTCTGTGGTTGAGTAGTAGCCCTGGGGGAAGGCCAGCAGGAGAGCCAGGACCCAGATGACACAGATGACCACTTTGGTGGCCGTGGCGGACAGCCGGGGCTGGAGGGGATGGATGATGGCCATGTACCTGGAACAGAGAAGAAAGAATAAAGTTCTGATTTGGTCACCAAAATCTGCATCAGAGATTCCATATTTTTCCTGCCAATAAAAAAATTCATGGAAACCCTTTGATTCCTGATGATTTATACAATTATTTTCCAATTCCTTTTCCATATTCTATCCTTAAGCTTTATGATATGCCATACAATGCCATCATGCCTAAGAAAAGCCAGCTAGATTTTTCAGTATTTCAGAACCCATCTAGCAACATTCAAGGAGAGACATTTTCATTACTGAAATGCTTGTGCTGGGGACAGGACAGCCAAGTATAGGTAAGTGAAATCAGAAAAATAAGAACAATGTTGTAAATTTATTTAATATAAAGACTGACTTTCATTCTTTCTGGATTAAGGGATAATGGTGATCAGAATAGTAGTTTTTTTCAATCCTTATGTGATATTATAAAAGGTTAGCAGTCCTACCTCGGTCCATACAATTTGAGGGGAAGTAAACACGTCTCTGTGACAAAGCATTGGCCTAAAGTCAGCAAAAAACAACAGCTCCTGGAGAAATTGTGATCGATTCTTTGAGCATCTAGGAGTCAGTGTGTGGCTGACTATACATACTTCATGAGGAGAAAGGCGGTCTCTACCTGCTGAGGCAGACAGACTAGAATGCACAAAGGACCAGTGTGGATGACATTTCATTGCAGGAAGAGTGGAGCACAGCAAATGATGACTTCATGTCTGAAGCCATTCCTCCATCTCCTCACTCCTGGGCTCTGGCATTAAACAGTGTCATCTGAATGAATGTGTCCACATGTTTGCATTTGTGCACAGCCCCTGAGATGTTGCAGAGATTTGAAGGATAGGTATTTCCTATCAGCCTTTCATATCAGTGATAAGCACATCAATTCTGCCTCTTTCATTTTCAAAGACATCTCTCTATGCATATTTTTCTTGTAAAGTTTATAGCTCTATACCTTAAAATAAGCATTTTTTAAAGAGAAGGAATGATATCTTATAGGGCCTTTGGCTTTTAAATATTATCTGACAAAACCTCAGAATCACACGTTGATTCTCTGACAGTCAGGTGTTTCCAACATCCATGGGACAGAATGGTCAACGGAGACTTAAAAAATCTGCAGACAAAGAGCAGCACAGCTGTCAGCTGGCTCCACATCATTCCACATAATTCTTTTGCTGGATTCTTTGGACTCCTAGGATCTCTAGACCAGAATTAGGGCCAGGGTTACAAGTAAAGCAATTTTATTCAGTATGCGCTCAATCAATTCCCACTGGGCACCTGCCACGGTAGAGCACAGTGTTTCCTTCTGGGCTATGAGCTTGTAATTTCTCCAGGGAGAAAATGTGCATCAATAAGCAGCTCAAAACACAGCAGTAGGATAAGTGACCTCAAGTGGTAATTGGATCAATACTTAGAGTCTTAGGGGAGCTGCGGAGATACTCAAGCCCTGGAATGGCAGGTGGTCTACTGGAGGGGCTTCAAGAGGTGTGCTGGATTTGGGTGAGCCTGCTGAGCATCCTGCCCCAACGGCAGGAAGCGTTTGGAGCTTTCTTCTTTCTCCATGTTAGGATTAGGCTTTGTTTGCATGAAGGCTTCCTTTAGCATCCTCTTATCACTGTAAACTTTAGAAACTTTTCTCTGCATTTTGGTGCTAGGGACCTGGGCTTTCCTTCTCTGGTCTGTAAGGGCCACTGAAAGTGTTCAGTGTATAGTGTCTGACTACTAGGAGGACACTTCATGTCAACCTTTATATCAGAAGTCATGACGACTCCCAGGAAGGAAACTCCTAGAAACTCTTCCTTCTGCCTCTTTTAGAAAGTGGGTAGGTGGTCTTAAAGTCAGGAGAGAGTGGAATTATAGGAAGGGACTTGGAAAAGATATGATGTTGGGGGTGTGTAGTAATCTATACATCTCTGGGCAAGTTTCCCTGGTTCTGTTGATGCTGTAAAGCCTATCACTCAAATGCTGTCTGAAGGTCATCAAAAGGGCTAAAACAACTCTCACGATGTTGCAAATCAAGCATTGTCTGTTTCCTTTAGGTTACCTGCAAAGGGCCATGACTACTGCCAAGGCAGGTCCAGGACACCATAGAATAGATGACCTTCCATCTCTGCAGTAGACCCCTGAAAAGGACCCTGAGAAGTGTTGATTTCTCCCCTAGACCTGTGTCTTCCTTGATGCCTGACAGTGGTGGAGCCCTGTATCCTCTTCAGTCATGGGGTGGGGTGGGTGGGGGAAACTCAGAGCCAACACATGTAGGCCTGTTCAACCATTATCGTTGCCATCTTTCCAATTCAGTGAAGGGCTGGACCCAGATGATCATGGCCAGAACCTCTCTGAGTGTTTGTATTAAAACCATAGGATTGCTTGTTGGGTTATTTCCCAAAGGCAAATTGTTTCCCCCCTACAAAGCTGGAAATGCAGCCGTGAAGATGCCTTATCTCACCTCCAGCACTGCACAGTTCCTACCCCTGCTGGCAGCTGCGCATTCTCAGGCTTCACAGTACCTTAAGGAGGACGCTCAGGGGAGAATGTGGTAATTGCATTGCCCTCTTTTAATATTACCTCAAATGCAAGATTTTAATTTGTTTCTCATCCAGGATAAATGCTCAGTCTTAAATAAACAAATCCTAACACCACTCCCCATGCTCAGATTGGCGATACACCATTCAGAATCTAATGTGACTGGGCTTATGGGGGATTGCATCAGCGTATTGGCACTGTAACTCCAAATGGGTGGCAGAAAGCCATATTTTATCCTTATTGCAAAAGTTGCAATTTGGGAACCCATTTCAGTTAACTCTCTGCCGTTCCTTGAGTGTAGGAGCCATTTTAGTGACAGATGAAAGTATTACCCACATAAAGCCAGAGAGAAAAAAGAAAGATTGGCTTTAAAAAATGTATATATGTTCATTTGTTCAAAGCAGAGGTATTTGTAAATCTCCCTCCCTCCTTCCTTCCCTCCTTTCCTCTCCTTCCTCCTTTCTTCTATCTCTCTCTTGCAATCCTCATTTCTGGGACTTGTTTAACATGTTTTTTTCTTATTTACCCAAAAGCTAGCACCATTTGGATAACCTGTACACAGATGGATGAACAGTTTCTTTCCTACTCCCCATTTCTAGCTTGGATCCATTAACATACATTTATATATTTTTCTGGAACCACCCTGAGCAATTCTTGCTTATTTGGTTATGAGCAAGTGCTGCAAGCCCAAGGAAAATACATTTAATAAATATTTATTGACTACATCATGCTCACGGGACTCTAAGGCAGTCAATGAAACGTCTTTCTGGTGTAAGCATTAATCATCAGGCTGCCAGAGACGGGGGTCTGGAGGTGTGTGGGATGTGGATTATGTTCTCTACTTCAGGTGGTTCCAGTCCCACCGAGGGCCATCAGCTCTGATTTGAATTGTATGTGTCCTCCTAGCTGAAAAACCTGAGATGTAGCCTTCCTCTTGCATGATGATGCTTTATGAAAAGAACTCTCTGCTGCACATTTTTTTTTTCTTGTAGGCAGTGTGAAACAATCTTACTGTGAAAAAGAATTTCAATCCTCTGACAAGCGGCAGTATCTTCATAACTTCCTCTTCTACCAGTCCCAAAACACTCGGCAGAGAGAATGTCTTTCCTCTACTATGAGATTTGTCCGGTGGGGCCCTTCTTCCACAGTCTTTCTCATCCAATTCCAGTTCCTGCCCTCGCTTCTCCCACTCACTCCTGGGGTGTTACAAGTTTCCTTTAAGGGACCATATCTTCCTGAGTTCAGATAACCAGGGTGGTAAGAGCTGAGAGTATGGCTGCTATAGTCTAGCTCAAGGATTGGCAATTTTTTTCTGGGAAAGACAGATATTAAATATTTTGAGTTTTGTGATCCATATAGTTTCAGTTGTAATTATCAAACTCTATCTTTGTAGTGTGAAAACAGCCACAGACAGCAAGGAAACTATTAGGCATGACTGTATGATAATAACATTTTATTTACAAAAACAAGAGGTAGGCTGCATTTGGCCCCTGGCCCATAGCTTGCTGTCCCCAGGTCTAGTTTACGGGAGGTGAAGAGCAGGAGGAATTAGAACCATAGGAGAAGATGGTGTAATATTCAGAAACACTCTTTACCTTTGGCAGATGGGAACTCATTGGGTAGATAACTCCTGTGTCCCACAAGCAGTCAGTAAGGTGGTCTATGGCCAGTCATGACCCAGAATCACATATGACCCCGGTTCTTACATGAGCGCAGTGGTCAATCTGGGATGTTTTTCCTCCTCAGTCCCTTCCTGGTTGCTCCTGTTTATTTTCACAACTTGGCCCAGTCATCATGTCCTTGTGGCTGGGTTTGGTGCCCTACCTTTACTGCTGTGAAGATCTCTAAACCTTGTGCTGACCACGTTTCACTTTATTTTCTATTTTCTTTTCTTTTTTTCTTTTGAGACAGTCTCGCTCTTTCACTCAGACTGGAGTGCAGTGGTGTGATCTCGGCTCACTGCAGCCTCTGCCTCCCGGGTTCCAGTGATTCTCATGCCTCAGTTTCCCAAGTAGCTGGGATTACAGGCACCCGCCACCATGCCCAGCTAATTTTTTTGCATTTTTAGTAGAGAAGGGGTTTCACCATGTTTGCCAGGCTGGTCTTGAACTCCTAACTTAAGTGATTCGCTCTCCTTGGCCTCCCAAAGTGCTGGGATTACAGGCATGAGCCACTATGCTGGGCCTCTATTTTTCTATTTTCATATCCTTCTTTTCCCTTATTACCCTCCACAGGTCCTTGGCCTGCCCAGGTGCCTAGAATGTAGTAAATACTCAATGAAAGTTTGGTTACATAAATGGTATCTTGGCACATAGTGGTTTCATAAAGCCTTGTTGAGTGAAAATAAATGTAGCAGGAGAAAAGCGTATATGGTATACCTTTATTCCTCCCAGTCTGAACACATGTAAGACTGTTATGTGAGAATAATTATTGCTCAAAGTGTTTTCTGTCATATAGACATCCCCCAGGATCATCCTGCAGGAGTGACCTCACTGGACCTGGCTCTCCAGAATTTTTTATCTCTTGACATTAAGCCCTTAAATAAAGCCTCAATACCTACTTGTTGACTAACTTTTGTGTTGACTATATGTTGGGAACTGTGCAGGATTTAGTTTTTCAGCTTTTTTTTTTAGTTTTAGGGGTACATGTGCCAGGTTTGTTCTATAGAGAAACTCATGTTACAGGGGTTTGTTGCACAGATTATTTCATCGCCCATATTAAGCCTAGCACACAATAGTTATTTTTTCTGCTTCTCTCCCTCCTCCCACTCTCCACCCTAAAGTAGGCCCCAGTGTCTGTTGTTTCCTTCTTTGTGTTCATGAGTTCTCATCATTTAGTTCCCACTTATAATGTGGTATTTGGTTTTCTGTTCCTGTGCTAGTTTGCTAAGGATAATAGCCTCCAACTCCATTCATGTTCCCGCAAAAGACATGATTTCATTCTTTTTTATGAAAGAATTTTATATATAGTATTCCGTGGTGTGTGTGTACCACATTTAAAAGTCCAATCTGTCATTGATGGGCATTAGGTTGACTCTGCGTCTTTGCTATTGTGAATAGTACTGCAATGAACATATGCATGTGTATAGCCTCATGATAAAATGATTTATATTCCTCTGGGTATATACCCAGTAATGAGATTGCCGGGTGAAATGGTAGTTCTGGTTTTAGCTCTTTAAGAAATGAAGACTTGAATGTGAAACCCAAAGCTATAAAAGCCCTCCCTGGAAGACAACCTAGGCAATACCCTCCTGGACAAAGGAAGGGGCAAAGATTTCATAACAAGGACACCAAAACCAATTGCAAGAAAAGCAAAAATTGACAAATGGGATCTAATTAAACTTAAGAGCTTCTGTGCAGCAAAATAAACTATCAATGGAGCATACTGACAGCCTACAGAATGGGAGTAAATATTTGTAAACTATGCATCTGACAATGGTGTAATATCCAGCCTCTGTAAGAGACTTAAACTAATTTACAAGAGAAAAACAGCCCCATTAAAAAGTGGATGAAGGACATGAACAGACACTTTTCAAAGAAGACATACTTGTGGCCACAAGCAAATGAAAAAAATCTCAATATCACTGATCCTTAGAGAAATGCAAATCAAAACCTCAATGAGATACCATCTCATAGCAGTCAGAATGGCTATTTTGAAAAGTCAAAAAATAACAGATGCTGGCGAGGTTGTGGAGAAAGGGGAACACTTATATACTGTTGACGGAAGTAAATTTGGATTCTATCTTTCTATGTGGCATCACCCTTTGGCTCTTCTTCTGAACAAATTGCTCCATCCATTCTCCTTCCATCCTCCCTCCATTTCAGGGAGCACACCGTCTTTTTACCTGAGGTCACTAACATTTCATCAGTTGAGATTTTCTTCCAGGATATTTTTTTATCATCAAAATTCAGGGATGTTATTTAAGCATATCACTTGACCAGCATCCTTATCTATTTAGCTAAGCTGAAGCTCACAGAGCTGTATAACCAAAGAGGCCGTTAGCAGCCTGCAGAGATGACACAAAGTTCACACACCATTAAATCATTTTTATTATTAATTAATTATTGTTTATTAATATTAGCAGCAGAATCCCTTGTGTCCTCACTGCTATGTTGTGCACAATTCTAAAAAGCATGAGGTTTTGATCTCCACGTGCAGTGCAGATTCACAGCATCATCAGTGGACCCACTTCAAAAGGTGCCAGCAGACAGCAAGGGCGCCATCGACAAGACCATAAAAAATGGATGTAAAGACAGATGGATTTGAAGGCCTGTGACAGTTTAGGGTGAAGTGAAGGAGGGGATGCTGTTGACTGTTGTTTGAGCTGTCCTGTCTCATGTGTGATCAAAGAATGACCCATATTGTTCAAAGAAGATTCAGAAATAGAGTCCTTGGGCTATTAGGAAACAAAGTACCTGATGTAGGAGCTCATGAGAGGAGGTGATACCAGACCCTGGGAGCCTGCCAGCCTTGTCTAGATTCTACTTCCTATCTCACTACCATCTGTAGAAATTTTATTCATCCTTTAAATGTGGATCAGAATCCATCTCCTTCAGGAAAACGTTTTCGACTGTTCAAAAATCTCATGGAGATAATCATAACCACGTTCTATTGAATACCCTCCCATGCTCCTGTTCGCTGTTCTCCCTTATGCAACCATCTCATTTTATTTTATAGCAGGACAATCTGTGATCTTGTTCTATCCCATCACTGGACGGTAAGCTTCCTGAGGGCAGTGATTGTGTTCACATATATTTTTATCTTTTGGGAAACTTACCAAAGAGCCTTACACAACTGGTAAAAGTTTGCCTGGATGTGCCAGTTGATGTTTGACCAAAGAACTCCATCTTCATTCAGCAGTTGCAAGCTGGCGGCTCCACTTAGGGCATTCAGACTAGTCTTAAAAGACAAGATTACAAAGGGATAGATGCAATTCTGGAGTATTCCTTCAACAGGGAACTCCTTAAAGCTATTTTGGAATGTTAGGCACTAAGCCAGGATTGATAAAGCGCCCTAGTTGGGATTAGATAGAAGGTGTCCTCTAAGCAGCCCAGGTTAAGCCCTTTGATTTTTGCAGAGCCAGGGCTACCATAAAAATACATATGACTAAGATCTGATGTGAACTAAGGGGAAAAGACAGTGAAGGTCCAAGTTAAGTATAATATTCTGAGTTTTTCTGCCAGCAGGTGGGCCAGACAGTAAGCATTGGGAATGAGCAACACTAGGAGCACCAGTCAGCTACTCGCTGGGATCCTGCCATTCACAATAAAATGCTGCCCCTCAGGGGTGGGACTAGGGGTGGGAGTGGCTGGGGTGAAGCAGGAAGACAGAGCACGCATTTTTTTTTCTCCCTGAAAAGAGAAATGGTAGCAAGTTTGTAATGCAATGGAAGGTGAGTAAAGTAATACACCATTTCATTTCCAGCTTGAGGGCTTCTGTCAAGGATTGGCAGAAGCGACTTGATAGCTCACAACATTTGTAACTGTTTTCTTCCTCTGTGGCATCTTATGCTTGCATTTGGGACTCCATTCCTGAGGCTGTGCTGACATGTGTAAGACAGACACACACAGCAATAGCTATCCCCTGGGCAAAAGGTTAATGCTACTGGGACAAACTAGATCCTTTGTGACATTGACCTGTTTGCGATTTAGAGCTACAACTTAGGTAGGAGGTGTGTGGGGACACAAGGGAGACTCAGGTTTACAGAAATTTGACTGGGGATGTGATAATACGACCACATTATCTCCAGCAGCAGAGTAAGGAAAAAAAAAAAGAAGAGAATAGTTTGGATTGTAATGTCTTTGAGATTTTAATTACTGTAAGGGAAAGGGGGAATTGCACTGATTGAAATTCATGATTTTAGTGGGAACTCAATAATGGAAAGAAGTTCAAATTTAGGGCATCTTTAAAAGTGTTGGCACTGTGCTTTTTGGCCTCTGCTGTCACTGCAGTATTGAGTAGTCCTCTGTGGCAAGCTAGTTAGGAAAATGTAGTTGGCTGTATCTTTGAATTATATTTTCATCTTATGCAGTGTGGCCTTGATATTAAGTTATTAAATAATTAATGCTCTCTTCTGACCAATTTTGAAGTTTTTGTGGACAACGTCAAAGATGCATTTCTTTTAGCTATTTGAAAATGCACAATAAATTGTTGTTGAATGGAGTTTGAATGTTCCCAACCCCCCAAAATAGTAAATGTTTGAGGTGATGGATATGCTAATTACCCTGATATGACCATTACACATTGTATACATGTATCAAAATATCACACTGCACCTCAAAATATGTACAATTATTACATGTCAATAAAAACAAATAAATAATTTTTTGAAATCTTAAGAAAATGATGCATTTTTTGGAGGGCTGAACCATCCATTGCATTGGGCCTGGCAGGCTATGTAAAAACTGCTGCAGTCACTCACAAGTATATTTAGAGTTTCCCTGATTCTCTGGCATCCTCTTTCCCCCAGTGGTAAGCATGTTTTCTGGGTGACCATAGGCTTGAGTTTTAATTTTGGCAGCAGAAAACTTAAAGCAGAGGCACTTGGGGCTAAAGGAAGGGCTAGGAGGGAGAATGAAATTTCTCTGCCTCCTCACTCAGGGTAGCCTCTCTTCTCCCACAGATCTCTTTTATTCGAACCACAAAGGCAGAATCTGTGGGATGGGATTGGAGTGAGGTGAGTGAGGCACTCACAGTGCAAGTGAGGAATTAAATCCTGTCTTTATTTAAAATTTTGATATTTTGTTAATCATAGATTTTTGTGCATTAAATTTGATATCTTAATGTATTGCATTAAAATATTATTTGTCTTGATTGCTGAACTTTTGGGGTTCCCTTAAATTTTGCACCCCAGGCAAATGCTATATTTGCCTCACCCTAATCCCAACCTTGAAAATGTCTCCTACTGAAGTACAGCAGGCAAGACAATCACTAATCAAATGAAGTGTACTCAGACTCAGGTGCCCAGCATTATTCAGAGCCACTGCCTCCGTCAGGCAGCTGATGTACCAGTCTGTTGTGCTGCGTCCTGTGCCTGCAGCCACCAGATGGGGTGGCAGGCTCAGCAGGAAGCCCCTAACAGTTTAACATGACCAGGAAGGATGCTGAGTAATCCTTCTCTGGAGAGTATGAATATCATTTGGGCACCCTTGCTACAGTGATTTTGCTTTCTCTTATAGAGTGTAAATCCACAACTGTTTATTTAGTTTTGATAGTGCTTTCTTAGTTAAAAAAAAATCTTTGACAGCAATAAGTTATAATTTCAAAGAAGCACATGTCAAATGAAAAGTTTAGTACTGGATTTCTGCTTTTCATAAAAGTTGATGATGAATGTGTAACTTGCACAAAATGATTTTAGACATTAACCTTCTATCAGGCCAAAGCATTAATCACTGAACCTGTGAAAACCAAAAGACACACATCTGCTGAAGCAGCAGCAGCATATACACCAAATGTTAGTAGTTATTTTAAGACAACCATGCTCAAAGACAATTATTTAACCTATGCAGGGAAAATGGTGCATTTGCTCATCATTCTGTGAAGCATGACTTCTCACTTAGATTAAACGACCGTTCTTCTAAATTAACTTCACTCTTTTTCAATTCCAATGTTTCTTGTGCATGTACAAAAGGTCAAGTAATAGCTATTAATATGTTGGCTTAGTTATCAGAAAAATTTGGCAAATAGCTAAACGATTCTAATTTTATATCAGTGTTATCAGATTTTTCAAATAGAAAATCAGTTAATTTCAATAATGAGAAATTTTATTTTTATTTTTATTTACTTATTTTTTTGAGAAGGAGTCTCTCTCTGTCACCCAGGCTGGAGTGCAGTGGCACGATCTCGGCTCACTGCAAGCTCCGCCTCCCGGGTTCACGTCATTCTCCTGCCTCAGCCTCCCGACTAGCTGGGACTACAGGCACCTGCCACCATACCTGGCTAATTTTTTGTATTTTTAGTAAAAATGGGGTTTCACCGTGTTAGCCATGATGGTCTCAATCTCCTGACCTTGTGATCTGCCTGCCTTGGCCTCCCAAAGTGCTGGGATTACAGGCGTGAGCCTCCGCACTCGGCCAATAATGAGCCAATTTTAAAAAAAATTCAATTCATAGATTCAAAGTTTTTGGAAGGTGAAAGCACGGACATTGTTGTGAATGTTATCATGAGTCCATTTCAAAGTTCAGCAGTGAAGATTAATTTGTTTTGGTACTAATATGAATACACTGTGGTAAAAATAATGCGCTTACTAAATTAAGGAAGGCATGGAACAGAAATGTCCTTGTAATAGGTTGTGATACACATAATTTGCAACTATGTACAAATAAACTGTGATATCTTACTAATTGAAATATAAGCTGTAGCTGAAATTTATAAAAAGTTTTGTAGGTATACAGTAACTGAACTAATTTATTTTGGGTGTGGTTTTGTATGATGAATACAAAAGTATACTACACAGGATTTTAAAAGTGTTTGAGCCTTTGACTGTTTTGTGAATTAACCTAAGTAATAGTACCAAACTTTTTGTAAATGAGTCCTCAAAGTTTTGGTTATATTTTGTTTAAAATTAGTTGAAAATTGTAAATCAAAATATTTTCAATGGAATACTTCTAAATTTTTAACTTCTGAAGCTTTTGGCGAGTTGCAATTTCTCAATACAAATCCGGCAAACAAAAAGACATTGAAATTCATTTCTATAAAAGCCAGAGACAAACTGCATAAAATAAAAACTGAAAGCTCCTATGGGGTGCACAATTTAATTTTGAGATTCTTGAGTTGCTCTTAGGAATATTTTGATTAGAGGAAAGAATCTTTTGATGGATTTCTTGTTTTTTAAGTAAATTATTAACATTCTCTATGAAAATAAAGTATAAAATTGAGAAAATTGCATTTCTCACAATTATACAGTGATTAAATTTGGCAAAACACTAAAATGAAACAACCTGTCAACTAAGACAACTTAATTTTGTCTTCTTAGTTTTATCTCTTAAATCTAACCTTCTGTACCTCTGTGCTGCATTCTGGCTATCTTCCAGTTCATTAACTCTCCTCAGCAAGTCTAATCTGCTATTAGATTCGTTCACTGAGTTTTACATTTCAACTGTTATTATTATTCATTTTAGAATTTTGATTGCATATTTTTAAAAAATCTAATCATTCTTTATAATTTTTACTCGCTCCTCATATTGTCAGGCTTCTTTTTTATTTCATTATACATAATAAACATAATTTATATTTAGTGTCTCTGTTAACTCTAACAGCTTAAGTTTCTGGGTTTGCTTCTGCAGGTTCTCACTCATGGTGACTTCTTCCATTATCTGTTTTATGCCGACTGCATCCTGCTTCTTTTCTTTGGAACTTTATCTTTGAGAATTTGTTGATGCCTATGTTGAAGGTGGGTTCCTTCAGAGATGATATACAATTGTTTTTGACAGAAACCTGGGAATACTTCCAGACTGGGACCATTGTAAACTGGATTTCAGAGTGAGGTTTGTTTTAGACCAACCAACTGATATGAATTTGGTCTGCATCCCCATGTGAGGATACTTTTTCTGCTACAAACTCTCAGAAGAGATTTTGTTTGTTTGTTTGTTTGTTTTCTGTTGACAGCACCAAGGTTGGAGATGGGCAGGTTTCCTGCAGCTGTTGGCAGGCGAGGCATTCATTTCTAGTTCTCTTTTACACTGAGGATATAGCTTTTTGGTTTCCAACTTCAAGAGAAGGTGGCCTATTAGACAACCCACCTTGGGCAGGTCCTAGGCTTTGTTTCTTGTCCCCATACTCTGTGAGTCAAGGTCAAGGTCAAATGCCCTTAAGACAAAAGCCAGCTTCACTGCTGTCAATATGTAGAATTCCTGCCAGAATTCCAAGTTAAATTTTAACTTGAGCAATTTTTTACTTTCTTGCAAGACAATGAATGATTTAACGAAGAAATTTTTGTGTGTGTGGTATATTATTCAGCATTTTTGGTTTAATTTCAAGAGCAGCAATCAGGATATCTAGTCTGTCACTTTGCTGCTCTCTTATTTTTCATTTTTCTTTTTGTTGTCTAACTGTTCCAAGTAAAAATTTAAAGAATGCAGGAAGGTGTAAAGGGAATGCTTCTCTTTGACTTCAGTCCTTAGGAGTAACACATAGTTAGCATACCAAGCACTTGGTAAGTGCCCCACTCCATTCTATGTGCTTGCTTTGCATTAATTCATTTCATCTTTAACTAACTCTTTGAGGCAGGCTAATGTTATGACCTCCATTTTCCAGACGAGGAAATTGAGGCACAGAGAAGTTAAGTAGCTCATCCACCAAGTGTTGGAGCTGGGTTTAAACTTGGAAGTCTGGCTTCAGCACCTTTGGTTTGCGTTTTATCAAGGCACTATCCAGGATCCTCACACCCACTGTCAACAATGAGTACAACCTTCTTTTCTCTGAACATATAAAGATATATATTTGTCAGGGACATCTGAACTAGAGTAACTCCATCTTGAATAGGAGCTGTGTAAAATGAGGCTGAAACCTACTGGGCTGCATTCCCAGATGGCTAGGCATTCTAAATCACAGGATGAGATAAGAGATAGGCACAAGATACAAGATATAGTTCATTAAGACCTTGCTGATAAAACAGTTTGCAGTAAAGAAGCCGGCCAAACCCCACCAAAACCAACATGGCAAAGAGAGTGACTTCTGGTTGTCCTCACTGTTACACTCCCACCAGTGCCATGGCAGTTTACAAATGCCATGGCAACATCAGGAAGTTACCCTACGTGGTCTAAAAAGGGGAGGCATGAATAATCCACCCCTTGTTTAGCATATAACTAAGAAATAATCATAAAAATAAGCAACCAGCAGCCCTTGGGGCTGCTCTGCCTATGGAGTAGCCATTCCTTTACTTTCCTAATAAACTTTTTTCACTTTATGGACTCACCCTGAATTCTTTCTTGCACGAGATCCAAGAACCCTCTCTTGGGGCCTGGATCAGCATGGCTTTCTGGTAACATATCCGTACTTTTTCCTGTCCTGCTTTTTAACTCACTCGTTCAATAAGCCTTATTTAACCCCCTTTCTAGATGTCAGAGAAGAGTTCAGTATATTCATGTTCTGAAGGAGTGGCTGTCTCTGGAGAGGGACACACATGATAATGAAGATGCAATTTGCTGTGTGCTCCAGAGGACTTACAGTGCATTAGAAGCATGAGCAGACAGGAGGACATTTATGCCTGGGCAGGGAGGTTGGGGGAGTTTCTCAGTGGAGGTAAGTAACATTTGAATTTGACCTGGAAGATTGAGCTGGCATGCACAATCTATAGAGAGCTGTGTGCAATATACTTTCTAGGAGAAGGCCACAGCATATACAGAGGCCCAGAGAAGCAAAAATAAATGGCTGTTTATAATCTCTTTCAACATTTTATTAGATGCTTATCAGGAGTCAGTATTGCATCTTCTATTTCATTGAATCCCTATGGCACCAGACCAGGCACAAGAAAGCTCCTTAGTAACTACCAGCTGATTAACTTAATGATTCCTTTCTTCTTTCTATTTAGCGTGCAGCAGGCAGAGATGTTGACTCTCAGATGTTGATGAAGAAACAAGGATAGAGGATTGAGTGAGGAAGGACAAGGTCTCGCAGGCCTCTGCTGGTGAAGTGCTCAGAGAGAATGCTAGCTTTCAAAGGAATACATGAAAGATGCTGGAACCAGGGCTGCCAAACACAGAGCAAGAGAGAAATAGGCTCTCCAGAAAGTAAACACTTCCCAGATCTGTGTTTACAGACCACCCTGTGGCCTGTCTTACTGGTGATATAAGACTTCCTTGGTTTGGATTCTCTGGCAGTGGAACCCCTGCTGCCTGAATTATGACTTTCCTCTTCCTATGCGGCCCCCAGCACAGGACATATCTCTTTCCCTCTCCCCGTTACTCTTACTTATTGCTTTTTCAGCTACTTAATCCTTCTTAAAGTGATTTCTTAGAATCCCAGTTTTCTCATTCTGAAAGAAGGATTCATAATATTTACTGGGTAGTGATGCCGAACAAGATAATATGCATGAAGGGAATAGACAAAGTCTGGTGCGTAGCAGGCACCCAACACTTGATCACATTCCCCTTCCTATCTTTGTAACTTCCAGAGGCCGTGTGGTCTCTTTCCAGAGATTCAGTGCCTAGCTGAAACCCAGGGTACCCAGGACACCAGACACTTAAACTATCCGTGCTACTGGCTGGATCCAGGGCCAGGCGCCCAAAGACACTCAAAACAGCAAAAGGCCAATGAGGCAGTGGCGTCAGCTTAATAGCTGCTGTCAAGGATGGAAATACTCAATTTATAACTTAAATAGTATTTCATGGGAGAAAGTAAATTGGAGTAGAATTATTCATCCCCGTAGTCCACACATGCTAATTCCACAGAGACCCTTAAGCACGACGATTGCTGAAATTGCAGACCGGTAAAGGGGGCACTAACACCCAGCAGCTGCATATTGAACCTCCTCCAGAGTTTTCTGGAACGAATTGCTTCCTTGCAGGAGGACCTTAAGACTTAGCTTTCCTGTGGAGGAGGAGCCTGATTCACCCTCTCCCACCTCCCCTATATTCTCCCCTCTCCATCTGGAATTCTGTTTCATCATCTTTTTGCAAATCTCACTTCTGAGAATGGTTGTTAGAGGCCCACCAGGGACAGCAGGAACTAGTGGGTCATTGTCAGAGGATGAAGCAGCACAGATTGTGAATGTCAGGATTGCACAGGTGGAGAAAAGCACCTCCTCAAGCAAGAAGGAAGCACAGGGGGGTGGGCAGGGGTTGGTGGAACTTGGGCCTTTTAGAAAGAAACCCAGGCACGTAAGGAGAAATGGTTAGGTCAATGGTATCTCACTAGGCTAGAAGTCGCTTGAGTCAGGGATTTGGGTCAGCATGAGTGTTCCTTGTATACTCATGGTGCAAGGGACCTCAGTTAGTATGTAGGCTGTTAGGATGGGGAGGGGGATTGAAGGCTGTTTGGTTCAGTCCCTTCACTAGACACATGAGGACCGTGGGGCCCAGAGAGGCGGCATGGACACTCAAGATGGATTCTGTGCTTGAAGTCAGGAGTGGCTCCAGAGTTTCTATATTGGAAGGGCTGGGGAAGAAATCAAGCTGAGGGAATGGGGGAAGGTTGTCTTGAAGCTGCTTTTGCTTAACACTTTACATAAAACTGGAGAAGTGTTAACTGTCCATGTCAGAAAATAGGAGGGAAGAGCTGAGGCAGATGGGAGAGATCTAAAGCTTCATTTGGTACCAATGCAGCTTGAGGCCCTGGGACTCTCCTGCTCTTCCCCACTAGGTTTGACCATCTGAACATTTTTAGGAAAAGGGGAAGGAGAGCAAGTCCTCCTTGGTCCACACAGCAACGAGCCCACCATCCGGCCTAGGCAGCCCCAACCTTGCCTCTGCCAGGCTCCCATGGAAGCAGAAGGGAGGAGCAGCGCTGGGGCCTGCCTGGGCCGTGAATGTTTCTTCACTACAGAGAGGCGCCTGCCTGAACCTCCATCTCACACACAGACTTAGAAGCTCAGGAAAGTGATTTCTAGCAACAAGCTCATTAGCACCAACTCTATTCCTACAAAAAGCAATTTGGAGGGTTGATGGAATTTATTAAAATCAGATTCTACTTATAAGAATAACTGCACACAGAACAGGTCATGATTTATGCCCAGCTTTAAAATGCCCCCTGAGGGGATCATGAAAGGACTCCCTCTCCTACTGTGTCATGAAGGCCTCTGACCTTGCAGTACTGTTTCTGTGCCTTGGTGACAGGTGTCACAGATTAAAGACATTTGTTTGAACAGCTTCAGTGGCTTTGTTTCTGTTTCATCGCTACCAGAGGCTTTGAGGCCTCCCAACATTTTCTTTCTTCTTTATGACTCTTTACTCTGAGTGGTTGCAGGCTCCCTGGGTGACTAGGCCAACTAAAGGAGCTGGATAGTTCATATTGCAGTGGCTCCTGAAATGTCACCTGGCCCTGCCACTGAGTCGGGTACCCCGCCTGACATGAAGCAGGATGGTTTGACTCAACAGATTTGATATGACCTTTTTTAACTGAGTGGGGTCAACATGTAGAAATAATTTTCTGATTTCCAGTAATGTGCAGAAAATTACTTCTCCATCCTTCAGACTTTCCTCTTTGTTACTGTTACTGCATTAAGGTACATCCTTAAGAAACGATTGGGAATGATATGAGATGGGAGATGGGCTGGGGCCCAGGAAGGGGATGGAGGAGTCTAGTGAAACATCTGGAATAGCAGTGGTTTGACTTCCAGCTGCATCAGCATGCATTTTCTGTCAAGTCTCATCCACTTACATTCACGTACTTCTGAGTATCCAGTGGGGTCAGTGACTATCCACCCACCCCCATCCAGAAAGCAGTGCCTCCCTGAAATTCTCTGATGCTCTTTATATCAGATGTCCATTCACCATTCTCAGACAGGCGATCTAATCACTGTCTAGAGCAGAGCCAGCTGGTGGCCCACCTCAACTTTTGTTCTTTTCTCTTTCTTGGTAATGAGACCCTAATTTGAATCAGATAAATTCTGAAAACTGCTCTTGTACCAAAAAAGAAGTAATATAAACGGTGGTTGTACACCTGCACCCTTAGAAGGAGCTAAGACTACGGTCCTGTCCTACTAAGGTGGTGAGCTCAAGTTTTGGCCTGCATACCAACCTCCAAACACCCCTGGTGTTTTAGGGAACACTGGATCTCCCTGCGGCCACTGGACTTCAGGCAAACCCAGAATTTGCATGTTTCTGACATCCTTAGGATTTCAGACAACACATTCCAGGTCTTTACAGAGCATAATAAAAAGGCCGTATTTTCTAATAGAAAGAACGGCTTATTTTATTTCACTTCTACAAGTTATTTAAAATTAGTATTTATGAAATAGAGTTTTTATAAATGGAATCCTAGACATATAGGTAGAGTGGTCTCGCATGGTACTCCCTCCAATTCCCTGCATCTTCTAGGTCCAAGAGAAAATATTCCTTAGAAATCCAGCTGTCGGCAGGGTGTGGTGGCTCACGCCTGTAATCCCAGCACTTTGGGAGGCCCAGGCGGGCAGATCACGACGTCAGGAGATCGAGACCATCATGGCTAACACGGTGAAACCCCATCTCTACTAAAAATACAAAAAAAATTAGCTGGGTGTAGTGGGCAACTGTAGTCCCAGCTACTCGGGAGGCTGAGGCAGGAGAATGGCGTGAATTCAGGAGGCGGAGCTTGCAGTGAGCCGAGGTCACATCACTGCACTCCAGCCTGGGCGACAGAGGGAGACTCTGTCAAAAAAAAAAAAAAAAAAAAAAAAAAAAAAAGCAAAGAAATCCAGCTGTCCAGGAAGACTCTTTGGCCTCTAGAATCTTCCAGTACTTGAGATACTTAGAGCGTCTTTGTCGTTCCTATACTCATCTACTTTCTCTAGACTCTTAGATCTTTATTGTGTTTCTTTATGATGGGATCTTTGGCATAAGACATTCCAGAGTATTAAGCATACAGTCGTAGGCTTCATCAGTGCTACCTAGGACCTTTTTACATCCAAGACAGCTTAATAGCTTCAATGGATAAAACGGCACTGACTCTGAATGCCAGTAGTGAGGTGTACTGGGAAAGACAAACATTTACCATCACATTCTCCCTTGACAGCAGGTGAGGAAACTGGGGTTTGTGGATATGCAGCAGTTACAGAGTAGAGATGGGGACCCCACCCATGAGTTCTGCCTGATTTAAATTCCCCACTTGGAAAAGGGCATGTGAGTATTCCACAGTGCAGAGGCCCAGCAGGAAGACAGGGCACTGGGAATGGCTCAGTCACAGATTTTAGCATTACTGCTGGCGATTATTTGTCTTCTCCATCTCCTATGTGCCAGGGGCTGTGTACCACGAGATAGTTCCCCTTTGGGCAGATTAATGAGTGAATAAACTCATTGAATCTTTGCTTTCTACCCATGACTAAAACTACCTAGCCTGGGCTCTTGCCTTCTTCCCAAGGAAGGTGGTGGCTACCCAAGTATTATAGAAATACACTACAGGGCTGAACTGGTTCTTTCCCATGAAGAAGTTCCATTTTCTTGACTCAAAACTGAGGAAATGTTTGAACAAGTCCATCCCGGTCAGGTGGAAGTGTCACCCAGTTGATGCGGTTGTGTTTTGACGAAGCCTTGGACTGTGGTATGTTATTAACATACCATGGTAAACAAACTTCTGCTGGCCTGTCGTCCTGTCAAGGACTAGGGGATCTGTCTCTCCTGGCTCTGTCCTCATTGGTCACTTCTGTAGTCTTGACCCATGGCTGGGTGGTAGCCTGGAGACTCATGTACTCATTCATTCATTCATTCATTCATTCATTCAGATACTAACTGAGTACCTATCAGAGCCAGGCACTATGGCAGGAGCTGGGACACAGAGGAAGAGATCATAACTACCACCCCTCCTCTCAGGAAGCTCCAGTCTTATGACAGTGATGGATAGCAATTAAACCTACAAATACATGTGCAATTACAACTGTGGTAAGTCCTACGAAAAAAAAGGGTCATGAGAACATGCAACAAGGGGATCTATTTTATTTATTATAAAATAAGTAAATAAATAAAGGGTGGATGGATTTGATCTGCTGGCCATAGTTTACTGAGCTCTGTACTAAATAGTTAAGGTATTAATTAAGGCTTCTAAAGGGAAGGGGAATGAAATTAACCTTTGTTTAAGCATTCAATATAGGATATTTAACAAATAGGGTTGTCCAGGTATCATGTAGACTCTTCATAGCTATCATTTCTTATGAACTGCTCCATCGGTCAGGTATTAGCATCCATATTTTACCTCTAAGAAAACAGAGGCACAAAGCAATTAAGTCATTTGCCTAAGGTCACACTGCTAGCAAGGAATTCGTGCAGAGGAGGAATCTGAACAGGCCTCTCAGGCTAGGATCAGAGATCAGACAGGATTTGAGTTCAGGCTATCTGACATTAGCATCTGTAATTTTTTGACTAAAATGAGAGCAACAAAGGAGAATCTATGCTGGCTGGCTTCCCCACTTGTAGCCACGAATGTATAGCTGTGCACATGGTCAGCTCCGTCGGAACACGGGCTTATCTGTCCTTTCTTTGCTGCTCAGTGTACAGTGGCATCTTTCTAAGCCCTTAAGCCACTAGGTCTCCCCATAGAGAATTAGGAACTGTTGTATAGGAAATAGAATATGTCAGAGCTTTTTTTCCCCCTATGTATAAACAAGTAAATCATCAGTGTTCAATATTGTGGTAACAAAGTCATTTCCTTCCCGTTGAGCTGAAGATAAGGGATTTGAGAGGCTCCGTTGGGGAGAAATAAAAACTCAACTTGTAAGTTTATTTGAGACAAAGCCAAAATACTAACATCTCATTCATAAGGGAGAAAACAGTGAGGGGGGACGTGAGGGGAGCACTGGAAAGATTAGACATCAGGTAATGCCACAGCCTTGGTCAGTCTCTTTAGCAAAATGGAAATAAAAATGTAGCTCATTAATTCTAGATGCATATCCAGGTTGTTAATGGAGAGAGGAGACATAGTTCAGAAATCTGCTTTTCTTTCTTTTAAATGAACATGTTTCCATTAAAATGGAAATCAAATCCTCATGATATGAAGCAGTCATTTTCTGGGTACTATATGGTTATCTCTATCTTTCCTGGCCACAATGAGAATGGAAATACTCACATTCATCCATTAGCCTTTGGAAGTTACAACTTTGAAATTCTCAAAGTAGCCTCCTTTCCTTAGCACTGAATGTAGACAGTATTTTTAGGGGTAGGAGGCTGGGTGGATGTAAGCGCACACCTTCTTCCCACTCAAGTTAATTCAGAAAGGCAAGGGGCAAATGAAAATGAGAGTGGAATGCTAGAAGTGGCAGAAAAGTTTTGTTTTACTTTAAAAAAAAAAAGCAAAGGCAAGTAAATGTACATTTGGAAAAATGATTTTTAAAGTCAGTATGAGGAAAAAGGAAATCAAATTTGCCTGCAAAGTTTACGCAAGCAGATCATGTGAGGCAAGTGCTTAAAATGAGCAGTAGATGGAGTTGCTTTTGTCTTGGGTAGTTCCTGGTTGGTCTGTTTCAAGAGGTCCTGTCAGGGAGCTCTTGAAAAGGCTGTTCCTGGGATTTTGCCAAACCAAATACTGTCATCTCCCTCTGAAGACTCAACTCAGGGTGGCCCCTTAAGAAGCCCTCCTTGAGGCCTTTCTCTAATCTTCTCTATCATCATTGTCTGTTGAAATTAAAACGCATCCTGAAGGCGTGCTGCCCAGTGGCTTTATATCTTGTCTGCACAATGAGATTGTAAGCTCCTTGAGGAAAAGGACCAGGCTGTGCGTTAATTATGCATTCCTTGTGGTGTCTAGAATAATATCAAGTTCAGAAGACTCAGATATTACTTGAGATGTCTCTTTCTGACCCCTCCAATGATCTGAATAAATTTGACTCAAACTCCCAGTTTAACAATCTTGATGAAGCCCAAAGCCCTATTCATGATATGTGAGAATTCTTATCATCTTTCTTTTGATGGCTCCCATTGTGACTAGTTCAAAATACCACAGACTATCTCTTTTTTCCTTCTCATTAACATGGTTACAAAACTCACTCTTTTATAGACTTCCATAAAAGCTGGTGAGTCTAGTAAGAACTGGGAATTTAGAGACCTCAGGAGGGTCTCATTGGGCAACTCATATAATCTTTTCAGCTCTCTCTCTTCCTCTGTTATCTCCGTCTAGTATTACCTCAGGAGCTAGAAGACATTCTTCCTTTAGTATTTAGGATCTTCTAGCTCTTCCAGTTTGCAAATCCACATTTGTATGGTCTCAGCAGAACAAAGTCAACTCATAACAGGACCTACCATCCTCAGAAAATAGCTGGAGTTTTAAATGTTAACTTTTCCCTATTCCATTGAATAGAACTTGTTGCCTCTCCAAGACAAAACCCTCCCTAATGAAAGTGCTTTACAACACTTATAACTTTGTTTAACAACAGGAAGCTCAAAGTTGCTACGCAGAGGGAAGCTATGTAGACTCTGGAAGCCTTGAAGCTTAGGAGCATGGGAATTACGGCTCTGTCTGGTTGGCTTAACCACATCCAGGCATGGAGGCAAGGAAAAAAAAAAAAGAAGCCCAAAGATTTGTTTGGAGGATGGAACTAGGAAAGAATTAGGAAATTAGGGAGAGAAGGTACCAAATTATGCCTTTGTCAACCCACTATTCAATTTACAAATATTTCCTGGTCCTATCAGGCACTCTATTGGGCACTAGGAATACACAGATGAATGGGGCATGGCCTTTTCCCCAGAAAGAACTTATATGTGCTCAAATGTATTACAGAAATCCCATGAGGATTCTTGGATATTCTGAGAGGGTCAAATTTCATTGCTCTGTTTTTCATACCTGGGACTGGGCTTTAGTAGACTCTCTCTGGTTTCCTGAAGCTGCATACCCCACATCTGCCCATCCTACTGTGAGAGTCCAACCCCAGGGCTCTGGTTGGCTTCTCTCAACTGTTCTACAATTTTCTAGGACACAGCTTGAGATGTGACATAAAGAAGTAAGGAAACATTTATTGCACTCTACTTGATCCTTCATGTATACTATTTCAAATAATTCTGTGACAATCTGCTTTTAGACCTCTTTTGTGGAGGAAGACACAGAGTTCAGGGTGGTTAATGCCTCACCTAAAGTAACCAGCTGGAGGTGAGGTAGTGAGTGGAGAGGAGATGAGGCTCAATTCTACAGCCTCCAGCCTCTGCTTCCACCTTCTGGCTAGCTCGCCACTAAGTCCATTTAAGGTGTTGGCTCACACTTCCTGAGTGTTCCATTTTTCTCATTCCTTGTGCCAATTCTCATGCCAGGATTAAAGTTGCCAAATATTTAAGCCTCAGGAGAAGGTTGTTACACAATAGTGCCTCTGATCCCCTGGGCCTCCTTTCTCAAGAAGACAGAAGGTTCACAGTAAGTTTGGCAAACAAGTCTGGTGTATGTTGCCAAACCAGAAACAATTGTTCCTGTCTCTCTTACAAGCTCTTCAATTAAGTCTCTGAAAATCAAATGTGGTGGGTAAAAGCAATGAATAACAACAATAGAAATACCTAATCCACTGGAGGGAAGCGGTGATTCAGTTATTCATGCGTTTATGAACACATTTTTGAGTGCCAGGAACTGTGCAAGGTGCTGGAGACATAAGACAAATAAGACAGATAAGGAATTTACAGCCTCTTAGAGAGTAGGATGTGCTAACCAGAGGGGAGTGCAGGTTACCAGAGGAGAAGTCAAGTTAACCAGTTGGGAGGGAAGGTTACCAGAGGAGAGGGCAAGCAAACCAGAGGGGATGTGTTATTAACTCAAATCCAGCTGATTCTCAAAATCATCCCAGTTGTTTTATAAATATATGGATTCCTGGGCTCTACCCATGGCTTAATGAATTGGAATCTTCCAGAGCCATTATCTATACTTTTAATAAGCTCCCTCATTGATTTCAACAACCGTGATAGTTGTGGAGTAAAGCCTCACAGACACAGTATAGAGAACTTTGCTCTGGGTGGAGGCTGGATGCCAAGGATGGGTCAGCCGGTGTGATTCTGGGCTTTGTAGAGGGGGCAATATATGAAGTGAGCCCTCAGAATTACAGACAAGCAAATTAGGTGCATGAGGTGCTAACAAGGGAGGGAGGACGGACTTTCCACTTGGAAGGCCTCATCTGAGCGGAGACCCTGTGGTGTGAGCTGCCACAACGAAACCAGGAGGTTTGGTTGGGCTACAGTCTGAGGTGCAATTGAGGACAAGGTTAGAGAAAAGGTAGAAAGCAGGCTGGATCCTGATTGGCCTTGCTGATATACCAACAAGTTTGAATTTTACTTTTTTTTTGACGTATTTTCATTTCAGACATTTTTGACATTTTTGACAATGTTTTCATTTCAAAAACATCACTTTAGGACTTCTGGAGCAAGATGGAAACATGACTCTTCCAGTTTTAACTCTTGTTTTCCTAAGAGCCCATTGAAATGTCCAAAGAAATGTATGAAAAAAGAAAACATCAGGGAAGGATGCCTTCTTCAAACCAGAAGTATTGGCACTGTTTTGCATCGGTTTGCGTCGGTTAACATTGATCGAGTATTACTGTGTGTAGGCATTGTCTGAAATGTTTAGCATCTATTACCTAATTGAGTTTTCATGGTATTCCATGAAAGAGATGCTGTCATTAGCCACACTGATGAGCTATTATTGTCCTCCTGTTACAGATGAAGAAACTATGGCACAGGGAAGATTACTAACTCCAGTGGTCTCATGGCTAGTGATATTAGGTTGGTGCAAAATGAAAGCAAATTAGCAAAAACCGCAATTACTTTTGCACCAACTTAATAGTATTTGGACCCAAGGAGACTGGCTCTGGAGACTGGATGCTTACTCACAGCATTACATTGCTTGATATATTGAAAAATGTGGTGCTAGTGGCCTGGATTGACTGATGAGCCCACTGCCCCCAATTCTGTGCATATGAAGGAAAAGTTGATTCAGGCAGTGGGTGAACGGGGTACATAGTGTAACCTTCCTAACTTCCAAGCATGTAGAGGGAATATTCTAATGCTGGTACATAGAACAAGAGAAGAGGATCAATTCCTCACCTGCTTAGCAGTGAAGCTCCCTACCACAGGACTGTCTTCCTTGGTAATTAGTTTCCTAGTTTCCATGATCATGGGAAACTTTAACCTGGCACAAATGTTCCTAACTTTCAGCAGTAGAGTCCAGACTCCATGGGGCCACTATTGATACAAAAAGTGTGGTCTTACATAAGTATACGGAAGTACAGTGGGAGCTGATCGATGGAGCTCCCCGGACTGGAGAGGTGTGATAATTAAAGCATGGGCACAGCCTGTGGGCTTCTGAAATAACGTGGACTTCACGATAGACTGGAAGGAATCCTTCAGCACAACATGAGATTCTCTTTGGTGCAGATGTCTCTGACTGTGGCCTCTTTCTGCTCCTCACAGCCAACTATGTCGCCACAAACTAAAGCTGCATATTTATTTATCATTTTCTTTTTCTTAGATATAAGATTTGAATAAGCATCCCGACAGCCTCTGAGAGAAACGATCCTAACTTGGAACTATGGACATAGAGTGCATTCTCAGGAAAGATGGATAAACAGAAAAAATCACCGGGTCTATGAAATGATTTAGCAGTTTGAAGAAACTCATCTGAAGAATCAGAGCAAATGCTTTCCACTAAAAGAATCTTATTCCAAAAAGTGAGACATAACCAAAAAGAAAACTGATTTATATTATCAATGAGACTTGAGATTCAAGCACTCATTCTATACACAACTAACTGATATCAGAAATATTACTCTTAAACATCTAAAAAATTAAATGTGAATTTATCTTATAAATTTATAAATCCAAATTTTTAATTGGAAGTGGTAGCAATAAATAACAGATTGGATAGCACAGAAAATGACATTGATGATTTGAAAGTCCACTTTGAGAAATTCCCCAAAAACCAAGAAGCAAAAGATAGAGATGAATATAATATGTAAAAATATAAGAGATATGAGGGGTAGGTTTAGGAGATAAAATAGAGTATAGTAGGAATTTTAGAAAGAAATGCAATAATCAATACATTTGGAATGGATTAACACAGCCTGAGCTGAATAAGATTTTAAGTTAAATGGGTCCTTTCTAGAAAAAGCATTACCACAAAGATGATTCACTGTTAATATCATTTATCATATGATTAAACCAAAAGAGAAAAAAATTATAATCGTTTCTTTGGATGACTAAAAGACATTTAATAAAAATGTATCATCATTTCTAATGCAAGATAGAAATAGAATAATATGTCTTCAATTAAATGAAGTGTATATATTTTATTTAATGGTGAAAATATCTTAAGTGCAATGATGAAAAATAGAAGTGGTCTGTCTGTGAGTCAGGAACTACAGTAATGACCATTATTATTAGTAGTAATATTGTTCTAGGAATGCGAGTCAGTGCAACTAAGACAAGAAAAAGGAATAAGATATAAATACTGTAAAGTAGGAGATAACTATAATTATTGTAGATGATAGCTTATCTAAAAAAAAAAGAAAATCTACTGAAAAACAAGAACAAATTGATTTCAGAATGCTGCTGGCTTCAAAACAAATGTGTTAAAGGTCAATAACTTTTCTATATAAGAGCACAGCCATTTACAAAATATAATGGAAATACGATCACAATGGTTATGAGAGTATATAATGTCTAGACATAAATACATACTGAAATATGTGGGACTTATATGAATAAAACTGTTAAATATTCCTTTACTAAAAGAAATATTAGAAATTTGAGTAAGCAAATAAGCATTACATGTTGCCGAATGGGCAGACCTAATACTGCACTGTTGGGATACTCTAGTACAGTCACTTTTAGGTGTGTGGAACTTGAGGTTCTTATTGCAGATCCAGGTGGAGAGGTGCAGAAGGTAGCTGGGATATATATTTTGAATTCGGTAGGGAGATCTGGGTTACAAATCTGGTGACAGAGATGTGGGAGTTACTATTGAAGAGTGAGTGGTTGGAGCCATGAACGGGGATAAGATCCCCCAGAACACTGTGGGGAATTCAAAGAGAGAGTGGCCAAAGATCAAATCCTAGAGAATATTAACATTCACAAGGAATGCTGGGGCAGAGCAGGGAGTAAAGGAGGGGCGGTATAAGACATAGAAGGAAGGCATAAAACCAGGGGAGAGAAGCACCTTTAAATTTTTTTTAAATTTTTTGAGATGGCGTCTCTCTCTGTCACCCAGTCTGGAGTGCAGAGGCGCAATCTTGGCTCACTGCAACCTCCACATCCCGGGTTCAAGCAATTCTCCCATCTCAGCCTCTTGAGTAGCTAGGATTACAGGCATGTGCCACTATGCCTGGCTAATTTTTGTATTTTTAGTATACACAGTGTTTCACCACGTTGGCCAGGCTGGTCTCAAACTCCTGACCTCAGGTGATCTGCCGGCCTTGGCCTCCCAAAGTGCTGGGATTTACAGGCATGAGCCACGGCTCCCTGCCAGCAGCATCTTAGAAACCAAAGAAGACAGCCTCAAAAGGTAGGGAGTAGCCCACGTGGTCATTTGTTACAGAGGAATCAGGCAAGATAAGGATGAAGAAGAGTCCACTGTATTTGGCTTCCAGGAGATTACTGGTCACAATGGCAAGAATAGCTTTAATTCATTGTAGCTGTAGGGGTGCCAAAGTGGAGAGGAGGATTATTGTGTTACTTGTGATGCTAATAACCATAGAGGAGCCAGTACATGTGGAATCTACTAGTTACTGAGTGAAGTCACCAAATCCTAATGAGTCTCAATTTCCTCATCTATAAAATAGAGTTGCAATTGCAGTGAAAAAGTGTGATAATGACTGTAAAATGCTTTTTAAACTATAAACTGCTATACAAACAGACGGCGTTATTTTTGGTTCTGGTGATCTTCCAGGCAACATTTTAACATGAAATGTGCTAATGATGATGGCACTGAAATAATGGCCTTGAACAACTTCCCCATCACCTTTTCTGTGGTCCCAGGGTTTCAACCCAGGATGGGTTCTGTAACCCTTTTAACACAGAAACACAATCTGCTGTGTGCATTTACAGTGACGCAAACTAAGCTGCTGGGGGAAGTCAACTGATTTGAAATGTTTTGCAATACTGTGCATTGTTTCAACCATCAGATGGTGAGTAGGATTCCAGTTCCAGTCAAGTTAGGTGGCAGAATATTTTCCTGTTTGTCTAAGTAGATGCCAGCACTTAAATAAACACCATGTTCCTTCCCAGAATTTAGCTGGAAAATGCCCCCACCAAAGAGAACCCTGAGATGCTTGGTATATGGCCAAAACCAGCTGACATTTCAATTTTCCTTTACTTCTATTGTGTGGCCATAGGGCTGACATTTCCCCAGAACCTCAGTGGGAACATTCCAGTGACAACTATCAAGTGGTCATAACATAATGGGTTTATCCCCACATTCCTTTCATCCTTTATCCATCCCTACAAAGTATATATATTTTTTAATTTTTATTTTACTTTAAGTTCTGGGATACATGTGCAGAATGTGCAAGTTTGTATATGCGTGCTGTGGTGGTTTGCTGCACCTATCAACCTGCCACCTAGGTTTTCAGCCCCACATGCATCAGCTATTTGTCTTGATGCTCTTGCTCCCCACCTGCTCCACAGGCCCCAGCGTGTGTTGTTCCCCTCCCTGTGTCTGTGTGTTTTCATTGTTAATTCCCACTTATGAGTGAGAAAATGCGGTGTTTGGTTTTCTATTCCTGTGTTAGTTTGTTGAGGATGGCTTCCAGCTTCATCCATGTCCCTGCAAAGGACATGATCTCATTCCTTTTTTTTTTTTTTTTTTTTTTTTGAGATGGAGTCTCGCTGTGTTGGCCAGGCTGGAGTGCAGTGGCGCAATCTTGGCTCACTGCAACCTCTGCCTTGCCAGGTTCAAGCAATTCTCCTGCCTCAGCCTCACGAGTAGCTGGGAGTGCAGGCACGTGCCACCACACCCAGCTAATTTTTTTGTAGTTTTTTAGTAGAGACAGGGTTTTAACGTGTTAGCCAGGAAGGTCTTGATCGCCTGACCTCGTGATCCACCCGCCTCAGCCTCCCAAAGTGCTGTGATTACAGGTGTGAGCCACCACACCTGGCCAATCTCATTCCTTTTCTTGGCTGCATAGTATTCCTGGGTATATATGTACCACCTTTTTTTTAATCCAGTCTATCATTGATGGGCATTTGGGTTGGTTCCGTGTCTTTGCTACTGTAAATAGTGCTGCAATAAGCATATGTATGCATGTATTTTTATAGCAGAATGATTTATATTCCTTTAGGTATATACCCAGTAATGGGATTGCTGGGTCAAATGGTGTTTCTGGTTCTAGATCCTTGAGGAATCACCACACTGTCTTCCACAATGGTTGAATCAATTTACATTCCCACCAACAATGTAAAAGCATTTCTATTTCTCCGCAGTCTCTCCAGCATCTGTTGTTTCTTGACTTTTTAATCATCACCATTCTGACTGGTGTGAGATGGTATCTCATTGTGGTTTTGATTTGCATTTCTCTAATGATCAATGATGTTGAGTTGTTTTTCATATGTTTGCTGGCTGCATACATGTCCTCTTTTGAGAAGTGTATGTTCATATCCTTTGCCCACTTTTTGATGGAGTTGCTTGTTTTTTTTTTGTAAATCTGCTTAAGTTCCTTGTAAATTCTGGATATTAGACCTTTGTCAGATGGGCAGATTGTAAAAATTTTCTCCCATCCTGTAGGTTGCCTGTTCATTCTGATGATAGTTTCTTTTGCTGTGCAGAATCTCTTTATTTTAATGAGATCCCATTTGTCAATTGCAGCTTTGGTTGCAATTGCTTTTGGTGTTTTCGTCACGAAATCTTTGCCCATGCCTATGTCCTGAATGATATTAACTAGGTTTTCTTGTAGGGGTTTTATGGTTTTGGGTTTTACATTTAAGTCTTTAATCCATCTTGAGTTATTTTTTGTATAAGGTACAAGGAAGGGGTCCAGTTTCAGTTTTCTACATATGGCTAGCCAGTTTTCCCAGCACCATTTATTAGATAGGGAATCCTTTCTCCATTGCTTGTTTTTGTCAGGTTTGTCAAAGATCAGATGGTTGTAGATGTGTGGTGTTATTTCTGAGGTCCCTGTTCTGTTCCATTCATCTATGTGTCTGTTTTTTACCAGTAGCATGCTGTTTTGGTTACTGTAGCCTCGTAGTATAGTTTGAAGTCAGGTAGCGTGATGCCTCCAGCTTTGTGTTTTGCTTAGGATTGTCTTAGCTATACGGGCTCTTTTTTGGTTTCATATGAAATTTAAAGTATTTTTTTCTAATTATATGAAGAAAGTCAAAGGTAGTTTCATGGGAATAGCATAGAATCTGTAGATTACTTTGGGCAGTATGACCATTTTCACAATATTGATTCTTCCCACCCATGAGGATAAGATGTTTTTTCCATTTGTTTGTGTCCTCTCTTATTGCCTGGAGCAGTGGTTTGTAGTTCTCCTTGAAGAGATCTTTCATGTCCCTTGTTAGCTGTATTCCTGGGTATTTGATTTTCTTTGTAGCAATTGTGAATGGGAGTTCACTCATGATTTGGCTCTTTGCTTGTCTGTTGTTGTTGTATAGGAACGCTTGTGATTTTTGCACATTGATTTTGTATCCTGGGACTTTGCTGAAGTTGCTTGTCAGCTTAAGGAGTTTTGGGGCTGAGATGATGGGGTTTTCTAAATATACAATCATGTCATCTGCAAACAGAGACAATTTGACTTTCTCTTTTCCTATTTGAATACCCTTTATTTCTTTCTCCTGCCTGATTGCCCTGGCCAGAACTTGCAATACTACGTTGAATAGGAGTGGTGAGAGAGGGCATCCCTGTCTTGTGCCGGTTTTCAAAGGGAATGTTTCCAGCTTTTGCCCATTCAGTATGATATTAGCTGTGGGTGTGTCATAAATAGCTCTTATTATTTTGAGATATGTTCCATCAATACCTAGTTTATTGAGAGTTTTTAAGCATGAAGCGGTGTTGAATTTTATCGAAGGCCTTTTTTGCATCTATTGAGATAATCATGAGATTTGTCATTGGTTCTGTTTATGTGATGGATTATGTTTATTGATTTGCATATGTTGAACCAGTCTTGGCATCCCAGGGATGAAGCTGATTTGATAGTGATGGATAAGCTTTTTGATGTGCTGGTGAATTCAGTATTGTTAAGCATGTATGAAACACCAGACACTTTTCCAGGAATAAGGTTTAAAAAGATGAATGATACTGAATTGCCCTTGAAGAGCTCAGAGTTTAGTGAAAAAGGGAAACATGCTATCATTTAATTACAATTTGGTGAGATAAGAACTTTAATAAACATATGCTTTAATATGATTTTGCTGTGTCCCCACCCAAATCTCAACTTGAATCGTATCTCCCATAATTTCCATGTGTTGTGGGAGGGACCCAGGGGGAGGTAATTGAATCATGGGGGCCTGTCTTTCCCATGCTATTCTTGTGATAGTGAATAAGTCTCACTAGATCTGATGAGTTTATCAGGGTTTCTGCTTTTGCTTCTTCCTCATTTTCTTTTTCTGCCACCATATAAGAAGTGCCTTTTACCTCTTGCCGTGATTCTGAGGCCTCCCCAGCCATGTATAACTGTAATTCCAATTAAACTTTTTCTTCCCAGTCTTGGGTATGCTTTTTATCAGCAGTGTGAAAACAAACTAATACAGTAAATTGGTACCAGTAGAGTGGGGCATTGCTGAAAAGATACCTGAAAATGTGGAAGCGACTTTGGAACTGGGTAACAGGCAGAAATCGGAACAGTTTGGAGGGCTCAGAAGAAGACAGAAAAATGTGGGAAAATTTGGAACTTCCTAAAGACTTGTTGAATGGTTTTGCCCAAAATGCTGATAGCAATATGGACAACAAAATCCAGGCTAAGGTGGTCTCAGATGGAGATGAAGAACTTGTTGGGAACTGGAGCAAAGGTGACTCTTGTTATGTTTTAGCAAAGAGACTAGTAGCATTTTGCCCCTGCCCTAGAGATTTGTGGAACTTTGAACTTGAAAGAGCTGATTCAGGGTATCTGGCAGAAGAAATTTCTAAGCAGCAAAGCAGTCAAGAACTGACTTGGGTGTTGTTAAAGGCATTCAGTTTTATAAGGGAAGCAGAGCATAAAAGTTTGGAAAATTCGTAGTCTGACTATGTGATAGAAAAGAAAAACCCATTTTCTGGGGAGAAATTCAAGCCGGCTGCAGAATTTTGCATAAGTAGCAAGGAGCCTAATGTTAATCCCCAAGTCCATGTGGAAAATGTCTGTGGGTCATGTCAGAGACCTTCATGGCAGCCCCTCCCATCACAGGCCAGGAGACTCAGAAGGAAAAATTGTTTTTGTGGACCCGGCCCAGAGTCCCTGTGCTGTGTGTAGCCTAGGGACTTGGTGCCCTGTGTCCTAGTCGCACCAGCCATGGCTGAAAGGGGCCTATGTACAGCTTGGGTGGTGACTTCAGAGGGTGCAAGCCCCAAGCCTTGGCAGCTTCCACATGGTGTTGAGCCTGCAGGTACACAGAAGTCAAGACTTGAGATTTGGGAACCTTTGCCTAGATTTATGAAGCTGTATGGAAGTGCCTGGATGCCCAGTCAAAAGTTTGCTGCAGGGATGGGGCCCTCATGGAGAACCTCTGCTAGGGCAGTGTGGAAGGGAAATGTGGGGTTGGAGCCCCCACACAGAGTCACTGCCTAGTGGAGCTCTGAGAAGAGGGCCACTGTCCTTCAGACCCCAGAATAGCAGATGCACCAACAGCTTGCACCATGCACCTGGAAAAAGCTGCAGACACTCAACGCCAGCCTGTGAAAGCAGATGGGAGGGAGGCTGTACCCTGCAAAGCCACAGGGGTGGAGCTGCCCAAGACCATGGGAACCCACCTCTTGCATCAGTGTGACCTGGATGTGAGACCTGGAGTCAAAAGAGATCATTTTGGAACTTTAAAATTTCACTGCCCCATTAGATTTCAGACTTGTATGAGCCCTGTAAGCCCATTGTTTTGGCCAGTTTCTCCCATTTGGAATGGCTGTATTTACCCAATACCTGTACCACTATCGTATCTAGGAAGTAACTAGCTTGCTTTTCATTTTACAGTATCATAGGTGGAAGGGACTTGCCTTGTCTCAGATGAGACTTTGGACTGTGGGTTAATGGGTTAATGATGAAATGAGTTAAGACTTTGGGGGACTGCTGGAAATGCATGATTGGTTTTGAAACGTGCGACATGAGATTTGGAGGGCACAGGGGCTGAATGATATGGTTTGGCTGCTTCCCCACCCAAATCTCAACTTGATTTGTATCTCCCATAATTCCCACGTCCTGTGGGAGGAACCCAGGGGAAGGTAATTGAATCATGGGGGCCAGTGTTTCTCATGCTATTCTCATGATAGTGGATAAGTCTCATGAGATCTGATGGGTTTATCAGGGGTTTCTGCTTTTGTTTCTTCATCATTTTATTTTGCTGCTGCCAAGTAAGAAGTGACTTTCGCCTCCCGCCGTGATTCTGAGGCCTCCTAGCCATGTGGAACTGTAAGTCCAGTTAAACTTCTTTTTCTTCCCAGTCTCAGTTATGTCTTTATCAGCAGTGTGAAAATGGATTAATACATGCTCCAAGGCTGAGAGTTAAAGTGTCAGAGGTTTGAGTCCTTCTAAATCAGAAAACAGGAAGCTTAGCAGTTGGTACATAGTAGATGCTCAATTAATGCTTAATAAATGATTGATAAATATCACTAAACAGGTGTATAGATAACAGCTATCTTAGTCACCCCAATGCATTCCCATTAGAGAAATTCACTCCTGAGGAGTTGTTCCTTAGGAGAATAGACTGTACACCTCACTCTACCGTTTCTAGTGGATGGATCGAAGGCTATTAATTCCAAAGAAAGATGGGGCCAAGACTTCTTTTTTGTTTGTTTGTTTGGTTTTTTTTGAGATGGAGTCTCGCTCTGTCACCGGGCTGGAGTGCAGTGGCACAATCTTGGCTCACCGCAACCTCTGCCTCCTGGGTTCCGGTGATTCTCCTGCCTCAGCCTCCTGAGTAGTTGGGACTACAGGTGCGTGCCACCATGCCTGGCTAATTTTTGTATTTTTTAGGAGAGATGGGGTTTCACCATATTGGTCAGGCTGGTCTTGAACTCCTAACTTCATGATCTGCTCACCTTGGCCTCCCAAAGTGCTGGGATTACAGGCATGAGCTGCCACACCCGGCCTAAGACTTCTTATAAGAGTTCTTTTAGGCAAAAGGTCAGCAGAGGGCAGGGTAGGAACAATACCATGATCGCAGTCACCTTGACTGAGTCGAACAAGATGCTACGGCAAGAAAGCACAGGAATTGTCAGAAATCTTTTCTGAAGACATCCAAGCCTCAGTGGGATGTTATGAAAGACTGCTTCTCAGAAGATAGTCCTGACACCTAAGTGCGGTGACTGAGCTAGAACAAGCCACCCACTTGCTGAGAATTACTGCCCTCTCTTGTGGAATGTCAATATTGACTGACGGTACTCTGATCTGTGCTGCTAAAGGCATTCAGTTTTACAAGGGAAGCAGAGCATAAGGTCTGAGGTCTCTTCCAGATCTAATGACCTAAGATTTGTTTTTAGAATCAGAAAAAAAAAACCACTAAAATACATCTCTTAATTCTTAGAGTATTATTGAAATTGTGTACAACTTGGGGAGAAGCAACGGCAAAACTTCTGAAATTCGCCTGGCACGTCCCTTATTTTCTTCCATGTGGCTGCTAATCCTTTTAACTTGTCAAGACAGAGGATCCAGGTGGGCCAACCAGGGATGCAAAAGGGAGGAGGTGGTTTTAACTTCTATGTGCAAGGATTTAATTTCTCACGTATCCTCTCTTCCTATTAAAGCTAATTCCAGATCATCAGTGTACTCTAAGTATTCTAATCAGACTCATTAAATTTTTTTTTCCTGGAATCACTGATTGTGAACAGCACTATTCAGCTTTATTCAGGGTGTGGGACTGATGTCTCTCCATGAGGCCATTCACCTTTGGTAAGGAAACTGGCCTCACTGTAGGAGTTCAGTAAAGGCCAAGCTTGCTGGCTCACTGATTCATTGAAGGGCGGGGGTGTGGGGCTTGCTGTGCACAACTGAAGTTCATTTGGATGCCCCCTCTCACTGCCCAAAGCAATGCTTGGCCCACAGGAAGCTGAGCCTGCTGCTGCCTTCCTCCCAGCTCCTGGCTCCCTCAGGATCTGAACACTCAGGGTCATGCTGTTGCTGCCCAAGCAGGAAAATCCTGTTTCTGAAAATCCTAAACAACAAATAGCTCCCCTATGGGGCTCATGGGGGAGTAGGCAGAACCTCCAGACTGAGCATGTCACAAGAAAGGACTGCTTTGCTGAAGCCACTCACTCTGGGAGATTTATAATTGGAAATTTGGTCCAGGGAGATAATCAGCCAAACACACACACACACACACACACACACACACACACACACACACACACACAGAAGAAACCAAGTGGGGATTCAGCACTAACCCAGCACAGCTGAGTGAGAAATGACAACCTGTCAGCCAATGAGCCATGGTGATTCCCTCCGAGGAGGGTTTCCCAGCTATCGCTCCCTTTCATCCCTGTTGTAAGTTAGGCCCTTGTGCATGTTGCCTGGACTGTGGCTGGAGTCTCCTAACTATTTTGTCTTCTTCTCTGGGTGTTTTGGCCCCAGGTCTCTCCCTGTGTATCTACCCTGCATCCCTGCTGCTGTTGGAGGAGTCCCCTAAAGACTTTCTCCACAACACTGCTTATCTCCTGGTACTCCCTTATCATTCCTTTTGGCCCAGCCTCTGCCACTGGCTTCCAAGTTTGCATTTGGCCTGTTCCCTACCTCATTCCTGGGCAGTGATGCAGGAAGCTGCCCTTCTCCTCCAGATGAGTCTGTGCTCTGTCTTTCTCCTTTGCGTCTCCAAATTCGCACTAAGCATGCACATCTCTGACCTCACCTTTTCAAACCAAAGGAAAGGGCTGCGTAACGACAACTTAGTTTAGTTTGGAAGGCTGTTACACTTTGACCTCCATTTAAAAAACAAACAAAAAAACCTAAAAACCCAAAAACGTTGAGGAACTGTTCCCAAGCCCCAGCATCTTCACCCATCCTCAAGATTTCTGGGACCCTCTCTCCATTCTTGGGATCGAAGCTCCTAACATAGTTCTTCTCTTCAGCTCAAGGACAATTCTAACTGTCCTCTCTCCTGGTATGGCTTAATGAGCCTCAAGCTCACTTAGCGTCATCTGGATTTAATTACCTCTCTTGCCGTGAGCAACCTTGGCTCATTTTTCTACCTCTCTTCTCCTCTCCTCTTTTTCCCGTCTCCCCCACCCTTTGCTTACATGCTCTTCTTCCCCCTTTCTCTCCTCTTTCTGTCTCTCCCTCTCTAATGTCCACAAGTGCCTCACAACTGCCCCATTCAACCCTCACCTGTGTATCACCAGCTCATCTGGTCCAGCTCACCTGTAAAATCTGTATTCCTTCCAGAGAGGCCACTGTCTCCTGTTCTTAGGGTCACATAACTCAGATACAGAGAAACAAGGTCAGGACAACCACCCTTCTGCCTTGGAAAATCACCAATTCCCCTCCATTATTATATTTCTTGTGAAGCTACATTTACATTTTATCATATCCACATGACAGGAGGGAAAATTTTAAAAAGGAGAGTGGTCAAATGTATGTCAAGAGACATAGAAATACTTAGAATACTGTAGACAGAATAAATAGTTGGAGTTATTAGAAGGCTATTGGACACCATCAAAAAGGAATCAAGATGGGTTAGGATATATTCTAAGTCAGGATTGGTAAATTATGGCCCGTAGGCCAAAGCTGGCCTGCTGCCTATTTTTTTATATGGCTTCTGAGTGAAGAACAATTTTTACCTTTTTAAAAGATTGAAAAAAATAAAAAGAAGAGTATTTCACAAAGTAAAAATTCTATGAAATTCAAATTTCAATGCCCATAAGTTAAGTTATCCTGGAACACAGTCACATTATTTGTTTACATATTGTCTATGGCTGCTTTTGTGCTATAACACAGAGTTGAGTAGTGTTGACAAATATCATATGGTGCATACAAATTATTGTGTTGGGTCCTCGATATGATGACAAGTGTCGTTGTAAGTGATAGAAGAGGAGAAGAAACACACACAGAGGACTAGGCCATGGTCACAACAGGTGGAGACTGGAATTATGCAGCCATAAGCCAAGAAACCTCTGGAACCACCAGAACCTGGAAATGGCAGGTGAGAATTCTACCCAAGAGTGTCTGGAGGTAGCACAGCCCTGCCAACACCTTGATTTTGGACTTCTCATCTACATAACTGTGAGACAATAATTTTCTTTTGTTTCAAGCCACCTAGTTCATGGTAATTTGTTATAGCAGTCCTAGGAAATGAATACACTGGTCTTTCACAGAAAGTCTAATTTTCTTCTAAATGAAGTAAAGAGGTAGTGAAATGTAGGGATGCACTTCATTTCTATTAAAATGCCTAAGAAAATGAGAAAGAATGCTCAGCATTATGAAGCTGACAGCTCTTCTCCTCCCATGACGGAGATGGGAGTCGGGGCTTGGTGCTCCATTCATTTCTCCAAAGAACTCACGTCTCCCGTGCATTCCAGCTGCAGACCTGGATCAATGGTTTTCAGAAAGAGAGGCTGGAAGGGATTATGTCCTCAGCTTGTATTCAGGTCTGTGGCAGTGGCAGGTTGGGGGATTGATAGGAGGAAGATGAAGGAGGAAAGGCACTACCTTGGAGCAAACTGGTAACAGAGGCTTGGAGGAAAGCTAGACCCCTCTCCTCCAAGTCTAAACCAATTCCCTTTCCTTTCATTTTCCTTTCTACCATCTGCCCACTGTGGTCCTCCTCACCCACCCATGGAAGCAAGGCTTACCCAGTGACTTGGGTAGGTACTCACACTTCTCTTTCCTACTCTCCCAAAAGAGAGGACTCAGGCCCTGACGAAGAAGCCCTTCACAGGCATCATAACGACCTACAAAGACAGGATTTGACATAGGAAAATCAGAGGTGGCATTGTTCAGAGTTAAGAAGGGGGATTGTACCCACCTTGTTCCTCTTGTTCACAAACAATGTGTCAAAGAAGGGGCAGGTAAGTGGCCAGGCAGTCCTGAAATAGCCTGGGGCCAGGACCGTGACAAATGCTCACTGGGAACATCCCCCACCTCAGGGTTGAAGTCAGGAACAGGAGTGTCCTGTCCTTACACTAGATGGAACTGTTCCTCTATAAAAAAGAAGAAGGAAGAAAACCCGATACATGTATTAATCTTATGCAGGGAGATGTGGGTGTTAAGCAATTCAAATATTTCATTCTGTTCTTTCAGTTCTGGCTACTGGCCATTATCAGGAAGATGTGGGAAGAAGACTGAAAGAAAATCTTCTGGTTGTTGAAAGAGAATTTACAACAGCAAAGCAATTTGCAGTGTTTCTACCTAGAGACAGGGAAGTAAGAGCATCTGAATCCAAGTCCCCAATCAAACGAGCTTTAGTTTAGAGCCTGTTTCTCAAGGAACTTGCATATGTACACATGAGTTTGGGCAATTCTCATTATTACCTCACAGGTTAGGTCTAAACCTCATTTTAAGACTGACAAAATGGAAACCCAGCTGTGTAAAGAATGCATCTAAAATCATAGACAGAGTTAAGGGCAGAGAGAACTCAAGACTCCAACTATGACCCAACTGGGTCCTCCAACACTTTTTACTATCTTTGGATCTGATTCACTTCAGATAAATGTCTCCTGAGATCTTCATATGGACTCTAGGCAACTATGTAATCAGTAGAATTTTAATTTGACCAACTGGACATGGAGAGATTTCCATGGTTTATTAACTTTCCTTTGCTCTCTGCCTTTTTCCCAGGCAGAAAATGCATATTATATATTCCCAGTGTCTGGCTTAATAAGAGGGATTATTATAAAAGGCAGCAATAGGATATCTATTTTCTAAAATATAAAAAAATATTTATTTTGATAAATAGCAAAAATTGAAATGGTCCTGAGGGAAGAGTGCTCTATCTCAGGCCTCAGGCAAAGTTCTAACCTTAGAATCTGTTAGTAATTAGCAGCAGGGTTAAAAGCTGTTTTTATCAGCTCTGGGTGATTGCCATATATTTTCATCAATTAATTTTTGTTGAAATGCCTGCTGAGTAGTATGTGGTATAGCGTAGGGAGACAGCTGAATGTTTGCAACATAATCTAATTTGGCAGCTGGGACCTGAAAGCTGAGTATTCTTCAAATCAATATGCCCAGGGTCTCAAAGGAAGCAGAGCTGAAAAGAGAGGAATGGGTGGTTGGGTGAGATGCTTGCAGTGTGGTGATTTAGCTGGAGTTGAGTCTCTGTTCTGAACTCAGATGGTCCCATGTCCCAGGTCTGGCTCTGCCACCAACCAGCTGTGCAGCTTCCAGCAAGTTATCTCAACCTTGAGCATCTGCTTCTTCATCTGTAAATGGAGGTAGTAATTGTACCAACCTCAGAAGATTGTTGTGTTAAGTGACTTAGAAGTATTATCTCATTTAATTCTTACCACAACCACTAGCTGGTAAAATAATTTTTTATTGGTACCTTTTTTTCCCCATGTTTTAGAGAGATAAGCAATGTAACTAATTTTGTAGGAAAGACCAAAGTAGCTAATTTTGTAGGGGACATGATTTTTAGTCCAGCTTGACTGGTAACTAATTTTAGGTCTGTAAAGGTTCAGAAAGCATATCCCGAACACAAGCCCTCCTCAGTTATGTCATTTAAAGTGTTAAGCACTGAAGTCAACTGAAACACAAACCAAAGTAAAGTATTTAGATAGGAAAGACATGTGAAATGTAAATAATTATGAATTAATTGTATTATCTTTTTATTTAAAAATCTAATAAATTCTGATTTTTCCCTCCCCAACTTCCAGTGAAATAACTAAGAAAAAACAAAGAGAAACTAGTTTCTGTAAAACTGGAAACTCCTAGAATTCCTCAATGATATGCCAGGAAACAGGAAGAATTTCCACTAGCCAAAGTTCTGAGGAAGTTACAGGCAGGAAAAAGGATAAGGGTTACCATCTTTTTAAATTCAATAAAGCGCTGCCCACTCTAGATACTTTCCTTAGAAACATGGAGTCTTACCAGCAGAGAAAGGAAAGCTAGCCCCAATTTGACTTCTAGAATAATAGAGCCATTTCATCACACTTTCCCTATTATTAGTTACTGTTTTCTTGCATTGGCCTGAGGCTACAATTACCCATAAAATGCTGTGTAACTAGGAGTGCTTATACCTAGAGGGTCTGGGTGGCAGCTAGAAAGAGCTGAGTCTGACAGAGTCCTAGTGCATTCTGGGAGTTGTACTGAATCCTGGAGAAACTATTTACTGAGCATTTACTACATGTCAATAGAGGTGCCATTCTCTCGATCAGGCACATAAGGAATTGGGAAGTAGGCCTGACTCTACAGGAATCAATACCACTCATGAAAAGAAAGGCAGTGGGACTGGATATCTCCCCATGGCAATACATTCACACTACATACAAGACTTTAAGACAGCAAAAGATGGGCTGGAAAGTAAGAATATCAAACAACACTTGCTCATAAGATCTGAGAAAAGAATTATCTCAGCAGTTATGTGGACAGCCAGGGGAACAAAATTTAAAACATACATTGGGAGTTTTGGGAGTTTACAGGAAAATCTCTCCTGAGCAGACCTTTGCACATTAAAGAATGAGTAAATAGAAAAAAAAAAAAAAAAAGAACTTGATGACAATGAATTATGAGTACATATTATAAAAGGAGGGGAACATAATGCTCAAAAGGCAGAAAAAACAGTTTAGAAAGAAGATTTTTAACAGTTTTTCAAAATAAATTAGAAAATATGGTAGTTTTGGACTTTAAAAGCTATTCATAACATGGACACTGTGGAACAGTTCTGATTGGAAATCAAAGGAATAGAAGCTGAAGTAAAAAGGAACTTGCTGGGGACAAAAAGGAAGGAATAAAGAATGACTGAGATGAGAAATAGTTCTGAAAGAGTTAAAAATGCAGTTACAAAATCGGATTCAGCATTAGGACAGGTAAATTGCAGAAAAGCAAATTAGAAATGAAAGAACCAGCTTTAGAAGTCGCTCCAGAATGAGGATGTGGAGAAATAGAAACACTTTTACGCTGTTGGTGGGACTGTAAACTAATTCAACCATTGTGGAAGACAGTGTGGCGATTCCTCAAGGATCTAAAACTAGAAATACCATTTGACCCAGTCATCCCATTACTGGGTATATACCCAAAGGATTATAAATCATGCTGCTATAAAGACACATGCACACGTATGTTTATTGTGGCACTATTCACAATAGCAAAGACTTGGAACCAACCCAAATATCCATCAGTGATAGACTGGATTAAGAAAATGTGGCACATACACACCATGAAATACTATGCAGTCATAAAAAAGGATGAGTTCATGTCCTTTGTAGGGACATGGATGAAGCTGGAAACCATCATTCTGAGCAAACTATCACAAGGACAGAAAACCAAGCACTGTATGTTCTCACTCATAGGTGGGAATTGAACAATGAGAACACTTGGACAAAGGAAGGGGAACATCACACACCGGGGCCGGTCATGGGGTGGAGGGAGGGACGAAGGATAGCATTAGGAGATATACCTAATGTAAATGACGATGCAAATGGGTGCAGCACACCAACATGCCACATGTATACATATATAACAAACCTGCACGTTGTGCACATGTACCCTAGAACTTAAAGTATAATAATAATAAAAAAATAATAATAATAAAAAGAAGTTGCTCCAGAATGAAAAGGAAAAGAACAATAAGATAAAAAATAAAGAGGAAACAGATTCCTGGACAGGAGAACTAAACAATTTGGATAGAAGTAATGATTTCAGACATAACACACAAAAAAGTTCCTTAATTGAATAAAAGTCTGGATCTGCTCATACTAAGCAAAATCAATACATGTGACAGAGGGGATACATATCCAGAGACATTCTGATATGTTTTCTTATTTCAACGGTAGAGAAAGAATTCTACCAGTCATCCAAGAAGGTAAACATTTTGCCTATAAAGGAAAAATATCAGGCTGGGCTCTAATCCTCTGCTGTTATAATGCCAGAAAATAATAGAGCCACATTTACAAAACTATGACATGAGAAATCTTACGGAATGATAATTGTCTACCTAAGTTGTGATTTACGTGCTAAGGTAACAGAAAGAACTTCTCAGGAATATAAGAGATCAGAAAGTATACTCGCATACCATTCCTGAAAAAAATAAACAAAAACCAACCCCCCAAAACCAAACAAAAATCTCACTACTAAAAGACATTATTCCGTGGGGAGAAATGGTTCAGAAGAATATTAAAAAAGGAAAGCTGTTTACTAAAAGAATTATAGCAAATCTTGCAAATATTTAAATTGAAAATTAAAGCTTAATAATAGTTGTAATATTGTTATGAGGCTTATTACAAATGTCAAAAAAGCTCTTTAAGGAGAAAATATACCGCATAATATTTAATAGTAAGAATGTGAGTTAACATTCCATAAAAACTGGGACAGTGAGAGAAAAGAAAAGGAAATTAGAAATGCATACTAAAATGTTAATCTTTCACAGAGGTACAATAAACACAATTTTATTTTTGGCAGTGATAGGAAGAAAATAATAGTTTCAAGTAAGTTATTTTTAATGTAAAACCACTAGGAAAATAACAACAGATTGTGCAACTTTCAAGTCATGAGACAAAACAAAGTCAAAGAAAATAGTCCATGTAGTAAAGGAGGTATAAAAATAAAAACAGAGAGACAACAACAAATCACCTAAAATAGAAGCAGAAGTAGACAAGGCATAGTCACTATTACATGAAACATTAATGGTTAAAACACTTTTATGAAACGAAAATGACTCTAAAAGGTCAGACGCATGTGAAAAACTATATGGACTTCCTAAAAAAACTATTACTCGGCCGGGCGCGGTGGCTCAAGCCTGTAATCCCAGCACTTTGGGAGGCCGAGACGGGCGGATCACGAGGTCAGGAGATCGAGACCATCCTGGCTAACACGGTGAAACCCCGTCTCTACTAAAAAATACAAAAAACTAGCCGGACGAGGTGGCGGGCGCCTGTAGTCCCAGCTACTCGGGAGGCGGAGGCAGGAGAATGGCGTGAACCCGGGAGGCGGAGCTTGCAGTGAGCTGAGATCCGGCCACTGCACTCCAGCCTGGCTGACAGAGCCAGACTCCGTCTCAAAAAAAAAAAAAAAAACAAAAAACAAACAAACAAACAAAAAAAACTATTACTCAGGAAAAGTTACAAACTAAAAGATGGACAACTTGTGTACAAATATGGCTTGTGGAGATTGAGCTGTATCTTCTCATTAGTTCTGTAGAGAGAAACAGATGGGCAATATTGAATCTAGGTCAGTGAGTGTATCAGGGAATCACTAATCCAGAGTGAATATTAGATGAATTTGTCAAAATTGAAGGAGAAGACCAACTGAGATGCTAACAAGTACTGACTCTTCAAAAAAAAAAAAAAAAAAAAAAAAGAGTCAATGTCTGTTGGGGGGAAATGTTGGAAACCTTCCAACTAATATCACTCAGGAGCGTATTGAAAATCCGTTTGCAGAATGTAAGCCAAAGAATGTTCTGAAAGTGCATTTTAGAATAAAATGTTATTGCTTTGTGACACTTACAAATTCAGTAGAATACAGTCATCCAATTAAAAGTTTACATAATCAGATTTATGAAGGTCAAAGGCATCCTAACGTATTGCCTGCTTTCATTACCCCACCTAAATATTTCTTTAAGCAAAATGACAGAATCTTTAAAAAATGTGTTAGAGGCACACAGTGTTTTGTTCCCTAACTAATTCTAGCCAATGACCAATGGTTCTAGATTTCCAAATAGTACTGGAAGAGTGCCAGTGCCTTCATATGAAAGTTTACAGTATTTAGTTCTTCTATTTTAGGAAAGAGAACCTTGGGACTAGGATAAAACACGCCAGTGAAAATTGAGAAGCTCCAGCTAGAAGTGAAAAATATATCAAAGGAAATAGATGTATTCGAGCTCTGTTTTATCTCAGACATACTTAATTATATTTCATGACTTTCTTGGTTAGGAACACAGTTCCCTGTAATTGAAGGTCAGCATGATTATATTTTTAGCAATTTTTTGTGCACTATTTTTTGTCTGAGAGATACTCAAGATTCCAACTTTTTTCTGCTTAAAATCATTTTGCACATTAATTGTATATTACCATTTCACTGAAAGATAGATGACTCTAAAATTTTGTTGATGTTTCAAGGTTGTTAAAATTCCATGCTAGAATTCCAGTTACAATCTGCTATACTTGAGTATGAAGAACTATGCATTTATCATCTGTGGAAGAGATTATTGGGCCTATCTCATATTTTCCCTGTCCCAGTCCCATAAGAGATTATACTGCCCATTGCCTTTGCAACTACGCAAGGGTGTATGAATAAGTTTAACCAACAAAATGTGAGTGAAAGTGATGTATGCCACTTCCTGTCTAAGGCAGTTAAGAACTGACTTCCCCTTCCCACTTACCCAGTCATGGCAACCTTGTAAGTCATGTGTTGAAATGACAGTGCCACAGAATGGAGGGAGATTTGATCCCTGAGACAGCAGATGGTGGAGAGCCCCCATTGACTCACAGGAGACTTTGGGAGAGCAAGCACCAAACTGTTGTGCTAACTAGAGAAGTCAGGGTTTGTCTATTGCAACTTCTATCAATTATTTACCCTTACATAAGCTTTTTTGTGCTTTCCTTTTGGGCTCAACTTCTTCAGGACCTAAGAATATTTATTTTCCTTGAATGAAAATGTGAATCAGTTCACAGCAGCTAAAATGAACAAGCTCTAAAATAAAGGCATTTACATAAGTCTTAATAACAAGTTTTGTGTTTCATAGGCATATATTCTATTAAATGCAATTCTAAATTGATTGCTTGGCAGGGCAAAGGTAAATGTTGCCAGATTTCTTATAATTTTTAAATTAAATCTTTATCAGATAAATGAGAAAAAAGTTGAAATAGAAACAGTGAACTCTGAACTTCTTCCCTAATGACTTATTTTACAAAGTTGGTGCACAGGTGTGTTAAAAATATTATATTCAACTTTGTTGTCATTAGAAGTATTTTATGACTTATTTTGAAGAAAATATTCAATTCAGTATAAAACTCCACAGTTTAGTAGTAAGGGAAGAGAGCAAGGGAGAGAGAGAGTCATTTGTATCCCAATATTGCATTATCTTCATGGATTTAGTCATTTGATTCAATGAAATTTAAAATGAATCATTTAAGTTTCTTCATGTTAGTTAACCAGTCTATATTTTGCACAAAATGATTCTTCTATTTCTTTGGAGTATTTCATGAAGTGATATAAATTATCACCCTTGACTTGAAAAAAAATCTCTTAAAAAAATAAACAAATGGAGGTACAAAAACAATCAAGCAAATATAAACTAAAAAAGCAGGAGTGGGCCAGGCATGGTGGCTCACGTTTGTAATCCCAGCACTTTGGGAGGCCGAGGTGGGTGGATCACCTGAGGTCAGGAGATCGAGACCATCCTGGCTAACACGGTGAAACCCTGTCTTTACTAAAAGTACAAAAAATTAGCCCGGTGTGGTGGTGGGTGCCTGTAGTCCCAGCTACTTGGGAGGCCGAGGCAGGAGTATGGCATGAACCCAGGAGGCAGAGCTTGCAGTGAGCCAAGATCACACCACTGTACTCCAGCCTGGGGCAACAGAGAAAGACTCCATCTGAAAAAAAAAAGAAAAAAAAAAAAACAACAAAAGCAGGAGTGACAATATTTATATTGTACAAAATAAAAATAATAGAAAAATAATTATGACTAAATGAATTATCTTGTAAAAATTAAAGACATTATCTAAAAAGGTATAACAATAATGAAAATTGAATGCAGTAAGTGAAATAGATAATTTTCTGGCAGAATACAAATGACCCAAACCAACTGAAGCATAAACTGATAATCTAAAAAGAACAATAATCTTGGAAGAAAATGAAAAATAATCTGTTGAATGACTTTGGGCTCAGGCAGTTTGAAAGGTAAACTTAAAAAAATAAATTATATGATATATAAACTATTCCTGTACAAAGAAAAATAGGTAAAACCACTGAATTGATTTCATGAAGCAGAATTAATATTCTATGACTGTAGTTACTCTGGCTCTGAGGGCTCCTAGAAGGCCCTGTCATTTGGGCTCCTGTCTCACCGTGCCCACTGCTAATTGGTCCAGCTCAAGCCTTAACTTGGCCTCTGCAGAGGGTGCTGACAATGTTCAGTCCCAAGTTCCGTTAACACTTTATTAAAATAATTAGTTATAGGAAGCCATAGATAGAGCAAAGTCAAGACATGAAGTTGGATCCATGACCGTGTGACACTGAACTTGTCCCAACCCTTCTCTTGAATTTTATGATTCATCCTATTGTAGAGGATGTGTAGAGGAGTGGATGCATGGGACCCAGCATTAGCAGGAGCATTGGATCAACCACCTGACCATCCATGTGAGTCTTACTACCTTCCCAAAGGGGCTTGTCAGAAGCTAGACGAGGGTTTGGATTAGACCCCTATAAAGAAAACCACTAAGATAAAATGTCTCAGCGTAATTGGTCACAACTCCCACTTCTGGCCTTAATTCCTTTTTGAATGAAAGATCCTGAAAGAAGGAGAGGAAGGAGTATCTATCTTCTCACTACAACCTCCTTAATTAAGGATACTCAAGGGATGATGCCCACTTGGGGTTGGTGTCCCATTTTCTGTTCGGGTCAGAGCACTGGGCCACTGGAGTAGTCTGGGAGGGGCCTTTGACTTCTCTGCCCCTAAGAGTGAGTACTCATAAAATATGGTGTGCCCAGGCTAACGTTGGTACTCATCTTGGCAAATCCTTTAGGTTCAGGTCCCTGTTCTTTTTGTCCTCCGCTTCTGATATGACAAATGCCCAACGATGGAGGCAGGAAGACAGCCCACCTTCTGTCAGAGCCTACTCCCCAGCTCATGTTTCTCTGTCCCTCCGTTGTATAGCAAACTCTTGCCAATTCTTTTGGAATGACTTTTTAACAAGAAGAAAAACCCCATACTTTAATGGGCCAATTCAAACAACTAACATCTATTAAAGAAGCACACAAATATCCTTTAAGCCCTTAGTCTTTAATTAAAAAGTCATGCAAATGAACATTTCCTAAAGGGATACTTTTCCCCTCACTGTGACTAGAGAGGAATGAGACTCTAAGACAATCCCAAACATGCAATCATATAGGCACATTGCTCTATTAAAACAAAAATGATTTAATATTAAAACATTCATTAATAATAAAATGTCACATGATTAGGTTAGGGGAGAAAAACATGTGGCCATCTGGAGAGAGACTAGAAATTGATTCAGTAAAATTCAACATCCATTCTTGATAAAATCTCAGAAACTAGGGCAAATCTTTTCTTTACAGGATGAAAAGTATCACAAATCAACAAACATAGAATGATGAAATTATAAAAGCATTCCCATTATATTTGGAATGTTCATTATTTAAATATTAAACATATTTTTAAAATTTAAATATTAAACATATTTTAAAATTTTAAATATAAACATATTTTAATATGTTTTAATATTAAGGCTGCTTTAAGAAATTCAATAAAATAATATAATCAACTGACTTGAACATTCCAGAGGATAGTGATGAAAACTTAGTCATTGGCCAATCAGTCAGCACTCCTTCTCTCTTACCACTTCCCAAACCCCACTCCCACACACCTTTATTGGTCTTTGGCCTTGGGGCTCTCACTGACTCTTCCAGAGACAGAAACTGCAATCAATCTGGCCAACAGTCTCAAGATATTTTCAAAGAGAGCAAGAGTGAGAGAATGAGAGCACAGCAAGTGAGTGGGCTAGAGATTGTGGGCGGCTGGGGTTGCAAAATGTAAAACTTGGATGCTATTAGAGGTTACATCCTCTTTTATTTGGTTCAGGTTATCTGAGGAAAACTGTTTGCTGGAAGAGAGAGAAGGATGGAGCAGACATACAGAGAAGTGCAGAGATAGGAAAGTCTAGTTCTAGGTCATTCTGAGATGCAGCTGCTGTGCTACATTTGGGTTATAGATGCCTTAGTGTTCTTATAATAAAATGTGCTTTTTGCTTATGGTAGTTTGAATTGAGCTAATACCAAGAGGCAGTTAGTTACTAAACAGACAGCAAACCCTGGATTTTCAAAAAATATGCTCACAATAACAATAAATAAGACTACATATAAGAATAAAAATATTTTTCCACACTTAGCAACAAAAAGATAATCAACCGGAACAATGAAACTAAAATGTGCAGGACATTTGTATGAGAAACACATTTAGCGCTTGTCAGAGGTAAAATGGAAAACTTGAAAACAGAAGGCTTATAATTGAAAGGAAATTAATTATCTCCCAATGTTTTTATGTTTTAATGCAATTCCAATAAAATCACAATGAAATTCTTCCTGGACCATGACTTAGTGATTCTAAAGTTCACCTAGGAAAGTAAACTGGCAAAAGGGCCCAACAGATCAGAAACAGAGAGTAGCATGGCATATATTGAAGGGTGGCAGAAGGTACCTGCCTGCCTTGTCAGATATCAGAATAAAGTCTTAATAATTAAAACATTGTGGTATCAACATGAGGATTGAAAGATGGATCAAATAACTGTAATAAAATGCCTAGAAACAAACCCTACTGCATACAAGAATTTAATATAACATGACATTATAAATTTATGGAAGAGAGAAACATTTGCCAAGACATTCTTCTGTCACAATTGCTAAACTATTTGAAAAAAAAAATTCATTATCTCACTCATACAAAAACTACAAGGAAATAGAGGCAAATATCTTGGGGCGACAGAGAACTTTCTAAACTAAAAATCAGTAGTGAACAAATTAAATGCCTGACATATTATGTAAAAGTCTCAATGTCAAAAAGATCTCAGAAAAATTAAGAAAAAATAACTAACTTGAAGTATATTTGTATTTTATATTAAAAGAGTTAATATTCTTAACACAAAGACAACTCTTACAAACCAATTTAAGAAATAAGCCAATAAACTCAAATAGAAAAATGGGTAAAGGAGTTAAACCTTTTTAAACTAATTTTAAAACATAATACAAATGGCCAGTAAAATATTAAAAAAAACTGTTTAGACTCATTAGTAATCAAAGAAATGTAGTCAGTGCAATAATGTGATACCATTGTTTACTCATCAAATTGTCAAATATAAAAAAATTTAGATACATGGTCCCCAGTTGCCAAGAAACAAAATTGGGCATTTTCATACACCACTGGAGAAAGATGAGTTCAGAACTTTCAAGAAGTAAATTCACCAACATGTCAAGAGTTTTGGTATTTAAAAAAATAGTATTTGACTTGAAATTCCAATTTTAGAAGTTTGCCCTGTGGAAATACTCAGTTTTCACAGACTATGTAGAATAATATTTGTTGTTTATTAGTTTTAAAATCTTGAAACAAATGTCAAACAAAGGAGAGGTGGTTAAATGAGCTATGACCATATAACAATGGGATAGGGAGAATAGTGCCCCCTCCACTCCCAAAAGTTTAAACTCTAATCCTAGGAGTCTGTGATTCTGTTACCTGACATGGAACAAAGGACTTTGCAGACGTGATTAGGTTAAGGGCCTCGAGATGGGGAGATCATCCTGGTTAGTTAGATCTGCCCGATCTAATCAGGTGGGGTCTTAAAAGGCAGAGAATCTTTCTTAGCTGTGGTCCCAGAGAGACATGGCAGCAGCAGAATGGTCATGGAGATGCTGTGTTGCTGGCTTTGACGATGAAGGAAGGGGGCAGTGAGCCAAGGAAGGCCTTTGACCTCTAGAAGCTAGAAAAAGCAAGGAAACATTCACCCCTCCAGTGTCTGGAAAGAACACAGCCCTGCCAACACCTTGATTTTAGCTCACTGAGATCTGTGGCAGACTTTGCCCCAACTGTAAGATAATACATTTGTGTTGTTTCAAGCCATTAAATTTGTGGTAATTTGTTACAGTAGCAATGGAAAACTGATACAAATGGGATGTTTTGCTATCAGTAATTCAAAATCATTTTGGTTAAGAATCTATTTAGTTACATGTAAAAAGCAGACTACAAAATTGTTTAAGGATGGCAGCCTAGTTCCAATGATGAAATATGAATATAGCAGCAATGATTATTTCTGGGTGTTGTAATTACTAGAGACTTTTTGCCTTACTTGATTTTCTATTTTCCAAGCTAAACATATCTTCCCTTTGTAATCAGAAAAAAATACAAAGAAATATTAGGTAAAATACACTTTAATCTACATTTCTGTAATTATTAAATCAGAATAAACTAATTTACAATCACTTTATTTCTTAAGGCAAATACTTATTTCTACCTTCTAACCCTAACTAAATCTTTATCTAATACTTTCTGAAAAGTATTATTGTTTTTAATAAAATATAAATCTCTTTCAAGGCTTTTTTTTTTAAATTTCATTTTTTGGTTTCAATTTAATTACATAGCACAACTGAGTGGAAATCATATTTGACAGATTACAATTCTCATAATCACTTCTTTTGTATCATTTCTTCCTCCTTTGAGTCCTCAATTTTGATTCATTTCTTCACTAGTTATAAAATGTCTTTGTATTGGTTTAGTTTTTATCCAGGAAAAGGATGTGACTGTTCTACTTTCAAAACCTTGCATATCTGAGAATATCTTTCATGCAGGAATAACAATGAGTAACAATGTGGCTAAGTATATAAGGTCATAATATTTTCTGCTAAAAATTCTGTATGGATTTTGCTCAATTACTGTCTGACATTTATTGCCATCTATCAGAAGACTGAGATCAGAATAATTTTTGTTTCCTTTTAGTTATCTTTTATTTTTCTTGCTGGGATAGATGAAGACATTTTACAATTTAAACTTGGAATTCAAAATTTTACCATAAAGTGAAAGGAATATTAATGGGTATAGATTTTGTTTTCCATTAATGTTACTTTGAATATGTAAGCTCATTTTATATTGATTCTGGAAAGCAGATTCTGCTCAGGAAAGTTTTTATTCTATTGTAATTTTATGATGGCTATTCAACTTATGCTGGTTTCTTGTTCAAGAATACCTAGTATGTGGAGTTGGATTTCTGGCTTGTCTTTTACATAACTAATGATTTTTCTCTCTAGTTTTCATTTTTTCTTCCCCTTTCTTCTCTGTTCTAGAACTTGAATTTTTCTTCCACATGACAAATTTGGGTTTTCTGTTTCCATTACTACCTTCAATGCAATTTTATTTCCGAAGTTGTATTTTTAGATTTCTTTTGTTTTTTTCCTTTCTCTTAGCCAGACCCTTTTGATTTTCTTCTCATCTGACTTTTCCATTGATGAGGAAACATTTTCTTGTATATTCAGAGAATCTAAGGCAGTGATATGGTTTGGTTGTGTCCCCACCCAAATCCCATTTTGAATTGTAGCTTTCATAATTGCCACATGTCATGGGAGGGACTGTTGGGAGGTAATTGAATCATAGGGGTGGGTCTTTCCCATGCTGTTCTTGTGATAGTGAATAAGTCTCAGGAGATCTGCTGGTTTTATAATGAGGAATTCCCCTACATAAGCTCTATTGCCTGTTGCCATGTAAGACATGACTTTGCTACTCATTTGTCTTCAGCCAAGATTTTGAGGCCTCCCCAGCCATGTGGAACTGTGAGTCAATTAAACCTCTTTCCTTTATAAATTACTCAATCCAGAGTATGCCTTTATTAGCAACATGAGAACAGACTAATACAGTAAATTGGTACTGGTAGAGTGGGGTGCTGCTGTAAAGATACCTGAAAATGTGGAAGCCACTTTGGAACTGGGTAACAGCCAGAGATTGGAACAGTTTGGAGGGCTCAGAAGACAGGAAGATGTGGGAAAGTTTGGAACTTCCTAGAGACTTGTTGAATAGCTTTGATTCCAAAATGCTGATGGTGATATGGACAATAAAGTCCAGGCTGAGGTGGTCTCAGATGGAGATGAGGAACTTGCTGGGAACTGGAGCAAAAGTGACTCTTGTTATGTTTTAGCAAAGAGACTGGCAGCATTTTGCCCCCGCCCTAGAGATTTGTGGAACTTTGAACTTGAGAGAGATGATTTAGGGCATTTGGTGGAAGAAATTTCTAAGCAGCAAAGCGTTCAAGAGGTGAATTGGGTACTGTTCAAAGGATTCAGTTTTATGTATTCACAAAGATATGGTTTGGAATTGGAACTTATGTTTAAAAGAGAAGCAGATCATAAAAATTCAGAAAATTTGCAGCCTGATGCTGCCATAGAAAAGAAAACCCCATTTTATGAGGAGAAATTCAAGCCAGCAGCAGAAATTTGCATAAGTAATGAGGAGCCAAATGTTAATATCCAGGAAGATAGGGAAAATGTCTCCAGGGCATGTCAGAGGTCTTCACTGCAGCCCCTCCCATCACAAGCCAGGAAACCAGGGAGGAAAAAATGGTTTCAAGGGCTGGGCCAGGGGCCTTGCTGCTTTGTGCAGTCTCTGGAGTTGGTGCCCTGTGTTCCAGCTGTGGCTAAAAGGGGCCAATGTATAACTCAGGCCATTGCTTCAGAGGGTGCAAGCCCCATGTGTTGGCAGCTTACACGTGGTGTTGGGTCTGTGGGTGCACAAAAGTCAAGAACTGATGTTTGGGAACCTCTGCCTAGATTTCAGAGGATGTATGAAAATGCCTGGATGTCCAGGCTGAGGTGTGCTGCAGGGGTGAGCCTTCATAGAGAACCTCTACTAGGGCAGTGCAGAAGGAAATGTGGGGGTGATCCCCCACACAGAGTTCCCACTGGGGCACTGCCTAGTGGAGCTGTCAGAAGAGGGCCACCATCCTTCAGATCCCAGAGTAGATCCACTGACCACTTGCACCATGTGCCTGGAAAAGCCGCAGACAATGCCAGCCCATGAAAGCAGCCAGGAGGGGGGCTGTACCCTGCAAAACCACAGGAGCGGAGCTGCCCAAGACCATGGGAGCCCACCTCTTGCATCAGCGTGACCTGGATGTGAGACATGGACTTTAAGGCTTTGCTGAGTATTATATTGCAAGAATAAAGCCTGACTGCCAGATTAATCTGGAAGTTCCAGTCATGAAATATTTGTTTATAAATAAGTGATTTTTTTTGAGCCTGCTTTACTCTAGCTATACCATACCTCATCACTGTCAATTGTATTATGACTTTTGGGGTTATTTATCAAATAAAATGAAAAATAATTAGGGGTCATTTTCCATCAAGGAAGTTGGCTTTTGATCTACTTGACAAGCAGATCTGGTTAAACTAAAAAAGGAATGTAAAAAATGAAGGAAGAATGGAAATGACTGGAGGAATTTAGCAGCTGCCATCTCTGTAATGAAGCTGGGGAAAAAGGAGGAAACAGCTCCTTCCCTAACCTCCCTGCAGGGGTGAGCCTCCAACCAATCCTAAATTGAAATTTTGTCTAATTACACAACAATTATCTACTCTTTTAACTTGAAAGAATATTCATCATACTTTTCCCTCACCAAAAAGAACATCCTTTGACTTGGTAATGATCAAGCTACATTCTTAAGTCGAGAGAAAGGCAGAAATGAGATCTTCCCATTTGTAAGCAAAGAACAGTTCTGTAATGAGGTGTCTTCCTCTGTCCCTTTTTTTCTGAGCCACACGGCCTTCCCGGAGGACAGACAGCCTGATGTGCTAAACACCAGTCTCCCTGGTGAGGGCTCATTACAACACTGCGGCTCAGGAACAAAACATTCTCTTTGCTTCACTCCTCACCCTCTCTCCTGCCTCATTCCCAAACCCAGGGACTTTCCTGACTTGGCTCCCAGTCTGCACATTACCATCTCTGAATTCTGTGGTCCTTTCTCTTGATATGATACCCCAAATACCCTACTGAACCCTCAAGTGGTATCATTGCTATGACATCCACTGCAACACCAAGGACTCTTCTGTATTGTTTTCTAATATTTCTCTACTGAGAGAAGTTGCTAAATACGCAACACCTTTGCAGATACAGTAGTCTCCTCTTACCTGCAGGGGTTACATTCCAAGACCTCCAGCAGATGCCTGAAACCATGGATAGTACTGAACCCTATATTTATAGACCTAACTTATGTTTTTTTGATCTGATAACCAACAGGGCTATTAAGTGACTAGTGGTAGTAGCATAGACAGTAGATACACTGGGATAAAGTGATGTTTTACGTCCTGGGTGGGCTGGAGTGGGACGGTGTGAAATTTCATCAAGCTAGTCAAAATGGTGTGCAATGTAAAACTTATGAATTGTTTATTTGTAAAATTTTCCATTTAATATTTTCAAACCCTGGTTGACTGCGGGTAACTGAAACTGCAGAGATTGAAACCATGGATAAGGGGGGACTATTGTAACAACAAATGGTTCCTGACAGAGGAAGAGGTGTAATGTAAAAGAAGTTCTTTTTTTTCTCCCTTCTTAATCCACAGCAATGGAGAATGAAAGGAGAATCACTTCTATTTCCATTTCAATTGTATTCATTCTCCCCAGTTGAGAATTTGTATAATGGTTGGGGATTTCATTAAAGATATCTCCCTAGGAAACTAGATAGCTATGGATTTTGATGATTTCTATTACCAAAGAGAGATTCTGCTCTCAGGCCCAATTTCAGGGGCAGAGGATGAGGAGGGGCTGAACATAGGCTTTTAAGAAATCAATTCAGGAGTCTTTATAGATTGATCAGAATCCCAATAGTTTATTGATTTTTACCCTGAAATAATGTCTCCTTTGAGGCTGCTGAGTTCTAAGTAACTAAAGGCCAGTGAAGGTATCTTTGATACTGTTTCTAGCTCAAAGAAGTCCTCAGATATGAATGCCCTCAAATCCCTTTGCTTCTAGATGGTGAGTACTTCCTTTTGCAAATTGGATATTTGTGGAAGTGTGTTTTGTCACAATGACTCAGGGGAGCTGCCGGCATTTTGTTGTGGGAACCAGGAGTGCAAGATGTCCTGCAGTGAGTGGTATTGGTCCTGCACAAGGAAATATTGTCCCATGCCCCAAATGATTTTTGAATGTCCCTCCAGATATTCATGCAGGTGAAAAATCTTATAATTACTCAAACCTAGAACCTAGCTCTGATCTTAATAAAAATAAAGTGAATAGTTCCTTTCGTGGCTCAAAACAACACAAATTTCTTCTCTTAAAGTTCTGGGGTTCAGAAATCCAAAATGAGTTTTGCTGGCTTAAAATCAAGGTGTCCTTCCAGAGACTCTAGGAGAATAACTTTGACCCTTGTTTTTTCAGATTCTAGAGGCTACCTTTATTCCGTGGCTCATGACCTTTTCCTCCAGTTTCAAAGTCAGCAGGATAGCACCTTCAAATCTCTCTCTGACTTTGACCCTCCTGCTGACTTTGATCCTCCTGCTTCCCACTTTCACTGCAAGCTGCTTGTGATTACACTGAGCCAACCCAGAAAGCCCAGGGAAATCTCCCTATCTCAATATCCTTAGCTTAATCACATCTGTAAAGTCCTCTGTGCCATGTAAAGTGACATAGTCACACATTCTAGGGATTACAATGTGGACATCTTTGGGAAGGCATTATTCTGCCTATCATAGAAAATATACATTTTGAACTTTGAAAACAGATATCCTGGATTTTCTCAGAAGCTAACTACCATATACATCAAGGAAGATTTTATTTTGTTTTATTACCGAGAATTAATCCTCATTTCAGAAATCACATTACTGACAGCAGCATGGCTCACTGTATTTGAGCTGTCCAAAAAAAAAAAAAAAAAAAAAAAAAAAAAAAGGAAAACAGGAAAAAGAAACCCCACTCTTATATCTGCCATCCATTGCTATTACATTCTTTTTATTTTAAATAACGGTGTAAGCCTAGCAGATTCATCCTCTGTCCTAATGTTTGTGTCTGATGTTCAATTTCCATACTGAAAAACAGAGTATTTTATTATAAACTGCTGTTTTCTCATTTTCTTTTATAATACAGTTAGGACATTATATTGGTTTTTTTTTTTGCTTGAAATTGTTTATATAGGTAGATTGTAATATCTAGAAATTTTTTCATTATAGTAAAGGAGACATTATAAATTTTTTTTTTTAAAAGTACAGCATTAAGTTGGCTATGGGCATCTCAGATTCCAGGTGCCTTTCTCGGTTGGAGCGTCTTCTCCAGGCCAACACTATGTATTGTGTTTCACTCCCTTCAATCTCCTTTAAAACTTCAGTCTCCTTTAAAACTCCTCTGAACCTATCCTTGCTGAGCTCATCAAGCCATTCCCTCATAATAGATTCCATAGTTCTGGTAGCATAGTTCTGGTGGCATTCACTCCCCAAATGAACTTTCCCAGATTTCTGGGGGAGGCTGCTAGCCCTCTGAGACTCTTCATCTAGACTGCTGTTCCACAGCAGGACTTTGGGGACTGATAGAGCCCCATGCGCTCTTGGCAAGGCCTCTACCTTGTCCTCCCTGCACTACCTGCCTTATCACAAGATGTCTCAGCATCTAATGTCAGGTAGGAAACTCTAATTAGGAAGATTATGGGCCTTCCTCTTAATGACCCCCAGGACCAATCTCATCATCCCTTACTTCCCTGACCACCACCAGAGGTTTGGGCTTCTCCAGTTAACAGTGACTAGGCTTTTATGTCCAATATGACTCCAGACATTTTCCTAGTCTGATGTACTCTCCTGCCCTCCCTGGCCTCCAAGGAACACTGTCTTCAGCAAAATCCTCATCCTCTTCTTCAAAGGTTTCACTACCTCAAACTTGACTGTTCCAGGAAACCACTTCCAACACTGCGGTCATCTCAGATGGTGGCTGTTCCTCTTCCACAGTCCACCCACCACAGAGCCGGGACCAGGAGTACTTGCTGCCCCCCCCCACCACTTCCAGACTTTTACTTCCTCTTCCTCTTTCAGACCCCACCCCCTCTGAAGCACATGACTACACCATCTGCCTGCTGCACTATATTGAAGCCATTTCTTGACTCATTTATTGCTCATTCCTTCTCGTTTGTTGGACCTCTTCACTCTGGCTCACTGTCTTCATCCCTACCACTGTGCCTGTCTTCACGTTTGGTGACCATAGTATCCACATACATGATTAATTCAACTCCCTGACTCAGTTTCTTGTCTTCCTCACTTCCAATATAGTTTTCTCCACTTGCCTCTAGCCTTCCACTTTCATGTTAAATCATTATCTGGACCTTGTTATCAACAATAACTACATCATTTTCAAAACGTCTATTTCAAGCTTCTTACTCTCTGACCATTGGCTCCTATCTTTCCAGTTCATGCACTTTTCAGCTGAAGTCCAACAATTCTTAATACTCATCAGGATCTCCAGCCCATTGCGCCACTTTTATCTTCTATCTCCCACCCGTTTCCTAGCTTCTCTGTTTACCTCACTTAGATTCCATGAACCACCCTACAGTCACTCCTCACATATGCCCTTGACTCCACTTTACTCCTCTCATAAAACCCCAATGCTAATAATTCTCTGCCTGCTCTATGCCTACATGATAGGAAACCATACCTTATGTTGACTGATTTCTAAATTCTCCCATTAATTCACAAATCTCAAGGGACTCTTCAACATTGCTTGATAATCCCCAAATATTTCTCTAGTCACGTCACCCTCCAGCTCTACAACATGGCGATTTCACTTTTCCTCTCCTCTCAACCTCTAACACCTCCTTCCTCACCTTCATCTAGGACCTTAATTTTTATTTCATTGGGAAAACAGAAGCAATAAAAATGAGCTGTCGTTTTATCACAAAATCTACCAGTCTATCTTCACCTTTGTCCACCATATGTCCACCTTCCCTCCAGATTCAGAAGATCTACTTCATTTTGAAGGCTAACCTGGACCCATGTGCTCACTTAAAACCTTTGCTCCTACATTCATTCATCCCTCGCTAGCATCATACATTTCTCTCAATTTCCCACCCCCCATTTTAAATTTTTTTTTTTTGAAACAGAGTTTTGCTCTTTGTTGCCCAGGCTGGAGTGCAGCGGCATGATCTCGGCTCACTGCAATCTCTGCCTCCTGGGTTCAAGCGTTTCTCCTGTCTCAACCTCCCAAGTAGTTGGGTTTGCAGGCGCCTGCCACCATGCCCAGTTAATTTTTGTATTTTTAACAGAGACGGGGTTTCACCATGTTGGCCAGGCTGGTCTCAAACTCCTGACCTCAGGTTATCTGCCTGCCTTGGCCTCCCAAAGTGCTGGGATTACAGGCCTGAGTCACCACACCTGACAATTTCCCCATTCTTATTTCTATTCAAACATGCTACAATACCTTTCCCCATTAAAACAAAAAATCCCTTAAATCAATGACTTTTCTACCTAATATACTTTCTCTTTTCTCCCCCTTATAACTCCACTTCTCCCCTCACATTCTTCTATTAATCCACCACTTGAATGAAGCCACTCTCGAGTCAGTAATGATCTTATTTTGTGAAATCTAGTCTTCCAGTCTTGGTCCTCATTTTACTTAACTTGTCAGCAGTTTATGACACAGTAGGTACCCCTTCTTCCTGAAATGCTTTCTTATTTAACTTCCAGAATACCTTACCTGTTAGTTCTCTTAACTCCCTGGCTGTTATTCCTTGTTGGTCATATTTGCTAGTTCCATCTCATCTTCCTGATTTTCTAAATTTAGAGTCCGCCAGGGCTCAGGCAGGAAAAATGTCTCTATCTCCCTCTTTCTCCTGGGTGATTGTATACAGTCCTATGGTTTTAGTTATATGTCAGTAAGTCCCACATCTGTATCCCAGACATTATTGCTCTCTTGAACTCCAGGTTTAAAAATCAACTGCTTATTCACGCAGTATCTCTACTTGCCTATCTACTGCCTACCTCAAACTTCCTGGGACCAAAATAACTCCTCATTTCTGTTCTTGAACCTATTTCTTCTCCAGTCTTTCCCATCTCTGTAAATGAAATCACCATTCTCCCAGTTGCTTAGCATCAAACCTAGGAGTCATTCTTGACTGTGCTTTATTCTCTTCTATTTCACATCTATTCCATCAGCAAATCCTTTGACTTTGCTTTCAAAATGTCTCCCAAATCTGATTTCTTTTCACCATGTCTACCACCAGACCCTGGTTTTAGCTACCATAATCTCTTCCTGGGGTCACCACAGGAGAGCTCCTAACTGGTCTTCCTGCTTCCACTTTTGTCCCCTACTGTCTATTTGCCACACATCCGCCAAATGATCTTTTAAAACTGTAGATAAGATAATGTCCCTTCCCTGCTAATGATCCTCATATTTCTTCTTATCATGCATAGAATGAAATCTAAGCTTATCCTGTGGTGGCAGAGACTTTTAATGCTCACTAAATATTCACAGGCTTGCCCACATTTTCCAGAGCCCTTGACGTTGGGCCTGGCCATGTGACTAGCTCTTGCTAATGGATTGTGAAGAGAAGTGATGTGTATTGCTTCTGGACTGGGACAGGTTAAACCTCCTGTGCAATTCTCAGTTCTTTCATCCTTTAATGTAGCAACCAAGGAACTCAGATTGAGATGGCTGAGCCATGTGATGGAAACAACCTTTAATCAAGTAATGTTTTCAGGGAGTTTCCCAGGACAGAAATTGTGCCTACAATAGAGTAGACTTAGAGAGAGTGATGAATAAGCTGAGTGATAAAGCCATTGAGATGTGGGGGTTTGCCTGTTACTCCAGCATATCATAGCCTGCCGTGACTAATAATTGTGGTCTATATGGCCTTCTTCCCTAGCCTCTACCCTGACTCACTCCAATGCAACCACTCAGGCTTTATTGCCAATATCACTCCTGCTTTGAGGTCTTTTATTCTAGCTGTCCCTTCTACCTGGAAAGTCCTTCACTAAGATCATCACATGGCAAGTTCCAGGTCTTTGTTCAAGTATCACCTCTTCAGAAAAGCCTTCTGCAATTTCCCTATTTTAAATAACTTCCTTCTACTTTCCAAGACTCTCTATCCTCTTACCCTTGTCAGTACTCAAAATTACGTATTTTATAGTTTATGGCTTGGTGTCTCTCTCTCTAAATGGAGAATAAGGGCTTTTATTGTTCTTTGCTGTATCCTTAGAATCTAGAACAATACTGGCTTACAGTTGATGTGTGTATTAATTAATTAATGGTCCTAACTATTTATCCCTCTCTGTATACTTGCCCTTTTTTTTTTTTTTTGAGATGGAGTCTCCCTCTGTCGCCCAGGCTGGAGTGCAGTGGCGCGATCTCGGCTCACTGCAAGCTCCGCCTCCTGGGTTCACGCCATTCCCCTGGCTCAGCCTCCCGAGTAGCTGGGACTACAGGCGCCCGCCACCTCGCCCGGCTAGTTTTTTTTGTATTTTTTAGTAGAGACGGGGTTTCACCGTGTCAGCCAGGATGGTCTCGATCTCCTGACCTCGTGATCCGCCCGTCTCAGCCTCCCAAAGTGCTGGGATTACAGGCTTGAGCCACCGCGCCCGGCCATACTTGCCCTTTTCTATGAGCGTTTGCAGTTCTTGTCACTGACGAGGTAGAATATAGCTACCCTACATTAAATCTGGTCTGGCTGTAGCACTTGCTTTGGCCAGTGGGAGGTATTAGATGTGGCACAAGCATAGACTTGAGAAGGTGCTTGCATGTGTCTGTGTGCCTTTTGCACTTTTCAAATCCAAAATTATCCTGCTGTGATGGGATAACCATGACAGCATACCTTAGCTAGCCTGTGGAGGCATGAATGACACGTGGAGCAGAGCCAAGTGGCCCCAGTCAACCCTCCAGGGCCCAGATTAGATCAGTTGGCAGCTGGTTGGCCCCAGGCATGTGAGTGAGCCCAGGCAAGATTCAGACAAGCACAGCCCAAATTCACTGAGTGCTCCAAACTAATGAACTAAATAATTGTTCATTGTATACTGCTGAGGTCATGTGGTTGTTTGTTACACAACATTATTGTGGCAATATATAACTGATACAGCAGAGGCTCAATAAATAACTGTTGAATTTCTGCAGGGGATATTGTAGATGTTTTACAGTGAATATGTAGATGCTCTTTTACAACCTGCTCCATGTTCCTCATTTAACCATCTGTCCAGCAGTCTTCCAAGTTGGCAAACTGGGAGAAGCTTTGACTTCTTCCACATTCTCATTTGTAATTCTTTACTCCCTTGCAAACATCTAATGGCCAAATAGATCATCCAATTCCACCCCCAAATCTCTGGAATCTTGTTTCCCTAGTCCCATGTTTTGAATAATATTTTGCCTCAATATCATAATAACTTCCTATTTGGAATCACTACCAATTATTTCTTCCCCACTCTACAACATTCTCCCACTTCTCTTAATTTTATTAGCCTCAAAAACGAATATGAATTTAAAAATTGAGGGGTCATTTCGAAAAATTTCTTTCCAAAATTTCCTTTAAAAACATCTAGAAAATAATTTAAAAAGAAAAAAAAAGGAAATACAATCTGAGCAAGTTCAATAAGGGAAAAAAATAAAATAAAAAATGACAAAGAAAACATACTCCAGACCACAGGTTCTTAACTGTCTGATGTTAAAATTAATTTATCCTTCCCCATATAAAATGAGATATTAGAATTATTTTTAAAAACAATAGTGGATTTAACGTTATCCCTATGGTCATGTCACTCTCATTCATTTGTTCTTCTGAGTATGAAATAAACGGTGAATTCATAGTGTCAAATTCCAATAATACTCAGACTATCTGGTTGAACTCCACCCTGCAGTGAGTTTCTGTTACTGAGGCTCCATTAATAGTTGGGTGGTAGTGAATTACCACAGTGCTTATAAGTTGTGATTTTATGTTTCTTCCCTTTTTGTTTTAATTTTATTCATGGATAAATTTTAATGTAAGAGATGGAAAGTATAAATGAAAACTATTTGATCCTCCAAGGAGTTATGCTTCCTCCTGCCCAGGGTTTTCATAAATGCAGTTAACTTGTTTACAACTCTTTCCTCCCAACCTGACCTCACTCCTCTTAAATAGTTAAGACTATATTTGGTTACAAATAACAGAACATCTGTTTATCAAGTGCTCAAAGAACTAGAGGTTTAATTGCTTTTCTTAACAAGAAGCCCAGAGCTAGTCAGTTTAGAGCTGGTCTGAGGATCAGTGATGTACTCAAGGGAATTCCAGGTACTTTCTAACTTTCTAATCCTTAGCTTGGGCTGAGGATTAGACAGGGCTTGTTCTCATAAATGAAACCTGGTGCTCTTCTCCAGGCCTCTCGCCTGTGTTTCAGACAGAAAGAAGGGGGAAAGCTAAGAGTGAAAAAGTATTTCTCCTTGTGGCTGTTGCCTTTTTATTCAGGAAGAGAAGCTCAACATAGGGACTTCTCCTGTATCCCCACTGCCCCAAAATTTGTCTCATGGCCTGTGCTCCGTGCAAGGAAGGCTTGGATGTGGACAGCATCACTAGTAGGGGACGGCAAAGGGGAGGCAACTGTAAATGGCTTGTCTGTGGTCAATCTATAGCATCTGCCACAATGCCCACCCCTGACACTCTCACCCTGAACTCCTGCTCTTCCTTTAGATCTCAGCCCTGAACCATACTGACTGTGAATTTTCATATACAGCCATGTGCCACAGAACAATGTTTCAGTCAACAACAGACTGCGTATATGATGGTGGTTCCATGAGTTTATAATGGAGCTGAAAGATTGTTATTGCCTAGTGATGTCGTAGCACAATACACTACCTTTTCTGTGGGTTGGTATGTTTAGATAGACAAAAACTTGCCATTGTGTTCCAAATTGCCTACAGTATTTAGTACAATTACATGCTGTACAGGTTTGTAGTCAAGGAGTAACAGGGTATTCCATATATAGCCTAAGTGTATTGTAGGTTATACCATCTAGATTTGTGTAAGTTCTTACACATTGTTCATGATGTTTGCACAATGACAAAAGCACCCAGTGACACATTTCTCAGAATGTATCCCCACTGTTAAGCGATGTATTTCTGTACTCTTATAGCATTAATGTTCTTTACTAGCTCTTAAGACAGTTTATAGTTATACAATGATTTGAATAATCATTGGATTAATGTCTTATTAATACTAATTTCTCCCAATTGACTGTAAGCTCCTGGAGGGCAGAAATAGTGTTTGATTCTTGCTATTGTATCCCTGAAGCTCAGGTATATATGATGTAGGAGCTCTATAAATATTTAGAATTACCTTTACAAGCATGAGGGTGTTCATAGAAGTGTCAGTAGAAGATAATAATAAAGCAAAGTCATGAGAAAAATAAAATGTGCCAAACTTGACTTGTATTAAAAATAGTGTTAGAAACCAATAACTTACAAGCAATAAGAACACATTAGCAGCACAAAGTAAGATTTATTTCTATTTCTTCTTCAATAGTATCTACTTGCTTGTCTTACTTGTATAGTTTATGGGAAGGGAGGGCTTGGAAAAAATGAAACCCAATGTTTTAAAAGAAAAGTTAAATTTTTAAAAATTGCAACGTTTATCTATGTTTTTTCTCTAAAAAAGTTAATTATTGAGATCCTTAAATCAACAGCTATATTAATCACAGTCTTGTCAAATGTCTTACAAAATGCACAGCCAAGTGAAAAAGTCTGCATTGCTATACTTTGCTTATCTGTTACATTTCCCAGGGTGTTGTCAAAATCTGTGCCCATGAGGATGTGTCTCCTCGGGAAACCATGTAGTATGCCAGTAAAAAGATGGAGCACTGAGGTTCTGCTCACTGGGAACCACTGCAGTCCTCCCTCCCCTGCTCTGCCCAGAGCTGGCGTTTGCCTTGATCACCCCAGAAAGGAGGACACAGCTGGGGTTCTTTCTCTGCGTTTATATCATTATCTGGCAAAGCCCTTAAGCTGAGGGGGTAAAAATGCTCAAACTACTGTGAAGACTCCATTCCCATTAGTTTTCTGTGTCAATAACGTATTGTATTATTTCTTTTATTCTTTTGCCTCACCTGAAAGGCTCAGCAAAAGTCCTGTGCTACTGTGTGATGAGTAAACAGAGAAAAATAAGGAATTGATATTATTTAGGAAATTGGTTGGAAGAAAAGCTTCTCACTGAAGTTCACTTATTTCAGTCAACAGAATTTTAGAAAATACTTATTTCACTTATTCATGGCCCTAAATCTAAACTTGAAAAGACAGCATTAAAAGTTAAAGCATATGTGAGTTGTATTTTATAGCAAAGATGCAAAACCGTAAGTGAAATGTTAGCAAGTAAATCTAGTAGTGTGTTAAAAGGACAAAGCACAAGATCAGGTATTGTTTATTCTAGGAGTTCTAGAACAGTTGAAGATTAGGAAAGTAGGCAATAGGAAAAAATGTATTGATAGATGCCAAAAACACAATTGGCAAATTAAATATCTAGATTTGATTAAATCTCTTAGTAAACTAGAAATTAAATGATGTAATTTTTAAAGGTCTGTCTTAAGCCGATGGGCAACATATTTAGCAATTATATTAAGAGAAACGTTACCATCACAGGTTAGAAAAAAGGTGCTTATGATCATGAGTTTTAATTAACTAGTTCTAAAAGATCTAATAAAAAAGTAAAGGACACAGACGCTAGATGTAAGATTAAAGATGACAATGATTTATAGATTATGCCATTATCTGAGGAAAACCTGAGAAAAAATAACAGAAAAATCGTTAGAACTTCAATTGAATTGCGGGACTTATTAAGATAGCTAGTTTCAAAATAACCATTAAAAAATCAATAGCCTTCTAGTACACTAATAATAATCCATTAGAAAAAAAAAAAAGCCAAGGGGAAATATTGTATTTTCATTAGCAACCAAAAATGTTAAATTTATATTTATAATTTATATACAACCTATGTAGTAATATATATTAGCTTCTATATTATGTATTATGCAATATATAACAAAACTTTTTAAAAAATGTGTGGGATCTATAGAAGAAAAATGTAAAAACCTATAAAGCATGTTAAAAGTTTGACTACATGGACTATGCGTCATGTTCATACACTGAAAAAAACTTGATATGCTAATAATTCTTTCCAAAGCTAATTTCTAAATTTAATGCATCTATTGTATTTCCAGTAAAAATTTCAACATGACTTATCCATAGGGGTATTTTAGATTATGAATCCAGAATTTATCAGGAAGCATATATGCATGTTGATACGATTAAAGAAATTGTCAACAAAGTAGATAGATCAGAGAAAGCCTAAACATAAATAAAATTCATCGTAGGACAAAGTAATATTTCAAATCTGTAGGGAAATGATCAATCAATAAATGGTGTTTAAACAATAGGATAAACTTATATGGCATTTAAAAAAGAGGTAATCTAATTATATTAAATCATTGGAGTGGAATATTAAATAAGAACTTCTAAATTATGAAAGTATAGTAAATGAAATTATTTATGCATATTTGTCTACTTTTGAGCTGAGGAAGTCTTTTTAAGCATAATAACAAAGGGAGAAAGCACGAAAGAAAAGGCAGATAGACATAACAACATAAAATAATATAAAATAATCACTGAAAAAGAAATGAACATTTTAACCTGAAATATAAAAACTTTTTGCCTCACATACCAGTCAAAAGGTTATAGCCTTTAATACAGCCTCAACATGTAGTTTCTTCAATTCAATATGGAATTTAAAAAGTAAGATTTAAATTTAAAACTCTATTAATTCACAAATACAAAGGAATAACAAATATATTAAAATATACTCACTAGTAAGAAATGCAAACATAACTAACATTTTAATCTTTTAAATTGAAAAAGGTTTTTGTAAAATTGTTAGAATATGGATAAAGGAACACTCCAATATGTTGGCTCTATATATTCTGATTCATGCTGCAAGTTACTAAAGCTTTCTGAAGAGTGACTTAACAGAATGAAGCAAAAGGCTTAAGATGGCTAATACTCTGAACAAACAACTTTTCTTCTAAGAACTTATCCTAATAATCATCCATGTGTGCTAGTTTTGCTAAAACATATTGATGACAAATTATATATTGTAGCAAAATCTCAAAACATCCCCAGGGTTTAAGCATGAAGGATTATTTAAATTATGATACTTTGTAACCACTTGGCATGATCTTATAGAATAAAGTTTATTACATAAAATATTTCTTACTCTATTACGTAAAACAAAAATAAAATTGTATATGCTGTAGGACTATAATTATGAAGATTCTATGCATAGAAAGAAAGTCTTGGGCTGGGCACAGTAGCTCATGCCTGTAATTCTAGCAGTTTGGGAGGCTGAGGTGGGCGGATCCTGAGGTCAAGAGATCAACACCATTCTGTCTAACATGGTGAAACTCTGTCTCTACTAAAAACACAAAAATTAGCTGGGTGTGGTGGCTCGCACCTGTAATTCCAGCTACTCAGGAGGCTGAGGCAGGAGAATTGCTTGAACCTGGGAGGCGGAGATTGCAGTGAGCTGAGATCATGCCATTGCACTCCACCCCGGGCAACAGAGCAAGACTCTGTCTCAAAAAAAAAAAAAAAAAAAAAAAAAAAAAGAAAAAGAAAAAGAAAGTCTTGGCTTGAAATAATTCCTAAGATTTGACAATAGTGGTGCTTGGGCAGCGAGATTAGTGTTGATTTTACATTTATTTTTCTTCAAAGTATTTTTTTGTAAGTTGCTAATTCTCTTTAATATGTAATATTTTATGATTTATTTATAATTTAACTATATTAAACTATAATTTAAACTAAAATGTGATCAGAAAAACATTGGAGTTGTGCAGGTAATATTCAACAGCAAGTTATTTTTCTTAAAAAAAGAAAAAAAGGTGCCTTAAGTTCTTACCTAAATGAACAGCCTCAAGAATCCTTTCAGGATCCTTCTGGACTCATCTGCTTAATCAGAATGTTAGTAATTTGCATTTTTTCTATTGCTGTACTCATCAACTGTTTTATATACAGCAGTTTTTGTTTTCATCTGTTTCATCTCCATTTTTCAGTCACTGACATTTATTGAAGCTGTGCTATTTTCAAAATGCTGAGGAAGGATTGGGAGGAAATGAAGCAAGGAATTTTTATCCAGGTGTAGATGGAAAAAAAGAAAGGAAAGATGCAGACAAAGAAAAAAGGATGGAAGCTTCCAGATGATGTGTGGGTCCAGACAGACCCTGGCAGAAAGCCCAGCTCTTGGAAAACTGGCCCTCACCCCAGGATTTGTAAACAGCACAAATTCATTGATGAAGATGCAGGAGAGGTGAAGAATCTGCTTTGGCCATCTCAGCAGCACTGCCCTGCTGTCCTTAACCCCAACCCACTGGACTGGCTGAGAATATATTCTACAGTCCCTTCTTAATATCCTTCCAGGTTGTAAAGATATTATATATTTATCAAGACAATTAGTGACTTATAAGAAATCTGAAGAAGACGGAAGCAAATACCCAAACACATGCAGAATTCACTAGCACCTCAGGGCAAAGGTAATTCCACCTGTGACAGGAAAAGGTCTTTCAATAGCAGTTTGACAGCTTGTGGTGACAGACCGCTCCCTTGCCCGCCCGCCAGTATCCTCCAGCAGATCCCTTGGTGGATACCTGGGACTATTTTTTATCTTCCTAGTTTATGTTTGAAGAGCCCAGCTAAGTTGTTGAGCTAACTCGTATTTCAAGCTCAGGGCTGCATTCATTTTGGTTCCCATCACGAATTCTAAAGGCATTTGAATGTTCCCCTTGGCTCGCTGGGACTATTTAGAAGAGTATCTCAGTTGTTTGTAGGGTTTTCTTTTGTTTAAACATTTTCAGAGTCAGACAAATTCTTTTATGAAAACATATTAACTATTCAAGTGGATGTTTCTCCACAGTAAAATAAAATTAGTAAATCATACAAAGTGGATATTTAAGCTGATGCTCATAATCTCCTCACATGCCACTCAATGTGCACATGAGGGTTTTAAAAATTAGCATCTCAATTATATTCTATGATAGAGAGAACAGAGGTGTTGCTAGCATGACTGCTCAGCACCCTCCCCTCATGAGTTCAGGCAGCTGTGTGATTTGTGAAGGTGGCTGCCCATCAGTCCATCTGTGGCTTAGGGCACTGGGCTGAACTGTAAAGGCAGAGTATCACTGCAGATTATTTTTTATTATCTGAAATAATGGCAATAAAGTGGAAGGGAAAGTGAAGAAACCCAGCAGTCCTAGAGCTATGAAAAAGCCATAAGGCTCTGGCCTGAAGGAGAAACCCAGTTAATCTAAAGAAGGAATCTCTAATCATCCAGTTGAAGGATTCAAGGGTACTAGGTGGTTTTCAGGCTCCAGGAAGAAGGTCCCTGCCACTGATGACCTCATGCCAAAGACAAGAAAGCTGCTATGTAGACCTTCTTTTTATAAGAGTACAGGTTGGAACCATACTGAGAGCCTGGTTTTGTTAAACCCAACACATACTATCCTATTTTTGATGATTTATGTGGCTAAATAGGATATACCCAGAAAAAATCTGGCACATATTTTTCATGATCTCAAAATCTCAAAAAGGCAACTTCAGGACAAGGTCTTGTGGTGATTCTTTTTTTTTTTTGGTCATTTTTTTTCATGTCAATAGAAAGGTAAAACGAAGGATGTAGTTAACTTTGATAGGGTAGATAAAGGACGCAAACTAGGGGTGGGGTGAGGCGGTGCATGATTCCATCTGTGTGAATCAGTTAAGGATTTACACTGGAACTACAAAACTTCCATTCCAGTGGAAAAGCATGAGTGGACTCTGTAGGCACCAGGCAGGCAGAGCTCCACCGTGAGAGGGGCTCAGGTATTGGGATGCAGCTCTGGGCAAGACCCCTGTGAGGCATAGCCAGATTTGGGTCTTCAACTAAACCCCTGATTCCAGAACCTTGGCTGCCTCTTACAGAGAAGATGATTCTGCCACTTTTGTTTGTATGACTTCGTAACTCTAAGAAGACATTTTAAAAAAGTAAGTAGGCAATAAAGAAATGGTACTTCTACGTAAGTAGTGCATGTGTAGTAGTGAGTTCTGTGATCGATACACGTTCCTTTGTATGTGATTTGCTTTTAAGATGTTGGAAATGAGAATCTGATATATTAGAGAATTTGACTTACAAGATTTGCAATTTTAATTGTAACACCTAGGAGGATTTAACGAATTAATTTTGTAGTCAATGTTTGGATGCTCAGGAGAACCTGAATTTATCCGTTTAATTCTCAGGAGGTTGAAATGCTTTAAGATAATTTGTATGCTAAATTTAGAAGTTTTGATTTATTAGTCTTACAAGAGCTAAGTAAGTCCTGTGAAAGATTTTGTTTCTTCTGTTTGTAAGTCTTCCTGTTAGGGATTTTAAGATTTTAACAAAGCCAGATGTATCAAATTTGTGAATATAGTTTGAAATGCTTAGAGGAATTTAATTAATCAAGTTTATAAATACTGTTTACATTTTAAAAGATTATTTGATTTGTTAAGCTTATAAAAATTGTGACTAACAAAAATATGTGAGGTTGACTTGATTAAGTTTGAAAATTGTGTTCAAATATTTAGTTGGAAGCATTCTGTCTCATGTTTAACAATTTATTGAGCTTTAGTCAAAGAACAAAGGCAAATGACTGTTTCATACTTTAACACACACAAACTAGATTTATAAGAAAACTTCCATGATTTATAAAATATGTTCAAAGGCTAAAAAACACTGTAACTTCAACAAATTGAATATCAGTTAAAACTTACGCAGCTGTAAGAGTTTTTTGCAATGAACGCATTCTCATTCAGATATTAAACAATGATGCTCACTCCATATAAGGGTGGTGACTTTGCGACATAAAGGATTGGAAATGAATGTTTAGGGGATGGTATAAAAGAAAACATTTGGGTTTTCTGGACCATGATATACAACTGGTAGATTGTGTGTACATTTCCAAAGATGGAAAGAATGCTGAAAAGCATTTAGCAAGAGATTTGCTGACCCAGTCAGGACAGTTTTAAACTACCATCTTTAGGGGGAAGAACATAAGTGTTTACCCTGTAGCTATTGTACTTGATGTAAAAGGAATCCAGGAGGAGGCTGAGACAAGAATGGACTTGTATAATGGATACGATTGTTTGTCACAGTTTACTAGAGAGCATAATATTAATTACTATTAACTGATATTTTAGAGGACGTCAGGCAATAAGTTAGAGGCTTTTCAAATCTTTCCCTCTCTCCTTGCAACAGTATTCTACAAGGTAAGTTTCATTATATCCATTTTATCAGTTGAGGAAACTGGGGGCCCAGATAGGTTAAATACCTTGCATATGTACACACAGTTAGTAAGTGGTAGAACCAGCACTGGAACCCATCACCTGGGTTCTTGCTTAACCATTCTACTGCCAAAGGCTAGGAGTAAGGTTATTAAAGGGCATGCTCATACAAAGGACATGAAAGGCACTCAACAGGGAATCCCAAATATTAAACATAGTGATAAAGCTGAATTGGAAAGTAGATTAAGAACTATACAAGAGAAGGGCAGGAGATGAGGCCTAGGGCTGCTTAGACAAGTTTCCTTGAGCAATTCATATGCTGCGTTAAAATGCATGCTGATGAGTATGCCTCCAGGCCATCATTAAAGCACCTCTTCATCCTTGGTACTCCTCATCCAGACAGCCTCATATTTCCCCTTCCACTGAGGTGGAATTGAAGTCTCTCAAGGTGGCAAGAGGGAAGTTTGGGGCAATGTAAGCCAGTTGCCCTGTCTGTCTCACATACATAGGACCTCACATGCACCACTGCATGCTGGAATTTTCCTGTGACTATGGTATTTTAATATGGTGTGAACAATCAGACAACTACTGTGGATGCAGGAGTTGGAGGGCTGGGTGGAGGGTAGGTTTCTGCTGGTTTCACCTCAGCAAGGACAAGTAAAGGGGAGAGTGCACCTGCTGCTAGTGGGGGGTGTTAGAGAAAACTCCAGGGGGTTGATAGCAGTTAGGCCAGGGAAGGGCCCATAAAATGGAGGAGGTGCTTATACTTTTCATCTCTCTGAGCTTCTGGTATGCCTGAGTAGACTGGAGGTAGGATGGAAGTGATAAGCACTTCCTCCAATTGGAAGTCTTTTCCTGGAGCACAATACCTGTTGAGGGTGGCAAGGTGTGGGTCAGGTGTCCTGTGGGGCTCAGTCAACTGGAGTGTGGAAGAGGTAAGTGTGAGTTAGAAGCCATGGTTATTCTAGAACAGGGGATTCTGAATCAAAAGCGTTCTATTTTGTAACAAACCTTTATGGTAAGCAGAAATTTGGCCCAGTTTTTCTTTTGCATCAAGGCATAGCATCATAAGTGTGCTGTACGGTCTGCCTGAGGCATGGGGTCTGGTTTTCAGATTTTGGCTGATGTGTGCAGAAGAGAAGCATGGTCAGTTTGCTCATGAAGCACACATTTTAATGAGTACCTACTCCGTGCCAGGCACTTGGATAGGTGCTGGGAACAGGAAACCAAATAAGGGATCCCTGTTTTCATGGAGCTTGCAGTCTAGTGAGCAGGGAGGTGTGGGAGAGATAGACAAGGTACAGACATTTGCAACACCATGGGATAAATGCTGTGGAAATATAAGGACACTTCAGCTAGACTTGCAGGTCAAGGGCAGCATCTTAGTATAAGCACTAAGCTAAGTCAAAGAGGACACAAGGTCACTAGGGAGGATGGCAGTCCAAGGTGTCTAGGTGGTCCTAGACAGAGTGATGGTAGTAAGGTAGCTCCGTTCTGGTCATCTCCTTTTAAGAGGACCATTAACAAATGGAAATAACCAGTAGAGACTAATGATGATGTAAAGTTGGAGGAACCGGGGACAGTTAACCAGAGTTGGGGATACTTCAAGATAAATAGAAGCTTAATATATTATCCTTATACTTATACTTACTGGAAAGCCTGCTACATGGAAGAGGTCTGAGACAAGTAGGAGCAGTCTAAAACCAAAGAGGCAGATTTCATTTTAAGGAAAGGAATACTTTTGTGATGATTTAATAATTTATTGAATTTAACAAATGGAAAAAACTGAGTAGAATATTTAAGCAGAGTTTGGTACTTTTATAATGGCCCTGTTTGGAAAGTTGTGGGGCTGAACTTTTATTTAGGTGGAATATTGTCAATTTTCCTCAAAATATTGCCTCTAATATTTTCTCTTGTGTGATAGGACTCTTACATTGCTTTTCTGCCTCCAATGACAGTTTTACTTAAATAAGTTATCATCCAAAAGCCACCAAGTGCAAGAACATGTAGGCAGATGTCTAAGGCACACAAAAGCAAATTGCATGGGTCTCCAAGCTGTGAGGGGGTGGAGAGTGGGAGGACAATGCTAAAAGAAATTGTTTCTAATCGCTCTTCCAGGTTGAAACAGAATCCTCATTGGCATCATGAGGATTAAATGAGATAATGGACTGGAGGGAACATAAATAAAAGGTATCATTATCAATTTTATTAACATAAAACTTCCTTTCTAGTTTCTAAATGATGGATATTAATAAATTATTATGAGTATTCCCAATCCAGCGTTCTTGAAATTAATTAAAAAACAAAACTCCACATTCATTTCCCTGTGCCTTGCTGCCCCTCTTCCTCTTTGTCCTTTTCCTCCTCTTCTTTCTCTTCATTCTCTTTCATTCTGTCTCCTCCTTCTCTTTTCTCTCCCCTCCCTCCTCTCTCCCCTATTGCCCTCCCTCTCCTTCTGCTTCTCTTTTTACCAGGAAGTCTTTCCTATATTCCCAAGGGTAGTTCTTTGCTCTAACTCTGCTCTCTCTGCATGGCATTGATTGCATTGGGTTATATGCTGTTTATGACCTTGTTACACTCCAGGGACTGAGATCACAATGGCAAAGTCACGTCTTACTGCCTCAGAATATGGCACACAGTAAGTGCTCAATAGTGGTTTGATGGATGGATGGATGGATGAGTGAGGAGAAAGGCCATTCCCTTCACTGCCATCTAATTTTATTTCCTCTTACCATTCTGTGCTGATACTGTCTCTTTGATCCCTAGCTTTTCATTCTCTCCCACCTCACTTCTCAAGTTTCTTTTCAGGTATTCCAACTAATCATTATACTTTAGCATTAAATTCAACATAGAGTATTCTCATTTTCTTCCAAGCAACTCCTCAATTCATTCCCTGATTCACCTGTGAATTCACTTCAGTTGAATCAGTCTGTCATTGACCCGAGGCACTTTGCAACATTTGACTTCCATGCTTCTGTCATACAGCTTCTTCTACCTGAAATGTCATCTCTTTTTTTTTATCATCTTCTCTAAAAATCTTATCTAATCATCAAGGCCCAACTCAATTGCCCTGTCTTGAGGTCTTCCTTGATCTTTCGTCACTGCTGGGCAAGATGTCCCTCCTCTTGTCTCCTATAGAATATAACTGTACAACCCATATTAAACATTTTACTTAATACCTTATATTTTAGTTACCTCTAAATCAGTCTTATTTGCCCTCATATATAGCCCTTTGAGGGAAGAAACAAGGCTGTGAGTTAGGAAACATCACCTTACCTTGATGGCATCAACTCTGAATAGCTTTGTCTAAGTTTGATGGTGTTTCTGTCTCATGATCCTCATTCTAATTCAGCAACAATAATAGTAACAGCGTCTTGTGCTTTTACTACGTGCTTTTATGTTGAGAATTATTCTTTATTTGCGTCGAATTCAAACTATGATTTCTTCCAGTTTCTTTAAAAAGTAACACCCTTGACCATTCAGGACACTGCAGGCTCCCAGGAGTCGGGAGAGAGTGTGGCGAGTGTAATGGAGCAGCTTCAGAGAGGAGGTGGGCATTGAACCTCCTGAGGAAAGGTCCTGAAATCTAAATGACCCATCTGAGAATTAACAAACTCCATTTTGATCCACATCAGTGCTGACATTGGAAAAGACAGGGCTAGTTGTGGCCAATGAGCTTCTAGTGAACGGCCATTCACAGCATTACAGCAGTGCATGGTAATGGGTTTCCAGGGATATCTGAATTAGTGCAAAGGATCCTGGAATTTAATTCCCCCTCCAGGTGGGGTGAGGAAAGACTGTTCTGAGATAAACAATGAGATTGCAGTTCAGCCAACAAGGTAAAGTTCAAGGACAGACTGCAGGTCTAATAGAGACCTGGAAAGCAGGATATTTAAATCGGTAGCTGAGTATGGCTGCGACAGAGTGTATAGAACCAGAGTTCAGTGGACAAAATTTTTGTGATTTATGCATGTTTTTGTTCTAGGTTCCTCTTTTACATTATCAGCTCTCCCAGAGAGCTCAATGCCTCTTTTGCCTTCAATCATTACTCTCTCTGGGTAACTATATGTTTTGGTCTCAGAGAGACCATCTCTATTTGGAGTCTGAGTGAGCAACTGTTACCTTTCATTTTGCTGAAATTATACTTGCCCTACCAGGTAGACAAGCAGTGATACCAGGTCAGTGCTTGTCTGAACCTCCCTGTTGCTCCTGTTGTTATGTGCACGGTTTCAAATTAGGTTATCTGCTGCCTATTACCTAGTTCCCTGCAGGGCTTAGGGATTGCCTCCCTTCCTCTATTCCCTTCTTAGATTCTGCTCCACAGTACTTGCCAGAGCATCATAATAGAACCAGTAATTGTCACCAACTCCTGAAAACGGGGGCTAGGGGAATGAGGACATGGGGTGGGGGAGTCATCACCTCTCTGTGTCCCCCATTTTCAAATTTCATGAAACATCACACATACCTTTTAGTTTTATAGTTGTAAAGAATTTTTAAATTCTAAGAGAAATTATAGTTTCAGTAGCTAAAATCCCTGATATTTGTTGGAGTTTACATAGAGGTAAACCTGATCTTATTTAGCTATACTTGTCTCTAAAACATTTTTAAATTCTAGGTAACCACTACCTTCAAAAAACTAAAATTCTTTCTAACGGAGATATTTCTTCCCTCCTCTCCTCTCCTATCCCCTTCCCATTTCCCGCTTTTCTTCCCTCTCCTCTCCTTCTCCTCTCTTCCTGTCCTTTCCCCCCTCCCTTTATTCCCTTCCCTGCCCCTATCCCACCATTTGTAGAAAGACTACAGGAAACATTTAAATTAGTATTGCAATCTGCAGCTGAAGTTTTTTCTCTGCATATATCTTGGTTCTAACAGGGAATTTGGCAAAGTTAGTTTGACCCAACGATTCCTTTAAAAATCCTTTAAAATGAGAAGATATAGCTTTTTAAAAAATTCATTTTATTTGATATAGTAATTCTACTTATTGGGATCTATCCTAAGAAAATAATTTAGAAGGCAAAACAAAGTTATCACATATAAATATTTCTTAGATTATTAATTATAATCACAAAAATCTAGAAATGAACTAAATACACAATAGTAGAGAAATGACTACATAAATAATAATAGCATATTCACATAATAGAATAGTATGAAGCCATTAAGATTATGTTTCTGAAAACTTTTGAATAACACAGGAAGGTGTTATTAATGTCTTTCATTAATACCAATGGAAAAATGTAGGCTAAAAAATTATATAGAATCTAACCTCAATTATGTAGTGTAATAGTCATAAAAGAGAAATTCAAATATTAGCAGGTGTTGTTTGTGGTCGGTTAGGTAAGGGGGATTGGATTTTTCTGCTCTTCATATTTCCCAAGTCTTCTGCAGTGAACAGGTTTAATTTTACAATCAGGAAAACCACATTGCTGTTATTTTTAAAGACTTGATTCAAAGGTTGTCTGTTAAAAATTCAAGGAATATACAAACAGCTGATTTAATATTTCCTCTTAGTCTGCATTTCCATGCTGGAGAAAGGAGAGATAATTTACGGGGAGAGGACTTAAATCCTCCTTTCTTTCCAGGAGAGAATGGATGACCACACATGTAGGAAATACATTCACTGGAAGGCCTGAGGGGATGAGTTTATAGTGTGCTCACCAGGCTAAGCAAGGAAAAACAGAAAGAGCACTTGGCAGACATGGAGACAGAGACCTGAAGTCTCATCCCTAATTCTACCTTGAACTCTAATCTTAGGCATGCCATTGATAACCTCCCTGGGCTGTATCTATATGTTGGAAACATGGTGACATTCCCTGTTGCTGTCATTTCCTAAAGCTCTGGCATCTGAGAACTTTTGATCTCACTGAGCAGGTATCACAGAGGGTCAGGTCTCTGCGACGGTTTACTTGGAGAAAAACAACAATGGAGCTGAAATCTGGCTCCCTGCCCAATCCGCTGTGCGGACTCTGACTCTTATCCCCACCCCTAACCTTCTAAGTTCCAGAGGAAAGATCAGGGCTGCAGAACATGTTTCTGTGTAAGCCAAAAGGAGAGAGCTGTCTGCTGGTGCTCCATCAGCTACTGAAAGCTCCAGCTGACACTGACTGACAGGTCTTCCTAGAGTTTGTGCAAAGCCCCAGTGCAGAAAAAACAAACAACCCCCTCCCCAAAAAAACTTCCCCCCTAATTTAGGGGGCATCAAGAGAGTGTGTGAAAGGCTGAAACAGCATCAGGTTTCACTACCCAGATATTCACTTATATATCATGCTATTGACTTTTTTAAGTTTAAGGAAGTTGTCATGAGATTAAAGGAGCATGTGAACGCAGAAAGATTTACAAGTGTACCTCACTTTCAGCAAACTGAATATCTGAAAATCAGTGTAGTACAAAAGATAAATTTGCAAAATAATTCATTTCACTCCCACTTTGAGTAATTGGTTTACCATCTACATTTAAAACATACACTGATTTTCCACAATCTGTTTTACATAAAACATAGTAAGCACATAGGAACTGCATATAGAGAGATGTACATGGAACTAGCAAATCAGTATTAGGACACCACTGCAAAGGATGGAAATGAAGATTGCCCTGATTTTAAAAGTGTTCATTGACTACAGGAGCTAAAAAAGGCTTCTAATAAATTGCAAGTTATAAACAATCTTTATGCAAAGAGGGTTAATAGTTTGGAATTTTTTTTCTGGAAGTTTTGTCTTAGCTCCTTCTTTGAGTTTCTCACATTCAGTTTTCTCAGGAAGGACATCAAAAGAATCCATTTTAAAATCACAGCGGTAGGTGTTTTAAACACACTTTCACATCCCAGGTAAACATTTAACACCTGTGCACACATAGACATACACATTGGAGACCTAAGATACTCACAAAGGAGACAATACCAATAGAGCTGTGCTACAATAACCAATTTTCCATCATGTTACCTGAAGAGCCATTTATTCCAGAATACCAGCCCCAGTGTTTGAAATGCCAACCTTTTCACTTTCAATCAGCTTCGGGAACCCTAACCTGTTGGTTGCAAGAACGGAAGAGCTCTCAAATGCCTTTGCCAAGCATGTTTCTCTGTGGATAGAGACAGGCTAAATACATAACTTTTACATTGTAGGAGAAATTTAGAACACCTCTTGGGTAAGTTCCCTGGATCCCTATCTGTGGAGTTTCTTAAGGATAGCATAGTTGTCTCTCATTCCTGAATGAGAATTCCTAGCATTATAGAGTAAACTGAATTAGAATTCTGAGTATCTTATAACACTGATGAAATGCAATTTCACATTAAAAAAAAAAACAACAACAAAAAAACCAACCAACCAACCAACCAAACAACAACAACAAAAAACTGGAGAGTTGCAGTGGGAGCAGAAAGTTCTAGAATCCTCTAGGTGTACTTAAAACATGAAGGCAACAAGAGGCTGTCTGACAGAATAATAGGCCGGGAGGAATTTACAAAGCCCCATCCAGGGTCTAGTCCTTGGACCAAGCCCTAGGTATTGTTTGCAGCCTGCAAGGGTAAAGGGGAGAAGGAATATATGAAAAGGAGCAAAGCAGAAGTTGAAAGTGTCAGGAAGATGAGTGGAGAAGAGATGAAGAAAGGGGAGTTAAATGAAGAAAAGGGGGATGTGTGTTGAAAGGAAGAGAGATTAGTGATGGGTAAAAAAGAGGAGAAAAAAATGTTAAAATAGATAAGATGAAGTTCCCATCAACAACTGACTCAGTTGATAACAGCAAAAAATCCCTCAGAGCATGGGTGGCCAACCTTCCCCTTGACCCATACCCCATCCAGCCCCAAACCTCATAGCAATGCCATGGTTCTCTATGAGCACTTTCTCGCCTTTTCACAAAGGCTAATCTCACCTATCAAAGGCCACAGCCGTCATGGAGTAGATACTGGCGAAGACAGCAGCGATGGGGAAGAAGTTGTGGAACTTGCAGTAGAACAGGCCGTAGTACCATTCGTTGTGGACAGCATAGGTGAAGTTCACCACTGTATTGAATGCAGCCATGGAGGCCTCCGCGAAGGCCAGGTTCACCAGAAAATAATTGGTCACTGTCCTCATTCTTTTGTGGGCTAAGATGATCCACATCACTACCACGTTGCCCACCACAGAGGTCACCACAATGACCGTATAGGCAGCTGCCCAAAGGACAATTTGCCAGGCTGGTTGCACGAACTGATTGGGTTCCGAGGTGTTAGTGGAGATGTTTGCGGAGAGGTCTGAGTCCACCGGGAGGACGTTATCCATTTCGAAGCTAGGCGGTAAAACCTTACTATCTGTACACAACCCCCCTCTGTAGCAGAGTCCTGTGGCTGGCACCTGGGGCTCAGGGTCCTGCTGAAGTCGGACAGGAGGGTGGGAGGCTCTTTCTGGGCAGCACTCTTTTTGAAAGCTGAACTGGCGCTTAGAATATAAACGCTTCTGGATGCGCTGCCTGCCTGCCCGCGGTGGCTCTGAATTCCTCCACTTTCAAGCTGCAGGAGGCATTTGAGTTCAGAAGTCTGGAGACAGCATCTCTCTTGCGTTAAACTGAAAAAGGGAAAGAAATTCCACCGGTCATGGTTCTAAGAAGCAAGAGATCCCTGCCTTTATGATTTATGCACCTGCTGCTCCCTGCAACTCCTATTTCCCCTTCCTCCGCCGGGAAAGGCAAAGCCCTGTGCTACGTGAGGACTTAGGAGCGAAGTGGGGGCCCATTGCAGCGCGACCTGTCAAAGTTCTGAGCCTATGGTCAGGATTCTGGAGCTCCGTGTCCAGCTGAAGATTTTTCCTTCGCTTTTGCTGCCGCTGCCGCCGCCTGCAGTTTCGCGGGCACCTCTCGGTTCGGGTTGCTCAGCTCGGCAGTTAGCTGCGCACGAGGCTTTTATAACCCGCTGCAGAGACGTCACTGGGAAGGGGCAGTACCTGGGCTGCGTACTCGCCAGTCCCGGTGCGCAGCGCGGCAGCTGCGCCAGCTGTTGACAACTGTCTCATTCCACCGCCCCAGCTACCACGCCTTTTGCTGCTAGCTACTTGCCGTGGGAGTCTGCGAGCCGGGAGCCCCACGCACTCCGCGAGGGGGCAGTAGGTGGCTTGGAAGTAACTGAGACACATGTGGTCCGCAGCTGGAATCGGCGTTTCACTAGGGGTGCTGGGAGGAAGGAAAGATTTGGGAAACAGCTGGAGTGCAGGACAATCAGCTTCCAGGGAGGGAAGCCCAGAGCCCTGCGACAGCTCTGCAGAGGCGGCCTGCCTGTGGCAATGGGAAACGGGCAAGCGTGGGGGCGATGTGCCAGCGCCGCGCGCCGGGCCGCGCTCCAGCTACCGAGAAACCCGACGCGACTCCCTGGTCCAGGTGTCCCGAAAACAACTTTCCTGAGACTGTGTTTAGGAAACACCCCCACAAATTATCTAGCTCCATTTCCTGGAGAGCTGATTCACCTGGGAAGTGACGGACTCTAAGCTTTGAGGACACTTTCCTCAGCCACCCTGTTGACTGGGCCCCTCGTTCCAGGAGAAACTCCATTGGAGCCCTCCACCTGACCCCTGTGGATGAGCCTCTGCTCAAGCACTGGGGACAGGGCTGAGCTCCCTGCGAAGCTTGGTAAGTGCAGAAGCCACACTCACAGGCAGCTTGCCGCTCAGACGCGCGGCTCTGGGCTCTCCGCCAGCACCCACTGCGGCGCTGCGTTTGCCTCCCGGGGACCTGGCAGCCTCCGCCTCCGCGCCTGCCAAGCCTGCAGGCCAGAGCCGGGCCCGAGGTGGCATCGGTGGTGCTTCTGCCTGTTCCCCTTCCAGGTTTGCCTAGGGGCTGGAGGACGGGTCAGCCCGCCTTCTCTCCCCACCTCCATCCTGCCCTGCCCTCTCGTGACTTTGAGGCCTCGTATCCCAGTCCAAGACCATTTCAAACGGTAGAACTGGTGCCAGACACTTGGAGGAGGCAGGGGAAAGACTCGCCAGTCCGTATGAACCCTTTTGCAGAAGCCAAGATGGAATGAGCTCCGCAGCGTGTTCCCGCCAGACTGCTGCAGGCCTTTCGAGTTCCGCAGAAAACTGAACCCCGGGAGTCCTCAGGGCGCCATCTACCCCTGTGCCCTGCCCCCTCCTTTCACTGCGGGGACTCGCAGCTGTGGGACGCGAGCGCGGACCGGCAGTAAACACTTGCCGCAGGTTGGAGTTGGCTCCGGCCCGCGCCCGCCCGGGAGCGGCGTTTACGCATCCGTACCGCTAGCGCTCAAACCGTCTCTTGGGAAGCGCTTTAAGGCTGGGAAATGTACCGCACCCTTATGCTGGGCAAAAATTGGATCCCACGCCGGGGAGGGGAATCTGCTGGTTCACTCTGTTTTTTTCGGAGCCTGGGATTTTAGCGTATATAGGAACCGCACATTGCTTTGCCAGGTTCTCCCACGCACCCGTAAACACTGCATAGAAAACTCCAGAGATGCTTTGAAGAGAGCAGCGTACCTTTATTTAGAGCGGCTGCGCAGGAGGGCTTTGTGGAAGGGAATGCCTCCTCCACCTTGGATCTCTCCTTGAGGCTTCCACCGTCTCAAAGAGCTGACAGAGAGAGGGAGGAGAAGGGAGAGGGAAGGGGATGCGGGGGGAGAGAGAGGTTGGCAGGGGGGAGGGGAAAGCTTCTCTATCTTTAATTTTCCTTCTAAGCTGTTTAAAATTATCTTTTCTTCTTTCTACCTGTCCAATAGAGCCAGGCTGACGTTTTCAAAAGGAACTTTACTCAGTGGTTAGGGGAGAACAAGAAAGCTAATTGAATAAAATCTAAATATGTAATATGTAATAAGAGCTAAATATAAAATGAATATGAAATAGCTAAAAAGTAAACATTAATCCATTTATCCTCCATTAGTACAGCAAGTTGATATTTTGAAGCAGGTACTGTGCTGGGCACTGGGGCTGGGGATGAACGAGCACTTACAGGATGGTGAAGGAGAAAGGAGAAGCAATTAACTATACAAAACGGGCGGTATTGTGATAACCAAAGGTATTAAGCCCTGAGTGAGAAGAGAAGAGGGAGGCCACCTAACCTAAACAATGAGGGGTATCCGTACAGATGGAAGAAAATCTCATCCATGAAGAAGCGTGAAGAATGAGTTAGGATGGGAAGAGGTTGAGGGTGGAAAAAAGGCGAATATTTCAGGCAGAAGTTTTATAAATCAAACCTCGTCACTCTGCTTAAAGTCCCACAATGACTGCCCGCCTGTCAGCCTGCCAGCACGGGGTGGTATCAGGGGTTCTTCTCCCTGCTCACCTTCCAGGTTTGCATAGGGACTGCAACGCAGGTCAGCCCGCCTTCTCTCCCTGCCTCCATCCTGCCTAGCCCTTGGCTAACTTTGAGGCTACGTATGCCTGTCCAAGGCCACCTCGAATGGTGGAACTGGTGCCAGGCACTGGGACACCTACATTCCTTGCACTGGCCTTCAACTCTGGTGTGTTGATGAGTCTGGCTTGGAGTTGCTTTTCTTTCTACTCTGGGATTTTCATGGCTGGTAGCCATCTTAGGAATCCATATGACTGCTAAAGTTAGTTTCTCTTCTAAAAAAAAAAAAAAAGCATATTCATGATGGGTTCACAATTGAAGGAAAAAAAGCCTCAGCTATACAGTAGCAGAAGTTGTTTTTGGTTCATACCCATGATATGAGGAGACACCTTATTTAGCATCACCCATCTATAAAGTAATGAATTTTCCCTCTGCAACTTTGTACAAATGTATAGATAAAATTCTGCACATGCTATTTCCCTCCAAGAGCTGATATTCTTGTTTTCTTATCCTTTTCCCCCCTTGGTTCCTCTTTTCACTGAACATCTTCCTTGACACTCAACACAGGATCACCTGTCTTAAAGTAAACCATCTTAAAGTAAACCCTGTTGACAGTGTAGGATAAATCCTTCCTTATTCATCCAGACTCTTTAATACTATCTAGATGGAAATACAAACATACATAATATTCACACATGTAAATGCAAATATAGGGCTTTCATTGTCTGTATTTTGTTTTTCCCACTCTAAACTTTGCCCAACTGTTTCAGAGTCAACAGGTACAGATTTAACTCATTTTTCAGTGGCTAAATATTACTTCTATGTTATGGATACACCATAATTTATATATTCAATCCCCTATTCATTAAAATTAACTTTGTTTCCAGTTTTTGTCACTAAAGGCAATGTAACAATAAACATTCTCTGCATCTTGGTGTTTTCTTTCTATGGGGGTAGATTCAAAGTGGAATTGCTGGGAAGTAGATTATATTTATATTCCTATGCATATATGTATATATGTTGTGAGTTTCTATTTATGTTTGTTTATTTTTTAAAAGTTTTAAAGTTTTGTTTCTTTGAATTATTTACTATATTTTGTACAAATAACTAAGAGTCTATACCAACTTCATATATTACATTTTAAAGTAAAAACATGAATTATTTGCAATTTGCCCATATATTTGCACATACACAGATACCAGCATGGTTTTTAAAAGACTTTTATTTTGGGTTCAGGAGTAACATGTGCAGGTTTGTTATATAGATAAACTGTGGGTCACAGGGGTTTGGTGGACAGGTTATTCTGTCACCCGGGTAATAAGCATAGTACCTGATGGGTAGTTTTTTGATCCTCACCCTCCTCCCGCCCTCCATCTACAAGTAGGCCCTAGTGTCTGTTGTCCTTTCTATGTGTCCATATGTACTCAGCGTTTAGCTCTCACTTCTAAGTGAGAATATGCAGTATTTTGTTTTCTGTTCCTGCTTCAGTTTGCTTAGAATAATGGCCTCTATGTTGCTGCAAAGGACATGATCTTGTTCTTTTTTATGGCCGTGTAGTATTCCATTTACATGTATATATACACCACATTTATATATGTGGTACATACACAAATACGTGCCACATTTTCTTTATGCAATGTACAATTCATGGGCATTTAGGTTGATTCCATGTCTTCTCTATTGTGAATAGTTGCTGCAATAAACATATCAGGGCATGTGTCTTTGTGGTAGAACAATTTACATCCCTTTGGATATATACCCTATAATGAGATTGCTGGGTCAAATGGTAATTCTGTTTTAAGTTCTTTGAGAAATTGCTGCACTGCTTTCTACAATGGCTGAACTAATTTACATTCCCACCAGCAGTATACAAGTGTTCCCTTTTCTCTGAAACCTTACCAGCATCTGTTACTTTTTGACTTTTTAATAATAGCCATTCTGACTGATATGGGATGGTATCTCACTGAAGTTTTGATATGCATTTCTCTAATAATTAGTGATAGTGAGCAATTTTTCATATGCTTGTTGGCCATGGGTATGTCTTCTTTTGAAAAGTGTTCATGTCTTTTGCTTACTTTTTAATGAGGTTTATTTTTTGCCTGTTAATTTAAGTTCTTTACAGATTCTGGATATTAGACCTTTGTTAAATGCATAGTTTGCAAGTATTTTTTCCCATTCTATATGTTGTCCATTTGCTCTGTTGATAATTTCTTTTGCTGTGCAGAAGCTCTTTAGTTTAATTAGGTCCTATTTGTCAATTTTTGTTTGTGTTGCAATTGCTTTTGGCATCTTATCATGAAATCTTTGCCAGGGCCTAGGTGCAGAATGATATATCCTAGGTTATCTTCCAGGGTTTTTATAGTTTTACATTTAAGTCTTTAATATGTCTTGAGTTAATTTTTGGATATGGTATAAGGAAGTGGTTCAGTTTCAGCCTTCTGCATATGGTTAGCTAGTTATCCCAGCATCATTTATTTAATAGGAAGTTCTTTCTCCATTGCTTGCTTTTGTTGGCTTTGTCAAAGATCAGATAATTATAGGTGTATGACACTATTTCTGAACTCTCTATTCTGTTCTAATGGTCCCTGTGTCTGTTTTTGTACCAGTAGTATGCAGTTTTGATTACTGTAACCTTGTAGTATAGTTTGAAGTCAGATATGATGTCTCAAGGTTTGTTCATTTTGTTTAGAATTACCTTGGCTATTAAGGCTCTTTTTTGGTTGCACAGGAATTTTAAAATTGTTTTTCTAATTTTGTGAAGAATGTCATTGGTTGTTTGATAGGAATAACATTGAATCTGTAAATTGCTTTGGGTAGTTTGGCCATTTTAGCAATACTGATTCTTTGTATCTAAGAGCATGGAATGCTATTTCATTTGTTTGTGTCATCTCTGATTTCTTTGAGCAGTGTTTTGTGGTAGAGATTCTTGTTGTAGAGATCTTTCACTTCACTTGTTGGTTGTATTCCTAGGTATTTTATTCATTTTTTGGCATTCTTGATGAGACTGAATTCTTGATTTGGCTCTCAGCTTTGATGTGGTTGCTATACAGAAATGCTACTGATTTTGTACATTGATTTTGTATCCCAATACTTTGCTGAATTTATCAGATCTAGGTGCTTTTGGGCAGAGACCGTGGGGTTTTGTAGGTATCATCTGCAAGCAGAGATAGTTTGACTTCCTCTTTTCCTATTTGATTGTCTTCTATTTATTTCTCTTGCCTGATAGCTCTGGCTAGGACATTCAGTGCTGTTGTTGAATAGGAGTGGTAACATGGGGCATCTTTGCCTTGTTCCAGTTCTCTAAGGGGATGCTTCCAGTTTTTCCCCATTCAGAATGATACTGGCTGTGGGTTTGTCATAGATGCCTCTTACTGTTTTGAGGTATGTTCCTTCAATACCTAGTTTGCTGAGGGGTTTTAACATGAAGCGATGTTGAATTTTATCAAAAGCCTTTTCTTCATCTATTGAGATGATCATGTGGTTTTTGCTTTTAGTTTTCTTTATGTGATGAATTGCATTTATTGATTTGCATAGTTGAACCAACCTTACATCCCAAGGATAAAGCCTACTTGATCATGGTGGATTAGTTTTGCTGCTGGATTGGGTTTGCTGGTATTTTGCTGAGGATTTTTGCATCAATGTTCATCAAGGATATTAGTCTGAAGTTTTCTTCTTTGTTGTGTCTCTGCCAAGTTTTAGTATCTGAATGATGCTGGCCTCAAGGAATGAATTAGGAATCCCTCTTCCTTAATTTTTGAGAATAGTTTCAGAAGGAACAGTACCAGTTCTTCTTTATACATGTGGTAGAATTTGGCTGTGAATCCATCTGGTCCTAGGCTTTTTCTGATTGATAGGCTTTTTATTGCTGATTCAATTTCAGAACTCATTGGTCTGTTTAGTGATTCAATTTCTTCCTGGTTCAATCTTGGAAGGCTGTATGTTTCTAGGAATTTATTCATTTTGTCTAGGTTTTCAAGCTTGTATGCATAGAGATGTTCATAGTAGTCTCTAAAGGTTTTTTTAAATTTTTATTTCTGTAGGGTTAGTGGTAACATCTCCTTTGTCATTTCTGATTGTGTGGGTTTTTTTTTTTTTAATTTTTGGATCTTCTCTCCTTTTTTCTTTGTTAGTCTAGATAGTATTCTACTCATGTTACTTATTCTTTCAAAGAACCAGCTCCTGGACTCAATCTTTTGTATGATTTTTTCACATCTCAAGTTCCTTCAGTTCATCTCTGGTTTTGGCTATTTCTTGTCTTCTGCTAGTTTGGAGGTTGGTTTGCTAGTTTCTCTAGGTGTGATGTTAGGTTGGTAATTTGAGATCTTTCTAACTTTTTCATGTGAGTGTTTAGTGGTATAAACTGCCCTTTTAACATGCGTTGGCTGTGCCCAGAGATTCTGGTATGTTGTATCTTTATTCTTTCTGAGAATTTATTTATTCTTAAAGAGTTTCTTGATTGCTGCCTTAATTTCATTGTCATTGTACCAAATGACAATTGTACATTGTCATTTTCATTGTACCCAAAGTCATTCAGAAGCAGGTTGTTTAATTTCCATGTAATTGTATGGTTTTGAGCAATTTTTAAAGTATTGATTTATATTTTTATTGAGCTGTGGTCCAAGAATATGGTTGGTATAATTTTGTTTTTGTTTTTTAATTTGCTGAGGGTTGTTTTATTGCTGATTGTGTGATCAGTTTTAGAGTATGTGCCATGTACAGTTAAGAAGAATGTAAATTCTGTTGTTTTGGGATGGAGAGTTCTGTTCATTCCTATTGATCAAGTTTTGAGTTCAGGTCCCGAATATCTTTGTTAGTTTTCATCCTTGATGTTCTGTCTAACACTGACAGTGGGGTGTTGAAGTCTCCCACCATTATTATGTGACTGTCTAAATCTTTCATAGGTTTCTAAGAATTTGATTTATGAATCTGGGTGTTTATATATATATATATATATATATATATGAACAACAAGATCTAACTATCCTATATATTTATATTTAAAGAGATTATTTGTATATATATAGGACATATAAGGTGAGATCTATATCTATATCTATCTATATATAGGATAGTTAGGTCTTCTTGTTCAATTGAACTCCCTTTACCATTATTTTATGCCTTTCTTTGTCTTTTTTGATTGTTGTTGCTTTAAAGTATTTTGTCTGAAATTAGGATAGTAATCTTTGCTTTTTCTTCTGTTTTCCTTTACATGGTAGATTTTTCTCCATCCCTTTACTTTGAACCTATGGGTGTCATTGCACGTGAGATGGGCCTCTGGTAGATGTTGGTTTTCCATTCCTGAGTTACTTCACTTAGAATAATGGTCTCCAATCCGATCCAGGTTACTGTGAATGCCATTAATTCATTCCTTTTTATGGCTGAGTAGTATTCCATCTCACATATATATATATATATACACATATACCACAGTTTCTTTATCCACTCATTGACTGATGGGCATTTGTTCTGGTTTCATATTTTTTTCAATTGCAAAATTTTTTCATATATTGACTTCTTTTCCTCTGGGTAGATACCCAGTAATGGGATTGCTGGATCACATGGTAAATCTACTTTTAGTTCTTTAAGGAATATCCACACTGTTTTCCACAGTGATTTACATTCCCACCAGCAGTGTGAAAGTGTTCCCTTTCTGCCCCATCCATGCCAACATCTATTATTATTATTTTTGGAGACAGAGTCTTGCTCTGTTGCCCAGGCTGGAGTGCAGTGGCATGATCTCAGTTCACTGCAACCTCCGCCTCCTGAGTTCAAGCAATTCTCCTGCCTCAGCCTCCCAAGTAGCTGGGACTACAGATATGTGCCACCACACCTGGGTAATTTTTGTATTTTTAGAAGAGAGAGGATTTCACCATGTGGCCAGGCTGGTCTCGAACTCTTGACCTCAGGTGATCTGCCTGCCTTGGGCTCCCAAAGTGTTGGGATTACAGGTGTGAGCCACTATGCCTGGCCTATCTATTATTTTTTGATTATGGACATTCTTGCGGGAGTAAGGTGATATTACATTGTGGTTTTGATTTGCATTTCCCTGATAATTAGTGATGCTGAGCATTTTTTCATGTTTGTTGGCCATTTGTATATCTTCTATTGAGAATTGTCTATTCATGTGCTTAACTCACTTTTTGATGAGATTATTATTATTTTTTTCTTGCTGATTTGTTTGAGTTACTTGTAGATTCTGGATATTAGTCCTTTGTTTGATGCAAAGTTTGCGAAGATTTTCTCTCACTCTATGGGTTGTCTGTTTACTCTGCTGATTATTTCTTTCCCTGTGTAGAAGCTTTTTAGTCAAATTAAGTCCCCTATTTATCTTTGTTTTTGTTGCATTTGCTTTTGGGTTCTCGGTCATGAAGTCTTTGTCTAAGCCAATGTCTAGAACAGTTTTTCCAATGATATCTTCTAGAATTTTTATGGTTTTAACTCTTAGATTTAAGTCTTTGATCAATCTTGAGTTGATTTTTGTATAAGGTGAGAGATTAGAATCCAGTTTCATTCTTCTACATATGACTTGCCAGTGATCCCAGCATCATTTGTTGAACAGGGTCTCCTTTCCCTACTTTATGTTTTTGTTTGTTTTGTCAAATATCAGTTGGCTCTAAGTATTTGGGTTTACTTCTGGGTTCTTTATTCTGTTCCATTGGTCTATGTGCCTATTTTTATTACAAGTACAATACTGTTTTGATGACTATGGCCTTAATAGTATACTTTGAAGTCTGGTAATGTGATGCCTCCAGATTTGTTCTTTTTGTTTCGTCTTGCTTTAGCAATGCAGGTTCTTTTTTGGTTTCATATGAATTTGAGGATTGTTTTTTCTAGTTCCGTGAAGAATGATGGTGATATTTTGATGAGAATTGCATTGAGTCTGAAGGTTGCTTTTGGCAGTATGGTCATTTTCACAATTGATTCTACCCACCTATGAGCAAGGGATGTGTTTCTATTCAACATAGTATTGGAAGTTCCGGCCAGGGCAATCAGACAAGTAACAGGTCTCACACAATTCCCGCACAGCCTGCAAGGCCAGTCTCACTCCCATCATGCCCCTGCAACAGCACTAAGTTTATTGCTGGGCAGTCAGAAGCAGGACTGAGATGTTGCCCCAGGCCACAAGCTTTCCCACTGAAAAAGCAAACAGGGCTTTCAGGTTTTGCACCTCCCCACCTGCTGCGGCTTCTGTGCTTGTATCTGCATTCCGCGTTTACCCCCTTTTCCAGATTCCGTCCAAGAAACTTCATGTTCAGTCAAAATTATTACAAAGTTCACCTGGAAGTTTCCTTCTCTCTGTGGTGTTTCCCCAATTATACTGGCAGTCCTTCCCTCTGGGAGACAAAGTCAGAAACGGCTTCCCTGGGGACCGAGAGTGCCCACAGGGCTCTTCCCACTGCTTCCTCTCCCTGCATTTTTTGCTTAGCTTTCTAATTCTGCTTCAGCCCCAGGTAAGGTCAAATACTCCTGCTGTGATCTGGACTTCCAGTTTTCCCAGTGAGGATGTATGTTTGGGGATAGATGTTTTCCCTTACACACTTCGGACACTCACAGTTTTTCAGCTGTCTCATGGGGACTGCAGTGGTTAAGCTGCCTCTTTCAAAGAGGTCTGTGGATTCTCTTGGCTTTCCTGGTATGTTCCTGCAGCAGTTCTTGGAGCAAAAGTTAATTGTGTGAGTCTCCACTGCTGTGTCCATCCAAGAGGGAGTTGCATGTTAGTCCTGCCACCTATCTGCCAGTTTCCTCAACCCTGTAGAATCTGATGACTATGTATCTTAGTGACGGTAACCTTGTATAGTATCTCACAGGGGTTCTCTGCATTCTCTGAATTTGAATGCTGGCCTCTCTGGCAAGGTTGAGGAAATTTTTATGAACAATATCCTCAAATATGTTTTCCAAGTTGCTTACTTTCTCTCTCTCTTCTGAGGATGCCAATAAATTGTAGATTTGGTCTCTTTACATAATACCGTATTTCTTGGGGGTTTTGTCAATTCTTTCATATTCTTTTTTCTTTATTTTTGTCTGACTGAGTTATTTTGGAGAATCAGTCTTCACGCTCTGAAGTTTTTTCCTCGGCATGGTCAATTCTGCTGTTAATACTTGTGATTGTTCTGTGAAATTCTTGCAGTGAGCTTTTCAGTTCTATCAGATCAGTTTGGTTCTTTGTTAAAATGGCCATTTAATCTTTCACGTTGTCTTATTGTATTCCTTAGAATCATTGGATTGGGTTTCAATTTTCTCCTGAATCTCCATGATCTAGGTTCCTATCCATATTCTGAATTATATTTCTGTCATTTCAGTCTGGTTAAGAACAATTTCTGGGAAACTAGTGCCACCATAGTTTGGAAGTAAGAAGACGGTCTGACTTTTTGATTTGTCAGAGTTCTTGTGCTGGTTCTTTCTCATCTGTGTGAGCTGATGTTTCTTCAGTCTTTGAAGCTGCTATCCTTTGGATGAGTTATTTTGCTTTTCTCTTCTCTAATGCCCTTGGAGGTTTGACTTTGGTGTAACATGGGTGCAGTCTACTGGATTCGTTTCTGGACAATTTTAGGAAACTAAGGCTCAGCTCAGCACTCCTGGGCTGCATTCTCTAATTCTGCATGGCTGGTAGCAGTCTTCTGGCTTTGTTCTCTGGTCACTTAAGGTTAAGAACCTTCTGCACTGGAGAGGCAGAGGTGTTCTCAGTCCGTTGGCCACAACACTCTGATGAGTGGCGCTGGCTAAAGTGCTTCACGGGGGAGATCGCAGTGGGATCCACGCTTACTTGCATGTGTCTGCAGCCACAGCAGTATAGCAGGGTACATGTGTATAGGCTGGGGTGGGATACCAGGGGGAGTGGGGTTGTGGTGTTCCTGTGTGTACTCATGCCAGTGGCAGTGGCAGTGTGGCAGGACTCTATTTGTATTTAAAGGTCGCCAGATTACCTTTCAAAAAAGCAATCTGTATATTTTACTAGCAATTGGATTATCTTTTCCCCACATCTACTCCAGTTACTGAGCTTGTTAGTTTTATCAGTCTGTTGGCTATAAAACATTATGACATTGTTATGATAGAGTGTACATTTTCCTGACTACTACAGAATTTGGACTTCTTTACGTTTTTTTTTGTTTTGTTCTGTTTTCGGTTATTTGGATTTTCCTATCTATAGATTGTTTATTCACATCTCTTGCCTCTTTTCTGGTGAATTGCTTTCTAGACATTTTTTTTTCTAAGTGTTCTTTGTATATTTACAGATATAAACACTTTTCCTTTCATAAATATTTCAAATATTTATTTCTAATGCTATTATTTCTCTCTTGAATTGATGTGTTTGTCACAAAAACTTACACAATTTTTGTGTAGTCGTATTTGCTTTAATAGTATTTAGCTTTTCCAGTACGGCTTTTTTAACATAGTGTCCTAGATTTTCTTGGTGGTTTCTTGTTTTTTTATTTTTGCATATAGGTCTTTAATTCACCTGGAGTTTTGTTATTGTATATGATTAAAGGAAGTAAAAACATTTACTTTTATTTTCTTTCATGTGGTTAGCTGGTTTTGACAGCTGCATTCATTTTTTTAGTGAATTAAACCATTATTATTGTCAAAGATTAAGTTTTCAAACATGTGATTTAATATTTATATTCTCCAATCATCTTACTGATCCATTTGTTTATTCCTATGGCATTGCTATATATACCACATAATTTCCTACTTTTTCTATCTCTTGCAATCAGGCAGACCATGTGACTAATTCAGTCCAGTATGTTGTGACTGGAAATGGTGTATGTCACTTCTAGTCTGAAGCATAAAATTGTGTGTGTGTGTGTGTGTGTGTGTGTGAGAGAGAGAGAGAGAGAGACAAAGAAAGAAAGAGAGACTACTTCATGTATTCTCTTTCCACTACCAAGTCCCCTTGTTCCAGACAATCCAGCTACAAGGTGGAAGGTCTCTATTACCTTGAATTGCCAAGTGACTGTGTAGCACAGACCCCTGTCAAATCATTATGGACATGTAGCATGACCAAGAAATAAATTTTTGTTGTGTTAAGGCACCAGAGCTTTGGATTAATTTGTTCCTTGCCATGCAATAACTCATCCTGACTATTACAGGAATAAAGATTCTGATATTTGGTAAGGCAAGTTCACCTAAGTGCTCATCACATGCTTTTCTTATCTATTTCTGGGAACCACATTTAAACTTGAATATTTTTTATTCAATTAAAAACCCCAAGCCAGTTGACTGGTTTCATTTCTGGAAGACTTTAGGAGACTAAACTGCATTAGTATTAGTATTCTAATTGAAACTGTCTGAAATTTACTTGTTAATTTTGACAATATTTATATTTTTGATATTAAAATTTTTCATCCAGGAACATGATATGCCTTTCTATTTCTTTAGGTCTTATTTTATATCTTTCAAAAATGATTTTATAATGTTGTCTAAAATAATTCTAGTCTTTTGATTAACTTCATTTCCACGTATTTTGTGGGTTGTTTCTATTGTAAATGATATACATTTTTCCCTTTCTTTGTTAGATCAAACCTATTGACTTCTGTGTGTGTGTTTATGTATGCATATGTATGCTGTATATCCTATCCATTTTATTTTTAAATTTATTCTAGTGTTTTTTTGAGTTTCCTTAGTTTTCAAGCACATAGTTAGCATTTTCTTGTCTCACTGAATTTCCTTTACCTACCAAGACAATGTTAAATTCCAAATGATACCAAGGGCTGCGCATGGTGTCTCATGCCTGTAGTCTCAGCACTTTGGGAGGCCGAGGCAGGCAGATCACCTGAGGTAAGGGGTTCAAGACCAGCCTGGCCAAAATGGTGAAACCCTGTCTCTACAAACATAAAACAAGAGTGAAACTCCGTCTCAAAAAAAAAAAAAAAAAAAAAAAAAAAAAAGATAACAGGTATTTCTGTAGAGGTTCCAAATTTAAATTAATGTTGCTTTAGTTTCTTTTTTTCACCATTTAGAATAATATTTCTTGTTAAATTTAAAAAATCTTGTTAAATTTCTTGTTAATAATCTTTATGTTTATATACTTTCTTTCTACTTTATTTTTTACTTTGAAGTGTTAATAGAAATGGCTTGTTATTTCTTTTATTTTTAAATGCCTTTTTCAGAATCTGTTGATGATTGTGTAAGTTTTTTCACTAACTTGTTGACATAATGGATTAAGTGGATATACTTCCCAATGCTGACCCTCATACTGACTCACCTTTGCATTCCTGGCATAAGTTCTGCTTGGTCAGAGGCTGTGTCCTTCCTTTGATATATTGCTAGATTCAACTTGCTAATGCTTTATTTTGAATTTTTGCATATATTTCTCTATGTGAGATTGGTGTATAGATTTTTTTCTTTAGTTTTCTTTCTTGATCAGATTTTAGAATTAGTGTTTTTTTAATAAAAAAAATGAAGTTAGAAGAATCTCATCTTTAACTATAGCCAGAAATAATTTCAGTCCTAGTCCCTGAATTAGCAGCACTGGCATTACCAGGAATTAGTTGCAAATTCTTGAACAGATCCAGGACTACTCAACCAGAATCTGCATTTTATTGATTTATATGCACATTAAGGTTTGAGGAACTTAAAATAGGTTCAATGTTTTCCAAATTATCAGATGATATGAAGCTCTTGAGGTGATTATTAAGTAAACATTATTATGTTCCCTTGAAAATTCTGATTCTGTAGGTCTGGGCTGGAGTTCAGCAATCTGTTTTTAACAAGTCCTCTGAATAAGTCTTATCTTCAAGCAAGTTTTGAAAATATGTAAGTCTTTTATTTTAAACCCAGCATGAAACTAGGTGAGTCCTTTCTTCATCTCAAAGAAATATTCCTTTAGTATTTTTCGAAATTATTACCTCTTCTTCATCGGTCCTTTTTTTCTCTTTTGGGAATTTTATTGCTGGCATGCTATGTCTCCTGCATTCATTCTCTGAATGTTTTAAAAACTATTCCTGACCTCTTGGTGGTGATTAGCACTTAAAAAAATAAAATAGCACAGACTAGAAAATATCAGAATGCATAATAGATACAGTAAGGGTAATTACTGTTTTGTGAATCTTTGATTTTCATTACTTCCCTCTGTGCACAGGGTTTCAATGTAAACTCTATTTTTTGAAACATAGGTTGCCATAAAAAATATTGAAAGCAATTCTGTAAGTGTCAAAAATTTTCTCGTGGTTTCTATCTTTTTTTATGTTTCTGCTTTGTGCTCAAAGATATTTATCGCATTTGATCTTCTAAGTCATTCCTTCCGGTCTTTCAATACAGCTACTGAATATTTTAGCCAAAAGTTATTGTTTAGCTTCTGAAAATAATGTTTTACTTTTACTGCACTTGAATCTCCTTAAGGACACATCATTATTGCTATGTTTTACTCAGGTGTTCTTTGAGCTCTTTCAGGAGCTCTCTCTTAGGAGGTACCCTTGCTTAGGTTGCTATTTTCTTTCCTTTTTATTTTATTTTATTTTTTATTGTATATATTTATGGGGTACAATGCGATGATGTTTTGATACATGCATACATTGTGCAGTAATTAAACTGAACTAATTAACATATTAATTGCCTCACATATTTATCATTTTTTTTTCATGGTGAGAACATTTAAGGTCTCCTGTCTTAGCAATTTTCAAGTGTATAGTACATTATTATTAACTATAGTTACCATGTTGTGCAATAGATCTTCAGAACTTATGACTCTTATCTAACTGAAACTTTGTAGCCTTTGACCAACATCTCTCCATGCTCTCTTCTCTCCAGCCCCTGGTAACCACCATTCTACTCTCTATTTCTGTGAATTCAATTTTTTTAGATTCTACATATAAGTGAGATCATGTGTGATATGGTTTGGCTCTGTGTCCTCACCCATATCTCATCTTGAATTGTATTCCCATAATTCCCACGTGTTGTGGGAGGGACCCAGTGGGAGATAATTGAATCATGGGAGCAGTTTCCCCCATACTGTTCTCATGGTAGGGAATAAGTCCCACAAGATTTGATGGTTTAACAGGGGTTTCCACTTTTGTGTCTTCCTCATTCTTCCTTTGCCTGCTGCCATCCATGTAAAACGGGACTTGCTCCTCATTGCTTTCTGTCATGATTGTGAGGCTTCCCCAGCCACGTGGAACTGTAAGTCCGATTAAATCTCTTTGTTTCGCAAATTGCCCAGTCTCAGGTATGTCTTTATCAGCAGCATGAAAACGGACTAATACAATGTGATAGTTTTCTTTCTGTGCTTGGCTTATTTCACTTAACACAATGTCCTCCAACATCCATGTCATTGCAAGTGACAAGATTTCTTTCTTTTTAAAAGCGGAAAAATATTCCATTCCATTTTGTGTATGTACACACATACATACATACACATGTACACACAGAATGGAATGGGATTATGTACATAATTATATTATATTATACAATTATAAGATTATATTATATAAAATTATATATAATTTTATATAAAATTATATAAAATTATATATCTATAATTTTCTTTCTTCATTCATTCAGTGATGGACAATTAGGTTGATTCCATATCTTGACAACTGTGAATAAGAGGGAATCCTTGTTCACCGTTGGTGAGAATATAAATAGTACAGTGTTTATGAAAAACAGTATGAAGGTTTCTCACAAAATTAAAAATAGAGCTAGCATATGATCCAGCAATTCCATCTCTGGATATTTATCCAAAAAAATGAATTCAGTATGTTGAAGAGATAGCTGTATTTCCATGTTTATTGCAGCATTATGCATAATTAAGATATGGTAGCTATTTTCCTTATTGGGTCACCAGGGTTCACGTCTGGTGGTTGGTGTACCCTAAACAGTGGGCATTAAGGGATCCCCCACGTCATTAAAAAAGTAGGGGGATTAGTGTTAGGGTTAGTTCCTTCTCCTCCTTTCACTTACTTAATCAAGAAGCTGGCAGGTTATCAGAGTTCTGCTGGGATACCTCCAGAAAGCCTCCTTGTCTTTCATTTTGTTGTCTCAGGGCCAGAGAGACCTAGCTCATTCTTCCTTCTCCCTCTAGGCCTTTTGGATAGTAAGGAATCACCCTGGTCCAACATGGGACAGATGGCCACTCCGATTCTCAGATGTTTTTAAAATTTTCCCTCAATGTTATTTTATTTATTTGTTATTTTTTAAATGTTTGTGGGTACATAGTAGGTGTATATATGTATGGGGTACATGAGACATTTTGAGTGCCACATCCTACCCAGGCTCCTCTGTCTTGGTCCTCCCTCTGGGTCTCTTTCCTGATCTCCCATCAATGCCCAGCCTGCCAGAGGAAGCCCTGCCCAGTTCTGTCATTCTCTCAGCCCAACCCTCCAACAGAGCTCTCAAGGCCCACTTACGTCCAGCTGCCCTGAAGTTCTGAAGCCACTTGGCTGATGAAAGACAATATTGGCAGGGAGAGTGATGGCAACTATGTTCAGGTCTTCATAAGCTGGATATGGAGGCATTCCCTTCTTTCGTCTGCAGTCGATGAGTTACTGTTAGTCACTGGCTCCCTTCCTTAGCCATTCTTTCATGAGGTAAACTGTCTGGTGTGCATTATGTCTCTTTCAAATTAGATTGTAGCTGCCTGAGAACAGGAACCATGTTATTCTACTATTCATTTTCTAGCACCTCTTTCCATACAGTGCTTTACTCAAGTGGATGAGCAATACTTACGTATTAAACTGGATTGACTTGCATAAAAATAGTTGGTTTTAGGAAGGTAGTATGAGGTGGGATGGCAGCAACAGAAAAGAAATCATCAAACTGTAAATCATCCCAACACAAAACAGTAATAAAAATTAATAGTAATAACAAGAAGCCAGGGGAAGAAGAGAAGGGCAGCTGGCACTTAACAAAGTGTCTATGTATGCCAGAACTGCTCTGCCTGCTTTATGTGCAGGCACCTTGTTTGAACTTTCGTCAGCACTTCTAACTTATAACATGAGTACTGACTGAGATTATAACTGTATGCGAATGTTATTCCTCTCACTAAGCAACGTTGATCTCACTCCAGCCATTTTCCACACAGATGTTTATGTACTGAGTGGTGAGACCCCTCTCTACTGGAGGTGGTGTGGACGGCAGTGTGGTCTGCTCAGCCAGAGTAGGGACAGAGGCTATGATCTGTCTGAAGAGCTCCTTCACAAAGGCTTTGTTTATTAGAGGGCTAGAGTGGCATCAGCATGCCTTTAGGGAGTAAATGACCTAGGGATGTGTGCGTTAGTTTTAGAGAAGAAAGTTGCCACCAACAGCCTTAAACAAATTATTTTATTTTAGCTGAACTGATTGAGAGTTGCCATTTAAGTGACAATTGGAAGAAAAGAAGCTGTTATTAGGATGGGGGCGGGGGTGGAGCACAAGAGTGAGCAGATGCTCTAGGTCCACTGACATCTGTATTGGGTTGTGGGTACTGTGAGTTTCTGGGCTGGAAACTGATATCAGCATGAGTGGAGGATAATAGCATTTTAGTGTCTCTATCTGACAAGAGTATATACAAAAAGTTGAGGAAGATGCAGAGTGAGCATAAGAGTCTGAATGTTTCTTTGCAAAGTGGAAGAAAAAGGAGGAATAAAATTTAAAACAAAGACATGCCTCTTAAAGACTAAGAATCTAGCTAATGAATACACGGTAGATGAAACATTAATAAATATATTAATTATAGTTTTGTTTTCACTTCTATTTCCCAGGATTTATAGCTACTGTGATGTTGTCCTTAGATTAGAGCTATGAACGTACATATTTAAATGTGTCTCTGTTTCACATATATTACATTTGACAGAGAGAACTCAGTATCAACCAATATTTTCATATGCTGTCATCCCTTCTAAAATACAGTGTTAAATAAATAAATTGGCTCAATTAGAGTTCTTTTAGAAACAAAATTAACTCAATAATTATTCTTCTCTTCCAAAACCATAAAAAATTTAAATTTACTCTAAGGATGATTCTGTTTAAAAATATAATTTATTTATTTATTTATTTATTTTTGAGATGGAGTCTCGCTCTGTCGCCCAGGCTGGAGTGCAGTGGCGCAATCTCGGCTCACTGCAAGCTCCGCCTCCCGGGTTTAAGCCATTCTCCCGCCTCAGCCTCCGGAGTAGCTGGGACTACAGGCGCCCGCCACCTCGCCCGGCTAGTTTTTTGTATTTTTAGTAGAGACAGGGTTTCACCGTGGTCTCGATCTCCTGACCTTGTGATCCGCCCGCCTCGGCCTCCCAAAGTGCTGGGATTACAGGCGTGAGCCACCGCGCCCGACCAATATAATTTATTATATAAAGAATTAAAATTTTTGAAATAAAACTTCAGATTAAAAAATTTAAGAAATGCAAAATTCAAATAAACAAAAAACTATGTATATAAACAGTAAGAGAGATTTAAAAAGTAAGAGAAAACTGCATAATACCAAGTACAACAGCTTACGCTGATAAATTTTAAACACTTGGTACAAAGAAATTAATGGCTGGAAACCAATATCCTCAAATCCTGAACCAATCACCTATTGGATCCCATGTTACTGAATGCCAGATGTATATATGGGACCCTAGGCAGATGGACATTATTACTAGGGCTTTGGCATCAAATCGTTGGCTGGCAAAGGTATAAATTGACATAAACTCTCTGGAGGACAGTATGACATTAGGTATTACAAGCCTTAAAACAATACTTATCCCTTTGATCCAGTGACTTTATTTCTAGGTTTTTATTATCCATAAAAACCAGGGATTTTTGTTTAGGAAGGCTGACTGCAGCTTTATGTGTAACAGCAAATAATAAAAATAAATTAAATGTTCAATAATAGAAGCTTGGGGTTCGTTAATTCATGGCATATCCTTATAATGAAATGTTATCCATCCATTAAAAATCATATTTTCAAACTTAATGATGTGGCAAAGATGTTTGAGAGTGGCAGGATACCAAATGGTGTCTGTAATTTGATCATATTCTGTAAAAATAAGTACATATATTACTTATGAGAGAAAAGACTGAAAAGAGACCCACTAAAAATTAGCAGGGTACCATAGAGACAATTAAAATGTTCTTTTCTCTACTTTTCAGTATTTCCCAAATCTTTTATGATTAGTATTTTTAATATTAAAAAAGTAAAATTTTTAAAGTGACATTCTCTAAAATTATTAAAGAAAATCAGGGATACATTCTGGTGACCTGTACTATAATAATCAATGTGACTGAAGTGATTCCCTTAACTCATGAAACTATCTTCTGGAAAATGGCAAAATTATCCTGTTGCAAAATCCCTCTGTACGAAACTGGTTTTGCTCTTGATAATTGTTTGCTTGTTCCTTTGTTTTGGCTCCTGGATGTGACATGTGGCAGGCCTGAACATCATGCCTTTTGAGGTCTCTGGGCAAATTGAGTTTCAGGCAACCAGTGGCTTGGGGAAGTGGTTAACCTCGTCTCATGAAGCTATCTTCTGAGCCATATCCAGTCGGAGTGATGTCTCAGATCCTGGATGTTATAGACTCTTTAGGATGGCTACACGTTTTGGGGCTTTGCCATCTTCTCAAGTTTTGCAAATGCAGCTATTTATAGGGCATTGCTGTTAAACTCATTCATCCCTCAGCACTGGAGGCACCATACTAGGATCTGGGAAGACATTGAAACCTGTCAGATAGCAGCGGTTCCCACTCCAGAACAACTGTGAAGAGGCTCTGCTATACATCTATTCATGCTGGGCACCAGGTTTTGACTTGGAAGGATGGTAATTAAGTCTGCCTGGTTCAGATGCTGCTCTATAACATGAACTGGAAAAATTTTAATCTGAAAATTGTATCCATTTCATTTATTATCAAAGTAATTCGTAATAATTTTTTAAATTGCATATGGAAAAGGGCAATAAAAGGAAAAATAATCACCCTGCCAACAGCACTGCCTTTGGATGGACCTCCAGCCAGTTGCTGGCTGAAGGATTCCTCTTTGCATCACTCCACACACTCCTCTAGCCGAATGGGAGGACACCTGATCCAGCTCATGCAAATTCTGGAGCCCCAGACCAGACCTACTGAATCAGAAACAGAGTTGAAGGAGAAGGTGTTAGTATAGGGGAGGGACACAATTTGTGTTTTAATAAACCCTTCAGATGATTGTGACATATTCTTAAGTTTAAGATCCAGTTTGGGGTGTGGTGGCAAATACCTGTAGCTCCAGCTACTCAGAAGGCTGAGGTGGGAGGATCACTTGTACCCAGGAGGTTGAGGCTGCAGTGAGCTATGATTGCAACTCTGCACTCCAGTCTGGGGAACGAAGTGAGACTCTGGCTCTAAAAAACAAAAAATGTTTGAGACCCATCATCCTAAAGTCAAAGACATTCTCTTATACAATGAAAATAACATTGTCATATTGTCATGTATTTAACACTAATACAATAATCTATTATCTTTTATCTAATTGATGGTATATTTTTAATTTTCCAATCATCCTAAAATGTCTTTTTTAGCTTTTTTTTTCTGATGCAGATCAAATCATGGACCATATGCTGTATTCATTTGATTGTCATGTTACTTTATTTTCTCTAATCTTGAATACTTCTCTATGTATTATTATTTGAAAAAAATCTTTCAGTGAATTTGGTATTTTTTTGTTTGTTTCTTTGAGACAAGTCTTGCTCTGTCGCCGAGGCTGGAGTGCAGTGGGGGCAATCACAGCTCACTGTAGCCTTGACTTCCCAGGCTTAAGAGATACTCCCACCTCAGCCTCCCAAGTAGCTGGGACTACTGGTGCATTTCACCACATTCAGCTATTTAAAAAATTTTTTTTATAGAGACAAGGTCTCACTATGTTTCCCAGGCTGGTTTCAAACTCCTGGGCTCAAGGGATTCTCCTGCCTTAGTCCCCCAAAGTGCGATTATAGGTGTGAGCCACACTTGATAAAATGTTTCTTAATGCAATCATGGTGTAACAATCAGACACTTCCAGACTGTAAGACATTCTATAAGACTACTGGCATGGACTTTTCAAAAAATACCAAGTTAGTATTTTTTGAAATTGGTGTTTTCAAAAAACCAAGTTATTATTTTTTGAAAATACTAATTAAAATACAAATACTAACTTGGCATTTTTTGAAAAGTCTAACTTGTATTTTCAAACATTTTTTTTGAAAAGTTGCCAGGCGCGGTAGCTCACGTAATCCCAGCTCTTTGGGAGGCTGAGGTGGGTGGATTGCTTGAGGCCGGGAGTTCGAGACCAGCCTGGCCAACATGGCAAAACCCTACCTCTACTAAAAATATGAAAATTAGCTGGGTTTGGGGGCATGCCTGTAATCTCAGCTGAGGCATGAGAATTGTTTAAACCCGGGAGGTAGAGGTTGCAGTGAGCTGAAATAGCATCACTGCACACCAGCCTGGGCAGCAGAGTGAGACTCTGTCTCAAAAACAAACAAACAAACAAACAAACAAACAAACAAACACAACAAACAAACAAACAAAACAAAACAAAAAAACCAAAAGAAATAAGAAAAGAAAAGTCCATACCAATACTTTTGTAGAATGTCTTACAATCCGGAAGTGTCTTAGTGTTACATCATGATTGCATTAAGAAATGTTTTATCCAGAACATTATGAAGGGGATTCTGCATATATTCCATTACATTGTATCAGCAGGTGCTTAATATCAGTTGCTTTCAATTTTGGTTAATCATGTTAAGGCAATGTCCTCAGAATCTCTCCATTGTGAAAAGATTTTCTTGGTAATTAATAAGTAATCTGTTGTTGACATTTTGAGAACATGTGAATATCTTGTTTTCCAACAATCTTACACCTGAACCATTTAGCATCCACTGATGATCTTTGCCTGAATCAACTCTTACTGTGGTAGTTGTAAAATGCGGTTGTTTTAGCCTAGATTTCCTCCAAAGCCTAGAGAGAGGACCTTGCTTGCAGATAATTTATGATGGGAAGTGATTCCAAAAAGCAGAGTCTGGCAAGAGGAAAACAGGGAAAGAAGGAAAGTCAATTTAAGTGAGTGGATTAATGAAGATTATCTCTGAAGGAAATTATCATTCTTTTTAGTAGAAAATTGTACTGAAGAGCCAAAATCAGGGTGCTAGACATGTTCATTGTTGCTGAGGTGTAATGTTAACCGTGTCTTAGCTTCTAAAACTATAGATTCAGTTTGAACCTTAAATTAATGGAATCATACCTCTCTGGCCTCTTTCACCCTACAGTACAAATGTGAGATTCATTTATGTTGTTGTAACAAGAGTGTGTTTGCTTTCATTGCCATGTAGCATTCCATTTTTTGAAAATACTCATTTATTCATTTATTGATGGACACTTGATTTTTTTTTTTTTTTTTTGGCAATCAGAATAATGTTACTCTGTCTTTTTAACAAGTTTATGTGTTTTTGTTGGATATATGCCTGGGGGAACAATTGCCAGGTCACAGGATTTGCATATGCTCAGTTTTAGTAGATACTTACCAACATGTAATTGCTTGTGCCAATTACACTCCCACAGCAGCACATGCATTTTATGACTATTCACTTCCTTATCAATGAGTGGTATTGTCAGTCTTTTAAATTCATGCCGCTCTGGTAGTTGAGATAACTATAATAGATCCTACTGTGCCTTTAATTTGCATTTCTCTGATGAATGAGAACATGCAGTTGAGCATCTTTTCATATTATATTAGTTCCAGTTATTTGTCCAATTTTTAAAATTGGTTGGTCTCTTTTATTGATTTGTAAGAGTTTGTTATATATAATAAAATGGATTCTTTGTCAGTTATGTGTATTGCAAATCTTTCCGTACTCTGGTTTGCCTACGTCTCTCAACGGTCTGAAATTTCTTATTTTAATAAATCCCAATTTTTTTTTTGGTTGTACTTTGTTTGAGAAATCTTTGCTGCCCCAAGGATATAAACATGTTCTCATGTTATCTTCCATTAACTTGATTATTTTAACTTTACTTCCAGATATATAATCTACTTGAAATTGATAAATATGAATAGTATGAAGTTGGGGGTTAAGAGTCATCTTCATCCTCATAGGTATTTAATTGTCCTAGGACAATTTACTTAGAAAAATGTCTTTTTCTAGTGTCTTCAGTGCAACCTCTTGCATAAATCAGGTATCTCTGTATGAGAAGGTCTACTTTTGGATTATCTGTTCTGTTCCATTGACCTACTTGTATATTCTTGCCTCAATACCACTTTAGCTCTATAATAACCTGTTTTATAATCTAGCAATATAAATCCTTATTTTTTTTTCAAGATTGCCTTGGCTTTTCTTATCCTTCTGCATTTCCACACACACTTTACAATTAACTCATCAATTGTTATTTTAAAAAGGACCAAACCAAACCAAAACCAACAAAACTCTGCTGCAAATTAAATTGGGATTGGTTTGAATCTATAGTTTGCATATCTCTACGTATTTAGGTTTTCTTGATGTTTCTCAATTAAGTTTTGTAGTTTTCAGTTTGGAGGTCTTGAACATCTTTCATTACATACATTACTAGATGTTTTATATTTTGTTGTAAGTGGCAATTTTTCAAATTTTATTTTCTAAGTGTTGTTACATATGGATATATAATTGATCTTTGTAGTTTGACCCTATATTTGAGACTTCGGTAAATTTACTTTTTAATTTTCATGACTTAGTTTTAGGTTCCTTCTGGAATTTCCATGTATATAATTGTTGAAGGGAATAAAGACATTTTAATTTTAATTCTGTTAGGTTTTGCTTTGTAAATTTGGACATGGTTATGTTTATACAGATTTTATGTATATATCAGTTGAATTAATCCTTTTATCATTATAAAATGTACCTCTTCATCTCCAGTTGTATCTCCTGCTTTCAAAACTACTTTTTCTGATGTTGCTATTGCTACTGTACCTTTTTTTGGTTAGTATTTGCAGTGCATATTTTATGTTTTAGTTCCAGAATCTTCATTTATTTCTTACAAAGTTTCCAGTTCTGTGCGGAAATTTTTTTATCTTGTTACTTATTTTCTTAACCACATTAATTATATTTTCGTTAATGTCCATGCTTGATAATTCCAGTATCTGAGTTTTTTTTTTTTTTTTTTTAAGATGGAGTTTCACTTGTTGCCCAGGCTGGAGTGCAGTGGCGCTATCTCAGCTCACTGCAACTTTCGCCTCCCAGCTTCAAGCGATTCTCCTGCCTCAGCCTCCTGGGTAGCTGGGATTACAGGCGCCAACCACAATAATCGGCTAATTTTTGTGTTTTTCGTAGAGATGGAGTTTCACCATGTTGGTCAGGCTGGTTTTGAACTCCTGACCTCAGGTGATCTACCTGCTTTGGCCTCCCAAAGTGCTGGGATTACAGGCCTGAGCCACTGTGCCCAGCCCAATATCTGAGTATCTTATGGGTTTGTTTCTATTATCTATTTTTCTCCTGGTTTTTGTCCATCATTGTCTTTGTGCATGCTTAATTTATTTTCATCTTATGACAGAAAAGGTGTCTGAAAAATTATAGGATAATTTGAGGCGCAGGATGATGTTTTATTTCCTCAGAGAGGAGTTATTTTTGCTCCTGGCATATGGTTAGGATGACTTTAATCCAATCAAGGTATGGAAAAAAGTTAGTACTTACGAGGCCTGGTCTATCTTCAGCTCACCATTACTCCTAGGGTAATGTTCTTTGGGAGCCCCAGGTGACAAACCTGGACATTGATAAGGATCCTTTCTTCCTCATGATCACCAAACTCCATTTTTTGGGTATTTTCAGCCCAATGAGACTATTGAAATGTCTACTCAGTTTCTTAGTCTTTTACTAAGCCCTTAAGAAAAGGCAAAGCCTGAAGGGGAGAGGGGCCAGTGATTGGCTGGGGTGAGACACAGCTAAGGGATGTGGGCTGCACCTATTTATTAACAAGTATGGAATTGTTTCAATATATTTTTAATGAATAGACTATTTTTTAGAGCAGTTTTAGGTTTATAGGAAAAGTGAGCAGAAAATATAGAAGTTCCTCCATACCTCCTCCACTGCCCCCAGATTCCCCTATTACAATGTGCACCAGCTGAATAATGCTCTGATTTAATGCCAGTGTCCACTTCTAGTGGAAGATGAGCCCAGAGAAGCTTAATGTTTGTGGTCTTGATCTTCTCCCATTCTGATCACCTTGGCTTCTACCTGGCTCTCTGAGGTGACAAGCTGGCATTAGTAAGCACAAAGGTACAGGATATTTTGTCAGCAAATATCTAGGAAGGAAATTGATTACCCATTTCAGAGCCAAAATTCTATCTTTATAGACAAAGTGTCCGATCATGTTATTTGACAGGTGTTTTCTGGCAAAATCATGAGCTTTTTACTCCTTTCATCTTCCTAATAGAGTTTTACCAGCAATAGTTAAAAAAAAAACAGAACAAAACAAAACCTCAAAACAATAAGAGAAAGCTTGTGAGGGTCAGCTAATGCCTTCACTAGAGTCTGAACCAAGCAGACCAGCGAAGCTTTGAAAGCCTTCTCATATTCATCTTCCTACCAACCTCCAAAGAGAAAATATCCCTGACTTTATTTTTTAACCATTGCCCCAGCTCAGACTTGATACTCTGGTGTCAGATTTTAAAAAAATGTATGATGTTAAAATGTTGTTTTACAAATTTTCTTAGAGTTAAAATTCTACGAAGTTCTTTAATTCTTCCACAGAACTTTGCATAGTTCTTTAAATCTCAATAGATGTTGTGACATGATCAAGAAGGTAATAGCAGAAATCTTTTCTGAGCCACTGCTCATTCTCACCTACAATACTATACACCTAATTTATTTTGTAAAGTTTCAATAAGGCTGGCATTGGCCAGGGATAATTTCAAAGAAGATTCAACCAGGTGATTTAGGACTTTTGCCTCTCTAATGCCTTTTTATGTATGTGAGCATCTTCAAGTAGTTTTTTCATCTGCAACCTTCTCTATTTAAGCATTAAAATTAGGAAGGGCTCTGGAAACCTTTTGAGGCACCTTTCAAAATGGATAAAAGCTTTCCAGGCAGATAAAGGCTGTTTTTCTTTATCTCTTCAGGAGCCATTGGCATATGGTATATCTACTCTGAAATGGTAAAGCAGTGAACCTTCGACTTCCTATCAAGTAATCCAACATGTCTTTTACTTGGGGTGCTGTGTAATCATCAATATTAATTGGATAATTAAGAGTATGATACATCACACATATTCAAATGTTTCCAGACATTTTTCTCATAACCACAATGGGAAAAGCATATGGACTATGGATCTTGGTAATGGTCCAGTTAAACGTCAGTTCTTTAATATGATTCTTCATGTCATTAATTGTCAATAGATCTTTCCTTGAATGCTCTTGAGTCATTTAGCTTCAGGATGCTCAGGTTGCTTTGACACACCCATATCATATTCCATGGAGAAAACTGTGTTGCTCCCGCTGCACTTTCTTTCAATCTCTCCTTCATGTCTCAGAAACTGAAAAGTCATCAAAGTTAAATCTGTCTGAACTCAGCTTACGGAATTTTCTAGAACAGTGCTGGGGACGAATATGGTTTGTGAGTTATTTTGTTTTCTACTTTTCTCCACGTTCTGGTTGGAAGTCTGGCACAATTAATGGAGAACATAATTAAATATTTGTTATCAGCCACAACCTTTAATGGGGTAGTGTTTGCCCCATCAAGGGTTTTTCCCTCCTACTATTTCCATGGGATATCAACAGTCACAACAGCTGTCTCTACCTTTCTATAATCTGTTCAGTGAATTTCAACCTCAACAATGTAAGATTAGTAATCATTATCTATTCATTCAACAAATATTCAAGTGCCAGATTCTGTGCTACACATACAGTAAATAAGTATGATTCCTGTTCCGGACAAGAGAAATATGTAAAAAGGCAAGTACAATATAGCATGATAAATGTAATATTAGGGGAAACATGGAGCACATAAAGGGAACCTGGCCCTAAGCTGGAGAGTCAGGGTAGGCTTCACAATGGGGTGGCATCTGAGCTGCCTATGCCATGCTGTGGTAACAAACAGCCCCCACATCCCAGTGGCTTAACTAATGGAGGTTTATTTCTTGCTTCTGTAGGAAACATTCTAATTACAGTTCCTTGGTCAGAACTAGTCACATGGTCCCCCTGAGCTCCCCCGGAGCTCAGGAAGGGTGATTGTCATGAGCTCAGAAAGGAGGACTGTGAAACAGAATTTTGAATGACATTGTCTCTGCCACAATCCATCTTTCTGGCTACCAGATACCCATTTTATTCTCTCTTCCACACATAGAATACAGTCAATTCAGTATCTCAGCCAGTTACAGTATCAAATTCAAACTCCAGGATTTCTGGATAAATTAGATGATTAAGAGTATGGTACAGCATGCATATTTAAATGTTTGTAGGTATGAATGTATGACAGATTCTCATATGAACTAAAAATAGACAAGTATCTGTGCTTCTACCCTACACCAAATATGCGATTGTAAAATAAGATGGGTGAAATCACAATAAACATTTCCATTTAGAAGGGAGAAGGATAGGAAACACATAGCAGTCACTAGGCCATGACAATTCTGAACTCCTCCTGGGCAGTCTTTACGGGATACCTTTCACCTGAAACAGTTGTTCCCAGCCAGGGACAATTCTGTCCCCTAGGGGACATTTGGCAATGTCTCCAGACATTTCTTTTTGTCACAGGTGGGGAAAAGAATCTACTGGCATCTAGTGGGTAGAAGTAAGGGATGCTGCTAAACATCCTGCAATGCATAGGACAGCCCCCATCCCTTAACAAAAAAATTACTGAGTCCAAAAGCTCAATAATGCCAAGGCTGAGAACTCTGAGCTTGGGATAAGAAGGATTCCTTGAGTAGACCCTGATCTTGCGTCTTCATCCACTATGGCTTTGGGTCTTAGTTCTTACTTTTTGGAGTCTTGTCCTTTTCCCCCCATTTTTCTTCATGGTCACATCTAAATGGAGTATTGAGGAATATTTCTCCTTGAGTGCAACACAGATGTTACCTCTGTAAAATGAGGGACCCAAGTGTCATTTAAAAGTCTTGAACAGTCACAATTTTCTTTTTTTTTTCCTGATTCTTGGTTTCTTTGACAGCTTAACTGTTTCAAAAACATGTCTGTTTGATTCTTCTCAGTGTCTTGTGTCTGTACTCATACCCAAAGTTCTTTATAAGACATGTGTATTAGTCAGGGTTCCCTAGAGGGACAGAACTAGTTGGATAGATGTATATATGAAGGGGAGTTTATTAAGGAGTATTGACTCACACAATCACAAAGTGAAGTCCCAAAACAGGGCATTTGCAAGCTGGAGTAGGAAGCTAGTCTGAGTCCCAAAACCTCAAAAGTAGGGAAGCTGACAGTGCGGCCTTCAGTCTGTCACCGAAGGCCTGAAAGCCACTGACAAACCACTGGTGTAAGTCCAAGAGTCCAAAAACTGAAGAACTTGGAGTCTGATATTTGAAGGCAGGAAGCATCCATCATGGGAGAAAGATGAAGGCTGGAAGACTCAGCAAGTAGGTCTCTCCCACCTGCTTCTGCCTGCTTTGTAGATTGAGGGTAGGTCTACATCTCACAGTTCACTGACTCAAATGTTAATCTCCTTTGGCAACACCCTCACAGACACATCCAGGAACAATACTTTGCATCCTTCCATCCAATCAAATTGACTCTTAATATTAACCATCACAACATGCTTCTCATACGTGTTCTCTTTTTTTGCTTTATCATCCCCCAAGCGGTCTTAATGGAGAAGGTCTGGAGTGTTTATTGAAAGGCTTCACATTTAGCCTCATCTCTGACCCAAGACTGAATTTTAGCAGGCTTTTGCCACCACTCAAAGACTATTTTTTCTTTTTTCTTTTTTTTTTTTAACATTGTTATCTCTTCCTGTTTGAGGAATAAAAGAAATTGGCTTTTCCAGTCCTTCAAAGTTATGAATTTCTGAGCTGTCTGTTCTTCATTTCTGCTTAATTCATTTCCTCATTCCAACTCTTTTTGTAATTCCCCGCCAAAGGCAGCCAAATAACAAATAACACAGATTATCAAATTTCTTCTTTCCAGTGTCTTCCATTAGAGCTGAACAACTTCACTAGGGAAGTCATTTCCAAGTATTCACAGACAACAAATTTACTAAATATTTTACAACTTTATAACATGGATTAATGTTTTCCCAGCCTTGAATATCTATTTTCTTACCTTTGCTACCCATCTGCTAAGCCAATGCCACATATATTAGTTTTTGCTGTGGTAGTATCCAACTCCTGACACCATTTTCTGTATCAGTCAGAAAATACTAGGCCATGCTATGGTCAGGAACATTTCCAAAGCTTAGTGGAACAACTAACAACAAGAACAAAACCTCTTGTTTTTTGCTCACACAAAGCCTGCTGTTGGCTTGGGTGACTCTGACTCTTTTTTCTGTAGTCACTCAAGAGATGCTGCCGCTTCAGGCTTAAGGCTCTGCCTTCTCAACTTGAGACCTCTGAGTTTGCAATAGCAGGTGAAGCAAGACATGAGAATCGGGCAGAAGCTTTCATTGCTGCAGGCTGGAAATGACACACATCACTTCTGATCACATTTCATTGGTAAAAGCTAGTGAAATAGCTTCCCCTAATATCACAAGGGCTGAGAAGTGTACTTTTCCATGTGCCCAAGAAAGGGAAATGTTAAACTGCATTTTATAAACATAAAATATTGTCTCCTTTTAGCCAAAAACCTAAAGAGTTGTAAGGAGTTAATGAGATAAAAGGAATGGAAAGGGAGAAAGAGTATTCCAGACAGAGAGGATTACGTATGTGAAAGCCTGGAGACTAAAAAGAATGTGGATCATTGAAGGAATTGACAGAAGTGTTCTGTGGCTGAAATGCTGTGAGGGCGATATTGGGAGAAGGAATTAAGAGAAGACAGTATAGAAAAGCCAGATGGGGCGCTCATTGTGCTGAGTTTTGTTAATTCATTTTAAGGAGAAAGGAATTCATTCAATGTGAAAGTGGGCATTTTAAGCAGGAGAGTGATAACTTCACAAATATGTATTAGAAAAATTGCTCTGGCTTCTTAGAGTCCAGAATGGATTGGAGTGGGCAAGACAGGAGGCAGGGATCCAGTTGAGAGATTCTTGCAACCTGAACTTCAGTAGTTTTAGAGAGGATAGAGTGACATGGATGAGTCTGACAGAGTCAGGAGGCAGAGCCAATAGAAACTGATGAGTTATTAGCTATAAACAGGTGGTAGAGTCAGAGACAAGACCCGAGTTTCTGATTGCACTATTCGGTGGACTGTGACATCATTCACTGATGGAAAACACAGGCAGAAGTGAAAGCACTAAGACCCAGGCACCCCATCCTGTTAGTTTTTATAGTAGAAAGCTGGCCTGTTGTTGATGACAGAAAGACTTGACAATTACATTAGCCACTGAGCATCAGGAGTCAAGGCCTTCTTTCAAAATCCCCACTTCTCTGGGAGTTTTAGGAGGCTACTCATTCTATAGGAGTAAAATAGGGTGCTTATCAATGTCAACCATATCCTAATGAGAGGTTGAACATCCCCATCCATAATGACTCTATGTTAGTATAGTCACTTTGGAAAATAGTCTCATTTACAAAAGTTGAACATATACTATGATAATTAATTTTGTGTCTCAGCTTGGCTGGACCATACTGTTCAAATACGTGGTCAAGCATTATTCTGGATATTTCTGTGAGGGTGTTTTGGATGAGATTAACATTTAAATAGGTGGAAATTGCAGCTGATGGTCTTTGGACCTGAACTGTACGCTTGGCTCTTTCCTGAGTATCCAGCTTGCTGGCACATCCTGTAGATTTTGAACTTGCCAGCCTCCATAATTACAAAAGCCAGTGTCTTAAAACAAGTATTTTTCTTACTATATAGACACACATCCTATCAGTTCTATTTTTCTGAATAACTTGGTCTAATACATATGCTAACTATACAACCTAGTAATTCCACCTTTGGGTATGTACCATGGAGAAAGTGGAGAAGTTGAATATCAGATGCACAGACAAAAATGTTAACAGCAACATTGTTCATAGTTGTCCCAATAACTTCACAAATGTCCATCAGCAGTAATATATATAGACACATTGTACTATGGCCATACAATGAATAATATACAGCAATGAGAATGCATGAACTAGAGTAACACACAAAAACATGAATGAATCTTATGAACATAATGCTGAATGGAAAGAAAGCAAGCTATAGAAGACCATACACAATAAATTTTCTCTATATAAATTAAATAACATGAAAAAGTAAATTATAATTTTAAGGATGCATATTTAAGTAGTAATAATTTAAAGAAAAAAGTAAGCAACTAATAAAAAATTCTAGGTAGTATTTTGAAAAGGAACATATAGGAGATTTCTAGGTGCTGCAATGTTCTATTTCTTGTCCTGTGTAGTGGTTATGTGAGTCTTCACTTATACTTATCCAATATATTGTTCATTTATATTTAAGGTACTTTAGGTGTTTTTTTTATAATGTAAAAAAAGAAATATACTTTTCTGATATTCCCTCTAATTTTTTTTCAGTCAGAGGATGGTTTATCCCAACCATTGGAGCTGATAAATTATTCCCATCCTCTTCCCTGCAGAATAATGTGTGTGTGTGTGTGTGTGTGTGTGTGTGTGTGTGTGTGTTGGGGGTGGTTCTCTGCTAATAGAGATAAGACCTTGTCTTGTCTACCCGCTGAAAGCATTAATGACCTTAACGTGATCTCAAATTGCTGGGCCATATTTACTTTGACTTCTACCACTAAAGCCTGAAGCAGGGTTTCTGTGTCTTGTGCTTTTTCTTCTGTTCATTTGCTTTTCCTGATTAACTGTGACAGTGAAAATCTAAAGAGGCCTGGAGACTTTAAAGCAGTTTGAGTATCCACAGTAGCATGTCACTGTTTATAGCATCTGTTGTCACAGGTTCCGAATAGGCCTGCATTAGCCAGTCTTCAAATCTACTGGCCCTTCTTCACTATTTTTTGTAATGATTACTTTTGATATAGGTCCAGCTGGGGGTAGTTTGCCTGGACTGTGAGGCAGTGTTAAATCTCCACCTGCTTTTTAGCAGTCAGTCACTTCAAGGCTCCAATGACCTCTAATGGAAGAAACACTGACTTTGTGATTTTTGTTCTCTTCCTTGCCTCAGGGACCTGCCATTATGGCACTGTCTTAGTCTGTTTGGGATGCCACTGAAGAATACCATAATCTGGGCAGCCCACAAACAGAAGCTTGTCTCTCCAAGTTCTGGAGGCTGAGAAGTCCAAATCAAGGCAACAGCTGACTCGACATCTGGCGAGGGCCTGCTTCCTGGTTCATAGATGGCAACCTCTTGCTGTGTCCTTGCATAGTGGAAGAAATAAGGCAGCTTTCTGGGACCTCTTTTATAAAAGCACTAAATGCCATTCATGAGAGTTCTGCCCTCATGACCTAATCACCTCCCAAAGGCTCCACCTTCTAATATCAACACATTGGTAATTAGGTTTCATCATATGAATTCTGGGCATACACAAACATTCAGACCATGGCAGGCACCACCTCAGCAGTGCATTCTAACCCAATTTCAAAATCTTCTTCTGCATGAACTGGGAGTCACCAAGTCTCCAAACATGTCCATCTGGTGTATCATTTGCTTCTTCTCCAGGCCTGACTGCTTTCCCTCTTGCCTGTTGCAGAAGCTCATCTCAGGGGATTCAAAGGGCGTTTGAATTGATCCAAACTTACTTTCTATCATAAGACTTTTCTTCCAGCTCCAGGAAAGACCTCATTAAAAATAATTTCATAAATTTGGTTTCTTTTGATACTGGCTTCTAGTACTTCTCTTCATTTAACAATTTTCCCACTTAAAGCTATTCACGAATTTGTGAAGGTCCAACTCTGTGTCTGCTATATCAAGCCCAATCAGTGTTTTCCCCCAGGAAGTTGACTAGCTTCATTTTTTTTTTCCTACCTTGGGGATAAAAGGAAGTGGGACCAGCCTAATCTTTGAACATTGGCACATATTACAAGACATGACTCTGCCAGTGGTCGGGCAGCCATGATGCAGATGCCCTCCTGGTTTTATTCTATGAATAGTGTTTTATTATGCAAATGGGCACTATGTCAGAATTCATCAAAAACCTTGGGTTAGAACATCCAATGTATAACCTCTGTTCACAGAGATCACACTTTATTTTAGGGTCATATTAACTACAATAATCTGAATACACTGGTTCCTGGCCCCATCCTCTTTTTTTTTTTTGAGACGGAGATCCCTCTTTCGCCCAGGCTGGAGTGCAGTGGCGTGATCTAGGCTCACTGCAAGCTCCGCCTCCCGGGTTCTCCCAATTCTCCTGCCTCAGCCTCCTGAGTAGCTGGGACTACAGGCGCCCGCGACCGCGTCCGGCTAATTTTTTGTATTTTTAGTAGAGACGGGGTTTCACCATGGTCTTGATCTCCTGACCCTGTGATCCGCCTGCCTCGGCCTCCCAAAGTGCTGGGATTACAGGCTGAGCCACTGCGCCCGGCCCCCATCCTCTTTTAAAAGGACCTCTAGACCCTGAAAACTCCCAGTTATTTCCAGAGACTCTCTCATCAGTGCTTATTAACAAATCCTTCCAGCCACCACATAGCACTTGCTATTTCCTTTACCCTTCTCTAGTCTTTTTTAATGAGGCCTATGAAGTTCGCTGTCCCAGCTGCCCACCAATGAGCTGCCACCCTCAAGACTCTCTGACCATAAGAGTAAGAAGAAATTGGGGGCATTATCCATCTTCCTCTTGTGTGACCCTCTTCGCATCCCAGTGACTGAGTCTTTCAGTAAAATAGTGCCTTCCATTTCCATCTGCAGCCACTTTCTCCTCAGGACTCACACAGGAGTCGCCACAGAAGTTAATTTCTATTCTTTCTCATCATTCACCAACTCCCATAAGTTCTAGAATCAGCCCTTTGGACATGAGACTCGTATTTTACTTTAAAGCTTTTTCTACGTTAAGCCGTTTCTTCACGAGGAGAGGAAATTGAAAGACTATGACAATAATAGGAAGAAGTAGAGAAATCTCTAGGATCCAAGTAATCCTCCTAAGAGCAATATGTTAATCTTGTCTGGCCATTTGAAAGTTTTCAGTTCTGGCTTGAGGAGAATGTTTGGCAGATAATTTAAGAAATTGACTGGAAAAAGGCTTAATGAATGATCCATGTTCTCTTTAGATATAAAGTTAACACAGAGCTGTACTGTGGAGATAAAGGTCGGGAAGCCATGGTGGTAATCAGCAGACATAGAAAGTGACTCTCTGAGGAAGAATATAATTATGTAGGAATAGCAACAACAAGACGTCACTGCCAGTGATTATAATTGAGTTCCCTTCATTTGCCAAAATAGAGAATGTTGTCAGAAGGAAAGTAGGCTGGACAGGCATGAGCTACAGGGATTTCCGGATAGTGGGAGGTGAAGAAATTGCAGTTTAGACAGCTAGGGAGGCTTGGTTCAGGCTGGGTGTGCCTGTGTAGTCAGACAGTTATGGTTCTTCAGGTTAGCAACAGCAAGAGCAAGGCCTGAAGGCTTTCTCTGTCCCAGGGCTGACCTAAGGGTTCTCCCTGTCTCTTGTGGTGGGAGTAGGTAGAATGGACAAGGTACCAGAGCATCCATGGCCTTTCCAAACTGAGATGCTAGAAGGTTCTATGTGGCCTGCTGTGGGTTGGCGTCAGGTCCTCTCGTGAGGATGCATCATTTCCCGCACTCATGAGGAGCAAATAGTTTGCCTTTCATGCTCCTTCTTTCTCTAGCATTGCTTTTAGATAACCCTTTCTTTTTACTCAAATTTCTATCTCACGATGCCCCTACTTTTGGCAGAAACTTGACTGAATGTGTGTTTGCCTGAACAATGGATGACGCAATGGCATTTAGAGCAGTTTCCAGGGGTGGTGATCATAATTTAATGCTTCTTGATCACTGTGGAAATATAGGGCTTTATCTCTGCTTGGAAGGTTAAAGTCTAAAGGAATCTTAGAGATCATCTTCTTCTGTTTGATGCCCTGTAGTTTAAAGTTTATTAATCCAACCATTATTTATTGACTTTCTACCATGTGCCAGGTAATATGCTAGATGTTGGGGACAGAGATAAACAAGATAGAAATAATTCCTCCACTAATGAGATGTATAGACAACAGGTGGGGGCAACATAGCGTGCTATAGGATTTCACCAAACCTTGTCTTGGGGGTTCAGGGAAGGTTTCTCAGAGCCAGTGATATATGAGCTAAGACCTGAAGAATGAGAAGTGGCAGCCAAGCAAAGGGAAGACAGGAAGCTACAGCCCAGGAAAAATAAGTGACTTTTTAAGGGGAGAGCCAGGACTGTTTCTCAAACCTTCAAACTCCCAGTTCCTTGCTTTTTCTTATTCTGGGCATATCCAAAGCAGCAGAATTAACAAGAAGAAATCACATCACCTCCCTTCAATAATTCCATAGTCTAATGGAGAGATTGATACATCAGTTAACACAACACAATAAGTGCCATGATAGCTCCCAGGACAGGGAGCACCTTGATGCATGCAAAGGTGACACTTAATTCAAGCTGGAGTAGAGAAGGGGAATCAGACACAAGTTTCCTGAGGAGGTGACTCTGAACCTGAATTTTCAGTAAAAAGTAGGTGGTTACCAGGTAAAGAAACTGAGGAGAGCAATTTAGGTAGATTTTGTTGGGAAGACCCAGAAGCATCTAATCCCATGGCATATTTGAGGAATTACGAGTCATTCCATATGACTGGAGCATGCATGTCTGTGAAAAAGGGAAGGGAATTAAGGAATGGAACTGGCAGGCAAGAGCCACATTTGGGAGGATTTGCAGTGGATTGTGTTAAACAGTTAGAAGTTATCCTTGAGACAGTAGGAGCCAATGGATGACTTAATTTGAGGCTAATCAGATTTACATCTCTGAAAGAGTATCTTATCAATAATATGGAGAATGTATGGGAAGGGGAAGATTAGGAGTGGGGAGACTAGAGCAAGAGCCACTGGAGGAATTCTAACTTGAGACTGTGGTTGTCTGAGTTAAAGCAGTGGGGATGGTGGGAAGTGGAGGGTTTTGAGAAATACTTAAGGGTGGAATTAGGGTAAGCAGTTTGTCCCAGTTTGTCTTGGATCTTCCTTTTCTTTAGCACTGAAAGTCCAAAATCCTGGGAACCTTTCAGTCCCTGGCAAACTGGAGTGATTAGTCATCCTTGCAAAATCAACCGAACCCCTAAGATAAAGGGAGAGGTAGAAAGCGAAGCCAAAGATGACTTACCTCCAGGACTTTAAATTGGAAACCTTGACCAATGGTGGCACCATTTATTTATTCATGTTATTTATTTATATGCTATTTTTATTTTGCTTTTTCTTTTAGATTCAGGGTGTACATGTGCAAGTGTGTTACATGGTATATTGCATGATGCAATATACCATGGGTTTCTAATGATCCTATCGCCCAAGTAGTGAACATAGTACACAATAGGTAGTTTTTAAACTCATACCCACCCCTCCCCTTTTTAGAAGTTCCCAGTGTCTATTGTTCCTATCTTTGCGTTCATGTGTACCCAATGTTTACCTCCCACTTTTAAGTGAGAATAAGCAGTGTTTGGTTCATTGTTACTGTATTAATTTGCTTAGGATAATAGCCCCCAGGTGCATTCATGTTGCTGTGAAGGACATGATTTCGTTCTTTTTTATGGCTGTGTAGTATTCCATGGTTATATGTACCATATTTTATTCATCCAATCCACTGTCGATGGACACCTGGGTTGATTCCATGTCATTGCTATTGTGAAGGGCGCTGCAATAAACATACAAGTGCATGTATTTTTCTGGTAGAATTATTCACTTCTGTTGGGTATATATACCAAGTAATGGGATTGCTGAGTTGAATGGTAATTATATTTTTAGTTTTTTTGATAAATTACCAAACTTTTTCCCACAGGGCTAAACTAATCTGCATTTTCACTAACAGTCATAAGCATTTCCTTTCTCCAAAGCCCCACCAACATCTATTAGTTTTTGACTTTTTAGTAGCCATTCTGACTTGTGTGAAGCAGTAATCTCATTGTGATTTTGATTGGCATCTTTCTGATGATTAGTGATGTTGAGCATTTTTTCATGTTTTTTAGCTGATTGTAAGTCTTCTTTTGAGAAGTGTCTGTTCATGAACTTTGCCCACTTTTCAATGGGAGTTTCTTCGTGATTTCTTTACATTCTTTATAGATTCCAGATATTAGTCCTTGGTCCGATGCATAGTTTTCTCACGGCAATGGTGAGGTGCAGCTCAGAATTAAACTCTCAAAAGGATGCCTTGGGCTTACATCCAGGGAGAGTGAGGCAATGCTCCAGCAAGCAGTGTGGGCAAGAAGCTGTGGGGAGTGTGGTTCACTCACATCTCAGTCAGTTTCACAGCAGCCTGTTGCAGAGCAGTGAGTATTGTCCTAGATATGAGTAGGATGACCTGGTCTCCCTGTCCCTCCTTAGCCAGGCAGTGGTTGCAGCTGCATCAACCTGAGCTCAGGCTGAAGATGGGGGACAGTCCAGAGTTAAACTCTCAAAATGGAGCCTTGGGCTTGGGACCAGAGAGAGCCAGGGACCACCCAGGCTGGCAGCATGAGCAAGAAGCTGTGGGAAGTGTGGTCCACTTGAGTCTCAGCCTCAACAGATGATTGTAGCAGGGAAGCAAGTCCCTGCCTGAGCGTGCATGAGTGCACCCATTCTCCTTTCTCCCTCCTTGGAGCAGTGCAGTGGCTGCAGCCGTATCTGTAAATCCCTGGTTTCTGGGCTCAGAATGGCACCCAGCTGAGGCTGCTCCAGGCTTAGATGCCTGCGGAATTCTGTGTGGTTTCCGTTTCTGGAGCAACATCTCTTTGCAATCTTTAGGCAGCTCTACATGTGCCCTCGCACTTCCTACTTTTGGAGAGGCCTGTAGAGTCAACTGTCACATCCATATCTTGTGTCCTGGATAGTCAAGAAGATCAATTGCCAATGATGGTCAATTATAAGCTAGTTGAAAAAAGTTATGCGAGACAATAGGGACACAATTAGACTTTTTGGTTTATAAAAGCATAAACTTGAAACAATGCTTTATCTTTCACTCAGCCCTACCAGAAGTGCCTCATTACATACGCTCATTCTCAGGACCAAATCTATTTTGATTAGCTTTTAACTAAGAAAAAGCTGTCAACATGAATCCTTAAAATTATCTGTGTCTCTAAAAGACAGCTGAACTGTAGTAAATATTTAATACTAAAAGCACAAAATGGACAAATATTCAAATTAATAAATTTTTCTTCTGACTCTGATTAAAGAAAATAATAATTCCAGAATTTATGAAGAAAGTTTTGTTTAAGCATCCTTTAAAAATACACTGAAGATGCTTTATTTTTCTAAATTTTGCATTTTAAAAATTTTAAAACTACAGAAACAGTGAAAGAATAGTGTAATGAATGCCTACATATTTTTAACTTACACTTATTGGTTGTTAATATTTTGTCACCATTACTTATTTACCTATGTCATCTATCTACAGATATACGAATTTTTGGCCAAATTGTTGGAAGGTTGAGTGCAGACATCAAAACAGTTCATATCTAAATACTTCAACCTGTATCTCATAAGAACAAAGCCATTCTTACACATGTACTATCATTATTAGGTATTTTTCAAGATTATCGAAAGGATAGAATGATATAATATATTTAAAAGTACTTTTTAATAAAGTTTACTTTATTAAACTTTAGGAGCTCAACCACCACACACTGTTCTGAGCTTTATAGACCCCAGTTTATATTATCAGCAAACTGTTTTTAAGTCTCACATAATTTTCTTACTGCTTGATGATTTTATTTTTAACATGAGAAACCTTGACTTTATTCTATAGTGTGACAGATATAAACATTGTCATATTTCAAATAACATAAACTATCTCAGCATCTCCTATACAATATTCTTCCCTTTCTTTTGACCCTGAATTATTCTTCCCTTTCTTTTGACCCTGAATTATAGTAGTCTCTTGCACACACACACACACACACACACGAACTCCTCACTTGACATGGTTCTGATATGCATGGATTTTAGTTACTATGGTTTGATTAAATGACACCAGTCTCCTAACAACAGAATTAAATTTCAGTTATCATGGTATATTGTGAGTGATTGTGTGAGGTATAAGTTTAAGCCCACAAATTACTACATAAAAAAAAGATGTGCATCATCATCCATGACCAGCCACATTCTTTTAAAGTCTGTCTATGACTAGTCACTGTGCATCTGTTATTCAGTCTATGCACACACAGAAAAGTGTAAAGTTATAGTGCCTCCTTGTCTCACAATGATAAACATGTGATGTTTTACAAAAGATGAATAATAAAAAGAGGAAATCTGCCAGCAAAAATGACCATAAAAATGTTGACACTGCTGTCGTTGGAGAGATTCTAGATAAGTAGCCAGAAGGAACTTAGTAAAAGTCTACTTAATAGTGTAAATAAGGAAAGTGGTTCTGACAAAAAGAATGAAGATGTCCTTGAGGAAGTGCTGCCAGGAATAAACTCAGCATTAAAAAAATTCTCGGAGACATTTTATAGTATCAAAAGTGCAAAGGGTAAAATAATGTAAACGAATCCAAACTTAAGTAGGAATATGACAAATTGCCAAGATACAGAAAAGAAGCTTGCTTCCTATCATAAGATATACCATAAGAAGAAGGTGAGCAATGTTAAAACGACTCTTGGTGAGTTTTTTACAGATAAATATAGCACTTTAATTATCAGCGTTTCTAAAATTCCGACATGCTAAATAAACATTAGTTTTTCCATTTTTTTCCATTTTTCTATGCACTTGTAACTAACCACAGGATAATTTTTAAGACATTTATGAAGGATTATAATTTTCCTATTGATTATTAAAATTGTTTTGCATGGTATTGGCTTGCATGGTCATTTTCAAAGTTTCTATTCTGTTTAATTCAGACATCTGTATTTTATTTTAGTGTTGCCAAAAGTATACTGTCTTGAGTATCATAGTTTTTAAAATCAGTTTTATTATGTGTCAGAGCATGCTCTTCCACCCTTATTATTCTTACTGTTAAAAATTCTTTACTATTCTCTCTCTTTAGGTAAATTTCAGACTAATTTTTTCAAATTCCACCTCCCATAGAGGTTTGATTAAAATTATGTTAAATACAATACTCATTTGGAAAAATTATCATGTTTATAATACTACCTCCTTCTCCCTTCAAGAATATAATTGTTGGCCGGGTGTGGTGACTAACGCCTGTAATCCCAGCACTTTGGGAGGCCGAGGAGAGAGATCACCTAAGGTCAGGAACTCGAGACCAGCCTGACCAATACGGTGAAACCTTGTGTCTACTAAAAATACAAAAATGAGCCAGGCGTGGTGGTGGGTGCTTGTAGTCACAGTTACTTGGGAGGCTGAGACAGAAGAATTGCTTGAACCCAGGAGGCGGAGGTTGCAGTGAGCTGAGATAGTGCCACTGTACTCCAGCCTGGGCAACAGAGCGAGACCCTGTTTCAAAAAAAAAAAATTGTTGATCCTTCTCTCACAGACTCCTGAGTGGCACCTTCCTCCTGCCAGTGCCTGAGCTGACGGTGGGGATAGCATGCTTGTGCCCACTGTTTGAAGAAGCCAGAGCCCCATTCCCCACCCTCGACACCCAGGCCTGCACGTTCATGCTCCGCATGGCTGTAGCCCTTGTGGTCAGTGGCACCTTCGAGCCCCTAGGCACGAAGCAGTTCATGCTGCAGAGATTGGCAGTTGTCTTCAGAGGGGACAAGATGGCTCACTAGATGCATCCAGGAAGCACTGCTTCCACTGAGAGAGACCAAAGTATTGCACATACTTTGAGCAGACCTTCAGAGAGAAAACACCAAAAGTTATTGGAAAGATGATACAGACCCTGAGAGTGAAGAGGGAGAAAGCTAGGAACCCTTTGCAGGATACATGAATGGTGGGGCTAGTTCATGGCCCTGAATGGATCATGGGGAAGGAGTGAGTAAAGAGATGGAGGGACAGCTTACTTTCACCATGGCCTTCTGTGATCTTAGCTACGGTGGACCCCACATGCTCCTTGGATGTTTGAATTGGCAGTGGGATCTTCCCAGAGAGTAGGCAGAGACAGGGCTTCAAGTGGAGCAGAGCCTAGGGGCTTTTGTGCCTGGGGCAGCTGCAGTGGAGTATAGCCATAGGAACCCATAGGGCTCCCTATATTCTTCCAAGTAACTCTAACCCCAGTTGACCACTGGACCAGAAAAGAACAGGGCTGGTGCTTCCCCATGAGACTGGGGTGCATCTTTTCTGCAGGCCCACCTGCCTACCAGCCCTTCCCAGGACCCCTGCCTGGCCATCCTGCAGGAGTATGCACATGGCACAGCCTCTGCTGCTTAGCCTGGATCCTTTGCTCCACCCGAGTAGTTTCCCAGTGGCTTGGGAGCACATCAGATGCCCCAGTACAGCTGGAACCTAACTCAAGGGTCCAGGGGATGAAACTGCTGACTGGTCCCTGCACCCTGGGGCTGTGGCACAGAGCTCGAGAGTGTTGAGCTGAGATCTGTGGCTGGTACTGGAGCTGGGGAGGAGTCCCCATACTCAAGGCACTGAAAGGGGTGAGACATATGGGTTCATGGGTTGGAGTGGGAGCAGGGTGTGCCTCCCTCCACAGGGCCAGTTTGCAAACAACTGCCTATCGCCCTGCCATAGCCTCTGCCTGAGGGAGTCTCATGGAGAACACCTAATAAAGGAAATGCAGACAGAACACCAGTGATCAGAGGGGTCTCCCCCAAGGCCTAGAAATGGACCTGGTGAGGGAGTCACCTCCCCCTCCTCCACCACAGAGGACAACTGCAAACGTGAAGAAATACAATAAAGCCCTGCAGATAAGCACTTATCTTCTGGCCATAATTCTTTAGTGCCATCTACTGAAACACAACCCAAACTACAGCTCCAAAAATATTCTGTCATTGTGAAACCAAGGTCAAGAATCCAGTCACAAATAAAGAAACTATACAGATCCTTGGCCCTCTGAAAGCATCCAGAAATGAAGCCAATTGACTGTATTCAATTTACACAACAGTTAAAGGAACATATGCCCTCTCAGATGAAAAGAATCAGCACAAGGATTCTGACAATTCAAGAAGCTGGAATGTCCCCTTAACTCCAAACAAACCCACTAGCTCCCAAGCAATGATTCTTAACCAGACTAAAATGACTGAAATGACAGACATAGAATTCAGAATCTGGATGTCAAGGAAACTCATCAAGATTTGGAAGAAAGTTGAAACCTAATCCAAGAATCCGACAAAATAGTCAAAAAGCTGAAAGATAAAATAGCAATTTTAAGAAAGAACAAAACTGAACTTCTGGAGCAAAAAAATTCATTATAAGAATTCCATAACACAATTGGAAGTATTACCAGCAGAATACCTAAAAAAGGAAATGCAGACACAACACCAGTGTCATGCAGCTGAGAAACAGCATGGGATCAAGCTGAGGAGTCTCAGAGCTTGAAGAAAAGTTCTTTAAATCAAGTCAGTCAGACAAAAGTAAGAAAAAAAGGATTTAAAAATGAATAAAACTTCTGAAAAATATGGGATTATGTAAAGAGATCAAACTTACCACTCATTGGAATTCCTGAGAGAAGGAGAGAGAGTAAGCAACTTGGAAAATATATTTAAAGACATAGTCCTTGAAAATTTTCCTAAATTCAATACAGAGATCTCCTGCTAGGTATCATTCAAAACACCATCATCAAGGCACATTTGTCAGATTCACTGAGGTGAACATGAAATAATCTAAAAGGCAGCTGGAGAGAAGAGTCAGTTTATGTATCAGGCCAGCAGCAGACATATCAGCAAAAACCTTATAAGTCAGGAGAGGTTGAGAGCCTATTTTCAGCACCCTTAAAGAAAAATAAATTCCAACCAAGAATTCAATACCTTGCCATACTAAGCTTCCTAAGCAAACAAAAAATAAAATCCTTCTCAGACAAGCAAGCACTGAGGAAACTCATTACAACTAGACCAGCTTTACTTACGGCCAGATATGGTGGCTCATGCCAGTAAATCCAGCATTTTGAGAGGGTGAGGCAGGCAGACCACAAGGTTAGGAGATCGAGACCATCCTGGCTAACATGATGAAACCCCATCTCTACTAAAAAAAGAAAATACAAAAAATTAGCTGGGTTTGGTGGCACGCACCTGTAGTCCCAGTTACTCGAGAGGCTGAGGCAGGAGGATCCCTTGAACCCAGGAGGCAGAGGTTGTAGTGAACTGAGATTGCCCCACTGCACTCCAGCCTGGGTGACAAAGCGAGAGTCTGTCTGAAAAAAAAAGTACTTAAGGAAGAGCTAAATATGAAAACAAAAGAAAGACAACTGCTACCACAAAACACAGTTAAAGCAACGAAACAACCACATTTGCAAAATAACAAGTTAACAACAGATGGCAGGATCAAAATCTCACATATCAATATGAACCGTGAATAAAAATAGTCTCAATGGCCCTCTTAATGGACAGAGTGGCAAGCTGCTATCTTTAAGTGGCAAGTTTGCTATCTTTAAAATACCCATCTCAATGTAATGATACCCACAGGCTCAAAGTAAAGGGATACAGAAAGATCTATCATGCAAATGTAAAACAAAAAAGAGCAGCAGTTACTATTCTTATATCAGATAAAACAGACTTTAAGCCAGCAATAATTAAGAAGCATAAAGAAGGGCATTACATAATGATAAGAGGTTCAATTTAACAAGAAGACTTAACTATTATAACTATATATGCATTCAACATTGGAGCACCCAGATTCATAAAAGAAGTTCTTATTGACCTGCAAAGAGACTTGGACAGCCAAAAAAATAATGTGCTACTTCAATGCCAGACTGATAGCATTAGACATTGAGGCAGAACACTAATAAATAAATTCTGGACTTCAGTTTGACACTCAACCAACTGGGCCTAAAAGATATCTACAGAATACTCAACCAAAAAACCACAGACTATACAGTCTTCTTATCTGCACATGGAACATACTCTAAGATGGATTGCATGCTCAGTCATAAAGCAAGTAAATTAGTAAATTCAAAATATTAATACCATACCAAGTATCTTCTCAGAGCATAGTGGAATTAAAACAGAAATTGGTATCAAGAAGATCTCTCAAAACGACACAAATACATGAACTTTAAACAACTTTCTCCTGGATAATTCCTGGATGAACAATAAAATTAAGGAATAAATAAAAAAAAATTGAAATTAATTAAAATAGGGGGTTCTTAGGCAAGATGGCTGAACAGGAACAGCTCCAGTCTGCAGCTCCCAGCAAGATCATTGCAGAAGGCAGGTGATTTCTGCATTTCCAACTGAGGTACTCAGCTCATCTCATTGTGACTGGTTAAACAGTGGGTGTAGCCCATGGAGGGTGAGCCAAAGCAGGGTGGGGTGTTACCTCACCTGGGAAGTGCAAGGGGTCAGGAAACTCCCTCCCCTAGCCAAGGGAACCCATGAGGGACTGTGCTGTGAGAAATAGTGCATTCTGGCCCAGATACTATGCTTTTCCCATGGTCTTCACAACCTGCAGACCAGGAGATTTCCTTGGGTGCCTTCACCACCAGGGCCCTGAGTTTCAAGCACAAAACTGGGTGGCCACTTGAGCAGACACTGAGCTAGCTGCAGGAGTTTATTTTCATACCCCGGTGGTGCCTGGAACACCAGTGAGACAGAATTGTTCACTCTCCTGGAAAGGGGGCTGAAGCCAGGGAACCAAGTGGTCTAGCTAAGTGGATCTCACCCCCATGGAGGCCAGCATGGTAAGACCCATCGGCTTAATATTCTCACTGCCAGCACAGCAGTCTGAAGTCAACTTGGGATGCTTGAGCTTGGTGGGGGGAGGGGTGTCTGCCATTATTGAGGCTTGAGTAGGCGGTTTTGCTCTCACGGTATAAACAAAGCCTCAGGGAAGTTCAAACTGAGCAGAGCCCACTGCAGCTTGGCAAAGCTGCAGTAGCCAGGTTGCCTCTCTAGATTTCTCCTCTCTGGGCAGAGCATCTCTGAAAGAAAGGCAGCAGCCACAATCAGGGACTTGTAGATAAAACTCCCATATCCCTGTGATGGAGAACTTGGGGGAAGGAGTGGCTGTGGGCACAGCTTCAGCAGACTTAAATGTTCCTGGCTGCCAGCTCTGAAGAGAGCAGCAGATATCCCAGCATAGCACTTGAGCTCTGCTAAGGGACAGACTGCCTCCTCAAGTGGGTCCCTTATGCCCATGCCTCCTGACTGGGAGACACCTCCCAGCAAGGGTTGACAGACACCTCATACAGGAGAGCTATGGCTGACATCTGGTGGGTGCCCCTCTGGGATGAAGCTTCCAGAGGAAGGAACAGGCAGCAATCTTTGCTAGTCTGCAGACTCCACTGGTGATACCCAGGGCAACAGGGTCTAGAGTAGACCTCCAGCAAACTCCAGTAGACCCGCAGCAGAGAGGCTTGACTGTTAGAAGGAAACTAACAAACAGAAAGGAATACCATCAACATCAACAAAAAGGACATCCACACAAAAACCCCATCTGAAGGTCACCAACATAAAAGACCAAAGGTAGATAAATGCACGAAGATGAGGAAAGATCAGTGCACAAAGCCTGAAAATTCCAAAAACCAAAACTCCTCTTCTTGTTCAAAGGATCACAACTCCTCGCCAGCAAGGAAACAAAACTGAATGAAGAATGAGTTTGAAGAATTCATAGAAGTAGGCTTCAGAAGGTGAGTAATAACAAACTCCTCTTAGCTGAAGGAGCATGTTCTAACACAATGCAAGGAAGCTAAGAACCTTGAAAAAAGGTTAGAGGAATTGCTAACTAGAGTAACCAGTTTAGAGAAGAATATAAATAACCTGATGGAGCTGAAAAACACAGCATGAGAACTTGGTGAAGCATACACAAGTATCAATAACCAAATCGATCGAGTGGAAGAAAGGATATCAGAGATTGAAGATCAAATTAAAAGTGTGAAGACAAGATTAGAGAAAAAGGAATGAAAAGGAATGAACAAAGCCTCCAAGAAATATGGGACTATGTAAAAAGACCAAGTCTACGTTTCATTGGTGTGCCTGAAAATAACAGGGAGAATGGAAACAAGTTGGAAAACACCCTTCAAAATATTATCCAGGAGAATTTCTCTAACCCAGCAAGATAGGCCAACATTCAAATTCAGGAAATACCGAGAACACCACAAAGATACTCCTTGAAAAGAGCAACCCCAAGACACATAATCGTCAGATTCACCAAGATTGAAATGAAGGAAAAAATGTTAAGGGCAGCCAGAGAGAAAGGTCAGGTTACCCACAAAGGGCAGCCCATCAAACTAACAGTGGATCTCTCTGCAGAAACCCTGTAAGCCAGAAGAGAGTGAGGGGCAATATTCAACATTCTTAAAAAAAAGAATTTTCAACCCAGAATTTTATATCCAGCCAAACTAAACTTCATAAGCAAAGGAGAAATGAAATCCTTTACAAACACACAAATGCTGAGGGATTTTGTCACCACCAGGCCTGCCTTGTAAGAGCTGAAGGAAGCACTAAATATGGAAAGGAAAAACCAGTACCAGCCACTGCAAAAACATACCAAATTGTAAAGACCATTGACACTATGAAGAAACTGCATCAACTAAAGGGCAAAATAACCAGCTAGCATCATAATGACAGGATTAAATCCACAAATAACAACATTAATCTTAAACGTAAATGTGCTGAATACCCCATTAAAAGACACAGACTGTCAAATTGGATCAAGAGTGAAGACCCATCAGTGTGCCGTATTCGGGGGACCCATCTCAGATGCAAAGACACATATAGGCTCAAAATAAAGGGATGGAGGAATATTTACCAAGCAAATGGAGAGCAAAACAAAGCAGGGGTTTCAGTCCTAGTCTCTGGTAAAACAGACTTTAAATCAACAAAGATCAAAAAAGACAAAGAAGGGCATTACATAATGGTAAAGGGAACAATGCAACAAGAAGAGCTAACTATCCTAAATATATATGCACCCAAAACAGAAGCACCCAGATTCATAAAGCAAGTTCTTAGAGACCTACTAAGAGACTTAGACTCCCACACAGTAATAGTGGGAAACTTTAACACCCCACTATCAATATTAGATCAATGAGACAGAAAACCAACAAAGATATTCAGGACTTGAACCCAGCTCTGGACCAAGCAGACCTAAAAGATATCTACAGAACTCTCCACCCCAAGTCAACAGAATATACATTCTTCTTAGCACCACATTGCACTTATTCTAAAATTGACCACATAACTGAAGTAAAGCACTCCTCAGAAAATGCAAAAGAACAAAAATCGTAACAGTCTCTCAGACCACAGTGCAATCAAATTAGAAGTCAGGATTAAGAAACTCACTCAAAACCGCACAACGACATGGAAAGTGACCAACCTGCTCCTGAATGACAACTGGCTAAATTACAAAATTGAGGCAGAAATAAATAAGTTCTTTGAAACCAATGATAACAAAGACACAACTTACCAGAATCTCTGGGACACAGCTAATGCAGTGTGTAGAGGAACATTTACAGCACTAAATGCCCACAAGAGAAAGGGGAAAGATCTAAAATCGACATCCCAACATCACAATTAAAAGAGCTAGAGAAGCAAGAGCAAACGAATTTAAAAGCTAGCAGAAGACAAGAAATAACTAAGATCAGAACACAACTGAAGGAGATAGAGACACAAAAAGCTCTTCAAAAAATAAATGAATCCAGGAGCTGATTTTTTGAAAAGATTAAGAAAACAGATAGACCACTAGCCAGAATAATAAAGAAGAAAAGATAGAAGAATCAAATGGACACAATAAAAATTAATAAAGAGGATATCACCACAGACCCCACAGAAATACATTATCGTCAGAGAATACTATAAACACTTCCATGCAAATAAGTTAGAAAATCTAGAAGAAAAGGATAAATTCCTGGACAGGTATACCTTCCCAAGACTAAACCAGAAAGAAGATGAATCCCTGAATAGACCAATAACAAGTTATGAAATTGAGGCAGTAATTAATAGCCTAATAACCCAAAAAATCCCATGACCAGTTGGATTCACAGCCAAATTCTACCAAAGGTACAAAGAGAAGCTGGTGACTATTCCAAACAAGAAAAAAAAGAGGGACTCCTCCCTAACTCATTTTATAAAGTCAGCATTATCCTGATACCAAAACCTGGCAGAGACACAAGAAAAAAGAAAATTTGGGGCCAATATCCCCAATGAATTTCAATGCAAAAGTCCTCAATAAAATACTGGCAAACCAAATCCAGCAGCACATCAAAAAGCTTATCGACCATGATCAAGTGGGCTTCATCCCTGGGATGCAAGGCTGGTTCAACATTAGCAAATCAGTAAAGGTAATCCATCACATAAACAGAACCAATGACAAAAACCACATGATTATCTCAATAGATGTCCAAAAGGCCTTTGATAAAATTCAACACCCTTCATGCTAAAAACTCTCAATAAACTAGGTATTGGTGGAATGTACCTCAAAATAATAAGACCTACTTATGAAAAACCCACAGCCAATATCATGCTGAATGGCCAAAGCTGGAATACCATTCAGAACATAGGCTTGGGCAAAGACTTCATGACTAAAACACCAAAAGCAATGGCAACAAAAGCCAAAATTGACAAATGGGATCTCATTAAACTAAAGAGCTTCTGCACAGCAAAATAAACTATCATCAGAGTGAAGAAGCAACCTACAGAATGGGAGAAAATTTTTGCAATCTCTCTATCTGACAAAGGGCTACTATCCAGAATCTACAAGGAACTTAATCATATTTACAAGAAAAAACAAACAACCCCATCAAAACTTGGGCAAAGGATATGAACAGACACTTCTTAAAAGAAGACATTTATGTGGCCAACAAACATATGAAAAAAAGCTCGTCATCACTGGTCATTAGAGAAATGCAAATCAAAAGCACAATGAGATACCATCTCATGCCAGTTAGAATGGTGATCATTAAAACGTCAGGAAACAACAGATGCTGGAGAAGATGTGGAGAAATAGAAACACTTTTACAGTGTTGGTGGGATTGTAAATTAGTTCAATCATTGTGGAAGACAGTGTGGTGCTTCCTCAAGGTTCTAGAACCAGAAATACCATTTGACTCAGCAATCTCATTACTGGGTATACACCCAAAGGATTATAAACCATTCTGCTATACAGACACATGCACATGTATGTTTATTGCAGCACTATTCACAATAGCAAAGACTTGAAACCAACCAAAATGCCCATCAATGATAGACTGGATAAAGAAAATGTGGCACATGTACACCATGGAATACTATGCAGTCAGAAAAAAGGGTGAGTTCATGTCCTTTGCAATGACATGGATTAAGCTGGAAACCATCATTCTCAGCAAACTGACACAGGAACAGGAAACGAAACACTGCATGTTCTTGCTCATAAGTGGGAGTTGAACAATGAGAACACATGGACACAGGGAGGGGAACATCACACAGTGGGGCCTGTCAGGGGGTGGGGGCCTAGGGGAGAATTAGCATTAGGAGAAATACCTGATGTAGATGATGGGTTGATGGGTCCAGCAAACCACCATGGCATGTGTATGCCTATATAACAAATCTGCATGTTCTGCACACGTATCCCAAAACTTAAAGTATAATAAAAAAAGAGGAAAGTTCATTGTGCTAGATGCCTTCATCAATACATTAGAAAGATCTCAAATTAACAATCTAACTTTGCATATAGAGGAAATAGAATAAAAGGAACAAACCAACCCCAAAGCTAGCAGAGGAAAATAAATAACTAAATTAGAACATAGCTGAACAAAATTGAGATGCAAAAATTCATACAAAAGATCAATAAAACCAAGAGTTTTTCAAAAGAGTAAACAAAGTTGATAGACTACTAGCTATATTAACAAGGGAAAAAAGAGAAAAGATCCAAATTAGTACAATCAGAAATGACAAAGATGGCATTACAACTGATCCTACAGAAATACAAAAGATTTTGTACAATAGATGTACTATTAAGAACAACTCTATGGACACAAATTAGAAAATCTAGAGGAAATGGATAAATTCATGGAAATACATAACTTCCCAAGACTGAACCAGGAAGAAAGTAAAAACTTGAACAGACCAACAAGTTCCAAAACTGAACCAGTAATAGAAAACTTTCTAACTCCCAAGAAGCTCTGACCAGATGGATTCACAGCCAAATTATATCAGATGTACAAAGAGAAATTGGTACTAATTTTACTGAAACTATTCCAAAAAGTTGAGGTGGAGGGGTTCCTTCTTAACTCATTATATAAATCTAGGACCAATTTGATACCAAAATCTGGCAGAAACACAAAAACAACAAAAGAAAATTCCAGACCAATATCCTTGGTGAATATAGATGCAAACATCTTCAAGAAAATATTAGCAAACTGAATGCAGCAGCACGTTAAAAGTTAACAGATAGCAATCAAGTAGGTTTTATTCCTGGGATGCAAGGCTGGTTCAACATATGCAAATCAATTATTGTGATTCATCCCATAAACATAATTAAAAGCAAAAAAGTGGTCATCTCAATAAATGCAGAAAAATGCATCTCAATAGATGCAGCTTTTAAAAAAATAATCATCCCTTTATGATAAAAACCCTCAACAGACTAAGCACCAAAGGAACATATCTCAAAATAATAAAAGTCATCTTTGAGGAACCCACAACTAACATCATACCGAATGGGCAAAAAGCTGGAATATTTCTCTTGAGAACCAGAACAAGACAAGTATGCCCAATCTCACTACTTCTGTTCAGCATAGTACTGAAAGTCTCAACCAGAGAAATCAGGTAAGAGAAAAAAATAAAAGGCATAAGTCAGGAAAAGAAGAAATCAAACTATCTGTCTTTGCTGACATTAGGATTCTATACCTAGAAAACCTAAAAGACTCTGCCAAAGACTCCTGGAACTGATAAATGACATCAGTATAGTTTCAGAATACAAAATCAATATAGAAAAATCAGTAGCATTTCTATAATTAATGTCATTCAAGCTGAGAGCCAAATCAAGAATGCAATCCCATGTACAATGGCCATAAAAAAAGAAATACCTAGAAATATATCTAACCAACGAGGTGAAAGATCTCTACAAAGAGAACTACAAAGCATGGCTGGAAAAAAAAAAAAACCAGAAATAAACGGGAAAATATTCCTTGCTCATGAAATGGAAGAATCAATATTGTTAAAATGGCCATACTCCCCAAAGCAATTTACAGATTCAGTGCCATTCCTATCAAACTACCAACATTATTTTTCACAGAATTAGAAAAAAACTATTTAAAAATTCACATGAAACCAAAAAGGAGCCCAAATAGCCAAAGCAATTATAAGCAAAAAGAATAAAGCTGAAGGCATCACACTACCTGATTTCAACTATACTATAAGGCTACAGTAACAAAAACAGCCTGGTATTGGTACCAAAACAGACACATAGACCAATGGAACAGTATAGAGAACTCAGAGATAAAGCCACGTGTCCACAATCTGATCTTTGACAAAGTTGACAAAAACAAGCAAGCAATGGAGAAAGTGCTCATTCAATAAATGGTGCTTGGGTAATGGCTAGCCATATTCAGAAAACTGAAGCTGGACTGCTACATTTCGATGTATTAAAAAATTAACTCAAATGGATTAAAGATTTAAATGTAAGACCTCACATTATAAAAATCCTGGAAGACAACCTGGGAAACACTCTTCTCAACATTGGCCTTAGCAAGAAATTTTTGACTAAGTCTCCAAAAACAATTATTACAAAAACAAAAATAGGCAAGTGGGACCTAATTAAACTGAAGAGGTTTTGCACAGCAAAAGAAACTATCAAAAGAGCAAACAGACAACTTACAGAATGGGAGAAGATATTTACAAACTATGTTTCCAACAAAGTCCTAATATTGAGAATATAGGGAACTTACACAAACAAGCAAAAAACAACATCATTAAAAATGGGCAAAGTACACATACAGACACTTTTCAAAAGAAGAAACATGGTGGACAAGAAACATGAAAAGATGCTCAGCATCACGTAACACCTCTCAAAAGAAGAAACAGGTGGTCAAGAAACATGAAAAGATGCTCAGCATCACTAATTGTATTATTTAGTTCTTATATTGCTATAAAGAAATATCTGAGACTGGGTAATTTATAAAGAAAAGATGTTTAATTCATTCATAATTCCACAGGCTGTACAGGTAGCATGATGCTGGAATCTGCTTGACTTCAGGGGAGGCCTCAGGAAACTTACGGTCATGGCAGAGGGCAAAGGGGGAGCTGGCACTTCACATGGCTGGAACAGGAGGAAGCAGGGGGAGGTGCCACACACTTTTAAACAACCAGATCTCATGAGAACTCACTATTGTGATGATAGAAAAAATAGGAGACAGTGTTGAACCGTAAGAAACTACCCCCATAATTTGATCACCTCCCACCAGGCCCCACCTCCAGGGGGATTGGGCATTACATTTCAACATGAGATTTGGGTTAGGATACAGATCCAAATCATATTGTTCTACCTCTGGTTCCTCTCAAACCTCATATTCTTCTCAGATTGCAAAATACAATCATGTTTTCCCAACAGTCCCCCAGTCTTAACTCATTCCAGCACTAACTCAGAAGTCCACATTCCAAAGCCTCATCTGAGACAAGGATAGTCTCTTTGACCTATAAGCTTGTTTAAAAAAAGAAGAAAAGAAAAAAGAGTAAAAAGAAAACAAGTTCGTTACTTCCAAGACACAGTGGGGGTGTAGGTAAATACTCCCATTCCAAAATGAAGAAATTGGCCAAAATAAAGGGGTTACAGTCTCCATGCAAGTCCAAAACCTAGCAGGGCAGTCACTAAATTTTAAACCTCCAAAATGATCTCCTTTCACTCCGTATCCAGGGCACACTGGTGGAAGGGTTGGGCTCCCAAGGCCTTGTACAGCTCTACCCCTGTGGCTTTGCAGGGTTCAGACTCCACTGTTGCTCTCAATGGCTGGCATTGAGTGCCTGTGGCTTTTCCAGGTACAGGGTGCAATCTGTCAGTGAGTCTACTATTATGGGGTTTGGAGGACATTGGTCCTCCTCTCATAACTCCACTAGGTAGTGTCCCAGTGGGGACTCTGTGTGGGGGATCCAATTTCACATTTTCCCTCTGCACTGCCCTAGCAAAAGTTATCTGTGAGGGTTCCACCTCTGCAGCAGCCTTCTGCCTGGACATCTAGGCTTTTCCATACTTCCTCTGGAATCTAAGTAGAGGCTCCCAAGCCTCAGTTGTTTCACTCTGTGGACCTACAAGCTTAACACCACATAAAAGCCACCAAGGCTTATGACTTGCACCCTCTGAATCAATGCCTGAGTTGTACCTGGATCCCTTTGAGCCACAGTTGGGGCTGGAGTGGCAGGGAAGCAAGGAGAAGTGTGTTGAGGCAGTTCAGAGCAGTGGGGCCCTGGACCTGACTCAGTAAACCATTCTCTCCTCTTAGACCTCCAGGCCTGTGGTGGGAGGGTTTCTGCAAAGGTCTCTGAAATGCCTTCAAGGCCTTTTCCCCATTATTTTGGCTGTCAGCACTTGGCTCCTCTTATGCAAGTTTCTGTAGCCTTCTCCTGAGAATTCCTCTCCTGAAACTGGGCTTTTATTTTCTACCATATAGCCAGGCTGCCAATTTCCCAAACTTATACTTTGCATTCCTTTTAAATATAAATTTCAGTTTTAGATCATTTATTTGTTAATGCATACGAGCATAGGCTGTAAGAAGCCTCCAGGTCACTTACTGAATGCTTTGCTGCTTAGAAATTTCTTCTGCAAGATATCCTAAATTGTCACTCTCAGGTTCAAATTTCCACAGATCTCTAGAGCAGGGGCACAATGCAGCCAGACTTTTTGCTAAAGCATAGCAAAAGTGACCTTTACTTTAGTTGCCAATAAGTTCCTCATTTCCATCTGAGACCTCCTCAGCCTGGACTTCACAGTCCATATCACTATTAGAATTTTGGTCACAACAATTCAACAAGTCTCTAGAAAGTTCCAAACTTTCCTTCATCTCCCTGTCTTCTTCTAAGCCCTCCAAACTGTTCCAACCTCTGCCCATTACCCAGTTCCAAAGCCACTTCCACATTTTTAGTTATCTTTATAGAAATGGCCCACTTCTTGGTACCAGTTTTCTGTATTAGTCTATTCTTGAACTGCTATAAAGAACTACCTGACACTGGGAATTTATAAAGAAAAGAGACTTAATTGGTTCACGTTTCTGCAGGCTGTACAGGAAGCGTGATGCTGGCATCTGCTTGGCTTCTTGGGAAGCCTCAGGAAACTTATAGTCATCACAGAAGGCAAAAGCGGAGTCAGCAAGTCATATGGCTGAAGCAGGAGAAAGAGAGAGAGTGGGGAGGTGCCACACACTTTTAAACAACCAAATCTAATGAGAACTCCCTATCATGATGACAGCACAAAGGTAGGATCATGTTAAACCAAGAGACCACACCTCCATGATCCAATCGCCTCCCACCAGGCTCCACCTCCTGGGGAATTAGGGATTAAATTTCAACATGAAATTTGGGTGTAGACAGAGATCCAAACCATATCACAAATAATCAGACAATTGCAAATCAATACCACAATGAGATAACCTCTCACACCAATCAGAATGACTATTCTTAAAACATCAAAAAACAATAGATGCTGATGAGATTGTGGAGAAAAGGGAATACTTAGGAACTGTTGGTGCGAATATAAATTAGTTCAACCACTGTGGAAAGCCGTCTAGTGATTTCTCAAATAACTTAAAACAGAGTTGCCTTTTGACCCAGTAAAGCCATTACTAGATACATACCCAAAATAAAATAAATCATTCTACCAAAAAGACATGGAATACATCATGGAGTACTGTGCAGCCATAAAAATAGTGAAATTATATCATTTGCAGCAACATAGATTAGCTGGAGGCCATAATCCTAAGCAAATTAGCTCAGGAACAAAAAGCCAAATACCACATGTTCTCACTTATAAGTGGGAGCTAAGCATTGGGCACACATAGACATAAATATGGGAACAAAAGACATTGTGCACTGCTGGAGGGTAAAGGGGTAGGTTGAAAAAGTACCTATTGAGTACTTTGCTCACTAACAGGATGACAGGATCAGTACTCTAAACCTCAGCATCATGCAATATTTCCATTAAAAAAAATCTGCACATCTACCCTTTGTATCCAAAATAAAAGTTGAAATTAAAAAGAAATAGGCAAAGAACATGAACAGACACTTCTCAAAAGAAGACACACGAGTGGCCAACAGACATATGAGAAAACAGCATCACTGATCATGGGAGAAATGAAAATCAAAACCACAATGAGATACCATCTTTACACCAGTCAGAATGGCTATTATTAAAAACTCAAATAATAATAGATGTTTGCGAGGCTGCAGAGACAATGGAACACTTACGCCCTGTTGATGGGAATGTAAATTAGTTCAGCTACTATGGAAAGCTGTCTGGAGATTTCTCAAATAACTTAAAGCAGAGCTATCGTCTGACCCAGCAATCCCATTACTGGTCATATACCCAAAGCAAAATAAGTTATTCTACCAAAAAGACACATGCAGTTGCATGTTCATCACAGCACTATTCAGAGTAACAAAGATGTGGAATCAATTTACGTGCCCACTGACAGTGGATTAAATAAAGAAAATGTGGTACATATATATCATGTGATACTATCCAGCAATAAAAATGGTGAAATCATGTCCTTTGTAGCAACACGGATTCAGCTGGAGGCCATAATCCTAAGTGAATTAATGCAGGAACAGAAAACCAAATATTGTATGTCAATACTTGTAAGTGGGAGCTAAACATTGAGTACACATGGAAGTAAAGATGGAAAAAATAGGCCAGCACTGTGGCTCATGCCTGTAATCCCAGTACTTTGGGAAGCTGAGGCAAGAGGATTTGAGGCCAGCCCTGGAGTTTGAGACCAACCTAGGCAACATAAGGAGATCCCGTTTCTACAAAAAGTGAAAAATTAGCCAGGCAGGATGGGGCAGGCCTGTGGTCCCAGGTATTTGGGAGGCTGAGCTGGGGGGATTGCTTGAGCCCAGGAGGTGGAGACTGCAGCGAGCTGTGATCATGCCGCTGCACTCCAGCCTGGGTGACAGAGTGACACCCCATCTCAAAAACAAACAAACAAACAAAAAACAGTAACAGTAGACACTGCATAGGGGGAAGGTTAGGAGAAGGGCATGAATTGAAAAACTAACTACTGAGTACTGTGCTCAGCACCTGGGTGACCGGATCTGTACTCCAAACCTCAGCATCACACAATATACCCATGTACCAAACCTACACATGTACCCCCTGAATCTAAAATAAAAGTTGAAAGCATTTTTAAAAAGAATATAATTACCCTGTTTCTCTCTGATCAAGTTATTCTTCATATAATCTCAGTCTTTTTTTGTAATTTTCTTTTTGTAGGTCTCACATACTGCTTCTCAAAGTTATTGGGAATTTTACATGCATATTTATTGTAATTGGGATCATTCTCATAGTTTTAAACTGGCCATAGATATTCAGGAAATCTTTTGAATAAAAAATAATATTATAAATTGTAGATCAGAAGTCAGAAAACTACAGCCTGGGGACAAATATAACACTTTTTTCTTGAATAAATAAAGCTTTCTTAAATAAAGTTTTATTGGAACACAGAACTACCCATTTGTTTACATATTGTCTGTAGCTGATTTGGCACTACAAAAGCAAAACTGAGAAGTTGTGGCAGAGATGGTCTGGCTGGCAAGCCTGAAATGTTTTTTATCGGACCCTTTATGGACCATGCTTTTTGACCTCTGCTCATCAATTCAAAGGGATCATCACAGTTGATGCTCTTGGGTTTTCTGGGTATTGTTTACATGGTATCTAATAAGGACATATTTTGTCTCCTTCCTAAGTTATTGTACTTAGTCTGTCATGCCTTAGTGTATTCATCATGACTTCCACAATTCTGTTAAATAACTTTAGAATTTATTCCTGTGTTCGATGGAAAAAAACTCTGGTATGTTTTTCTTCCATCGTAATGGAAGTTTTACGAATTTTTAAAAATATGCTAGTTTACTAGACTTGTTTTATCCATATTGTGCGGAATATTATATTTCTTTGGCTTATTGAAATGACAATATTATGTTAATGTATTTTAAAATTTGAAGTCATCTTTGCATTACTTGAATAAATACTCTTAAAAATTTTGCTGCATTTGACTTTACAATTAATTTTGTATTTGGTAATCTATACTTGGGATTACTTTTTAAAGTTCTATTTTAGTCACACTTTTGTGTCAAAATTGTATAAAAACAGTTGGAAACTATTATTTTTCTATGCTCTGGAATCATTTTTGTAGCAAACCGATTTTGTGATGCTTGGACTTTTGAACTACCTTTTTAAAAAACATCTTGGGCAGGGCACGGTGGATCACGACTGTAATCCCAGCACTTTGGGAGGCCAAGGCAGGTGCATTAAAAGGTCAGAAAATCGAGACCATCCTGGCTAACATGGTGAAACCTCGTCTGTACTAAAAATACCAAAAATTAGCCGGACATGGTGGCGGGCGCTTGTAGTCCCAGCTACTCAGGAGGCTCAGGCAGGAGAATGGCATGAAGCCGGGAGGTGGAGCTTGCAGTGAGCTGAGATGGCGCCACTGCACTCCAACCTGGGCTACAGAGCGAGACTCCGTTTCAAAAAAAAAAAAAAAAAAAAAAAAAAGAAAGAAAGAAAAGCATCTTGGTCTAGCAGCTTTTTTCAAGATAATTTTATGACAGCTTAAGAATATATAGAGATTCCATATTTATTAGTCAATTTAGGTGTTTTGTTTTTTAATAAGAAAATTATGTTTGTTCTAGAAGCACATTCATTAATGGTCTAAAATACGTTATAGTGAGATGGACTTAGGGAAGGAGAGGGATGGAGAGTAATTTATGGTCTATCATTGTTTCTTCTCCTGTTTCTCTTACTCTATTTTCGCATCTTTTTCATTTTCTATTTTATTGGATATTTTTCTCAAGTATTTTCCATAGATGAAGAACATGAGTATTTTGACATATTCTTTAAATTCTTGCAAATCTTCATTTCCCGTGACCAGTCTTAGATGTCTTCCAAAAGATCCATGATACCTTGGGTGGTTGAAGATTCTCAGATCAAACTTGTTTACTCTGAATATTAGTCCACTGTCTTCTAGTTTCTAGTGCTGTAGATGAGAAGTTCAATGTCAATAGGATTTTTAACATTTTTTGTTGTTTGTTTTTATCTCCTGGAAGCCTGTAAGATTTTCTCCCGATACTTAATGTTGGAGAATTTTACCAGTATATGCCTAGGCATGGCCCTTTTTCCTCTCAATCCTTCCTGAGCCTTAGTGGGCCCTTTCAGACTGCAGACTCAGGCGTTCGTAATTACGGGGAAATTTTCTACTGATATCTCTTTAATTATTGCCTCTTTTCCAATGTTTCTGTTTTCATTTTTGGAAACTATTAATATTATTGGCATGTCAAAGCTCCTGGACCTATTGTCTATTATTTTTTTCTCATGGTTGCCATCTCTTTATATTGTTGTTGTTTATATTTTATACTTTGTTTGGAGCTCTTCCTTGCATTTGTTCTTGCAGGCCACTGACTCATGTCTCAACAGAGCAGATTCCCTTTTAATTCATCCACAAAATTATGTAATTTGAAATTATGTTTTCTACCTTCAAACATTCTTTTTTGTGTTTCATTTCAACTTCCTTAAGTATGCTATTATTTTTTAATCAGGTTTTACTCGTGTCTTCCTGTTATTCTTCTTTTACTTACATATCTTCTTTGATCCTTGGTTCCCCCTTTCTGCCTTCTTTCAGGTTAATTGAAAAACATTTAATACACCACTTAATTTCTTCTATTTGCTTCTTGCTACAACTCTTTTTATTATTTTTAGGGGTTGCTTTAGGACTAACAACATGTATCCTAATTTATCAAAGTTTACTTAGAGTTAATATTGTAGGACCTGACTTCACACTTCATGGACACTTCTTACTTTCTGCTTCCCCTTTCAAAAATGTAACAACATTACAATGGTCTATTATTATTCATTCATATTCATTACATTGTTTGTGCCATTATCATATTTTTTCTTCACTTATTTTAAACCTCACCTACCTTACAATGTTGTTCTTTTTGTTTTGTCTTGTTTTGCTTTAAACACCAGTTGTCCTATAAGAAAATTATGAAAAGAGAAAAATTAGATTATATTTACATTTACTCACTTCCTGCTTCTGGTATTCCACATTTCTTCCTTTAAATCTGAGTTTCTGTCTGTATTATTTCCCTTCAGCCTGAGAAACATCTTTAGCACTTCGCATAGTGTAGACTTGCTGATGACAAATTCTCTTCATTTTTATCTCTTTGAAAATTATCTTTATTTTTACACTTGCCTTTGAAGAATATGTTTACTAGATATGGAGTTCTGGGTAGCCTATTTAAGAATTTTAAATGTAGCATTCTTTTGTCTTTTGGCCTCCCTTGTTTTTTATGATAAGCCTGTAGTAATTTTTATTTTTAATTCCTAGTAGGTGATCTCTGGTTCCTTTCAGTTTACTCCTCATCTTTTATTTTTTTTGTAAGTGATTTGACTATGATATATTTTGATGTTGCTTTCTTTGCATCTATACTGGCTGGAGTTTACTAAGCTTACTGTATTGAAGTCAATGTTTTTCATCAAGTTTGAAAAATATTTTGTCAGTTATTTTTCATTGCCTCATGCTCACTGTATGTGTTTCTGGGAGTCCAATATTCGTTACGTTAGTCTGATATTGTCTTAGAGGTCCCTGAGACTCTGGTCATTTGTCTTTAGTCTTCTTTTTTGCTCTGATTTGATCATTTATATTGGTCTTCAAGTTCACTGACCCTTTCTTACAATTTTTCTAATATGCTGTTAAGCCCAGTGAGTGAGTTTTAAATGTTATTTATTGTACTTCTCAGTTCTATAATTTTGATTTGGTTGTTTTCTGAAAAATAAGTTCTATTTCTCTTCTGAGCTCCCTTGTCTGTTCACTCATCAAGACTGTATTTTTCTCTAAGCCCTTCAAGATATTTTAAGTAGACATTTTAACGTGTTTGCTAAGTCCAACCTCAGGCTCGCTTTTGAGACTCTTTCTACTGGCTTTTATCCTCTTGACTCTGGATGACATTTTTCTTATTTCTTAACATGTCTTGTAATTTTTTGTTTATAATTTATAATACTGGATATTATAAATAATACATTGTAGAGTCTCTGAGTGCTGTTCCTATGAAGAATGTTATTTTTGTTCTAGCTGTCAGTTTGATTGATTGATCATTTTGAATTTGTATGGTTTGGTTTTATGCTTTTTAAGGGCAAATCTCTGAAATTTCTAAGGTGTTTTCCAAGCTTATATTACTGGCTGAGACTCAGTCTTCAAAACCTACTTTTTATGTGGATCTTGTCAAAGCTTGATTTTAGAAGTCACTAGGGCAGGACTAGGCTTGGTCTTACACTAGGACAAGGGTCAGCAAACCATGATCTACTGGCAAAATATGACCCACTGCATTTTTTGTAAAATGTATTAGAGCAAGCCCATTTTTCATATTTTATATTGCTGCTTTCACACTATAACGGCAGAATTGAGTAGCTGCCACAGAGACTGTATGGCCCTCAAAAGCTAAAATACGATTATTAGATCCTTTATGGAAAAAGTTTGCCACCCCTGCTTTATGGTGTGGTTGTATTGTCATGGTTGAGTGTGAAAACTCCACCGGATATATCTTTTTTTTTTCCTCCCCCGTTTTTCCTCTCTTTGGCTCCTCTGCCCCATTAGGTGGGTTGGCTCCCCAGGACTCAGGGTTAACCACTAGAATACCCTATGCCACAAGAACTCTGTAGCTTCTGGAAGGTGTGCTCTGTAGAAGCAGAATGACTGTCAGTTCTCTGCCGAGGAAGCTTCCCTGCTCCCTGGTCTCTATGTATTCTTGAGGCCTCTGAGGCAAGAAGACTCAGTTCATGCAGATCCTTCTTAGTCTTTTATGAGTTGTGTGACCAGTATGCTCATGTGAGGACAAGGTCAAATCTCTCTCCCTATTCCAGGTCTCTGAGTACCAAGTGTTGTTCCAAGATCTTCTGCTTTTTGATTCTCATCTCCCGGCTGTGATGCTCTTGAGGAGAAAGACACACACAGTTCTCTTTGCTGAGATTCCCAAAAGTGTCTAAATTCTTATACTCAGTACTTGTTGGTTTGAGCAGCCCTTTGGCTCAAGACAAGAAAATAGCTTAGAATTGGAACTTAGGAAGAAAATAAATTATTTTCAGTTCTCCCTGTTTGCAGAATCTTCATTTATTTATTCGACAAATATTTACTGAGTACCTACTATGTTCCTGGCATTCTTCTAGGCAATAGAAACAAATGGTGAGTCAAACAGGCATGATACCTGCTTCAAGGAAGCTAGTTAGAAAGACAGACATTAAACAAATGATCCCATTAATAAATTCGTAATTATGAATCATTATAGCTGCTCTGAAAGAAGACTCGGGGGTAGTAAGAGAGAGCACAATGGGGAGCTGACTTAGATACAAATGCATGATCATGAACTGATGATTAATGCTTAAATCTCTCAACTTTCCCACTGTAATTTCTCCCTGATAATATTTTTGAATTAGCAATGTCATTTTCCCCATAGAAGCATCTTCTGCCCTGGCCATGTCCACTGAGGACATGATATTTTAATATTTACAACTAGTGATAAGACTCATGAGGCTAAATGTTTCAAAAAATCCAGATTTTTATTCTCAAATGATTTCAGGCTAAAGCCCTGTAATCCTAAACTACTAAGCAGAACAAAAGCGAGAAGACTGTTTATCACTGATAAAACATTTCCTACAGTGCATAAGCATGAACATTCTGAAATTTGTTTATAAGATGTTGTGGTTGTGGTTGGGAGGGATAAGGGACAAAGGTAGGGGTACAGTTGACTTCTGAATTTATTTCCTGGATAACTAAAGCTCCGTGGTAAATGACTAAGACAAATCATTTCTTTATCACCAAAATAAACTAAAGTGAAAGTGATGTTTCTTGACCCAGTGATTCTTAGAACCTTTGCTTTTTTATTGCTGGAAATGTGGCATGTGACCTTTGCTATTGTGAAAAAATCTGAGGCCTGAGCAGCCAATGGAACAAAAAGAAACAGATTATTAGTGGAGGGAGCACTGAAACTGAGTTTGATGATTCTCAGTCCAGTATCTTCCCACTAGGTTTTGAATCCTAGATGCTTAGTCCTGAGTGAGAGTGTTGCTGATCTTTTGCCATGGCTTAGCAGAAACATGTCATCTTACCAATCCACTGTTTTCAAAAAGTGTTAGTAGAGAAAGAGTTTCTTTTTAATGAGATTAAAATAAAAATTACTGTGAGAAATCCAGTTATCACTAAGATGAAAGCCTTTTATGACATATTCAGAGGGAACTTATTTTTTAAATTTACCGTTATTTTGTTTACCTAAGACAAGTGGGAAATTAACAACACACTTACAAGCAATAAAGTTGTCTGAAATTGATCCATTTTATGTTGGAAAGATTGAGTTGATTTTCTAATCGTTGTTTTTGTTGATACTTAGGCAATTTTATTTATTTTATATTAAGAAAGAAGTATTTACTAAATATTTAACACTTTCGTGCATTTTACAATTTTTATGATCTATGCAATGTAAGAGTCCTATTGCTACGTGTGCATATATCACAATTAAAACTATATATTATATATGTACACATTATATGTATACATAGTATATATGTATAAACCCGGGGTGGAAAAGGCTTATGTAAATATCTGACACACACACAGACTCACACACACACAAAACATAATGCAGTACAGTTAGACTGCTTTACATAAATGACCATGAAAATACGGGTGTCAACACTATTACTTAGCACTCAGCTTTACTTTCTTTGCTGTTATTGTACAAATATACAGATTGTCTATTTGGAAAATTAAAAGAAGAAATGGATATTATATATAATATAACTAATAAAGAAAATGAAATGTATGGGAGAAATTCTGGAAGGAGATATTTTGATTATGCATGTAATATACACACATATATACATATATGGTGAAATTATATATTTGCATACCTCACAGTTGTTGCAGGTTCAGTTCTGACCACCTCAATAAAGAGAATATCATAATAAAGCAAGTCATATGAATTTTTTGCTTTCCCAGCACATGTAAAGTATTACATACTTTTTACATACTTGTAAAAAGTAATTATTGTATTAAATAATTATGTATGCATGTAAAAAGTATGTAATACTTATAAAAGCATTGTTGTCTATTAAGTGTGCAATAGCATTATGTCTAAAGAAATAATATACATATCTTAATTAAAAATATTGCTAAAAATGCTAACAATCATCTGAGTCTTTAGTGAGTCATAATCTATTTTTTATTTATTTTCTTTTGAGACAGAGTCTCACTGTCGCCCAGCCTGGAGTGCGATGGCATAATCTTGGCTCACTGCAGCCTCTATCTCCTGGGTTCAAGTGGTTCTCCTGCCTCAGCCTCCTGTGTACCTGGGATTACAGGCTCATGCCACGATGCCTGGCTAATTTTTGTACTTTTAGTAGAAAAGAGGTTTCACCATGTTGGCCAAGCTGGTCTCGAACTCCTGATCTCAGGTGATTCGCCCAGCTTGGCCTCCCAAACTGCTGAGATTATAGGCATGAGCCACCGTGCCTGGCCTGTGAATCATAATTTTTTGCTGGTGAAAGGTCTTGCCTGGATGTTGACAGTTGCTTTGCTGACCGATCAGGGTGGTGGTCACTGAAAGTTAGGGTGGCTGTGGCAATTTCTTAAAGTAAAACAACAACGAGGGCAAAAAATGAAGGTTTCCACATAAACTGACTTCATGAAAGATTTTTCTGTACTATGCAATGTTGTTTGATAGCATTGTACCCACACTAGAACTTCTTTCACAATTGGAGTCGATCCTCTAAATCCTACCTGTGCTTTGTCAACTAAGTTATATAATATTCTAAATATTTCGTTGTCACTTCAACAATGTTTAAAGCATCTTACCAGGAGTAAATTTCATCTCAAGAAACCACTGTCTGTGCTCATTCATAAGAAGCAACTTTTTATCTGTTAAACTTTGATCATAAGATTGCAGCAATTCAGTCACATCTTCTAATTGTAGTTCTCTTGCTATTTCCATCACATCCGCAGTTACTTCTTCCACTGAAGTCTTGAACCTCCCCATCATCATCCATGAGAATTAGAATCAGTTTCTTCCAAATTCCTGTTAATATTGTAATTTTGATCTCCTCCTATAAATCATGAATGTTCTCAATGGCATCTTGAATGGTGAATCATTTCCAAAAGATTTTCAATTTGCTTTGATCAGATCCATCAGAGGAATCACTATCAATAGCAGCTATAGCCTACAAAATGTATTTCTTAAATAACAGGACTTAAAAGTCAAAACAACTTCTTGCTCCATGGGCTGCAGAATGGATGTTATGTTAGCAGGCATGAAAACAATGTTAATCCCCTTGTACATCTCTGTCTGAGCCCTTGAATGACCAGACACATTGTCAATGAGCAGTATTTTTAAAATACTCTTTTTTTTTTTAGCAGTAGATCTCAACAGTGGGCTCAAAGTATTCAGTAAACTGTGCTGTAATGAATGTGCTGTCATCCAGGCTTTGTTGTTTTATTAATAGAGCTAGGCAGAATAGACTTAGCATAATTTTTAAGGGCCCTAGAATTTTCCAAATGGTAAATGAGCATTGGCTTTGACTTAAAGTCACCAGCTGCATTTGTACCAAATAAGAGAGTAAGTCTTCACTTTGAAGCTTTGAAGCTGGTGTTGACTTCTCTCTAGCTATGGAAGTCCTAGATGCCATCTTCTTCCAATAGAAGGCTACTTCATGTACATTGAAAATCTGTTGTTTAGCCACCTTCACCAATTATCTAAGCTAGAGCTCTTTCTGGATAACATGGTGCAGGTTCTACATCAGCACTTGCTGCTTCACCTTGCACCTTTATATTATGGAGATGGCTTCTTTTCTTAAACCTTGTAAACAACCTCTACTAGCTACCAACTTTTCTTCTGCAGCTTCCTCACCTCTCTCAGCCTTCACAGAATTGAAGAGAGAGGATCTTGTTCTGAATTAGGCTTTGGCTTAAGGGAATGTGACCAGTTTGGGGTTCTGTCCAGACCAATACAACTTTTCCATATCAGCAATAAAGCTGTTACACTTTCTTATCTTTCATGTGTTCACTGGAGTAGTGCTTTTAATTTCCTTCAGGAACTTTTCCTTTGCTTCCGCAACTTAGTTGTTTGGTAGAAGAAGCCTAGCTTTTGGCTTATCTCAGCTTTCCACATGCCTTCCTCACTAAGCTTAATGAGTTCTAGCTTTTCATTTAATTTGAGAGATATGTGGCTCTCCTTTTCACTTAACACTTAGAGATCACTGTAGGGTTATTAATTGGCCTAATTTCAAATTGTTGTGTCTTTGGGAATAGGAAGGTCCAAAAAGAGGGAGGGAAATGAGGAAAACAGTCAGTAGAGCAGCCAGAACACACACAACATTTATTGTTTGCTGTCTTACATTAGCATGGTTCATGGTTCCCCAGAACAATTACAATAGTAATAACAGAAATCACTGAGCACATATCATCATAATATATGTAGTAATAAGAAAAGTTTGAAATATTGTACAAATTTCCAAAATATGACACAGAGATAAAAAGTGAACACATGCTGTTTAAAAAATGGTGCTGTAAGGTCAAGAGTTTGAGACCAGCCTGAATAACATGGTGAAACCCCGTCTGTACTAAAAATATAAAAGTTAGCCAGGCGGGGTAGCCTGCGCCTATGTTTCAGCTACTCAGGAGGCTGAAGCAGGAGAATCTCTTGAACTTGGGAGGCGGAGGTTGCAGTGAGACGAGATCATACCACTGTACTCCACCCTGGGCAACAGAGCGAAACTCCATCTCAAAAAAAAAAAAAAAAAAAAAAAAAAAAAAAAAAAAAAAAAAAAAGAAAATGGTGCTGATAGAGTAGCTTGATGTAGGGTTACCACAAACCTTCGATTTGTAAAAAATTGCATTATCTGTAGAGTATAATAAAGTGAAGCACAGTAAAATGATCTATATGTGTGTGTATATATATACATATATATATGTATATATACTCACCTACAATGATTGCACATGTGGAGACTGGTGAAAAGAGAAACCTAAGGTTTCTCTAGGGTTTTGTTTTCTAAAAAAATGGTTTTAATTTGATTTTATTTACCCATAAGTAAAATAATTTAGGAGTTACTTTTTTACTTAATGTTATTTATCCATTTTCCACTAAGGGTTTCATGTTTTCATTATTGCTTTATGTTAACTTGTATGTGTGTATACAAAAACATATATTTATTTATTTAAAGTATCTCTTTTTATTGTGTTCAAAACACATAAGATAAAATTTACCATCTTAACCTTTTTTAAGTGTATAGCAAAGAAGTGTCAACTGTATGCACATTGTTGTGCAACAGACATCTAAAACGTTTTCATCTCACAAAACTGAAACTCTGTATTTACTGAACAACCCTTCTTTTCTCCCATCCTCCAGCCCCTCCCAACCACCATTACACATTCTAACAGTCTGACAACTTTCGACATCTCATAAAAGTGGAATTGTATATTTGTCTTCTTGTGACTGTGTTATTTTATTTATAATAATGTCTTCAAGGTTCATCCATGTCATAACATGTGGCAGAATTTTCTTCTTTTCTAAGGCTGAATAATATTTTATTGTATGCATATACCACATTTTCTTTATCCATTCATCTGCTCATTAACCATTAGGTTGCTTCTTCCTCTTGGCTATCGTAAATAATGCTGCAATAAACATGTTTGCAAAAATCTCCTTAAGATCATGTTTCTGTATTTTTTGAATAAATACTCTGAAATTTCATGACTAGATCATATGGTAGTTCTATATTTAATTTTTGGGAAACCTCCATATTCTTTTCCATGAGAGCTGCACTGTTCCACATTCACACCAACAGTGCACAAGAGCTAATTCTTCCACATCCTTGCTAACACTTGTTCCTTTCTGATTTTTTAAATAATAGCCATTCTAATGTATGTAAGGTGATAGGTCATTGTGGTTTTGGAAGTTTATTTTCTGGGGAAAGTGAACAGTAGTACCTCAAGGACTCTGGGCACATTAGAGAGCTTAAATGAGACACGGTGCTGAAAACAGAGTTGGGTGATAATAGGCACGTGCTTCCTTTACTAACAGACCTTGGCCCCCTTCCCTAGCACTGCTTCCAGAATGACAGAAGCCAGGGGTATACCAACTCCCACCCACAATCAGAAGATAAGAAATAATTTTCTAGTAAAAAAAAAAAAAAAAAACAGGCTCTCCAGAAAAGACACCATTGCAATTTCAAAGGTCCCCAATGAAAAATGTTAACTTAACAACAATTTTGAATATTACCAGAATAAATTAAATGCTTTTCCAATTCTCAGTTAAAATTACTTTCAGGGTAGGATTCTATACCTACCATATTATCAATCTAGTGTGAAAAATTAAACCAATTTCAGATATTTGAAAGATTGAAAAATATATTCCCAAGTGTCCTGTCTTAAAAGCTAATAGAGGAGTACTTAAGCAAAAGAAGGGAGTAAATGAAGAAAGGAAGACATGGTATCCAGGAAGCAAAGAACTTTAACAGAGAGACACAGTGAAAGAACATTTCAGAAGTTCAGATGGATAGCAGACCTAGAAAGACCTAGAGTCTGGATTGGTTCAGAAGAATAGATGCTTCAAGGTTCTTTGAGGGAAATCTCCATGTTAATAATAGGCATATAAGACACTGGGGAGATATTAGAACATTTTTTAAAACTTTGCCTACAAAAACATCATTCAAAAAGGGCAATTTCTAACAACATAGATTTTACATTCTAATTCTTCAAACTTTTAAATTTTCTATTGGCAAATTCTTCAACCCATTGCTCAGTCTTCTTGGTCATCTATCTGTAATTAAATCTGTTATCTATGATAAAGGGAGAGTAGCAGCACCTGATAAGTTCATGTGGCATAAGGCTTTTCTATTAACAGATTTATCTGTTCCAAGTAAGAGACAAGATGGGTCCCTGTCTGCTTTTGGGGTTTGCAGTGTAATAGAAAGATGATTTTTCTAGGGAATCAGAAGCAGTGGGCTCTATGTCAGTTCTTGCAATATCAAACTGTATAATTTTGGGTAATTTGTTTATCTTCTGTTTCCACTTTTTTTCTTTGCTGAATAGAGTCAAACCTGTCATAAAGGAATGCTATAAGTTGCAAATTAGATTTCACACCATTTTTTTAAACCATAAAGCCTTCTCTCTAAAGAAAGCACACTATTGAAATGTTTCTGTTTACTCAGATACCATCTTGCCACATCAATCTTCCTATCTGTCTTCTGAAAGAAATTATGCAAATGTTTGCAGTAACAGTTCTTTAAAATTTGCTGATATCTGAGGAGAATCATTGTCCAGAGACACTGTTTTATTTGATATTTGAATTAAGGTGAAAACTGAAGATGAAATGGGCCAAGTCTCCTTTCTTTTCCACAGTGGTATTTTACTATTATGGACTTGTGTGATTTTTATGGGATCCTTAGTAGCCAAGGAACTTGCTAGAATTTGATGGGTAGCTGAATCACACAAGAAATCAGTAGGGCTGAAAAACAACCAATTATATATAAAAAATTATATGAAGATATATGCTAGGAAGAGCAAGTATATGTATATACACAACAAGATATTCTAGGGAGAGTAAATCCAACCTTCTGTCTTTTCTATTTTCTCTTCAGGCCTTCCATGGATGGGATGCTGCACAGTCACACTGGGGAGAGCCATTGGCTTTACTCAGTCCACCAATTCAAATGATAATCTCTTCTAGACCCCTCACAGACACAACCAGAAATAATATTTAACCAGATATCTGGGCATCCTGTGACCCATTCAAGTTGACACATAAAATTAATTGTCACAGGGGGCCTTCTTCTGTGCATTTCCAAAACAAAAGACAAGTGCAGAGATGGCTGTATTTGCTTGTGTCAGCTCAATTTTCTTTAAATAAATAAAAAGTTGAGAAATCAGAAAAACTCAGCTGCAGCTCTGAGTGTGTTTGTGCTTACAGCAGAGGATCAAAAACCAATTTCACACCGATAAATAGGTACAACTAATCTGTTTTCACTACAAAGAATTCAAAAAGGTCTTCCTTTTCAAAGGCCAGGTTTATTTTGCAAAGGTAGAGATCTCTACATACATTCTTGCTTTCTTAGCAGTGGTTTATATCGAAGAAACACACAGAGGCTAAAAGCTTTAGAGTCAGGCACACCTGGGCTTACATTTTAGCTCTGCCTAATATAAGCTCTATAAACTCAGGCAAGTTACTTAACCACTCTGAACCTCAATTTCTTTATCTGTAAAATGTTATTATTACCTTCCTCAAAGGCAGTTTAATATTAAAGGAGATAATATATGTGTCTTTAGCACTGCTCTGATCACAAATGGTGGTAATAGCAATGAAATACCTGTTACCTAAACATCTCACTTTTGGTATCTGCACTCCCCATGACACATAGCATATATTTAATCAGTATTTATTGAATGAAAAAAAATCTAATGATTGCCTCCTCCCTTTGCCCCCTTAGGGAGGGGGTCAATACTAGCTTCTCATTTTTATTAGCCTTAGGTTACTATCTTCCTCTTCTGACAGTTTTCCTTACACTCTGCTTACTTTTAGTAAATAAACCACCCCCAACTTTTAACACTTCTCAGTTTACCTAGTTTGAGCTTGCCCTCTATTTTCTTTTAGGACCCTGTATGACATAGGAATAGTATAACTCAGAAAAAATGTAGTTTCAAAACTTCTAATAATTCTCTAATTTACACTGTTGTTGACTGAAACTGACCTTTGGGCAAATCATCAGTTCTGGGAAATCCACCTGAAAGGTCCTATCCTTGATATGCAAAGGTAAATGAAGATATTATGCTAAGAAGTCTCCTCACAATATTTAAATTAGCCCAAAATCTGGGGAAAATTAAATGTTCCACAATAGGAAATTGGTTATATACAATTATGAAACATCCATTAATGAAACACCTGAAGCCAGAGAATTATGTCTAGGCTTCAGATTAAATTATGACAATCCAGAGAGAAAGGACTGGCATACTTTCACTTTCATCTAGAGAGATGTATGTGTAGCAAATTTCCAGGAAGTCCAAGGTACTGAGTGACTCTGAGTTCTGAGATCCCAGAATATGTGAGAGATACAGAAAAGCCTGCTACTAGATGAGAAAATCTCTCTGTTGTCTTTATTCACTACTGTGGATTCAATGTATGTGCCCCTCCAAAATTCATATATTGGAAGTCAAACCCTAATATAATGATATTAAGAAGAGGAGGTTTTGGGAGGGCATTATACTATAAGGGTCCACCCTCATGTACAGGACTAGTGTCCTTCTAAAAGGGCTTGAGGAGATGATTATATCCCTTTTGCCCTTCTGCTCCTTCTGCCATGTGAGGACATGGCATTTGTCCCTTCCGTTATGTGAGGATGCAGCAAGAGGTGCCATCTTGGAAGCAGAGAGCACCCCTCACCACATGCCAAATCTGCCAGCACCTTGATCTTGGACTTCACAGTCTCCAGAACTGTGAGAAATAAATTTCTATCATCTATAAATTACTTAGTCTAAAATATTTTGTTATAGCAGCAGGAATAGCTGGAGACAGTTACTATATATGTGAGAGGAGTACTTTGAATAAGTAGTCTCAAATTTGGATGATTTGGGTAGCATGCGAATTTTCAGTATGTGTAAATTATATGTGTATTTTCATTCAGCCCATTTACATAACAATGTCTAGGGACCAGAGATTTAAAGATGAAAACACAGGATGTCAAACTCCATGAGAGCAGAGACTTTATTCATTGCTAAATCTTCAAAAATATTTTTAAAATGTATCCTCTTTGTATGTGTAGTGTCTGTCTTTTTGGCTAGAAGGCCAGCTCCATTTGGGCAGTGATCTAAGTCTATTGGGTTTACTACTATATTCACTGTGCCTTGAACAGTGTCAGGCATGTAACAGATGCTTAATAAATACTTAGTGAATATGTGAAACTTTGTTATACATTCTTATTTGAAATAATTTTTCAATAACTTTTTTTTTTTTGAGATGGAGTTTCACTCTTGTTGCCCAGGCTAGAGTGCAATGACGTGATCTTGGCTCACTGCAACCTCCACCTCCTGGGTTCAAGCAATTCTCCTGCCTCAGCCTTCCAAGTAGCTGAAATTACAGGCATGCACCACCATGCCCAGATAATTTTTGTATTTTTAGTAGAGATGGGGTTTCACCATGTGGGTCAGGCTGGTCTCGAACTCCTGACCTCAGGTGATCTGCCTGCCTCGGCCTTCCAAAGTGCTGGAATTACAGGTATGATCCACCGTGCCCAGCCCCATTAACTTTTTAAACAGCCTTATTGATATGTAACTCACATACCGTAACATTTACTCATTTGGGTAACCATCACTACAATCAATTTCAAAATATTTTCAATACCCCCAAAAGAAATATTTTACCCTTTAGAAGTCACTCTCATTTCCCCTTTTCTCCAGCCCCTAGGCACCATTAATTTGCCTTCTTTCTATTAATTTGCTTAGTCTTATAATTTCTTAGAAATATAATCATATAATATGTTGCATTTCGTGACTGGCTTTTTAAACATGCCATAATGTTTTCAAGGTTCATCCATGTTGTAGCTTGTAAATTCTTCATTCTTTTATAGCTGAGTAACAGCTCATTGTATAGGTATACCACATTTTGTTTATGCATTTATTAGCTGACGGACATTTGGGTTGTTTCTATTTTTTTTACTCTTGTGAATAATGATGCTATGAACATTTGTGTACAGGCTTTTGTGTGGGCATATGTTTTCGTTTCTCTTGGGTATATATCTAGCAGTGGAAGTGCCAGGTCATGTGGCAACTCTGTGTTTAACTTTTTGAGAAACTACCAAACTTTTTTCCAAAGCAGTTGCACCATTTTACATTTCTGCCAGTGATGTATGGGTGTTCCAATTTCTCCACATCTTCACAAATATTTGTTATTTTCTGTCTTTTTTATTATTGCCATCACAGTGGGTGTGAAGTGGCAACTCACTGTGATTTTGATTTCCCTAATGACTAGTAATTTTGAACGTATGTTTTTATTGGCTTTTTGTGTGTCTTTGAAGAAAAGTTTATATAAACCATTCCTTTTAGCCTTTTTTGGTTTTACTTGTCTTTTGATTGAGTTGTAAGAGTTCATTATATATTTTGAATAGATTTTATATATATTCTGGATAGACTCTTGTTAGATACATGATTTGCAAATATTTTCTCCCATTCTGTGTGTTATATTTTCTCTTTCTTGAGAGCATCCTAAAAAGTGCTTAAGAGAGTACAACAGTTTTTAATTTTGATAGAGTCTAATTTTATATTTGGCTTCTTGTGCTTTAGGTATGATAGCTGAGAAACAATTGACTGATCAAACTTCATAAAGGTTTACACCTAAGTTTTGTCCTAAGAGTTTTCTAGATCTAGTTATTGCATTTTGGTCTTTGATCCATTTTGAATTAACATTTCTATATGGTGTGAGGTAGGGGTCCAAATTCATTCTTTTGTATGTGGATATCCAGTTGTCACAGCACATTTATTTTAAAGAATATACTTTCCCCATCACAATTTTTTGTACACTTGTTGAAGATCAATTGCCCATATACATATATGTGGCTTTATTTCTGGACTCTCAATTCTATTCCATTAATCTATTTGTCCTTATGCCAGTACCACATTGTCTTGATTTCTTATGCCTGTGTTCAGGTGCTTAATAATGTCCCACATTTCTCTGAGACTCCATTCAATGTTCTTTCATTCTTTTTGTTCTTCTAATTGAATTATCTCCACTAATGTATCTTAAAATTTGCTCATTCTTTCTTCTGCCAACTCAAATCCTCTGTTGAGCCCTCTCATGAATTTTTTGCTTTGGTTATTGTACATTTTAATTCAAAAATTTCTATCTTTTAAAATAATTTATATCTACTTGTTGATATTCTCTATTTGATGAGATATCTTCATCTTCCTTCTTTTACTTCTTTAAGTATGATTTCCTTTAGTGCATTTAATATATTTATAATATCTCCTTGGAAGTCTGTCTTATAATTCCAACATCTGGGCCTTCTTATAGGCAGTTTCTTCTGCCTATTTTCTCCTGTGTAGGTGTCAGACTTCCTTGTTTCTTTGCATTTTTCATAATTTTTTGTTAAAAATGAAAATTTAGATAATGCATTGTAGCAATTCTGAATACTGATTTACCCCTGCCTCTCCCTCTTCAACACACACAGTGGCTTGGTGGTGTTGTTTGCTGGTTTCTTTGTTCAGTGATCTAGCTGAGCTATTTCAGTCTATTTCTTTTCTTTGTATGTAGCCTTTGATGTCATTTCTCAGAAAGTTCAGGGTTGGATAAGCACACAGGCTCCCTGGAGTAACAATTGGTTTAACATGGTTCTCTTCGACAGTTTCTTTTCCTGATTTCTTGGTTAAGCTGCCTGTCTATTGCTATCACACGTGCTGATAGCCTCCACTAACTGCTGGCTGATTCCTCTATTGTTTTCAGTAATGCTATGGAGTACAAATGTCACAACATTCCCATCTAAATTTAGGCCTCTTTGGAACAGTAGTTATTGAAGACAAATCTGTGAGGCTTGTTTCAACTGTAGCTATTGCTTTCCTTGGTTCTCTGTATTAAATGTATAGCTGCCCTACTGTTGAGTATGTTGCTGTCATTGCTTTTAACAGCAACTGTGGGCTTGAAATTCCACACTCTGTTCCAAATAAATTCAGTTCCCTTGAGGGGAGCTTGAAGCTTGGGACCTGGCCCTATCCTTGGACAAAACATCTGCACCATTATTCCAGAGCTGGGGGTGGGGACAGTGACTCATTTCTTTTGGAGTAACACCCCTGCTTTATAAGTGGGACACTAGGTGGTTGTATTAGCCTCTGTTCTTGGTTTGCCTCTCCTAGCATAAAATTTTCACCCTATGAGCAAGTTGCAGTGTGAGCAATTGGATTCAGTACGCTCATCCTGCTGCATGGTAGAGCTTCTACCGTATGAATGGATTCGATGCTAAAGAAGGGAGCCCCATATCTCTCAGCTACCCTGGCCTGGAATTCAGCTTCTGCAACAGGGACTCTGGGAGTGGGTTTGAGGATAGGGGTGGGGATGAGAAATGCTGATGGCCTGGTCCTCTTGGAATAATACTGTAGCCCTACACTAGGAGTTGTGGAAAAGATAGTCCTGTGATGTTTGGTTCATCCACCCATAGTAGAGCTTTCATTATGCTGAGCTGGAGGACAGAGAAGGGAGCAGGTCATGGCTCAAATGCCACAGACTCTCACTCTTCTTACTAAGATATTCATTTTTTAAAAAAATGTTTCTCCATTTGTCATATTCTCTTAGGACAATTTCCAGAGACTTAAACAATTTAAGAATCATTTTCACCAGTTATGATTTGCAGGGGAGAGAGTCTGTAGAGCTCCTTTCACTGCAATTCTGGTTTTAATAACTTGTTGTTTAAAAAGTCTTGAAATGTTTTATATTTCAGATATTCACAAAGGTTACAGAAGGGGGAAAATGCCAACATTGGCAATCATAGAAGTAGCTAATAAGAAGAAGAACTTGTGGAGAATTGCAGTCACAGAGTTTATATTGTATTTCTGAAAATATACAGCCTGATTCCATTAGCACCTCTCTGTTATTCAAGAAGCCTCAGGGTATCATAAGACCAGATTGTTATAATAACATCAACTAACATTTGTGTGGCACTTAACAATGTTAGTCTTTTTATTTACATAATCTTGTGGTTTGGTATAATACTAAACTTACTTAAGGTGGAGTGCTAAAGGCTTTGTCATCTCTGTCTCATCTTTTTCTACCTTTGCTTTGCATACAGTATTGAAAAAGTGAATCTAAACTCTGTTAGGGAAGAAATGACTATGCCTTCATTCAGTCATCTGTTTTCCCTTTATGAAGCATATGAATTATTAATTTTTATTAAGGTAAATAATGTGCACATTGTGTGTGGGTACATGTGTGATTTATTCAGTCTGTACTTTGTTTCAAAAAATATAAAGCACCTTTCAAAAATTTGTAGAGCAAGATAAAATAAATAAAAATAAGAAATAAAAAGAGGCAAAGGGAAATGTCACTGTAGAAAAATAAAATGATGTACCTGGGACTTGTCTGGTTTTAGCTCTGAAAGTTTCATTTCTGGGGAAACGCCTTAGTCCCAGGCACACCGAGATGGTTGGTAATTCTAATATTACCAGTAAGCCATTATGGGGCTCTTTTAATATGCTGAGCCCTGTTCTAAGCACTTGACATCTACTGTCTTCACTTGTTCTCACAATAACCTTTTCAAGTATGTTATTACTACTACAGTCATTTTACAAGAAAAAAATACTGAAGCACAAAAAGGTTAAGCAACCTGACTCGAATCACACATCTAGTAAATTGGTATAACTGGGACTCAATGGACTGCCAGCTCCAGAACTGAAGTTCTTTACCACAGCCATAAAGTGCAGGTGAGTTTCTATATATGTTCCATACATTTGATTCTAAGATTCCTAGTAGCTGAAGTGAAGAGGAAAATATGGTCAGCTATAAAACTCACATTGTCCCTAAAATAAACTATTTACTTAGGAGCATGATTATTCCTAATTCTATGAGCATTCAAATATTTAGTGAGTGCTTACTTTGGACAGGCACTGTAGTAGGTGCTAAAGATACAACAGTGGAGAAAACATATGGAACCTCTGCCCATGTGGACCTGACATGCCAGGGAGAGATACATTAGAGGGAGATAGGTGTTGTAGACAGAATAAAGTAGGGTAAGGAGAATGAGAGCTTCTGGGGAGTGAGGAGGCTACAATTCTAAATAGAATGGTGAGGACAGATATCAATAAGAAAATGACACTTGAGCAAAGACTTGAAGGGTGAGAGAACCTTATGAGTATCTGGGGGCAAGAATGTTTTAGGTGGAAGAAATAGCAGGGACACAGGCCCTACATTGGTGGGGGTCAGGGAGGATTGGTGTGTCTAGGGCACACTGAACAGAGAAAGTCCAGAGAAAAACAGTAAAAGGGATGATCAGAGAGGGCAGAGGGCCTTGAAATGCAGCACAGGAGATAGTGTTGGGAATTGTACAGACTGTGACATCTACTTTGAGTGAAATAGGGTTTTGACAGAGGAGTGCTATGACTTGGCTTGAATTTCAAAATGATCACTCCAGTTGCTGTGTTGAAAATTGACTGTGGGAAGGAGCAAGGAATCAGGGAAATTAGGTAGGAGGCTACATCAATCACGTAGGTAAGAGATGACAGGGCACAGACAGGAAAGTAGCAGTGGGGAAAATGGGAACATAGTTTGTCAATATAGGTTTGGAGGTGAAGTCAGTAGAATTTGTTAGTGGATTGGATGTAGGGTGTGAGTGAAAGAGAGGAGACAAGGAAGACTTCAAGGTTAATTGAGATGAAGAAGACTGAAGGGGAATCAGGTTTGTGGACCAAGAGCAGAAATTTAGTTCTGAACAATTTGAGTTTGAGTTTGTTTGTTAGACTCCAACTGGAGGTGTTCTAGAAGCCATTAGAAATAAGATTCTGGAGATGGAAGAGAGGTTTGGGCTGGAAACAAAAATTTGAGATTCACCAGTTTATAAATTATATTTAATATCATGAAACTCAATGAGATCACCAAGGAAGGAGTATAAATATAAAAGAGAAGTGGCCTGAGCCCTGGGGCTCTACAATGTTAAGAATCAAGGAGAAGATGAGGAACCAAGAAAAAAGATAAAGAGGAGTCCGTGATGTCGAAGGACATCAAGCTAAGCATGGTGTTCTGTAGGCCAAGAGAAGGAAGAATTTCAAGGAGGAGAGAGTGATCAACTGTGTCAAATGCTACTGTTGGTCAAGTTAAAATAGGGGCTGAGAATTGACCACTGGAATTAGCAACACAGAGGTCATTGGTAATTTCCGTAAGAGGCAGTTGAGAGGTCCACAAGTTTGAGAGAATTCAGGATGAACTGGAGATAATGATATTGACCAAGGCTCAGCAAACTATTGTCTGTGTGCCAAATCTGGCCTGCCACCTGTTTTTGCAAATAAATTTTTTAAAAATACTTTTAACTTTTTTTGGGGGGGTACATAGTAGGTATACACATTTGTGGGTTACATGAGATATTTTGATACAGACATGCAATGCATAATAATTACATCAGGGCAAATAGGGTATTCATCACCTCAAGCATTTATCCTTTGTGTTACAAACAATCAAATTATACTCTTTTAGTTATTTTGAAAGATACAATTATTTTTGACTATGATCACCCTGTTGTGCTAGCAAAAACTGTCTTATTCATTTTTTTTGTACCCCTTAACCACCTCCACTTCTCCCTCATGCTCTACTACCCTTCCCAGCCTCTGGTAACCATCCTTCTACTTTCTATCTTCATGAGTTCAATTGCTTTAATTTTTAGCTCCCACAAATAAGTGAGAACATACAAAGTTTGCCTTTTTGTGCCTGGCTTATTTCACTTAACATATGACCTCTAGTTTTATTCATGTTGTTGCAAATGACAGGATCTCATTTAGTTTTTTTCATAGCTGAATAGTAATCCATTGTATATATTACTATATTTCAAAATTTTCTTTATGGGATCATGTGATCCCACTTCCTTTATTAATTTATCTGCTGATGGACACTTAGATTACTTTCAAACCTTGGCTATTGTGAATAGTACTGGAATAAACATGGAAGTGCAGATATCTTTTTGGTAAACTGATTTTTTTTTTTCCTTTTGGGTATATACCTAGGAGTGGGATTTCTGGATCACATGGTAGCTCAATTTTTAGTTTTTTGAGGAACCTCCAAACTGTTCTCCATAGTAGTTGTACTAATTTACATTCCCACCAACAGTATACAAGGGTTCTCCTTTCTCCACATCCTCACCATCACCTGTCTTACTTTTGGATAAAAGCCATTTTAACTAGGGTGTGATAATATCTCATTGTAGTTCTGATTTGCATATCTCTGATGATCAGTGATGATCAGCACCTTTTCATATGCCTGTCCGCCATTTGTATGTTTTTCTTGAGAAAGGTCTATTTAGAACTTTTGCCCATCTTTTGATCAGATTATTAGATTTTTTTCCAATAGAGTTGTTTGAGCTACTTATATATTCTGGTTATTAATCTCTTTTGCAAATATTTTCTTCCATTCTGTGGGTTGTCTCTTCACATTGTTGATTGTTTCGTTTGCTGTGCAGAAGTTTTTTAACTTGATATGATCCCATTTGTCCATTTTTTGCATTGGTTTCCTGTGCTCAAAAAATATTTTCCCAGATTAATGTCCTTGGGAGTTTTCCCATTGCTTTCTTTTAGTGGTTTCACAGTTTGAGGTCTTTGATTAAGTCTTCAATCCATTTTGATTTGATTTCTGCATATGGCAAGATTGAATGCAGCTATAGTCTAGTTTCATTCTTTTGCATATGGACACCCAGTTTTCCCGGCACAATTTATTGAAGAGACAGCCCTTTCCCCAATGTCAGTTCTTGTCACCTTTGACAAAAATACTTTTATTGTAGATGTGTAGATTTATCTTTGGGATATTAATTCTGTCCCACTTTTTATATGTCTGTTTTTATTCCTGCACCCTGTTGTTTGGGTTACTATAATTCTGTAGTATAATTTAAAGTCAGGTAATATAATTCCTTCAGTTTTGTTCTTTTTACTTAGAATAGCTTTGGCTTTTTTGGTTTCTTTCTGGTTCCATATACATTTTAGTATTGTTTTCAGTACTTTAAGTATGTCATGCTACTTCCTACTGGCCTACAAGTTTTCCACTGAAAAGTCTTCTACCTGACGTATTGGAGCGCCGTTGAATGTTATTTGTTTCTTTTCTTTTGCTGCTTTTAGGAAGCTTCCTATATCCTTGACCTTTTTGGAGTTCGATATTTAAATACCTTGAGATAGTCTTCTTTGGGTTAAATCTTCTTGGTGTTTTATAACCTTCTTGTAGTTGGATATTTATGTTTTTCTCTAGATTGGGGTGTTCTCTGTTATTATCCCTTTGAATAAACTTTCTACCCTATCTCTTTCTCTACATCCTCTTTAAGGCCAATAACCCTTAGATTTGCCCTATTGAGGCTATTCTTTAAATTCTGTAGGTATGCTTCATTGTTTTTCATTCTTTTTTTTTTTTTGTCTCCTCTGACTGTGTATTTTCAAATAGCCAGTATTCAAGCTCACCAATTCTTTCTTCTGCTTGATCAATTCTGCTATTAAAAGGCTCTGATGCATTCTTCAGTATGCCAATTGTGTTTTTCAACTCCAGAATTTCTGCTTGCTCCTTTATAATTTTTTCAATTTCTTTGTTAAATGTATCTAAATTCCTTCTCTGTGTTATCTTGAATTTCTCTGAGTTTCCTCAAAACAGCCATTTTGAATTCTCTGTCTGAAAGGTCATATACCTCTGTTTCTCCAGGATTTGTCCTGGTGTTTTACTTAGTTTATTTGGTGAGGTCATGTTTTCTTGGATGGTGTTGATGCTTGTGGATGTTTTTGTGTGTCTGGCCATTGAAAAGTTATGTATTTATTATAGTCTTCACAGTCTGGGCTTATTTGTACCTGTCCTTAGGAAGGCTTTCCAGGTATTCCAAAGGACTTGGGTGTTGTGATCTAAGCTGTATCTATATTAGGGGGCACTCTAAGCCAGTGACACTCTGTTTCTGGCAGACTCATAGAGGTACCACCTTGATGGTCTTAGGTAAGATCCAGAAAAATTATCTGGATTACCAGGCAGAGGCTCTTGTTCTCTTCTTTTACTTTCTCCCAAACAAATAAACTCTCTCTCTCTCTCTCTGTTGTGAGCCACCTGGAGCTGGGAGTGTTGTGACACAAGCACCCTTGTGGCCACCACCACTATGACTGCACTGGTCAGAAACCAGGACAGCACTGGGTCTCATCTAATGCCTGCTGTTACCACTACCTGGCTACCACCTATGTTTGCTCAAGCCCTGGGGCTCTATAATTGGCAGGTGGCAAAGCCAGCCAGGCTTGTGTCCTTCCCTTTAGGATGACAAGTTCCCCCAGACTGTAGATAGGTCCTGAGATGCCATCCAGGGGACAGAGTCTGGAGTCAAACACTTTAAGTCTGTGTGGTGTTCTGTTGTACTGCAGCTGAGCTGGAACTGAAACCACGTGTGAGGCAGTCTTTCCCACTCTTCCTCCCCTTTCTATAGGAAGAGGACTAAAATCTTGTGGCCATCACCACCACAGGCCCATGAGAAATACTGCCAGTCTACTGCTGATGTTTACTTAAGGCCCAAGGGCTCTTCAGGCAGCTTGTGGTGAATGCTGCCTTGCCTGGGACTCATCTGCTAGGACAGTAGGCTCCCCTCTGGTTCAGGGCAGGTCCAGAAATGCCATCCAAGAGACAAGTCCTGGAATTGGGGACCCCAAGGGCCCACTTGGGGCTCTATCCCCCTGTGGCTGAGCCTGTACCTAAGGTGCAAGACTAAGTCTGCTTTACTTTTCCCTCTGCTTTTCTCAAGCAGTAGGAGTCTCTCCCCATAGCTAGGGATGTGCTGAGTCTCACCTGAAGCCAGCAAGTCTCAGAGTCTCACCAAATGCCCATGGCATACTACCTGGTTATCACTACTAGTTATTCAGGGTCCAAGGCTTTTTAGTCAGCAGCTGATGAGTCCTGCCAGAATTGATTCCTTCCCTTTAAGGCAGTGGATTTCCTTCTGGCCTAGGATGGGAAATGTCTAGAAATGTCATCCCAGGAGCTAGGGCAGGGAAGGAGATCCCATGACTCTGACTGGTGCCCTATTTTGTGGCTGAGCTGATATCCAAGCTGCAAGACAAAGTCCTCTTTTCTGTTTTCTCTCCTTTCCTCAAGCAGTTGGAAGGAGTCTTTTTTGGAGGCATGAGCTGTGCAGCCTGGGGTTTGGGGAGTGGTGGTACAAGCACTTCCTTAGACGCCCAGCTAGTGTCTTAGTAGGTTGTGTGCCCCCCAAGTTCACTGACTCTGAGCATAATTCAGCAGTAGGACTTGCCTAGGAGCTGCAGTTCTTGTGTCTTTGACTGCCTTTTACATTTATTTAGAACCCTAGAGCTCTTTATCACACAGTGGTGAGGCTCGCCAGATCTCAGGTTCTGACCACTTGGATGGGTTCCCCCCTCTCGCTAGGGCTGGTTTAAATATTTTATCGGTAGGTGGGCATCAATTAAGTTCATCCTGGTTTTGCTTTCTGCTGTGACAGGACAGCACTGAGTTCAGTACAATGTCTCACCCTCCTTTTCCCAAGCACACAGATTTTCTCTCCACTCCATGTGGCCACTGCTGGGGGTTGAGGGAGGGGTGGCACCAGTGATTCAAGACTCTCTTTCCTACCATCTTTAATGCTTCTTTCAGTGATATGAAATTAAAACCAGGTACTGTGAGTGCTCACCTAATTTTGAGTTCTTATGAAGGTGCCTGTTTTGTGTAGATAGTTTTTTGTTTGTTTGTTTTTTAGACAGGGTCTTGCTCTGTTGCTCAGTCTGGAGTGCTATTGTTCAATTATAGCTCAGTGCAGGCTCAACCTCTCAGGTTCAATAGATTCTCCTACCTTGGCCTCCTGAGTAGCTGGGAGCTGGGACTACAGGTGCACATCACTCACCTAGCTAATTTTTTGATTTTTTGTAGAGATGGTATCTCGCCACATTGCCCAGGCTCGTGTCAAGCTTCTGGGCTCAAGCAGTTCTCCTGCCTTGGCCTCCCTAAGTGCTGGGATTGCAGATGTGAGCCACCATGCTTGGATTATGTAAATAGTTATTAAATTCCATGCTGCTTCAGGGAGGAAATTCGGTAAAGCCTACTACTTGGCCATCTTGCTCTGCTCCCACAAATAAAGTTTTATTGGCGCACAGTCAGGCCTATTTGCTTGTGTACTTTCTGTGGTTACTTTTTCATTACAATGGCAGGGCTGATTAGATGTGACAGAATGCACTGTCCTGCAGAGCCTAAAATACTCTCTGATTCTTTACAGAAAAGGTTTGCCAACTCATGATACAGACAACAGTCTTGAGTTACATTTTTTTAAAAAACAGATATTGAGCTGTATTAGGGAGGGAAAATAGTGTCAGGAGGAAAATGTGTCTAACTAAAAAAAGACTACCATGTACTGAACTAGACCTTCAGCTACATCCATATAGGAAACACAGCACTGATTTTTAAAGGTCTGTTTCTTATAAAATTTCTCCATATTGGCCAAAGGCATCATTTCAAAACACTGTTAATAGAAGTATTTTAGAAATATGTGCTACAAATCGGGGATCTAGCATGTATAGATGCCCTTTTTAACATAGGGATAAAGTTTATGTATCTGTGAAGGAATGTCCTCTATACCATTCAGGCCATCCATCCTTTTCTTAAAAATTGATACTTAATAATTGTACATATTTATGGGGTACATGTGATAATTAATACCTGCATAGAATATGATTAAATCAGAATAATTAATGGTAATCACCTAAAGCATTTATCATTTCTTTGCACTGGAAACATTTTACATCTTCTTTTCTAAGTATTGTAAAATATGCAGTAAATTATCATTAACTATAGTGCTTTCAAACACTAGAACTTATTCCATTTTGTACCCATTAATCAAACTCTCATCATTCCTCGCTTCCCTCTACTCTTCCCAGGCTCTGGTTCTACTCTACATCCATGAGATCTACTTTTTAGCTCCCCCGTATGAGTCAGAACATAAAACATGCAATATTTGCCTTTCTGAGCCTGGCTTATTTCACTTAACATAGTGTCCTCTAATTTCATTCATGTTGCTGCAAATGACAGAATTTCTTTATTTTTCATGGCTGAATAATATTCCATTTTGTGTGTGTGTGTGTGTGTGTGTGTGTGTGTATCACTTTTCTTTATCCATTCATCTATTGGTAGTCACTTAGATTCATTCCATATCTTTGCTCTTATGAATAGTACTGCAAAAGACTTGGAAATACAAATGTCTCTTCAATGTACTGATTTTCTTTCTTTTGGATATATTCCCAATAGAGGGATTATTGGATCATATGACAGATCTATTTTTAGTTTGTTCAAGAGCCTCTGTATTAGTCAGGGTTCTCTAGAGGAACAGAACTAATAGGATAGATGTATATATAAAAGGGGAGTTTATTAAGGAGTACTGACTCACGTGATCACAAGGTATGGCCCCAGAGTAGGCCACCTGCAAGCTGAGGAGCAAGGAAGCCTGTCCAAGTCCCAAAACCTCAAAAGTAGGGAAGCCAACTGTGCAGCGTTCAGTCTGTGGTCAAATGTCCAAGAGTCCCAGAACTGAAGAACTTGGAGTCCAATGTTTGAGGGCAGGAAGCATCCAGCATGGGAGAAAGATGTAGGGTGGAAGACTAAGTCAGTCTAGTCTTTCCACATGCTTCTGCCTGCTTTTGTTTGGACGCTGATAGCTGATTGATAGCATCATTGATAGCATCATGCCCACTCAGATGTGGATCTGTATTTCTCAGTCCACTGACTTAAATATTAATCTCCTTTGGTAACACCCTCAAAGGCACAGCCAGGAACAATACTTTGCATCCTTCAGTCCAATCAAGTTGACACTCAATGTTAACCATCACAGCCTCCAGGCTGCTTTTCATAGTGGCTGTACTAATTTACATTTCCAGAAACAGTGTACTAGCATTCCCCTTTCTCTACATCCTCACCACCTTCTGTTATTTTTTGTCTTTTTGATAATAGCCATTTTAACTGGGATGAGTTAATATCTTATTGTGATTTTCTTTTGCATATCCCTGATAAATAGTGATGGTAAGCATTTTTACATACACTTGTTGGCCATTTGTATGTCTTCTTTTGAGAAATGTCTATTCAGATCTTTAGCTCATTTTTAATGAGATTATTTTGGCTTTGGCATTGAGTTATTTGAGTTTCTTGTGTATTCTGGTTGTTAATCCCTTGTCACATGGATAGTTTTCAAATATTTTCTCACATCTTTTATGTTGTTTCTTTACTCTGTTTATTGTTTCCTTTGCTTTGCGTAAGCTTGTTAGCTTGCTGTAATCTCATTTGTCTATCTTCGCTTTGGTTACCTATGTTTTTGAGGTCTTACGCCTGAAATATTTGCCCAGACCATGTCCTGAAGTATTGTTCCAAATTTTTTTTCTAGTAGTTTCATAGTTTTGAGTCTTAAATTTGAGTCTTTAATCCATTTTGATTTGATTTTTGTATATGGTGAGAGATAGGGGTCTAATTTCATTCTTCTGCATATGGATATCCAGTTTTCCAAGCATCATTTATTGAAGAGACTGAACTTTCCCCAGTATATGTTCTTGATGCCTTTGTTGAAAATAAATTGGCTGTAAATGTGTGGATTTATTTATGTGTTTTCTATCCTATTCCATTGGTCTTTGTGTCTGTTTTTATACCAATACTTTGATGCTCTGGTTAATATAGCTTAGCAGTATGTTTTGAAGCCAGGTATTGTGATGCCTACATCTTTGTTCTTTTTGCTGAAGATTGTTTTGGCTATTTGGGATCTTTTGTGATTCACATGAATTTAGAATTGCTTTTCTATTTCTGTGAAGAATGTCATTAGTGTTTTGATAGGTAATGCATTGGGTAGTATGGACATCTGACTAAATTAATTCCTCCTATCCTTGAGCATGGGATATCTTTTAATTTGTTTGTGTCTTTTTCAATTGTCATCAGTGTTATATAGGTTTCATCATAGGATTCTTTAATTTCTTTGGTTAAATTTATTCCTAGGTTTTTTCTTGTAGCTATTGTAAATGGGGTTGTTTTCTTTATTCTTATATTGGTTGTTTGCTGTTGGTTTATGGAAATGCTACTGAGTTTTGTATGGTGATTTTGTTACCTGAAACATTACTGAATTCATTTATTGGTTCTAATAATTTTTTTCTGGTGGGGTCCTTAGACTCTTATTTTATTTTTTAGTTTTGAACCAGAATCTCACTCTGTCACCCAGGCTGGAGAGCAGTGGTGCAATCTCAGCTCACTGCAACCTCCGCCTCCTGGGTTCAAGCAATTCTCCTGCCACAGCCTCCCCAGTAGCTGCAACTACAGGCATGTGCCACCATGCCCGGCTTTTTTTTTTTTTTTTAAATTTTTAGTAGAGATGGAATTTCGCCATGTTAGCCAGGCTGGTCTCAAACTTCTAGCCTCAACTGATCCGCCTGCCTCGGCCTCCCAAAGTGCTGGGATTACAGGCGTGAGCCACTGTGCCAGGCCTCCTTAGACTTTTCTAAATATAGGATCATGCTGTCTTCCAACAAGGATAATTTGACTTCTTTCCAATTTGGATGCCCTTTATTCCTTACTTAGCCTAACTGCGCTGGCTAGGACTTTCAGTACTATGTTGAATGAAAGTGGTAAAAGTGGACATTGTTGTTCTGTTCCAGATCTTAGAGAAAACACTTTCATTTTTACCCCATTGAGTATAATGTTAGCTGTGGGTTTGGTCATATTTTTTTTGTTGGCAGTAAGCTCCTTCTATACCCAGTTTGTTGAGAGCTTTTTATCATGAAGGGATATTGGATTTTATCAAAGGCTTTTTCAGCATCTATTGAAATGATCATGTGGTTTTTGTTCTTGATTCTGTTAGTGTGATGTATCATATTTATTGATTTGCATATGTTGAACTATCCTTTCATCCCTGGGACTAATCCCATCTGATCATGATTAATAATTGTTTCAGTGTGTTGCTGAATTAGGTTTGATAATGTTTTGTTGATGATTTTATATCTATGTTCATCAGTCATATTGACCTGTAGTTTTCTTTTTTCTTATGTCATTCTCTGGTTTTGATATCAGGGTAATGCTGGCCTTATAGAATGAATATGAAATGATTCTCTCCTCTTCAAATGTTAAAAGACTTTGAGTAAAATTGGTATTAGTTGTTTAAACATTCGATAAAATTCAGCAGTGAAACCATAAGATCTTAAGCTTTTCTCTGATGGGAAACTTTTTATTACTGCTTCAGTCTTATTACTTGCTATGTGGTCTGTTAAGCTATTCTATTTCTTCATGGTTCAGTCTTGGTAAGTTGTGTGTGTCCAGTCATTTATCCATTTCTGTTATATTTTTCAATTTGTTGGTGTATAGTTGTTTATAATAGTCTCTAATTATGCTTTGTGTGTCTGTGGTGTCAGTTATAATGCCTTCTTTTTTGTCTCTGCTTTTATTTCTGTCTTCTTTTTATCTCAGTCTAAACAAAAATTTATCAACTTTATTTTTAAAAAACCCAAATTTTTGTTTTGTTGATCTTTTACATTGTTTTTCTTTAGTCTGAATTTTATTTATTTATGCTCTGATCTTTATTATTTCTTTTCCTATACTAATTTGAGGTTTGGTTTGTTCTTACTTTTCTAGAAAAGTAAGAATATCATTAGGGTGTTTACTTAAAGTCTTTCTACTTTTCTGAGGCATGCATTTATTGCCATATGGATTCCATTTAGAACTGCGTTTCCTGTATCCCACAGGTTTTGGTATGTTACGTGTCCATTTTTATTTGTCTCAGGAATTTCATATTTTCTTTTAAATTTCTTCATTGATACATTCGCTGTTCAGAAGCATGTTGTTTAGTTTTCATGAATTTGTACAGTTCCCAACATCCTTTCTGTTTTTGATTTCTGATTTTATTTCATTATGGTCAGAAAAGATACTTGATATTTCAATTTTTAAAAATTTGCTAAGATTGTTTTGTGACTTGCCGTATGATGTATCCTGGAGAATGTTCCATGTGCTGTTGAGAAAAATGTGTATTTTGTATATGTTGGATGTAGTGTATGTAAATTTCTGTTAGGTCCATTTGGGTCTAGAGTGTAGAGTTGAACTTCAATGTTTGTTGATTTTCTTTCTGGATGATTTGTTTGTTGTTGAAAGTGGGGTGTTGAAGTCACCTACTATTACTGAAAGTTGTATTCAGGCTCTGTTGAATGTGATATGTTTCTTTTTCTTGCAGCTTTAAGTATTATTTCTTTGTCTTTGATTTTTGCTAATTTGATTATGATATGCCTTCAGGAACTACTTCATTGAATTGAATTTGATTGGTGATATCTAAGCTTCCTATACCTGGATGCTGTTGTCTTTCTCCAGGTTTAGGAAATTCTCAGCCATTCTTTCTTTCTTTTTTTTTTTTTTTTTGAGACGGAGTCTCGCTCTGTCGCCCAGGCTGGAGTGCAGTGGCGCGATCTCGGCTCACTGCAAGCTCCGCCTCCCGAGTTCACGCCATTCTCCTGCCTCAGCCTCCCGAGTAGCTGGGACTACAGGCGCCCACAACCGCGCCCGGCTAATTTTTTGTATTTTTAGTAGAGACGGGGTTTCACCGTGGTCTCGATCTCCTGACCTTGTGATCCTCCCGCCTCGGCCTCCCAAAGTGCTGGGATTACAGGCGTGAGCCACCGCGCCCGGCCTATTTAAATATATGCTTTCTAATATGACATTTTCTCTCTCATCTCCTTCAGGAATTCCTGTTATGTGGAGATAATTCTCATAAGCCTTCTTCACTTTTTAATTTTTTTTTCTTTTTGCTCCTCTGATTGGGTAATTTCATATATTCTGACCAGGTGGTTTTCAAAATCTTTCCTCTGATCAAGTCTGCTGTTGAAACTTTCTAATGAGTTTTTCAGTTCAGTGTTTCATTTGGTTTTCCATCCATATTTTTTGTGTTTTCCAGAACATCTTTAAGAGAATTATCCTGAATTCTCCATCAGACATTTCATAGATCTGTAATTCTTTTGGGTCCATTGCTAGTGTTTTGTGGGTTTTTGTGTGTGTGTGTGTGTGTTGTCATATTTCCCCAAGCTTTTACAATTCTTGTATCTTTACATTGATGCCTGCATATTTGAGGAAGCAGCCACCTCTTCTAGTTTTTGTAGATGTTCTTTGGTGATGCTAGAGCTTTACTACTTAGCATCAGAATTTCAATGTTGGTCTGTTGTTGCTTCTGATTCTGGGGATAATGTATAGTGAGTCCCAGCACTAAAATGCTACATTGAAACTAACTCATTGCCCTGTTGTTTCCCAATCTGGGGAAAACTTACAGAGGGCACCAAAACTTAAAGGCTGCCCCAGAACTAAATCACTGCCCTGCCATTGTTTCCCACTCTGGGGAAGACTTAAGCACACACTGGAACTTAATCCCCACCTTTTAGTTTTTTCGGGTCAAAGGAAGGCTTCTTGCAAACACCTGAGCTTTGTAGAAAATCTGACCAGGCAGCTGGGCCTTCCCATGGATTGTGCCTCCTTTAGCACTAGGTGATCGCCAGCCTCTTCAGTGTGGTGTCCCCACTGATGGATGTGCAGAGTAATTACCAAGATCTGCATGCCAGTTGCTGCAGTCAGCACCCCACTCTTTGTCCTCAATTTGTCCCAAGTATTTTGGTTCTCTCTTAGCTCTCCCAGTGGTTTCTGAGGTATCAGAATGGAGTAGGCTTCCTGTGAAGATTCCAGATTAGTGAGGAGATTGAATGTCTATCTACAACTCCCTACTCTCACCTCAGAAACTGGGTCCAAGGAAATTCTCTGTGGGTGGCATTATGCTGGCTTGGGGTAGGGGTGGCGCAGTCTGAAATGACCATTTCTCCTATTTGTTGCAGTTTCTGTCAGTTCTGTGGGCCCAGGGGGTTCCTCCACTTCTCCCCTGAGTTTGGATAAATTCAGTGTGGTATGTTTGTCTTTGAACAGTTTCCAGTTATATTTTTGTCGGGGGAGTGATATGGGGGAATTTTCTGTTTGGCCATCTTGCTGATGTCACCCTGAATTTTTCCTTCCATTGATTTTCCTATTTGTCCTTTTTCCTTTTTTTTTTCTTCAGATAAGATTTTGAAGGATGAACAATAGTTGTTTTGTTTACTTGGCAAGTACCAGGAAAGTAACTAGTATGTGTGGCAAATATGGAGTACAGCCGTATCAACTAAACTGTGATAGAACTATGGTCCATTTAAAAGAACATGTTATGGTTTCTCGTCTCAAGTAGTTTGCCACCTGGGGATAGAGATAAGACAGGTACATGCATTTATAACAGTATGAGGCCGAACGTGATAATAAGAAAAGTAGCTAAGGTTTCTTAAGTAACAAGACTGAACTGTTGCTTTTTCCTGTCCACAACCTTCCTTGTTCTAGTAGATGACAACTCTATATTTTCCGTTGCTCAGGCTTAATGCCTTGACTCTTTCTTTTGCATTCCATATCCAATTTCTCAGAGCATTTAATTAGGTTTGCCTTAAAGCACATCTCAAATTTGAACCCTTCTCACCATCTCCAAGGCTATCCTCCTTTTATTCTCCCTACTCCAACCCCCAAACTCCAACCTGAGCCTCTATCATCCACCACCTAAGGTGCAACAGTAGCAACAGGTCTCCTTGATTTTGCTTTTCTTCCCTACGAACTATTTTCAACAGAGAGCCAGACGGAGTCCCTTAAAATGTAAGTTAGATCATGCCACTCCTTTGCCCAAAGTCCTGCAGTCTTTCTACATGTCATTCAGAGTGAAAACTAAAGCTCTTACAGTGGTTTTCAGGGCCCCAAGTGATTGAAACCTATTATCACCTTGACTTCATCTTCTGCCACTCTTTCCTGGCTCCTTCTAATCCTCTGGTCTCTCACACTTGGGCTTGGCTCAAGCTCGAAATGCTCTTCCACTGGTTACCTGCTCAACTCACTCCCTCACCTCCTTTGAGTTTTTGCTCCAATTCCACCTTAATAAGATTTTTCTTTTCTATTCAATACCGCAATTTCCCCCACACTTCATTCACCTCGCCATCCCTCTCACCCTGCATTTTCCTTTTGTTTCATATCACTTATCATTGTGGAACATACTCTGAAATTTACCCATTCAGCTGATTTATGGTTGCTTGTCTGTATCCCTTGCTAGAATGTAAGACCTATGTCATTCTTCATTTGTTTTGTTAAATTTCTACAACAGTGTCTGGTACATAATATGTTCAATAATTATTTGTTGAATAAAAAATGGCACTATTAGCAGAAACTGGACCACTACATTACATGAATTACTGATTTGAATTTTCTCAAAACAATAAAGTACTATGCAATATCATCTTCATTTTATTGATGAGAAAACAGACACACAGACAGGTTAAGCAATTTTCCCAAGGTCACACAGCTAGTACATGGTAGAGCTGGAATTTGAACCCAGTGAAATAGGATGAGAGACTTACTGATGAGATGCTACTCATTACGCTTGGACAAGTACAAATGATTTGCTTGGCCCAAAAGCCAAACAAGAAGTGGGTTAATTGTAAAAATATCCAGGACTCTTACTTAACCTAAGGAATACTAAACCTCCGTTTCAGTAAACTGAAAAAATATACGTTCATTTTGCAGAGCCAGACCTTGATTTCATGCGAGAAGGTGGAGTAGGAGGAAGAAGAGGAGGGGTAGAAGGAAGAGGAGCAGGAGGAGGAGGAAAACCTCCTGGTGAGTGCATTCTATTTCTGTCAAGTATTTTTATGACTCAGCATGCAGTTGATAGCTAAAATTCAGAAGTCTCCTTGGCAATAGGGCTCTCAGCATTTTGAGGACAGTTGAGGGAGGGAAGCCTGTCGGATAATCAGATGAACCTGTTTGGGGCATAAACTCCTGAACTCTGGTGTGCTGCTTGTGGTTAACGTTTATTTTTCAGGGAATAGTTAATAGCCTGTTGTGGTTTGCTTCAGTAAATAATGGAAGGAAAGGCAGGGACAAAAACCTGGGGCTGGATTTAGAGAGTTCTAAACTTTTGGTTTGACAGAGCATATTTTTTACTTTCTATTCTAGACCTGGTAATCTTTTACAACTATAAAGCAAGATGCTTACATCAGATGCCAAATTGTCTCACCTGATTCTTTATGCCAGCATCTGCAAATGCATTTAAAAAAGGTTCATCTGATTATGCAGCTTCTTCACAGCCCAAAAGCCAAGCAAGCAGTGGGCTAGTTGTAAAGGTGTCCACGAGCTTTGCTTTATCTAAGGAACACTAAACCTCCAGTGCAATGAACTGAAAAAAAAAAAAAAAGTTGGTTCTACAGAGCCAGACCTTGATTTCATGTGGGAATAATAATAAAGAGAAGAAGAAGGAAAACTTCCTGGTGAGTGCAACCTACTTCTGTCAAGTATTTTTATGATTCAACATGTAGTCAGTAAGCTAAGAGTCAGAAGTCTCATTCAGCTGAAATTCCAAAACTGAATAATGCATAGAATAGTGTCATTTACTGGAAACGAGAGGTTCTTTAATGTCCTGCCCCAGAAGTTTTCTTGTTTGGAAACCCTAAAAGAACACTAAAGAAGAAGTATAATTCAGAAATGTGGCAGATAATTTGCTATTCTATTTTCTAGAACATCAGCGCTTTTTCAGCTCGTAAAAATGGCTTACTAAGTAAATCAGTTTTGGCTCCAAAAATTATTCAAAGGAATCCAGTTTTCTTCCTCCCTCACTAAATAAACAATGAGAAAGAAAAAATATCAATTTGGAGAAACATCAAATGATTAGCCTACATAGGCTACCTTTGTATTTCAGCTGTCCCTGGGTGGCCCCAGGAAAACAATCATATCTCTGAAAATGATATAATGAGTTACACGTGTTTAAGCAGTTACTATGTGTTAGGCACTGTTCAAAGTAGTCTACATATGCTATCTCACTTAATCCTGCAACCAACCTGTATTTTGGTTGTCTGTTTTCACAGTATTGCTGCCTGATAAGCAACAGCAAAGTCTCAGTGCATTCAATAATAGACATTTATTGCTCATGTATCTGGAGTCAGCTGGGTGGCTCGGCTGATTGTGACTGGCTCACTCATATACTGGGTGTCAGCTGATCAAGGCAGGCCCCAGGTGGGACTATTAGAAAGACTCAGCTTTACCCTAACTTGCCTCTCTTCTTTCAGCAGGCTCGTCTGAGTATATTCTGCAGGTGATGGCAGAGGGGAAAGCAAGCAAAAAGAAGCATAGAAGGTCTCTCGTGGTCAAAACTGGCTTGGTGTCACTTCTACCTCATTCTATTGGTCAAAAAAAGTCAACAGGCTGAGCCCAGAGTCAGAGTGGGAGAGTACTGCAAGGTTACATTACAAAGGATGTGGATATGAGAAATCGTGAAGAACGGCATCCATTAGAGCAATCTATCACAGAAGGGGCTATTTTTATTTTACTAATATTGTACCTGAGGATAGGGAAGCGTGGAGATGGTAACATGCCTAAAGTCACGTAGCTTCTTAGCTGTGGAACCAGGAAGTAAACCTGGGCCATCTGACCCCAGGGCCCAGGGCTGTTAAAACCACTGTGCACACTGCCTTATTCCTACCCTTCACAGTCCGGTTTCTGCTCTGACCACCCTAAAAAACATGCCCTTCTCAGGTTACCGATGCTCTCCTATGGACAGATCCAATAGCCTTTGTTAATTGTCCACATCTCTATCCATTCTGTAATACTCCGGCATGCTGCATCCTTGGAGCTCTTTTCTCCTTTGATTCTGCAGAACCTGTACTCTTTTGTTTCTCTTTCTAGCTTCCTCTGTCTGGCTCTCTTCACCCACTACATAATGCATTCACTTCTTTTTCTTGGCATCTCCCTTTCCAAGCACACCCACTCTCCTGGTTTCCATTATCTCCCTGCAGACAACTCTCAACTGGCTCTAAGAAAGCTCACTATAATTTTCAGCAACCTAATTCAGTCGTTTGTCCCTCACAAATAACAGCTCAGGAAAATCAAAGGATTTTCTCACTAGCATCTTATCATTCTATGTCACCTAGCAACTATCTCAGTGCTTGATATTCTACTACAAGAAACTCCCTACTACAAAGATAATACCACTGGAAGGTACAAAGCCACTTGACCGACCTCTCTCCATTCACAGCATTTATAACTATAAGAAATTGCCAGTGGTTGACTCTTTTCGGCGTAAAAAAGTGGCAATTTCATGTGGTTCAGCTTAATAGTATTTATTACCTTGTGCTATAATTATTTTGTGTCTGTGTCTCCCATGAGACTCAAAGCCGCTTGATTGAGGAGATCATGTTTGCTTCTGCTTTTCATCAAGTTGCCTAGTACATGACACCTTGTAAGGATTAGACCAAGTAGGTATTGAATAACTGGTGAATTTAAAAAATTAAAGAAACATTTGAAATCAATGCACCAGAGGCTAGAGACAGAGTGCTACAAAGGGAACAGGATGGGGACAGGGACACCAGAGCAAAGGTGGAGTCAAAGACACATTTTCAAAATGGCAGTTCATGCCTTGTGTCTATTGCACATACCTCACATTCTTTAAATAACACTTAAAGTTTTTCTGGGTAGTAAGTGCAATACAGTCTTAATATAAAACAATATAGACAGTTCAGTATGTGTAAACAAGGATAAAATCAAAATCACCCACAATCTCACCACTTTGTGATAATAACCATTAACTTCAATATTGATGAATTTCCTTGAATGTTTTATCTACAGTATTTCTTTCACATAGTTGATATCACTCTATATACACAAACTTGTATTATTTTTCTAAATCTTAATATCATAATATTAGCACATTGTAATGTCAGTAGACAAACTTCTTACATATCACTTTTTTAATGATAAAGTTTTTACAAATAAAGATTCCTGTATATTTTGGGTTATTTCCTTAACACATATTCGCAAAGGTAAGAATTAAAAAGTAATTTAAACTAGGTCAAAGAGCATAAAAAGTTTTTAGATTCTTGGCACATATTTTTATCCAGTATTTTACAAAAAGTACTACCATAGTGCACATCTCCAATGTCAATATCTCTATGTGAGTGCTTGCCTTATCACGAAAAAGTCAATATTGAATATTATTTTGTTATACTTTTGTAACTTCATTGGCAAAATGTTAACCTGCTATTTTAAAGTTTACCTTTGTTTATTAGACAGATTGAATTTGTTTTCAAATATTTTATTAACTATGTTATTTTCTCATGAAAATGGTTTGTTCATAACCTTTGCCTTTTGATCTATTAGAATCTGTTTTCTAATCAGCAAGAATATTAGTTTTATTTTGCTTATTATATATTTGAATTTACTTTTACTTTTATAAAAATAATACCTCCATATAGTTAAAAGTGACAGGGTGCTAAAAGATTTGTGATAAAATAATAGCAGTCTCTTTCTCTCAAGCCCTCCTCAGGACCTATTCTCAGGTGTCAGAAGCAACTACTTTCAATTTTTTAGCTGTTTCTTCTATATTACTTCCATTTTTAAATCGAAAATGGAAGTAATTAAATGGAAGTAAATTAAATGGAAGTAAAATTAAATGGAAGTAAATTAAAAATGGAAGTAATACCTGACCATTTTCTGACTTTTGAGTTTTAGATGAGATCTGCCATGGTATCCTATTATGAAGACAAAGATTTTGCCTCTTTTAGACAGCCCCCTCATTTTCTTCTTAATCCCCCTAATGTGGTTAAAGTGCAATTTTTGGTTAAACTACAAGTCAGTGTTTCTAAATGCAATGTGGACTCATGCATCGGATCCTGGAATAGAAAAACTGGTAAAACTAAAATGGTCTCTAGTGTCACATAGTACTACTGTATTGACAAATGTCACATTGTTATGGAAGATATTAAAATGCAGGGAATCTGGGTGAAGGGTATATAGGAACTCTCTGTACTATATTGACAACTGTTCTATAAATCTAAAATTATTCCTAAGTTAAAAGGTTATTCAAAGGAAAGTCAGTATTTACACTATGATACACATATATTTGCTGCTGAGCCAAAAAGTATGCCATAGTTATGGCTCCTTTGTAGTACAACATTTAATTTTTTTCTAGAGTTAATACTTGCCTTATTTTAAATTTGCTTATGAAACTACATTCCAAATCCTCAAGTAAATCTGTTTAACAGATATGACAAATATCTGTCAATATTATTATCCAAGTGCTTAAATACATCTGATAATCTACAGTTAAATATGTTTTCCCCTGGTACCTCCTTCCTTGAGCCCTTGCTTCTATTGCCCTAATTTTGTTGATTGATTTGGAACCTTCCTTTTCCTCTTCCCTGTGTTGGATTTGCTGTTTTCTGGATTCCTGTCTTACTCTTCATTTATCCTTTATTTTGCTAAAATATATCTTCCATATCATTCTAAGAAAGAGTATATGATGGATGAACAGTTGAGTCAGGGCTAATGCTATTCTTTATTCTACTCTTATACCTGTTTGTAATTTGAATAGTTAGAATGATAGCTGGAAATAAGTTTTCCTCTGGATTTGGAAGGCATTATTCCATAGTCGTGTAGCTTCCAGTGTGACTCTTGAATAGTCTGATATGATTCTGATTGCAAATTGTAATTATGCACCTATTTTTCCTCTAAGGTGTTTTTTTTTTTTTTTTTTCTTCTTTTTTTTTTTTTTTTTTTTTTTTTTTTTTTTTTTTTTAGGCAGAGTTTTGCTCTTGTTGCCCGGGCTGGAGTGCAATGGCATAATCTTGGCTCACCGTAACCTCCACCTCCCGGGTTCAAGCGATTCTCCTGCCTCAGCCTCCAAAGTGGAGAATTACAGGCATGCGCCATCTAATTACCCCCAGCTAATTTTGTGTTTTTAGTAGAGATGGGATTTCTCCATGTTGGTCAGGCTGGTCTCGAACTCCCAACCTTAGGTGATCTGCCTGCCTTGGCCTCCCAAAGTGCCGGGATTACAGGCTTAAGCCACCATGTCCAGCCTCCTCTGAGTTTTTTAGCATCTTCTCCTTATCTCTGAAGCAATAACATTTTACTATCTTGTATCTTAATTAGTTTTTTTCAGTCATTCATTCATTGATTCTTCTGGGCATTTTGACAAGCTCTTTCAACCTAGAAATATATTCTTCAGTTCTGGAAGGTTGTCTGATAATTTTTCTTCTTTATTCTCTCTGATCACTCTGGAGTTCCTACTAATTGAGTCTTCTGGATTGATCCCCTAACCTATCTCTCCTCATGTTTTTGTTTTTGTTTTTGCTCACTTTCTGAAATATTTTCTCAATTGTATCTTCAAACTCTTCTATTGCTTTTAAAAAATATGGCTATCCTTTTTGATGTCAGTTTTTTTGGTGGATTTTTAAATTTTATTTTGAAGGCTTTAGAGCAATAACTAGTGATCCTAAGCTGTCCATTCATATTTAAGAATAAAGTGTTAAAAAACTAGGAAACTATTCCAAGTAATTTTAAAATGCAATACTTTGACTATACAACTGTAGTGGGGTATACTCCAAAGACAAAAGCTATTCCTAAATATATTTAAATAGTTTTCAGTAATCATATTGTTTGTAGAAATTGATATTGTTATTCTAAGTTGTAGAGTATGTATTACTACATAAAACAAATCAATAATTACATGAAATTCAAATTCTGTCATCCTCAGTGTTGTTGAAATCAGAATTTTCATCATGGGAGAAAGGGCACAATAGAAGAGATTAAATAAAAGTTGTAGTCTGAATTTAAATTGAAGCATCATTTTAAATTTGTCATGTATTTTATCTCTTTTAAAAAAATAAATCTTAGCCTTGTCTACTGAAAAAGTAGAGAAATGATGACCGATCTAGCAGCAGTAAGTATCCTTAGCAGCCAAACGATAGTCTTATAATACCATTTCCCATTAAAAGCAGCCAGAGTTATTTAGAGAAATGACTGATTCCCGGCCCAGAACAAATTGTCCTACAGACAGCAAGAAAAACTATAAATGACTAATGGCATCATGTCAAAAGGACTCAGGAGCCCACTTTAAAAGGCCCTTATAGCCAAAGATGGGACAATTGAGCATAAAAAGGAAAATAAATGCAATGAATTGAGACACATTAGATATTTTTTAAATCATGAGCTCATAAGCATATCAAAGAAATCTAATTGATCAACATGAGAGAACACTGGGGAACCAATTCATTATTTTTAAAAGCAGTAAATAAAAAGGAATCAAATAATTTATGGGGATGTTTACCTGTAAAAGTAGTTTACCTAATAAATAAAGACAAAATAATAGAGTTACAATATAGCAGTTTTGCAAAATAAATGAATCTAGGTATTGAGCATCAGTGGCTGCTAACACCACTCAAAAAAGACTCAATGAAACACCATGTACCTTCTGATGAGAGAATCCGACACCATCTAAGAAGTAGCTTTGCCACAAAAAAAAAATCTGAATCTGATCAGCCTTCATTTCCCACTCTCAACTTAAAAGAAATACAGAGGACAGAGGTGCATGTTAAACTTAGCATGAACATTACTTCCAGTTTAGCCCTGAAAGTCCTATGTCTCAGAAAGCCCCTAATCCTAGGCAAACCTGTGGGGTTGTCACTCCATCTGGAAAAGTCATCAGGAAAACCCGGAATATGGGAAACCCTGTCAGTGGGGTGGGCACAAAGATCTTGATTTTAGTTGATTTCTTCTGCTCTCAGTCCCAAGCTTCACCCCAGTAATTGGGCCCGAGTCTTTCTAGAGTTTGGCGAGACAAGCAGCCTGCTGCTTTAGGCTATTTTTGTCCTCAGGCACTCACACAAAGTTGTCCATTTTCTGGTCATCCTTCCATCTACTTTTTCTCTTTGGTTTTTAAAATTGTCATAAAATATACATAACAGAAAATTGATCATTTTAACGATTTTAAAGAGCACATTTCAGTGACGTTAAGTACATTCACATTGTTGTGCAACAATTACCACTATCCATCTCCAGATCTTTTCACTATCTGCAACGGAAACTCTATACCCATTGAACAATAACTCCCCATTATCCTTTGGCCCCACCCTGGCAACCACAATTTCACTTTTTGTCTCTTTAGATTTGACTGCTTTAGGGACTTCATAGAAGTAGAATTATACAGTATTTGTCTTTTTGTGACTGGCTTTTTTCACTCAGCCTGATGTCTTCAAGTTTCAACTATATTTTAGTAAGTATCAGAACTTCATTTCTTTTTGTGGCTGAATAATATTGCATATATATATGCATATATATATATGCTGTGTTGCTCTTCGTACAGTGCATATGTAATATTGCATATATATGCATATATATATATGCTGTGTTGCTCTTTGTACAGTGACTAACAACAGAAAATCTATCAATATGTTACTACATCATATTATTTGTGCCTAAACATTCATTACTAAGTACACATGTTAAAGGATGTAAAAAACACATGTATTAAGTACACATGTTAAAGGATGTTAAAAGATGTAAAAAGGATGTTTTCTTTTGTGGACTTTTAATTAAGATCTCAAACCCGGGGAAAATAGGTATTGAGTATCCCCTCATTCAAAAGCAAGTTACTTGACTATCTCTGCAGGACTTGCACAGAGAATGACCCGAAACTAATCTGTCTTTATACATCCTATTGCCTCCAGGCTATGTAAGAACAAGCTAAGGATTTCCCAAGAGGTCCAGAGGGAGTCAGAGTGCTGGGACATTCCCCAACCACAGGGGAGATGAGAGCTTTTCAAAGAGTCCAAAGAGGTCTGTTCTGACAGCATAGAGACTGAGCCTGACTTCTAGTGGATAAGAGTGTGTGTTTCCTGTGGGACAGACAGGTGAGGACTCTGGGTTATCCTGGGGCAAGAGCCACTGGAAGCCAGGGCTTGACAGAGGAGTCATTGGTGGCCAATGAGGAGATACTGTCCATAACAGGGAGCTGCAGTTGGAGTTCTGCAGTTGGGAATCTGCAACCCTGGAGAAGCCAAAGGCAGAGTCAGTGGGGAAGATGGGTAGAAGATCAAGGAAGGGAGAAATAATGAAGGAATTATCACAGTCCCTTTCCCTATTGCTGGTCTCAAAACATGATTCACAGCAGAGCTTAGGAAGGGGGGAAGTTTTGGATTGGGTAAAAGACTGAAGTTTGGGTATATGGTATTGAAGTTTTAGAATTTTGAACTAATGGAAAAGTTCTGGAATTTGCCTGAGGTTCCATCCAGTGCCACAGAAGGAAGATTAAAAAGAGTCATTTTACCAGAGGATGGTGAAAAATACAGTGGCATTCTGTTTACACACTTAGTTCAGGTCAGTTACATATATTAGTACTATTTCTTATTCATAGGTTTTCATCTATGTCCTATTATCTGTCTCTTCATCTATATGCCAGAAGTATATTGTGATGTCCATTGTAACTTTCAATGATGCTTTAATATTTGGCAGATTAAAAAAATAGTTTCCATTTGGTAAGGGTGTACTGTATACAGGATCATACATAATCTCATACAACCCTTACCCCACACGTGCAAGGTTACTATTTTCCCCATTTTAAAGCTGAGGCTTAAGGAACTTAATATCACAAAGCCATTATGTGGCTGTCAGATCCTTAACCTACACTCTTGACATTGGACTGTGCCCAACCTGCTATGCCCCCTTATTAATCTTTTGTCAAGAACTTCATAGATACCCTTGTCTATTTCTCCCTATTACCTTAGGATTAGTTTGTCAATGTATTTGGCTGAATGAGTAATTACCTGATCAAGCATATTCTCTTTCCAGGTTCTCTCTGCCAGAGGAGATTCTTCTTCTAAGGGACAGTTATTTTTTTACATAGTAGTCAATCCAGATAGGCAGATTGTCACACTAGTAGGGAAAAATGCCCCATGTATTTTCCTACCTTAGTCTCTTCATTAGTTCCTTCCTCCCTGGGTTGTTTCCTTATAACATTTGCCCTCTAAAGTGTACCGTGTTTTTTCCTCAACTCTGCAGTGCTTATATTATTTTCCCTACGTTAAACATTTGGAATTAACCATTCCCTTACCCTCCCACTTCCACTTCTTCAAATTACCCCTTTCTTTAAAGCCTAATTCATGTTTCAAATGCTCCACCATTATCCTACTCAGTAGCAGGCATCTTTTCAGTCTGAATTTATTGTGTGCTGCTTGATAATGTTATGAGCCTTCCTGTGATTTCATGTTTGCTATGAAAAGCATGGCTCTATCTCAAGGGTTCTTAGTAAGAACTGATGAGGGTGGACAAACCTGTTCTATGGGGTGGTGATGGAATGGGGTGGAATGGACAGATCAACTTGTGTAATAGGTGTGGCCTGACAGCTAACTCTCCAAATTGTCAACAGTGAAGTGTGCTGCCAACCTGAGCCTGATTCTAGCCAGCATCTATCCCCAGGGCTAAATGGTCATGCCAATCACACCCATCTACGCTCAATGCAGTCAGCGCAACTTGAACATGTTTCAATGTACTGAAGAATTAAATCTCCCAATCTCTCCCTTGATTCCAGGATGGAGGTAATCGGGCTGTCAGGCATTTAAAAATAAACCTCAAGTGTCTTTCCTCTGTCAAGTGTTGACCTAGAACTGAGATAGGGAAGACAAGCACCATGCCTTCAGAGGGCTTATGACACCAGTGGAAGGAGAAAGAAAAGTAAGAAATCAGAAGTTCATGATTGCAGTCATAGACTCACAGCCCAAGGACATCTTTCTGAGTCAATGGAGAGATGTAGAAGAACATTTAGAGCAAGATTTCTCAACTGGGGGTAATTCTGACCTCTAAAGGACATTTGGTAATGTCTAAAGACACTTCTAATTGTCATAAGTGTGGGACTGGGGACTGCTAATGGTGTCTAGTGAGTAGAGGCTAGGGATGCTGCCAAACATCCCAAATGCACAGTATCAGGGAAAACCAGCCCTCGGTATTTCAATGTGGGTTCTTTTCTATTTCCCTAAGTGTCGGCTGGTCTGAGAAATAAAGGGAAAGAGTACAAAAGAGAGAAATTTTAAAGCTGGGCATCTGGGGCAGACATCACATGTTGGCAGGTTCTGTGATGCCCCTTGAGCCACAAAACCAGCAAGTTTTTATTAGTGATTTTTAAAGAGGAGGGGGTGTACAAATAGGGTGTGGGTCACAGAGATCATATGCTTCACAAGGCAATAAAATATCACAAGGCAAATGGGGGCAGAGTGAGATCATAGGACCAGGGTGAAATTAAAATTGCTAATGAAGTTTCATGTCCCACTCGGCATGCATTTTCATTGATAACATCTTATCAGGAGACAGAGTTTGAGAGCAGACAACCGGTCTGACTAAAATTTACTAGGCAGAAATACCCTCATCCTAATAGGCCTGGGAGCGCTAAGGGAGACTGGGGCTTATTTCAACCCTTATCTGCAACTGTATAAGACAGACACTCCCACAGCAGCCATTTTAGAGACCTATCCCTGGGAATGCATTCTCTTTCTCAGGGCTGTTCCTTGCTAAGAAAAAGAATTCAACGATATTTCTCCTATTCACTCTTGTAAGAAGAGAAATATGGCTCTGTTCTGCCCAGCTCTCAGGCACTCAGACCTAATGGTTATCTCCATTGTTCCCTGAACATTGCTGTTATCCTGTTCTTTTTTCAAGGTGCCCATATTTCATATTGTTTAAACACACATGCTTTATGAACAATTTGTGCACTTAATGCAATCATCACAGGGTCCTGAGGCAACATACATCCTTCTCAGCTTATGAAGATGACAGGATTAAGAGATTAAAGTAAAGACAGGCATAGGAAATCACAAGAGTATTGATTGGGGAAGTGATAAATGTCCATGAAATCGTCACAATTTATGTTCAGAGATTGCAGTAAAGACAGGTGTAAGAAATTATGAAAGTATTAATTTGGGGAACTAATAAATGTCCATGAAATCTTCACAATTTATGTCCTTCTGCAACTGCTTCAGCCGGTCCCTCCATTCAGGGTCCCTGACTTCCTGCAACATTTCTCCTTTTCTTTTTATATAAATGTGCCATGGTGATGAAGGCTTGTTTGTTCTCTCGATTTTGACACAGGATTCTCTTACTGGTCCGGCACACTAAAGACAAGCCAATTAAACAGAGAAACATAATTCCAAAATTTACTACAGTGGAGCCCACAATAGACATAATCCAAGTTGTGGGGTTTAGTACAGAAAGATTTTCTGCCACCTGATCTAATGCCTCAGCTCCAGGCACAATGGATAAATGAGCTTGAGAGACTTCAAAAATTTGTTTCTTTAATTTAGTTATGTCCAATGATAAATTATCTTCCTTACCCAGAAGGTGTCCTTTGACCACTTCCTGAATGATCAGTCTCATTATAGGAATACGGGGTGATACAGAAATCCGAAGTATTCCAATCGCACTGCATTTGCATGTGATGTTCAAGACTTACTACCTGATCTCCAAGCCAAATATCAGACTGTCTTAAATTATTAATTTAGATTAGCCAATTTTTGATCAATGCCTCGTTGAGAATTCCACATTTGGGTAGAATTGGCTTGCCAATCATTAACAAAATGAACCATTTGAATAGATTGATGTAACGCCATTCCGGCAGTGGTGACCATTGCAGTGACTGTAATTAGACCCATGATCACAGTGATTAAAGTGAAAACAAATCTCTTAGATCTTTTTAGAATTTGCTGTAACACTTCTTTAATTAAATGTATTGAGGGGGAGGATTCCAAAGATCTGGGCAAAGTTACCAGAATCCAGATTCCTTCTTGAGCTAGAACCAACATTACACTTTTCCTGGAGTCAAAATGGGAGTTAATACAAGTGTATAAACGACAATTAATGCATTGGACGGTTTGATTGTTCATCCAAATTTTGGTATTTCCCACTAACAGCATGTAAGGAGGCTTAACACAACTCTGCATGGGAATAATCAGGTTGGAGGTAAGCAAAGCAGAATATCTGGATTTATGTTGATACCGAGGGAGAGGGACGGTATCGGGGACAACAGACAGAATAGTTTCCACTTCCCATACTCACAGTACAGACATGGCAATAGCCAATTTCCAAAGTTCTGGGTGTTCTGGGCTCAGAATGGGGAGTATCATACGAGGTCTTGGGGGGGTAATGCCTTTATCTTCCCATTTTAAGGGAAAGAATGAGCTGAACCTCCTATGCAAAGTAGAATGATGATTCTCATTCTCCCAATAAGAAATAATATAAGTAGCCTCCAGGCATTCCCTTCCACTACAGGAGCAATTGTTTTTTAAATAGCCCTTTGGTGCCCAGTCTATTACTAAACCATATGAGTCATTTTTTAGTATTACTGCATGTGAGTTAACACAATCTTCCCAAATTAAAGTTTTAGATGTGCCCTCAAAATTTTTAGGGCATGGTTTTCCTGCAGGTTTATATTGAAAATATGGGGTATCTCCTATTACTCCCCCTTTCATTTGTTTTAAAGGAGAAAAGGAGAGGCCGGAGACCAAATGTCCCAGTTCCTTTGTAGCTGATCTCTCCAGAAGATAAGCAGCCCAGACTTGAGTTTCTAGATGGATATAACCAGGTGCATGTCCAAGGCACAGAGGGGGGTATTCATAACTCATGGTAACATTAAATGCAGTGCCTTTTTCTCCTGGTTGAGCAGGGCAATGGTCATCTGTAGCTCCAGGCATCCATACACTATCGTTAGTGTAGATTTCCACAGAAGTATCCATCCAGGTGAGAGGTCGAGTAAGTGGAGGAAAAGGCATATAAGCCCAATAAGAATAATTTTGTGTAGCAGGTAAATCAGTGTGAGAGGAAACTGGTGAGACAGAAAGTATAAGGAGGAGAATCATTAAATAAAACCTAGTGTAAGCAAGATTCAGCGCTGAAGGAGGAAGAGAAGAACAGAGGGATGTTATCTTCAGGCTAATAGAAATGGTGAGATTTTTAGGTTTGTAAGGAGAAAAAGAAAGGTAATCAGGAGAAGTGGAATTAGTTAGATGGGTCTCCATTGCCATCAGGGAGAATTGAATCAGACCCATTGTGATTTGGTGTGCCAGCTTATAAGGAGTTGGCACAGATCTCACCACATCTGAGGATGGTCTCTGACACGGACGGCTTTTCCCTGTGGTTTTCATTGTCATTGTTCACCCAAAGCTTGAGTCTCCTGGTGGGTACCCAGACAGGGGATTGATGATCTCCTGGTGAAACACAAGCATATCCTCTTCCCAATGTTATAATTGTGCCAGGTTCCCAGGTATTGGTTTGGGAGTTTTTCCATAACACTGGCTTGCCTTCGTTTAGGGAGAATTTTTTGCCTGTATGATGGTGTTCGGCTGCAGTTAGATTATTATCTTTAGGAACATTTAAAACATTTAAACAGTGCCAAATGTAATTGGGAGTGGGGGTAGTTAAATTATGTTTTTGTTGTTCAGACTCTTTGGACAATTGGGTTTTTAAAGTGCGATTGGCCTGTTCCACCATAGCCTGTCCCTAAGGATTGTAAGGGATTCCAGTAATATGGGAAATTCCCCACTGTTGCATAAATAAATCAAAAACTTTACTAACATATCCAGGGGCATTGTCTGTCTTTATTTGATATGGAAGCCCCATAACTGCAAAGCAGGAATACAGATTTTTTTTAACATGGGCTCTGCCTTCCCCTGTTTGGCAAGTAGCCCAGATAAAACCTGAGAAGGTATCTACAGAGACATGCACATATGAAAGTCTGCCAAAGGAGCTAACATGAGTCACATCCATTTGCCACAAAGCATTAGGAGTTAGGCTTCTGGGATTAACACCAGGTTCCTGATTTGGAAGTACAAAGACCTGACACTAAGGGTAGCTGTGAACAATAAGCTTAGCCTGTTTCCAGGTAAGAGCAAATTTATCTTTTAATCCAGCAGCATTGACATGAGTGGGATCATGGAACTCCTGAGTTTCTTGGGCTGCAAAAGAGACCAAACAGTCGACTTTATGGTTACCAGTAGACATGGGTCCTGGTAGAGTGGTATGAGATCTAATATGCGCAATATAGAAAGGGTGTCTACATTGGCGAACCACTTGTTGTAACCTTGAAAATAAAGAAGCCAATTCAGAGTTGTCAATATGTTTGATAATAGTGGTTTCTATATTTTTAGTGGCATGTGCAACATAAGCAGAATCAGAGACAATATTTAAAAGTTTGGGGAAATCCTGTAAGGCAGTATTAACAGCAATTAACTCTGCCTTTTCAGCAGAGGTATAAGGGGTAGAAATAAGCTTGTCTGTAGGACCTACATAACCAGCATTGCCATTACTGGAGCCATCAGTGAACACTGTAACGGCCTCAGGAATGGGCTGATCTTTGGTTAATTGAGGGACCACCCAAGACGTCACTTTTATAAAATCAAACAATTTGTTCTTTGGATAATGATTTTTAATAACGCCAACGAAATCAGCCAAGTGAATTTGCCATAGTATGGAATGTTGAAAGGCAGCTTGAAGTTCGAGCCAATTTAAAGGAACTGAAATTAAATTTGGATCAAATACGGAAATTTTAAGTATTCTACACCACGCCTGTCCAATTAGAGTGGCCATTTGATCTAGATAAACAAAGTTTTTGACACAGAATGAGGAAGAAAACACCACTCCATTATGTTGAACCACTAGGCCAGTAGGGGAGTGAAATGAAGTGAAAACCAGAAGCTGAAAAGGCTGAAATGGCTGTACTCTAGATAACTGGGTGGTCTGGATTCTTTTCTCTATGAATTCCAGTTCTAGTGAAGCCTCAGGTGTCAAAGTCCTGGGACTGGGACTGCGGAGATTGGAGTCTCCCTGCAGCATGGAAAACAAGTTAGACAGTGCATAGGTCTGGAATACCTAAAGTAGGTCTTAAATAATTAATGTTACCCAAAAGTTTTTGGAAGTCATTTAAAGTTTTCAAAGAATCTTTCCTAATTTGAACTTTTTGAGGTTGAATACATTGTTTATTGACCACCATTCCTAAATATTGAACAGGAGTGGTCTCTTGAATTTTATTCTGAGCGATGTGTGATCCAGCCTCTGTAACACCGTGGCTCAAAATTTGATAACAGTCAATTAATTCTTTATCAGTGGGGGCAGTGATTAAAATATCATCAATATAATGAAGAACATAGGCCTGGGGAAATTGGGCTCTAACTGGTGAAAGCACTAGCCCAACATAAAGCTGGCAGATTGTAGGGCTATTTAGCATTCCCTGAGGAAGTACTTTCCATTGATAATGAGCTGCAGGCTCCTGATTATTGATAGATGGTACAGTAAAAGCAAATTTTTCACAATCTGATTTATGTAAAGCAATATGAAAAAATAAGATCAATAACTGTGAGAGGCCAGTTTTTAGGTATTAAAGCAGGGGCAGGCCTGCCAGATTGGATGGCCCCCATAGGTTTAATTACAGCGTTAACAGCCCTTAAATTGGTTACCATCCACCACTTGCCTGATTTCTTTTTTACTAGAAACACAGGAGAATTCCCGGGGGAAAGAGAAGGTTCCACATTTCCAAGTTGTAACTGTTCAGAAACCAAGTGGGTTAAAGCCTCCAGTTTTTCTTTAGAAAGCCGCCACTGCTGAATCCAAATGAGTATGTCAGATTTCCATTGTAGAGGGATAGGAACAGGAGGCGTGGCAGCGGCTGCCATTAAAAAACCAGCCCTGTCTTCTTTTACAGTAATTGGGAGGGGTTTAGTAATCCCTTCATATTTTGGATGGAGACTGAGTCCAGGAACAAACCCCATGTTTTCCATCATATGCTGACTGGGAGCACTATAAGAGTTATGTGGAATATTAATTTCAGCCCCCTATTGTGCCAGTAAATCTCCATCCCAAAGATTAATGGGAATTGGCATGATATAGGGCTGAATTGTACCGTTTTGACCATCAGGGCCGGTGCAAGGCAAGATGAATGTGCTCTCATAAACTTCCTCGGCTTTTCCAACACCTACTAGTCCCATGTTAGTGGGATGTTTAAGCCAGGAGGAAGGCCATAAACTAGAGGAAATAATAGAAACATCAGCCCCAGTATCTACTAGGCCCTCAAACTTTTTTCCTTGAATGTGTATGGTGCAGGTGGGCCGTTGTTTAGAAATTACATTAATCCAATAAGCGACCTTTTCACTGCCTGAGCCCATCCCAGGGCCACGTGTTTTGTCTCCTTTGTTTAAAACGATATTAGGTAGTAAAAGCAATTGAGCAATTGACTCACTGGCCAGAATGGAGACAGGAACCTTGGCAGACATGATTAATTTAACTTCATCAATGGAATCAGAATTAATGAGATCAGTATGAATGATGATACCTTTAGCAGAGGTGGATCCCCTACCTAACACCAAGCCCACCGAACCTTGAGGTAAAGGGAAAGTGACCTACGTGGGGACAATTAAAGGCAAAGAGTTAGGTAGTAAGTTTAGAGGAATAGTTCTATAGAGATTGACTGCTCCGCCCCCTACCGTGGAGGTGGACAAGCATTGTACTGAGACAGAAGGAAGGAGAGGCTGGTACCCATTTGTGTTGGCTGTAGGTAAATTTGTTTGTGCTGGGGGCTGTGTCGGGACCGCCTGAAGTGGAAACACAATATTAGTCTGAGTCTGAAGGGTCCCATTTGATATCGGGGCCTGGGACTGGCCCCGCTCTGCGTTTCCCTGGTTTTGTGGCAGGGCGTTTCCATCTATATCATACTTAGAGCAGCAATTAGTTGCCTAATGTTTACCTTTGCAACAATGTGGGCAAACAGTAGGAGCAGCATTTGGCCATGTTTGTTGAGTTGGCTTGGCCGCTTTTAAGGTTTTAACAGTGCAGTTTTTTCGAGTATGACCAAGTTGACCACAATTATAGCAGGCTCCAAGAAAAGAATTAGTGGGACCAGTTTGGTTGGTGTCCTTCATGGCCCGTGCCCACAGAATAGCTCTGTAGGTGTCTGATCCAATGCCTTTACAGGCTTTAATATATCCTGGCAACTCCTTGTGATCAGGTAAATTTTGTCGCTGGATAGAATGCACAGCCATTTTACACTCATGGTTCGCATTTTCAAAAGCTAACATACGAAGGAGAATACCATGAGCGCGCTCATCAGAGACAGATTTTTGAACAGCATCTTCTAATTTAGCTAAAAAATCTGGGTATAATTCATTGTGACCTTGTTTAACCATGGTAAAAGAAACAGGAGCTTGACCTGGGGTGCGTAATTTATTCCAAGTTCTCATACACACCTTTGTTACTTGCTCTGTGGTAAGAGCATCAAAGTTTAATTGGGCATAAGCATCAGAGAAACTACTGGAGCCCGTGAGCTGAGCCTGAGTAATTAGAATGCCATTAGTCTGATTTAGCTGAGCCTGCAAACAGGCCTCTTCTGACCACCAGGTATGGAATTGTAAATTCTGAGATGGGATTAGAACAGCTTTTGCCAAAATGTTCCAGTCTAAAGGAAGCAAAATGACCTCACTACAAAAAGTTTGTAATACCATTTTAACATAAGGAGAAGTAGGACCATACTGAGTACAAGCATCCTTGAATTATTTTAAAAAGTAAGATTGAGTGGTGCATAGCGATGCATTTGTACGCCTTGAGCATTAGGAGGTTCTAGTGCAACCAGATAAGCCCATGCATCTAATCCACTTGTTTCTTTGTTTTGGTGTAATAAGCGTTGCATTGAAGTTTCAAGAGTAGGCACCTGAGATGGAGTCGGCACAGAAGTGACAGGAAAAGCATGCGTAGATAAGGGAAACTGAGGTTGAGGTGGTTGGACCAGAATGAGAGTGTGAGAAAAGGGGATTGGGGTAGCAGAAGGAGCAGAAGTATACTGGTGATTACTAGCTTCCATGTGTGAAGAAGGGTACAGAGAAGCAGGCTGAGTGGATGGCAAAGTGACAGGTTGAGGAACTGAAATGACAGGAGGGTGAGGGGCTGAAGTGGATGGGGGAGGGCCTGAAGAATTATAGGTAAATTGTAGTTTGGTCCCAGGGCCATTAGATGACTCTGGAAGTTTGAAGACAGAAGAATTAGCATATATATAGTCCCAGGCTGTCTGAGTCAGGGCCGTGGGAGCTACAAGTACTGACTCTTCATGAAAAGAAAAGATCATCGGGGGTGACCATAATCCAAAGTCACCAGAGTTAGACATTGAATTATCAACATCATCAGGTTGGGGAGGAGTAGCTGAAGGGAGAGGCTGATCAGATAATGAAGGCCGTGCGGGACAGGAAGGTTGAGGAAGAGGTGGAGGGTCATCAGATTCAGAAAACTGTGGGAACCGTAGAGGGTCACGGGATTGGCATGGCATTAGGATGGCATGTACCAAGGCCCAATCACCCCAAACAGTGATGGAAACATAATTCCCTGTGGAGACCAGTTCCCGAATGTTGCACCAACATGATCCCATAGTTCTACATCTAAGATTCCTTTTTCAAGAAACCAAGGACAGTGTTTTTCCACCGCCCTGAATAGAGTGACCATATTTTCCATGGTTACTCAGACACTGCCCTGTTTTAACAGGAGTTTAATATAGCAGAGATAAGCATGATGTTTAGACTCCACATGACCCATAGTTGGCCCGGACCATACATAGACTACTCACCACTCATCAGGGAGTTGAACAAGTGTTTCTGTGGACCAAACCAATGACGTTTCTCCACACCTACCAAGGGAATTAGGTTTCCACATGCACTTGGGAAAAAGAAAAAAACACATTGGTGAGCCAGATATTGGGGCAAACCAGCCCCTGATATTTCAATGTAGGTTCTTTTCTATTTCCCTCAGTGTCAGTTGGTCTGAGAAATAAAGGGAAAGAGTATAAAAGAGAGAAATTTTAAAGCTGGGTGTCTGGGGGAGACATCACATGTTGACAGGTTCCGTGATGCCCCCTGAGCTGCAAAACCAGCAAGTTTTTATTAGTGATTTTTAGAGGGGAGGGAGTATATGAATAGGGTGTGGGTCACAGAGATCACATGCTTCATAAGGCAATAAAATATCACAAGGCAAATGGGGGCAGAGTGAGATTGTAGGACCAGGGTGAAATTAAAATTGCTAATGAAGTTTCATGTCCCACTGGGCACGCATTGTCATTGATAACATCTTATCAGGAGACAGAGTTTGAGAGCAGACAACTGGTCTGACTAAAATTTACTAGGCAGAAATACCCTTATCCTAATAGGCCTGGGAGCACTACGGGAGACCAGGGCTTATTTCATCCCTTATCTGCAACTGTATAAGATGGACATTCCTAGAGTGACCATTTTACAGACCTACCCCTGGGAATGCATTCTCTTTCTCAGGGCTGTTCCTTGCTGAGGAAAAGAATTCAGCAATATTTCTCATATTTGCTTTTGTAACAAGAGAAATATGGCTCTGTTCCACCCAGCTGTCAGGCACTCAGACCTAATGGTTATCACCATTGTTCCCTGAACGTCACTGTTATCCTGTTCTTTTTTCAAGGTGCCCAGATTTCATATTGTTTAAACACACATGATTTACGAACAACTCGTGCAGTTAACACAATCATCACAGGGTTCTGAGGTGACATACATCCTCATCTTATGAAGGTGATGGGAATAAGAGATTAAGGTAAAGACAGGCATAGGAAATCACAAGAGTATTGATTAGGGAAGTGATAAATGTCCATGAAATCTTCACAATTTATGTTCAGAGATTGCAGTAAAGACAGGCATAAGAAATTATGAAAGTATTAATTTGGGGAAGTAATAAATGTCTGTGAAATCTTCACAATTTATGTTCTTCTGCCATGGCTTCAGCCGGTCCCTCCATTCGGGGTCCCTGACTTCCTGTAACAGCACAGGACAACCCCACAACAAAGAATTATCTGGTCCCAAACATCAGGTGTGCCAAGTTTGAGAAACCCTTCTTTAGTGGGAGGGCAAAGGGACTGAGGGCATCAGGATTTTCACTGACTGGGCTGGGGTTCAGGGCTGAGGGCCAGTAATAATAGGAACAAGGACAAAGAAGACAAAACAAAGGCCTAAAAACTAGGGCAGAGGGCCAGTTGGATGTACAGATTACCAGCAGCAGTAGTGTCATGCAGCTGTCATGAGTGACAGCTTTATGAGCTTGGCCACAGAAGATGATTTCTAGAGCCATCTAAGGGGAAGGATCACCTACATGCCTGTGATGGACTCAGAATGAACCTACAGGTGCTGGCTACTCTTGGCTGAGTGAAGGAAGTCAACAGGGTTGAAAGTGGCCTTTCAGCAGGCATGTGGCTCATGTCTGTAATCCCACCACTTTGGGAGGCCGAGGTGGGTGGATCACGAGGTCAGGCATTTGAGACCAGTCTGGCCAACATAGTGAAACCCTATCTCTACTAAAAATACAAAAAATTAGCCAGGAGTCATGATGGGCACCTGTAATTCCAGCTACTCGGGAGGCTGAGGCAGGAGAATCACTCGAACCTGGGAGGCGGAGGTTGCAGTGAGCCAAGATTGTGCCACTGCACTCCAGCCCAGGCGACGGTGCAAGACTCTGTCGAAAGAAAGAATGAAAGAGCGAAAGAGAGAAAGAAAGAAAAAAGAAAGAAAGAAAGAAAGAAAGAAACAAAGAAAGAAAGAAAGAAAAGAAAGTGGCATTTCAGTGTTCCCTAAATAATTTCAGGGTAGGGACTAATTCTTAGCATGTTTATGTCCTCCATAATGCTTAACCAAGTGTCCTATATTTGTTCAATTACTGCTTATTAATTGACTGATTGATGGTGTCCTTAATTGGTCATGCCATTTCCATCCATCTATGCCCAGCACAGCCAGGACAACTTGGACATCTTCCAGTGTATGGAAGAATTAAATCTTCCAGTGGGGATCTTGGCAATCATGTCACCAATAGGCTTGGATTCAACTCTGCATTTAAATAGGAATGAAACAAGCACACTCCATCCCTGTGGATAGCAAGCAGCATAATCTGCTTATGGCTGGGCACCTGTGAGAAATGAAAGTAATAGGCGGTAACTTCAGTGATGAATTACAGAACAGTTTCATTTAGCTCATTCCACCAAGAAAAAGCATCCCAGCAGCCTCTGGAGAAATTTATGTACCTTAATTTAAATTAGTGGATAATTTCAGATCAGCTATTTTACATATCTAGCTGCTTCTCCTTCCCTCTGTAGGCCACCTCTTGCCCTTTCTCTTCCTAGATCTGGCTCTCAAAGCTAAATATTCTAGAAGTTAAACATTGAAGTAGAAATCAGTGGACATGATTCATATCCCTACCCTCTCAACAGATGCCTAGCCTTGTTCCTTTTTGACAGAGCCTTGTTTTCACAATTGTCATGTTATCTCATGGAGGAAGTTGTTACCTCCTCCCATGATAGTTACATGACCATGGAGAACCCTAGAAGTCAGACAGACTTTACAATCCAAAGAAAATTACTCCTTGGTGGTAGGATTTTAGGCACCACAAAGGCAACTGTGGACAGAGAAAGCCTCTGACTGGCCCTAAAAATCACATCATATCTATAAATAAATAATGATGCCATTGTTTGATCATTAACTTCCCGTGGGACGTTGGCCGTGAAACTTCATCTTTTTGTGTCTCTATTTCTCCCTTCCTGATGATACTTGCTTTCCATTTGCCAATCCATAACTGGCAAGGAGATCATCGAATGCAGTGGGCAAAGGCAGAATTGCTCTCTTTTTCATAGTACTTGTTGTAGTTCCACATATGGTGACTAAATTCCTGGAGCAGAGACCCTGGTGCACACTGAATTGGCCTCATTATATGATGAGCAAGATCTTCTATCACTGTTACTCCTTACCGTTGTGAAGACTTATTTTATGTCAACTTTTAGTCAACTTAGCATTGTGATAGAAAACAGCTAAACTACTACAGTTTTCTAAGTTCAAATCAAGAATTCACTCACCCCCTAGCATCTTACTAAAACCTGGGTTTCCTATAGGGAAGGATAAATTGCCCACAAAGTTATGACTACCAGAATTGGGACTCTGTTCTGTGAAGTGGAAATAAATGCGGAGACCATTTTTTCATCCTGGAGTAAGCAGAAAAAAAGCAACAGTTATTTTCACTTTCCTTTGGCACACTTGGTTTGGCCTAAAACCATCAACTGTAGAGGTATATTGGTCTTGAAAAGAAAAAACAACCAAGGTGTACAGAAAAGGAAGTGCCTGCTTGCATAGTGGAGTTAGAGAAGGTTTCCCAGAGGGGCCATTTTACCCAGTCATTGAATGCTGGAAAAGTAGAACTTTTATAGACATACAAGTATCAGAGGCATGTGAACCAGAACAACTCCATCTTGAATAGGAGCTGGGCAAAATGAGGCTGAAACCTACTGGGCTGCATTCCCAGACAGTTAAGGCATTCTAAGTCACAGGATGAGATAGGAGGTCGGCACAAGATACAGGTCATAAAGATGTTGCTGATAAAACACGTTGCTGTAAAGAAGCTGACTAAATCCTACCAAAACCAAGATGGCCAGGAGAGTGACCTCTGGTCATCGTCACTGCTACACTTCCACCAGTGCCATGACAGTTTACAAATGCCATGGCGATGTCAGGAAGTTACCCTATATGGTCTAAAAAAGGGAGGCATGAATAATCCACCCCCTATTTAGCATATTATCAAGAAATAACCATAAAAATAGGCAACCAGCAGCCCTCGGGTATGCTGTTTATGGAGTAGCCATTCTTTCATTCCTTTGCTTTCTTAATGAACTTGCTTTCACTTTGCACTGTGGACTCGCCCTGAATTCTTTCTTGTGCGAGATCCAAGAACCCTCTCTAGGGGTCTGGATAGGGACCCCTTTCCTGTAACATATTTCTCTTTCTTGTAACACTAAGAATAACAAGACATTACAGTTGTTTCTGTAATAAACAGCCAACAAACATTAACAGCTTAAAATGGTAAAGGTTTATTTCTTTATACTGTGTGTCCTTTCTGGGTTTGCAGGCACACTGTGTATTATTGTCATTCAGGAACCAAGCTTCAAAGTTGCTTGTTACCATGCCAGAGACAAAATTAAATATATCAAAACATACTGGCCCCAAAAGTGACACATAACACCTCTACTCAACTTCTGCTGGGGAACACAAGGCACATGGCCATGCCTAACTTCAAGTGGATGGGAGAGTCATTCTTCCATGTTCCCAGAGGGTAGGAAGCAGAATATTTGTGAATAGCCTTAATAACTATCCTGAGGCATGTGGCTAAGAAGAAAGGCATAAAAGAGCCTGGCATGTTTGAGGCATAGTAAAAACATGAAATCTTAGGTTGGAAACTACCAGCGAAAAATGTTGTATGCCATACAGTTTGGAATTTGTTCTGAAGGTGTGAAAAGTTTTTTTTTTAAAAAGAACGTTAAGCATTTAACGTATTATATTTGTATTATATTTGTTTGAGGTAGCTGATAATCAGATTAAATCAGATTCCAGCACAATGATCCCCCTTGCCGCCACATGTGGAGAAATTCACAGATAACCTTGATGGGCTCCTCCATATGGGCTCCTAGGAAGAAAGAGTGAGCCACGGTTCATGATGGAGCAGCACTAATTTGCTTTCCTAATTTTATAACAGGAAAAGCAAAGTATTAGGCAGTATGAACTGATCATTTTGCATTGCAGCATACTTCTTAAAGTTCATTCAGGTACCATAGGCATTACCATGCATTATGCTAGGAGCACTGCCTCATGGCCAGTAAACTGAAATGTTATTTCCAGACTCTGGTAAAAAGTGAGATTAGCAAATGTATTTACAATTTGCAATCCTAGCCCTTCACCCAGGAGCTGTGTTGAAACAACCTGAATCTAAGGGCATAATTACAGAGGACTCGGATTTATAGTTTGAGGCTTTTTGCCTGAGTACTTTCCCCAATTCACCCACTACTCTGAGCACAGAAATCCACAAATTTCCTGTCCTGAGGTGTCAGAGGGCAAAGGTCACAGTATCAGAGCAACCAGAATGTTTGAAAGTGTGTTGGTTTCCTATGGCTGCTGTAACAAGTGGCCATAAACTAGGTGGATTGCAACAGCAGAAATTTATTCTCTCACAGTTCTGGCTGCCAGCAGCCTGAAATCAGGGAGTCAGCAGAGTCATGCTCCCTCTGGAGGCTCTAGGAAAAATCCATTCCTTGCCTTTTTAAGTTTCTGGTGACTCTAGGCATTCTTTGGCTTGCAAATGTATCACTACACTCCCTGCTTCCAAAATCACATCGCCTCCTACTCTTCTGTATGTCTTCTTTTCTGTTTCTCTGTCCCAACACTCCCTTTGTCTCTCTCTTATTAGAATACATGTGATTGCATTTAGGGCACACCCAGATAATCCAGGATACATTCTTGCTCTCAAGATTCTTAATCACATTTTTGTCCCATTCATTTCATTTATTCATTTTGAAGGTAACATTCATAGGTTGCAGGGATTAAGATGCAGAAACATATCTTGGTGGGTGCAGGGGGCTACCATTAAAGCTACTGCATAGTGGAAATCCTGGGAGGAAGGGTTCTTCAGAGGGATTGAGCCCCAAGATATGCATTTAAAATATGCACAAAGCTTTGGCTAGTTGTCAAACTATACTATAAGGGTGTGACCTAAGACAGCCTGATCAAAAAGCAGCAGCTGAAAACTGAAAAAAACCGAGTGGAGATTCCAGCTGCTGCCAATGGAAAGAGAGCCCATTTGGAGTTTGATTCTACTTAAGTTAACTCTCTGCTAGAAAAAAAAAAAAATCATGCTCCAAAGAAATAACAGAATCTAAAGCCTCTATGGAGGAGGTGGCTTCAGGTAAAAATTGTATAACCATAAGCAATTACAAAGCTTTACCTGGCAGCCTGGCAAGGGGGAAAAGTTGCCTTCCCCTGCCCCATGCCAGACTTGGTGCACAGTTAGTACATTGCAGTCTCTGAAGGAAGTTGAGACTCCTTCAGAGACTGAAGACTCTAAAGTAGAGGACTCTAGCACCCTCTCCGCCAACCCGAGTTAGCCATGCTCTCGTGCATATCTACATTTCCAGCCAAGCCACCTCTGTTCAGCAGCCTCCTTATGGGTAGGGTTGGGTAGAGTTCATCTTAGATACCATGCAGGCACCTCTGCCAAGATCTCCTTACCCTTGAGGGCAATTTTCACCACTCTGACTCAGTCTTTTTCATGCTTATCTTTTTCCTGTTTCTCTCATTCCATTCCCTGAGTCCAGAAAATGGCAGGAACCTTTTGTTTCCCAGCTGCAGTGATCCATCTGACCCTTACTTGGTGCCACTCCATGAGGAAAAATGGAGCATTGAGAGAACTGGCACTACTCTTCTCTTTTTGGCCTCTTGCTTAGATTAATACAGTAAGTGAATAAAGGCTTGATTGTTGCTTTTGGTTTGGCTGTTTTCTTAATTGATCACCTTGACACCTCATAGCTCTTAACATCTACTCTATATATTCATAATGTACAGTTTTCAATTAAAAAATGAGACATGTAGAAACATGAAAATGATGGTGATACTCAAGAAGAAGGAAGACAAGGATGAGGAGAAAAATACAAACCAGACCCAACATTGTCTAAATGCTGTAATTAGCAGACAAGGACTTTAATGCAGCTGTTATAAATATGGTCAAGGACTTAAAGGAAAATATATGTAAAATTAATAAGCAAATGGAGAATATCCATAGCAAAAAAAAAAGTATATTAAAGAACAAATTTGAATTCTAGAACTGAAAAAATAAAATTATTGAAATAAAAATTTATTGACAACTATAGATTGAAAATAGCAAAAGAATCAGTGAATTTGAAAATAGATCAATAGAAATGATCTAATCTGAAGAATAGAGAAAAAATGATGGAATTAAAATGAACAGTCTCTCAGAGAACTGTCAAACCATTTATCAAGCAGCTTAATGTATATGCAATTGGAGTCCTGGAAACAGAAGAGATAAAAAATTGAGCAGAAAAAATACTTGAAGAAATACTGAATGAAACTTATGAAGGAAATCAATTAAAGATCCAAAATACTCCCACAAACCCCAATAAATATAAATGCAAAGAAAATCACATGAAGACATATCACAGTCATACGGATAAAATGGAAAGATAAAAAAGAAATTTTGAAAGCAACCAGAGAAACAATGATGTATTACACACAGTGGAAAATGGATGCAGATCTTGGTTGGCTTCTTATCAGAAACAATAAAGAATTGAAAACAATCGCTACTTTCCTGGCGAAACCTATGCTATGACTCATATCTCAGTCATATTATAAGCTATAGCTAATAGATAGAAATCTGCTTTAATCACCCACACAAAGTGTCATTATAGAGACTAGGGCCAGGTTTCTTACTCATTATGGAAATATTAGAACAAATGAGCAATCTCTTAAGGGTGGACAATAAAATTCTAGGCTTGGAAAGGGACATAGTAGTTCCAGTCCATTTCTAGATAGGTAAATCTAAAGAGAGATGTAATCCAGAGGACTAAATGGGAGTAAACATAGAAATGTAGTGCACTGATGGAATAAAAGACAGGCAGATAATGAAGACACTGTGTAACCCAGATGTGCCCAAGTTATCTAGCCTTCTGCACTCATCCTCCTTTTAATATTCAAATAAAACAACTTAAATCCCATTCCAAGAGTGTTTGTGAACTCATGGTCAGCTTTTCTTCCAAATTCCTGCTGCTCTTACTGAATCATTGGCATTTATTCACTATCTCACCTGCAACAGCCGCTATCCTCTCTCCTCTCATAACTTCAAGGGTGGAACCAATCCCTTTTTTATTCATATACCTAAGTGCCACTAACCCAAGGCTATTGTAAGAAACAGCTTTACTCAAGATAATAGAGAATAAATTTTACACAAACTGATAAAACTGAAAGTAATCAAAGCTTATACAAAAGGTGCAAGAACAAACAACAAACATCCACAACTCTTCCAGATTTACCAATTTACCAATCATTAACATCTTGTCACATTAGCTTTGTCTCTTTTATTCTCTCTCTCTCTCTCTCTCTCTCTCACACACACACACACACACACACACACACAGACACACACACAGACACACTTTTGGAATCATGTGGGAGTAAATTGCAGACATCAGGACATTTCATCCTAGGCATTTCAGCATATATAAAATAAGGCTATCTCTTAACCACAATACAACTGTTAAACTCAGGAAATATAATATTGATATAACAGTATTATTTAATATAGAGCTTATATTTATATTTTGCCTGCTGTTCCAATAAGGCCTTTGTACACATTTTTAAAAAATTCAAGATACAATCAGAATTATGCATTGCTTTTAGTTGTTATGTCTCCTTAGTCTCCTTTAATTTGAAACAGTACTTTTCCTTTTTAATAACTTGATTTTTTTGAAGAGCATTGGCCATTCGTTTTGTAGAATGTCCCTCCATTTGGGTTTGTCTGATTGTTTTCTTAGAATGAGATTCAGGCTATACATTCTTCGTAGTCATACAATATAAGTTGTATTGTGTCCTGTTGGGGATCTTAGGTATATTCATATTTGAGAACCGCTGCCAACTGGCTCAAATTGCAGCCAACTTTTAAAATAACGCTTTTAATATTTATGCTAAAGAAAACAACTATTAAGATTTCACTGGCCAGGCATGGTGGCTCACGCCTGTAATCTCAGCAGTTTGGGAGGTCAAGGTGGGTGAATCACGATGTCAGGAGATCGAGACCATCCTGGCTAACACAGTGAAACCCCGTCTCTACTAAAAATATAAAAAATTAGCCTGGCATGATGGCGGGCACCTGTAGTCCCAGCTACTCGGGAGGCTGAGGCAGGAGAATGGTGTGAACCTGGGAGGCAGAACTTGTAGGTAGTGAGCCAAGATTGTGCCACTGCACTCCAGTCTGGGTGACAGAGTGAGACTCTGTCTCAAAAAAAAAAAAAAAAAAAAAAAATTTCACCATAAGCAGAGATTTATTCTAGACGCTTCATATATTGTCTCATTTAAGTTTCATAATAATGCTTTACTATTATTCCATCTTCAAAAATGAGAAAACAGTCTCAGAGAAGTATAAGCCTACAAGCAGCAGAGATGGGAGTCAAACCCAGGTCCATATAACTCCAGAGTCAATGCTCAATTCATATTGTTTGGCTCTATGTCTCCACTCAAATTTCATGTCAAATTGTAATTCACAATATTGGTGGAGGGGCCTGGTGGGAGGTGGTTGACCATGAGGGTAGACTCCCTCCTTGCTATTCTCATGATAGTGAATGAGCTCTCACAAGATCTGGTTGTTTGAAAGTGTGTAGCACTTCCTCCTTCTCTCTCTCCCTCCCCCCTACTTCAGCCATGTAAGACATGCCTGCTTCCCCTTCACCTTCTACCATGATTGTAAGTTTCCTGAGGCCTCCCCAGCCTTGCTTCCTGTACAGCCTATGGAACTGTGAGCCAATTAAACTTCTTTTCTTTATAACTTACCCAGTCTCAGGTATTCTTTATAGCAATGCTAGAACAGAAAATTGGTACCTGTAGTGGGACATTGCTATAAAAATACCTGAAAATGTGGAAGCAGCTTCAGAATTTGGTAATGGGCAGACGTTGAAACTCTTTGGAGAGCTCAGAGGAAGGTAGGAAGATGAGAGAAAGTTTGGAACTTCCTGCAGACTTGTTGACTGATTGTGACCAAAATGCTGATAATGATAGCGACAGTGAAGTCCAGGCTGATGTGGTCTCAGATGGAGATGAGGAACTTATGGAGAACTGAAGTAAAGGTCACTGTTGCTATGCTTTAGCAAAGAGACTGGCAGTATTGTGTCCCTGCTTTAGGAATCCATGGAACTTTGAAGTTGAGAGAGATGATTTAGGGTATCTGGTGAAAGAAATTGTTAAGCAGCAAAGTGTTCAAGAAGTGGCCTGGCTACTTCTAACAGCATATGTTCATATGCTATGCATGAACAAAGAGATGATTTTAAAATGGAACTTCTATTTAATAGAGAAGTAAAGTATAAAAGTTTGGAAATTTTGCAGCCTGACTATGTGGTAGAAAAGAAAACCCCAAATTCAAGCCAGCTAAAGAAATTTACATAAGTAAAGAGGAGCTGAATGTTAACAGCCAAGACAATGGGGAAAATGTCTCAAAGGCATTTTAGAGACCTTCTAGCCAGCCCCTCCCATCACAAGCCTGGAGACCTAGGAGGGAAAAATAGCTCCCTGGGCTGGGCCCAGGGTCCCGCTGTCCTGTACAACCTCAGGACACCACTCCTTTTGTTCCAGCCACTCTAGCTGCAGCCATGGCTAAAAGGGTCCCAGATGTGTTTCAGGTCACTGCTCCAGAGGGTGCAAGCTGTGAGCCTTGGTGGTTTCCATATGATGTTAAGCCTGTGGGTACACAGAGGGCAAGAGATGAGGCTTAGTAGCCTCTGCCTAGATTTCAGAGGATGTACAAAAACACATGGATGTCCAGGCAGAAGTCTGCTGCAGGGGTGGAGCCCTCATGGAGAACCTCTACTAGGGCAGTACAGAGGAGAGATGTGGGTTTGAAGTCTCCACACAGAGTCCCCACTGGAACACTGCCCAGTGGAACTGTGAGTGAGGAGAGGACCACTGTTCTCCAGAATACAGGTGGTAGAGCTACTGACAGCTTGCACTGTGCACCTGGAAAAGCTACAGACACTCGAGTCTATGAAAGCAGCTGTGGGGGCTGTACACTGCAGTCACAGGGGCAGAGCTACCCAAGGCCTTGCGAGTCCACCCCTTGCATCAGTGTTGCCTGGATGTGAGACATGAAGTCAAAGGAGATTGTTTTGGAACTCTGAGATTTAATGATTGACCTGCTGGATTTTGGACTTGCATGAAGCCTGTGGACCCTTTGCTTTGGCCAATTTCTCCCTTTTGGAATGGGAGCATTTACTCAACGCCTGTACCTTGATTGTATCTTGGAAGTGATCAACTTGTTTTTTACAGGCTCATAGGTGGAAGGGACTTGCCTTGTCTCAGATGAGCCTTTGGACTTGAACTTTTGAGTCAGTGCTGGAATGAGTTAAGACTTTGAGGGATGGTTGGGAAGACACAATTGTGTTTTGAAATGTGAGAAGAACTTGAGAATTGAGAGGGGCCATGGGTGGAATGATATGTTTGGGCTCTGTGTTCCCACCTAAATCTCATGCCAAATTGTAATTCTCAGTGTTGGAGGAATGGCCTGGTAGGAGGTGATTGAATCATGGAAGTGGACATTCCCCCTGCTGTTCTCATGATAGTGAGTGGTTCTCATGAGATCTGGTTGTTTAAAATTGTACATAACTTTCCCCTTCTCTCTCTCTTCCTCCTGTTCCAGCCATGTAAGATGTGCCTGCTTCTTCTTCACCTTCTGCCATGATTGCAAATTTCCTGAGGCCTCCCCAGTCATGCTTTCTGTACAGCCTGTAGAATTGTGAGCCAATTAAATCTATTTTCTTTATAAATTACCCTGTCTCAGGTAGTTCATTCTAGCAATGTGAGGACAGAATAATACATCAATCCACTCCTCTGTACCAAAGTAAGGTCATCCTGGAAATCTACCTTAAAACCAGTTAGGAGAGGATGAGTCATGGTCTACCTTGGGGGCAGAGCTAGAAGGAATAAAGCAGGTACATAGGTTGAGCAGAGCTTCTTTGCTGGGCACAAGTGCCCTTGAGTGAAGTGGAACAAAGAGGTTCCTAAAAGCCCCAAGTAAAAGTAACCAAGCAAGGCCCGGCCTTACTAGAGACATATTCATGTATAGTGGGAGTACTTGGAACTTCTGCTCTTAGGCATAGGCAAAAGTCTGTCTGTGCCACTCACCAATACATGAACAAGAATTTCAAATATGCTTAACAGGTGACTTTTTTTGCTTTCAGGAGAACAATGGGTCAACCTGTAGGTGACTGGATAAACCATTAAAACAGCCAGGTAAAATCAGAATATAATACAGTGGCCTACAACATAAAAGACTGGGCTGGTCAAGATAGGTCTAGTTAATGTAAATGTCTATTAAGACCTTCCTCTCCAGTAATCAGATGCTTGCTTATGGAAAGGAGATCACAATGATCAATGTAGACAAGCTTTGACTAGGTTAAGATATTAGGAGAAGTAGAAGAGGCAATGTATAGGCTTCTTGGGATCCTAACTAAAAGACACTGGGACCAAGTCTTCAAAGAAACAATGTCAAGCTGGGAAAAAGAGGCCTCAGAATTGTGGAAGTCAAAAGACAAAAAATGCAGTACCAGCTGTTTACAGTAGGCCCACTGCCATCTCAAACCTACAGTAGGGCTTGAGCAGGCACATTGGCTTCAGGATCTGATTTTTATGATGGAGATGGCAAGAATAGGGTTGTAGCCTCTAAGATTAGGCCTACAAGTCACCTTAACAAGAGTAGTTGCTCTAATAATTGATTCTTTACAATAGACCAACAACTTGGGGATTCAATTATTCATTAAACAAATGTTTATCATGCACCTATTCTGTTAGGCAATTTTAGGTGCTGGAGATACATCAATAAAAAATAAGACAAATCTTATTGCTCTTATGTTTCTCATATTCCAGTGGAAAGAAAGAGAAAAATTATGATAAATAAATAAATTATGTTATATTAGCAAGTAATAATTAGTATGGAAAAAACAAACAATTGTAAGTGTGGAAGGAGTATGGAAATTTTAAATGGGATAGTCAGGGTAGGCTTCACTTAGAAGGTGACATTTGAGCAAAGAGTTTAATGATAAGGAAACATTGTGAATATCTTGGGAAAGAGTTTTGCAGGCAGAGATAACAGCCAGTGAAAAGACCCTGAGGCAAGAACTTGCTTTGGGCACAAAGCCTAGTTCATGCATCCAAACAAGAGGTTGGAGCAGTTTATTTCCTCTCTTTGAGGTCAGGATAGATTTTGGGAACTGATATGAACAGAGCCAGCAAGGCAGGAATCAATATCCAGTAGCTATAAGGAGAAGTGGGGATGCAGAGGCTGAGACTAGGACTGGACCTGAGAACAGTAGTATGAACTCTGCCACTTCTCACTCAAACTATTGTCTCCTTTTCTCTTTTTCCAGGATCTTCTTTCTGCCTAATCAACATGTTATTTGTAAGCATGAAATCTGACTTTATGAACTCTGTGATAATGTACAATGTTTTCAAATTGTTTCACTAAAGGAGTAATTATAAAGTCTTAATTGCTTATCTTTTATATCAAAACATTGAAATAACATTTAAATAGATCAAAGTGTTTACAGAAAGATGCAAATTGACTTTATCACAAGAATGTGCTAGAATCTGGACTTTGCCTTGGTATATAAGTCAGGCTGCCTGTTCAGTGCTACCTTAACTCCTGAAAAATAGGGACTCCTGCTCAAACTGAGGCTGTACATATCACAAACACCAATGAATGTGGTAAATAACATGTAATACTTTTGGCAACTAGTCAGTGCTTGTTCATTGTTACCCATAACTCAACATTTGCTCTTGTGGTAACACCACTCAGGCCCCAAGGAAATGCTTCAGTACATTTCTTGTTCTATGTGCTCAAAGTACAAAGTAACTGTTTCAATAATACTGTAACGTTTATGGGTTATGCTGCTGTTGATATTGGACACAAATGGCTTTGAAGTCAAGAGAACTGGAGCAGTGAAAGTGGCTAGTTAAGAGAAAAGATAAATTAATTGACTTATCAAATCTCTGCTCTCAGATAGCATGCATACAATGATTTCTTGTGCAACGAACTATCATTTCTCTATAATGCTGAGTGTCTACATTTTTGCTTCTGTTTGATTTCATGTTTTCAGAGTTTCTCATATATTAGTATGAAATCCCAACAAATGCAAATGGCAGCTGAGGAATATTTTATAATATCAAATAATTCACATCACTTAAATTTTTATATATGTAGGTCTATACATAACTTTTGTAGTGCATAACACAAATTTTTACTTTGACAATTAGATGGATATGGTATATGATAATTGTGAATTCTTTCATGTAAAAAAGTTTGATAAAATTAATTTCAAAAAGTAAAATAAAAGTTGATATTCACCAGTTGTAGTTGTATTTCTTATATTTTAGGAGAAAATTTAATCTGAGAGCACATAATATAGTTTTAATTAATTTTTTACATTTACTTTAATTAAGATTTTTAACTAAAATTTACACAGATTTTTAGAGTTCAAATATATGTCTCAGCTTTACATTCTCAAATCATTGCTATCAATAGAACAGGATTTTTCCAGAATGGAGACAAAAAAAATGAATGTAATGAAATACATACATAGTAAATTTTAAATTATGGTATGTCTTAATATTGTTGTTTATCCAAACATTGCCAGACTATTCACGGGCACCCAGATGCAGCAATAACTAAATGTAATCACTTTTGATATTTGATTCATTTAAATTAAAATCATAACTTTATACATATTTTTTGATTTTATCTTTATGAAGATACATTTGTCAAGATTAGAAGTAACATTTTATTCAATGATTGGTTTATAACTTTTACATATTTAAACAAAATATATGTTCCTCCATTTGTACTCTTGCCCTCGGCCTTTGAAATATTAGGACAGCTTCTCCACTGGCCTTCTATCCACAGGATCTTTTCAGTATGATGATATGAAGCCCAGGGCTCCACATATAATTTTTGAAGAGATCATCACAAACAAGTCACATTCTGGGTGTGAAATATACATTATTTAGATCCCAGAAGAATCAGATTTGGGGATTCCTTCACCTAATGGTAGCTTGTTAGAACAGTGGCTCTGTAATGAAAACGGGTGAGGACTTGGTGTTACAAGTCTCAGGTCTATGTCCCAGCCTCATTAGTTACTTCCTTTGTGATCTTAGACACAATAACTCACTTAGAACATCAATTTCTTCATCTACATGGTAATCAAGTGCTACTAAATAAGATGACATGTAAAAGCACACAGAACAGAAGAAAATATTGCATTTTGATAGTTGGATTAATAGCCAATCCCAGAAGCAATTTGTGGCAAACACTGTGTGTGCTTGTTTACTTGATGGGCATTTTCTGGCTCTTTGCCCTGTAGTGCTAAAACAGGAAAGAATATTTCAAACATACACAAAAGGGCAAAAAATAGTAGAATAAGTTTTGAATGACTTACCCATACTCCTCTAGTCCTCTCCTTTCCTATGGAGAATTTTGAAGCAAATTTCAGATGTTGTGTTATTAAATTAATAAGTATACTTTTTTATTTCAGGAAGTCTTTTTACTACATAAGAATTAACATATTTTAGAGTTTGCCTTTGGCATAGATCTTAGGTCTGACATTTGGCAGTTTTTCAAAAGTCTTTCTTTCTTTCTTCTCATCAGAGACTCTAGAAATGAATTGAGCAGAGAGTTAATAGATTATCACCTATGTCACCTGAACACATAGCACTAGTGTCAGTGCTCTTTTGGCCTTCTGTAATTTCTAGTAATTGTCACTCTAGCATTATTTCTTCATGCTAAGCATTGTCAACAGAAATGCCAATAGAGTCAATTTCTATACCTGCTGGGTTATTAAACATTTTATATGTGGTTGATTTCTCTCTAATTACTAGCAGTAAAACTCCTATTAAAATAGAAAGCTTATTTGTGTGCATGTTGTTTCACAAACTGCAGGGTACAGAACAAATTAAGACACTCTCTTCTGCTTCCCAGAGAGCTAGTGCATTAGCTTCTTACTGCTGCTGTAACAAACTGTCACAAATACAGTGGCTTGAAACAACACAAATTTATTATCTTATGGCACAGAAGGTCAGAGTTTAAAGTGGGTTGGCAGGACTGGGATCCTTCTGGTGGGTCTAGAGGAGAATCTGTTTACTTGGCTTTTCTAGAAGCCACATACATTTCTTGGCTGTTGGCCTCTTCCTCCATCATCAAAGCAGCAGCATAGCATCTTCTGTCTCTGTTTCTGTTTATCACATTGCCTTCTGTCTTTTATCTTCCTTCCTTCCTTTTATGAGGACCCTGGTTGTTACATTGAACCCACTCAGATAATCCAGAATAATCTCTTCATCTCAAGATATTTGATTTAATCACACCTACAAAGCTCTTTTCTTTTCTTTTTCCTTTTTTTTTTTTTTCTTGAGACAGAGTCTCTCTCTATCCCCAAGGCTGGAGTGCAGTGGTGTGATCTCCACTCACTACAGCCTCCATCTCCCAGGTTCAAGCGATTCTCATGCCTCAGCCTCCCGAATAGCTGGGACTACAGGCGTGCACCACCACACCTGGCTAATTTTTGTATTTTTAGTAGTGACAGGGTTTCCCCCTGCTGGCCAGGCTGGTCTGGAACTCCTGACCTCAGGTGATCCATCCACCTCAGCCTCCCAAAGTGCTGGGATTACAGGCATAAGCCACTGCATCTGGCCTTCTTTTCTTTTAAATGTAAGAAAACATTTCATAGATTTTGGGGATTTGAGTATAGACATCTTTGGGAGACCATTATTCAGCCTACCACACTCAGCCAGCTTAGGGATAGAGAAAAAGTGAAAAGGAAGGATAAAGCAAGCAAGAAAAACAGAGGGAGGCAGCTGGTGGAGAGATGACCACAGTTTTGCAGCAAGTTGGTGCAGAGAAGCAGGAGAAGCATCCCTAGGTGTCTGACTTGTAGAAAAGTGCTGTGGCTTGAATGTGTCTCCTAAAAGTTCTTGTGTTGGAAACATAAGCCCTCTACCTTATGAATAGTTTAACAAATTAATGAGGGCTCTTCCCTCGTGAATAAATTAATGTCACTATCACAGAAGTGAGTTCCTTGTTGAGAAAGTAGCTTTGTTTCAAAAGTGGGCTCTGACTTTCTTGTTCTTGCCCTCTTGTCATATGATGCCCTGTGCCATGTTATGACACAGCAAGAAGGCCCTCATCAGATGCCAGTGCTATGCTTTTGGACTCCCCAGCCTCCATAGCTGTACACTAAATACATTTCTTTTCTTTATAAGCTATCCCATCTGTGGTATTCTATTATAGCAACAGAAAATGGACTAAGACAGAAGGTACTCTTCAACAGCTGACAAATTAGTGGATGGAACCTTCTATCTACAACCTGCTGAAAGCTTTAGAAAAGTGAAAAAATCACAGAGAAATGCAGGAATAAGGACTGTTTCGGTGTTTTTTTTTCCTGTGGGTACATATATTCTTAATATTTATAAACGTGCCTTTTAACGATGAATAATTTTTATAATATTTGTTTATTCTGAGTGTATGCAAACATTTAGACCCTAAGAACCCTAAAATAAAAATAAAAATATTAGCCAGGTGTATTAGTCTTCTAGGGCTGTCATAACAAAATAGCACAGACTGGGTAACTTAAATGAGAGAAATTTATTTCTCACAGTTCTAGAGGCTGGAAGTTCAAGATCAAGGTGTCAGTTTTGGTTTCTCCTGAGGTCTCTCCCCTTGGCTTGCAAATAGCTGCTTTCTTGCTATGTCCTCATATGGTCTTTTCTTTGACGTCTCTTCCCTTTTTTTTTTTTTTTTTTTAAAGGGACACCATTCCCATTGGATTAAAGCCCCACCTACATGATCTCATTTAACACGAATTATCTCAAGGGCCCTTTCTCCAAACACAGCTACTTTGGGAGTTAGGCTTCAACCTATACATTTGAGAGGAACACAATTATTCTGTAACATCAGGAATCAGCATGTGCTGGATAAGACAATCTTCCAGATACTATGTTTGGTACTGAGAGTACATATCAGATAACATTGTAGTAAGTACAGTTTGAAAGAGACAATTACTAAAATGGAACAAATAAAGTGAAGGCCTAACTACAAACCATCCAGCAATGCCTGCCTCCACAGTCGGAGTGCTCTAAGCAGAAAGAAACACAAGTGCAAAGGTCCTGAGAAGGAGAAGATGCTTAGTAGAGTTGAAGAGCAGAGAGAAGATCTCTCTAACTGGACATGGGACAAGAGGGAGGAGGGTAGGAAGGTAATTTTTTATTAATAGGGAAAAATCATGTGGGACTTTGCAGGACATGGTAAGGACTTTAGGTTTTTATTTTATGCAGAAAATAAAATTTTATCTCATTGCCACAGTGTGGCTGATGAACTTGGGGTGGAGTGGTAAAAGAGCATCTAGGAGACTGTCTATGAGGCTACTGTGTTTCTTCAGATGGGGGGAAGAGATGGTTTACACCAAAGTCATAACAGTGTAGTGGTATTCAATGGTCATATTTGTAATGTATTTTGAAGGTGATCTGAAGGGGCTTACTACTAAACTAAAATTGGGGTGTGAAGAAAAAGAAAAAACTCAAGCTTGTAGAAAAAGCCCTAGAGAACCTATTTTGAGAGCTGATTTGGCATGAGATGCCCAAAGGAGATAATAATGCAGAGTGCCCCCTCCACTGAAGATCAGGACTGAAGACTGGGGCTACTGGGCAGATTGTGGAGAAACTAGGAAAATAGTTATCTTCCTTAAAATGGAATTAGAATGTGATTTTCCAAGTATATTTAATTCCTGAAGAGGGAGAGACTGACTATAGGGATAAACTGGGTTGCACTCTTCATAGCTATGCAGTAATTGTACATGTCAGCCACAGCAAGAGTTATGCCATGATTTCCTGTGATATTGTAGTGGATAAAATGGAAAATTATAGCATAGACAATATAGAGATTTGTAATTTATTGAGAAAATTTGCTCCAAATGACAAATAACTCAACTGCAGCTTAGAAGTACCTTTCTTACAACTATAGAAACCTGCCCGTAGCTTAGATGAGGACATAGAGGGCTTGCTCATTAAATTTGTGTATGATATGAAGCTGCAAAAAGACATGAATACATAAAAGACAAAATCATGACCCCAAACCATTTGCATTTATATCTAAAAAGTTTAATTTAATGAGGATTTATGTAAGGTCTTGTACATGGTCCAAAAAAGCCCCACAAACAACTGAACAAATGCAAGTGTGGAGAGTCATGAGTGGACAGACACAGCCATAAAAGACATAGCAGTTTTAGCATTCAGAGAGGCCAATATTAGCCTGCAGTGTGATATGGCTGCCAAATAAATTAATGCAATCCCAGGTGGTATGCATGATATATTATCCAGGAGAGAGAGATATATATATATACCAGTCAGACCACATTTAATCTCTTTGAAGTCACAACTTAAGAACATCGACAAATGGAAATAAAGTTTAACCGAGAGAGAGAGACTGAAAAACACATCTAAGATATGGAAGACCTAGGTTAGGTTTAATTCATTCAACAAATATTTGCTGTATGATTAGTTTGTGTCAGGTGTCTTTATAGGCCCAGGAGCTACAGTAGGAAAAAATTGCTCATAAAAGGATGAGATTCTAGAAAGGAGTAATAGCTAATAACTGCTATGTAGAAGAGATATAAGATGTATTCTGGATGGATCAAAGGAGAAGATGTTATAATGATTAGGAGCTTTGGGAAAATCTAATTTTAATATTTAAAAACTAACAAAATCCTTAACAGCTTTCTAAGAAAAATGAATTATTTTGACATAGTAAGTTCTCTTTTACTAGACTTGTTAGGAAAAATAGGAAGCCATACATTTAATCTTTTCTAAAGGCATTTTATATGCACATTTTAGAAAAGTAGAAGTACAAAAAGAAATAAAAATCACCCTTAATTCAATAACTTTGTAGTAGTCATTATTTCTCCCCCTTTCTCTAAATATGTGTCTCCTTACACACACACACACACACACACACACGACTAATCCTATAACTCTATTTACATATTAGATGGTTGAGATCTTCCTCTGACATAGTTTTATGTTCCTTTTTACTAAACATTATAAGTATTTCCATAACACTTAAAGTTCTCTGTGAATATCATATTAATGATGGAACAATATTATATCATATGTGCCATGGATTTTTAAACCATTCCTCTGGCACTGGAAATTTATGATGTTTTAATTTATTTGGTCCTAAATGATTCTGTGGTATCTTTGTGCTCACTGTGCTCTCATCTTATTATTTACTTGGAACAGAGTTAGGAAAGTGTAATTACTATGCAAAAAGCTATGGGATTTTTTAAGATTTTAGAGGTAAGTTATAAAATTAATTTCAGAAATATTAAACCCATTTACACACCTATTAGCTTGAGAATTCCAACCTCACCTCACTCTTAGCCAACATTATTTTTTTTAATCTTTTCTAATTTCATGGGCAAAAATTAGTGTTACATTTTAATTTACTCTCCTTAGATGACTAATGAGGTTGAACATGTACTTCAGATGCTTATTAACTACTTGTCTTTTCTGTAAGTTTTCTTATGCACAGGTTTTCCAATGGGGGTGTAGAATTTTCCCATTGATTTGAATATACTCTCTATACAGTAAGAATATTACTTTTTAAATCTTTATTATGTCTTTGTGGCAATTTTTCTTCCTTGTTTTCCTTCTTTGGTTTTGATTATTATGTTTACATAGAAGAGAAAAATATTGATAAATTTGATGATGAAAAAATAAGATTTAGTGAATATTATAAAACAATATCAAAACAAAATGCATAAACCTTTGAGACATTTGAATCAAATGTTTCCAACAAAATATTAACATGCCTAATATTTAACACTTCAAACAAATCTATTAAAATACCAAAATGCAATAAATAGGTCCTGAAAGAACAAAAACACATAATGAATCCAAGAAACAGTTTAATCTCTATAGCAATGAAATAAATCAAAACAAAACATCAATGATGAAATTTCATCTATCATATTATCAAATATTAAAATAAATGGTAATACTACTGTCTGCATGGTGATACAGATGTATGCAAATTTTGGGAAAGCATTTTGGTAATATGCTATATATTAAGAACTTCAAAATATTCTCATTTTTGTTTCAGTAAGTGTAGTTTTGGAAAATTGTATTGAATCAGAGACATGACATAGGCATGTTTATTGCATCATGATCTGTAAGCAGTCTACATGTGTAATATAAAGAGATGATTTAAGTAAATTATGTTTATAAAGTGAAATATGAAGTAAATCTGTTTATAAAGTGAAATTTCATGCTGCTAATGAGTGAGACTATCATTTTGGAAATCAAAATAGGACAGCTGAGAAAACATTCAGTAAAATGTTGAAAGATAAAACTGTGGATATCCCTTCAAAGTAGAAGAAAAAGGAGAGAAATATATGGAAATCCTGGAATCTGTTTGGGAAGGCTAACATTCAATTATAGATTTCCAAAAGGAAGAATAAGTAAATTAGTGGGAAAGGAAATCACCAAGGAGTAAAAAATGCAAGGGCATTTTCCAGAACTAAAAGATATTTGTTTCCAGATTTCTGGGCCCTCATGGCCATCATAATGAATGGGAGGGGTATGTGGGGAAGAGACCCACACCAACATAATCATGACATTTCAGAACACTCTGGAGATAAAGATCGTAAATATTTCCAGAGAGCCCCTTTGCCTGGAACAAGAAGGCAGCAGATTTTTCTCAACAACAACAACACTAGATTCTAGAAGACAAAAATGCCTTGGAAAATCTGAGAGAAAAGAATCTTCGATCTAGAGTTCTGTATCCAGCCAAACTATCAATCATACAGAAGAGTAGAGTAATGGCATTTTTTGGCCAGCAAAATTTCAAAAAATATACCTACATTTATCTTCATTGAAATCCTCTCAAGAAACTATGAGAGGCTGTTTTGTACCAAAGCTAGGATTTATAGTAAGAGAAAAGCATAGAGTTCAGGAAGCAAAGGTCTCTAACAGGAGGGAGGCAAGCAAAATCCAAGAATGATGGCAAGGTAGCTGCCACAGGTCAGCTGTGCAGTAGGCAAAAGGGAAGCCTGTCTTAATAACATTGGACAGACAGAGAAACTCTCGATGGATATCTCTTCCCATTTATCATAATCACCACTACTCCTTATAAATTTCCCAACTGTGATCGGCTACCTAATAGATTTGAACGTGAAGAACATTGTGGTAAGAGGTGTTTTATGTAATTGTTGAAGAGTGTCAGAAGACTAAGAGATTAAAAGAAATGAAGAAAAAATTTCAATGAGGCAACATTAACTCCAAGATAAAGAAAAAGGTAGTAATAACCATTGCTATTTTTTTTATATTTTATTGACTACTTCCATCGTATGACTTAATGTTCTAAGCCCTTTTACACATATTATCTCATTTAATTGTAAATATCACCTTAGCAAGTTGGTACTATTGATATCCCCATTATTCAGGAGGGAAAAAATAGAAAGACTGGCCTGAGGTGCCAGAATGGGATTCAAGCAGCCTGTTAGGCTCTGAACTGCCTCTCTAAGAAAGCAAATGTAATCACAGCTTTCAATTTCATTTGGCAGTGAGCAATATTTGCATAGTCAAAATGATAAAACCACTGAGTACAGATTGAACCAAAACTGTCATGTAATCATATCAGGAGGATGAGGGAGTGGAAAAAACTAACAAAAAACTCTGCCTGCAATAAAAGTCAATAAATAACACCTAAACACACACATATGTGTGCATATATATGTACATATGTGTTCATATGTGTATTTATGTATTTATGAACTTCCTGTTATTGCAGGTGATATATGTGTATATATATGTATATGTGTGTGTATGTGAATAATATGGAGGAAAATATTGGAAGAAAAAAATTGAGAGTAATAGCTTCTAGTAGCAACTTAGCAGCATTTGATTTTTAATTTAAAACTATGTGCATATATTACACACACATACATATCTATACCTATAATGTATCTATATCTATGTATATTTCATGCTGACAAAGATTTTTAAAAGTCTTGGTCATGGTTAATAGCCTGTGGACCTGAGTGCACCTCTGCTCTTCTCGCTGTCTGGAACCTCCCCTGCCTCTCAAACCTACCTACAACCCCACAATCTAAAGGGTGCAGGTGTCTTAGAGCCTGGGACTCCAGGACTCCCTCTACTCCACAGCCAGCCTGGCATGGACCTCATCCCCATTGGGTCTGTGCTTATGTCCTCCTAGTTGTTAAATATTTCTTAATATTATCCTTGCTTATGAAATTACATTAAATGAAAAAAGAAGATACAAATTACGTCTATAAAGTCAATAAAAATGGGTTTATGTGGGAAATAATATATTGTTTTACTCTTTATACTTGTCTGGATTTTAGAAGTATTTCACATAAAAAGCACAGATTAATTTTAAGACTGACAACAAATGTAACAAAAAGTACAAAATGAAACTCATAGATGGGTAAAGTTATTGATCCATAATATGCCTAACTATGCCTCTGCATTACAGAAGCTGGTACAGGCCAATCCTCACTTTCATAAATAGCCCCTGAAATCATTTGAAAGGCAAATGTTTGTGTCAAAGTTTGGACATAAGTGTTATGAAAGGGATCTTCAGCCTAGATAATTTAAACTAATTAAAAATCTCTATTTATCACCCTTACGATTATAGGAAAAGACAACCTCCTTTGGACCCAGGAGGCCAGGTAGACAGATGACAGCTTTCATGAGTGCCCGGTCAGATAGGAGGCAGGAGCCAATAGTCCTAGGCCGGGTTAGACGGTTGGCCACTCTCAATCATTAAATCCTTGTTCAGCTGTACTAGATATACAGAGCAGGGCAAGAAGTGGTCTAATTTGTTTAATTTTCCCAGCCCAACAGAAAGACAAGTTACATCTTAAATTGCTCCCCTGTCTGCCAGCATATATGAGTTCCTACTGCAGGCTGCCTATAACTTCTCTTCATGACCCTTTGAACTTTCTGAGCCCAAAAGTCTGCTCCAGAGCCAGATGCCCACAGTGTCCAATGCCAGAGCCCCTTTATCCGGATGAAGACAGGCTGACCAACGGTCCCATTTCGCTCTTGCTTGGGCCTGGGTGGAAAGAGAGTTTCCAGGATATGAGATTTTCAGTGCCCAAATCCATCTTGGGCAAACTAGGATGAGTTGGTCACCCTAGCTGGAGGTCACCCTAGCTGTGGATTATTATTGGATAAGATGTAACTGTCATCCACTGGGGCTGTAGAGGAGGGGATCAATGGGTGTCTCTGCTAGGTGACCAAGGCCTACCTGTGAACACTCTCTGTCCCCTTAACTTTTTCCAGAGGGACAGTGGGTGGAAGACAGAGCCCTCTCCATGAGAGTGAGAAATTACCTTTCCTTAAATGAGAAGTGAAGGAAAGGTCAGCTGACACAGGGGGCAGCTTTTAAATATTACATGCAAGACCAAAAGCTTCAGGGGCCTGAAGTACTGGTTGGGAACTCAAATGGACAGATGGAGTGGTAGAGATCATAGCAACCTAAGAAGCCTCTCTGAGGGCAGGTGATCCTCAGCTCCTACTGAGATCTCAAGTTGGAAACAGGATCTAGTTTGGTAGATCTTCCCATTTTTTAGGGGAAGCCAGCAACCTGAATTTGTATGTGATATTGCAACTTTTCAACGTGGAAGACCAATTCGAAAACGTGTAAGCACTGTGCAGCGTTTCTCAACTCACGTCTGTGAGTAACTGTGATGCATGCTCTCTGCAAAAGTAAGATGTGTGTCTCAGTTACACTAATTAAGGGTTCACCATGTGGTATAGAAGAGACCTGGAGTGAGGATCAGAGAATATCCACAAGACTTGCCATTCGGCGTCAGCTGCTTTGCATTCTGGTTCTCTCTCTCCTTTTCTCTCCAGGTGTGCAAGTCACTCCACCTCCCCCCAACTCCCCCCATCCAAGTACTGGGCATAGTAAATGGGAGAGATCTTCTTTGATTTGTTTCTTTGCTTCTTCCTCATCTCTCCCTCACCCAACCAACTTTGAATATTGAACTGGCCATTTCTCTCTAAGGTGGCACATGGCATTAGAGCAATTAGAAAAGTTCAAACTTATGGGTTCATTATTAGTATCTTGCAGTTTAGAAATTCCTGCTGCAGAATCAAATTCCCTGGGTTCCTATTTGGCCTTTAAAACCAATACTCTATCTAGACACAACGAAGGGGAACATCCTTGGCTGGGGCTTACTGATGGGGAAGAGCGAGTCCCTAGAGCTGTTGGTGTCTAAGGGCACATTCTACGACTCCTGATTAGTGACTCAGAAATTAATTTTTGTTTTGTAGATTAAAGTAGCTTTTGTAAATTAACACATATAAGCCTTCTGGCATATCAATGAAGGGGGAATCCACCCAGCACTGAACTACTGAGTTCTAGCAGCACCGAAATGCCCAAATAGTGTGAGAAGTTAGGAAGGTCCCAAGGACAGTGCTTCTGAAAGTCTCATCTGAAGCTCACTTGCATCAAATGAAGCATTTCAGGAGGTATTTAAAAAATACAGCTTCAAGGCTGGGCACGGTGGCTCATGCCTGTAGTCCCGGTACTTTGGGAGGCCGAGGCGGGAGGATCACCTGAGGTTGGGAGTTCAAGACCAAACTGACCAACATGGAGAAACCCCGTCTCTACTAAACATACAAAAATTAGCTGGGCAAGGTGGTGCATGACTGTAATCCCAGCTACTCGGGAGGCTGAGGCAGGAGAACTACTTGAATCCGGCAGGCAGAGGTTGCGGTGAGCCGAGATCATGCCATTGCACTCCAGCCTGGGCAACAAGTGCGAAACGCTGTCTCAAAAAAATAAATAAATAAATAAAAATAAAAATACAGATTCAAGGGCCTAACTCGCAACCTATTGAATCACATTATGTAATCGGAAGGCCCAGGACTCAACTTTAACAAGCTCCCCACATCGTTCTCATGCACAATGCATTAGAAGACCCGCCGCTACAGGGCCTTTATTTCTGATTTCTAAGCAGCCACCAAAGCCTCAGATTCCAGGCTGGCAAAGCAGGATGGAGGTTAGTCTTGTCTCACCTTTTGGTCAGATAAAAGAGACTAATAATAAATAGGATAAAAGAATACAAGGGAAGAGGAATCACTCATATGAGAATTAGAAAATCATGTTTGAAATGAGGGCAGTTTTCAAAGAGCCAATTATGAAAGGAGACAGCCCAGTCTCATAACCGCAAGGGATTCTGAAAGGAAGGCAAGATTTATTTCAAATGTACCTCATGTCAAGAACTCTGCTAGGCAGTGACATTCATTACTTCGGCAACATTTGCTGAACACCTGTATATAAAAAATTCAAGCCAAAATACATTACATAGAATATATAGGGTAATTTAATATTGATAACCTGAAGATATAACAGTCATTATACTTTCTGTGCAAATAGCCTATGCTGTTAGTAATATACGTGCAAGCAGAAAGACAATAGTAAGATATTTTGACATACCATCAATCAATCTGGTAAACTAAGTAGATAAAACTTAATGTTAGAGAACTTTAATAATGTGACCAATAGGTTGGAGTTACTAGATACATGGCAAAGCATATAACCTAAAACAGATGATCTATGTGTGTCCTCAAACATTGATAGTGTAAATAGGCGCAGTTTTTCCAGAGGGAAATTTGGTAGTATGTATCCAAAATCTTTGAAATGTGAGTATCTTTAATCTTGAAATTTTATACCTGAGAATTTTTACTATGGAGAAAGATGTATGCACAAAGGTGGCAGCTGAAACATATACAAGTCCCAAAATGGGGGACTCCTCAAATAAATCAGTGCCTTTGGCATACAGGCATACCTCATTTTATTGTGCTTTAATTTTTTTGAGCTTCGTAGGTGTTGCATTTTCTACAAATTGAAGGTTTGTGGCAACCCTGTGTTGAGCAAGTCTATCAGCACCATTTTTCCAATAGCATGTGCTCACATGTGTAACATTTTAGTAATTCCCATAGTATTTCAAATGTTTTCATTATTATTATATCTGTGATGATGAGACCAGTGATCTTTGATATAACCATTGCATTTGTTTTGGAGTGCCATGGACTGCACCCATATAAGACAATAAAGGCCAATTAATAATTCTACAATGGCCTCTAAGTGTTCAAATGAAAGCAAGAGTTACACATCTCCCACTTTAAATCAAAAGCTGGAAATGACTAAGCCCAACAAGAAAGGCTGGTCAAGAGTAAAGAGAGGCCAATAGCTAGGCCTCTTGGACCAGTCAGCCAAGTTATAAACGCAAAGGAAAAGTTCTTGAAGGAAATTAAAAGAGCTTTTCCAATGAATACACAAGTGATAAGAATGCAAAACAGCCTTGTTGCTGATATGAAGAAGGTTTCAGTGGTCTGAATAGAAGGTCAAACCAGCAACAAAATTCTCTTCATCCAAAACCTAATACAGAGCAAGGTTCTAACTCTCTCCAGTTCTGTGAAGACTGAGAGAGGTGACAAAGCTGCAAAAGAAAAGTTGGTGGCTAGCTGAGGTTGGTTTCTGAGGTTTAGCGAAAGAAGCTACCTCCAGAACATAAAAGTGCACAGTGAAGCAGCAAGTGCTGATGTAGAAAAGCTGCAGCAAGTTATCCAGAAGACCTAGCTGAGACATTGATGAAGATGGTCACATTAACAACAGATTTTCAATGTAGACAAAACAACCTTCTATTAGAAGATGCCATCTAAGGCTTTCATAGCTAGGGAGGAAAAGTCAATGCCTAGTTTCAAAGCTTCAAAGAACAGGCTGACTCTTTCGTTAGGGGCTAATGCAGTTGGAGACTTTAAGTTGAAGCCAATGCTCATTTGCCATTTGGAAAATTCTGGGGTGTTTAAGAATTATGCCAAAGCTACTACTCCTGTCTGCTATAAATGAAGAAACAAAGCCTGTATGACAGCATGTTTGTTTATGGCATGGTTTACTAAATATATTGAGCCCACTATTGAGATCTATTGCTCAGAAAAAAAATCCTTTTGGAATATTACTGCTCACTGACAGTGCATCTGGTAACTTAAGAACCCTGAGATATACAAGGGAATTAATGTTTTCATGCCTAACACAATATCCATTTCACGGCCCATGGATCAAGGAATGATTTAGACTTTCAAATCTATTATTTAAGAAATACATTTTATAAGGCTGTAGATGCCATAGATAATGATCCCTCCGATGGATCTAGGCAAAGGAAATGGAAACCCTTCTGGAAAAAAATTATAATTTTTTTTTTTTTTGAGACAGAGTCTCTTGCTCTGTCACCCAGGCTGGAGTGCAGTGGTTCACTGCAACCTCCCTCTCCTGGGTTCAAGCAATTCTCCTGCCTCAGTCTCCCGAGTAGCTGGGACTACAGGCATGAACAACCTCACCCAGCAAATTTTTGTATTTTTAGTAGAGATGGGGTTTCACATGTTGTCCAGGCTGGTCTTGAACTCCTGACCTCAAGTGATCCATCCTCCTCAGCCTCCAAAAGTGCTGGGATTACAGGCGTGAGCCATGCACTCAGCTGGGAATTTATAATTCTTGATGCCATTTAAAATATCTGTGATTCATAAGAGGAGGTCAAAATGTTAACATTAATAGGAGTTTGGAAGAAGTTAATTTCAACCCTCATGGATGACTTGGAGAAGTTCAAGACTTCAGTGGAGGAAGTCACCGCGGATATGGAATAAATAGAGAACTAGAATTAGAAGTGGGGACTGAAGATGCAACTGAATTGCTGCAATCTCATGATAAAACTTGAATGGAAAGGAGTTGCTCCTTATGGATGACCAAAGAAAGTGGTTTCTTGAGATGGAATCTATTACTGGGGAAGATGCTGTGCACATTGGTGAAATGACAACAAAGGATTTAGAATAGTACATAAACCCTAAGTTGATAAAGCATTGGCACAGTCTAAGAGAATTTACTCCAATTTTGAAAGGAGTTCTAGTGTGGGCAAAATGCTATCAAACAGCATCACATGTTACAGATAAATCTTTTGCAAAAGGAAGAGTCCATTGATACAACAAATTTCATTGTTGTCTTCTTTTAGAAAATGGCTACAGCCACCCCAAACTTCAGAAACCACCACCCTGATTAGTCAGCAGCCATCAATATCAAGCAAGACCCTCCATTAGCAAAAAGAGTATGACTCACTGAAGATTCAGATGATTGTTAGCATTTTTTAGCAATAAAAAATTTAATTTAATTACGATACATACATTTTTCTTAGATATAATGCTATTGCACATTTAAGAGGCTAGAATTTAGTGTAAACGTAACTTTTACATGTACCAGGAAACAAAAACATTTATGCGACTCAAGTTACTGTGATACTTGCATTATGGCAGTGGTCTGGAACCAAATCTACAGTATTTCTGAGGAAGTATATCTGTATTTTTAATCAAAGCAACTGTTTCTCCAGATGAAACTAGAAAGCACGATTTATGAAATTCTGGATGAATTGGAATAGTAAACTCCTAGAGCTTCGTACATTCCCAAGAGAGGTTCCCATTTTCAGTGAAACAAGGTGAGGAGCCCCGAGGCCCACAGAGGCTCATAACCAGCAGTAGACGTGCAGTGAATTGGTGTGGGCTGGCTAGACATCTGAAAGTCCTCCATCATGAAGGCTGGCCAGGTCTCAGGATCAGATGAGAGGCTTAGAAGCCAGGTATTCAGTTGTAAATCAAGACCATACACATTCCTCCATTATCTGGCATTATGTAATGGAGGGACCAAGATACCACTGGGGTAAAGGAGGTCCAGGAAAAACATCCAAAATTTAATTGAGATTATTTGAAAGTAAGTAGAAGAAGGTGAATAAGAAAAATTAAGAAATATGTGTCAACAAAATCAGAATAGTGGTTTCCCTCTGGAAGAATAAATAATCAGGAGGAACACATGGGTCTTCAAATGCATGCATAGCATTATACATATTAAGTCAGATAGATGGTAGGTACCTCCTCGAGTGTCTAGAAGATTCCATAATACAGTTTTTAGAAGACATGTGTTACTCTTCTGGGCTGAAGAGATAAGCTGTCTGGACATAAGACTCCAGACAGATTTAAGAAGGGTGGAGCGATTTCTTCACAAAGGGAAACTAAACTCAATTTTTCACAAAAAAATGAAACTAGTGTCCCAAGAGGGAGATGAGCAATGGTGAAGCCATCTGTAAACATCAGCAGAGGTTGCTGGAAGCAGGGAACGGACTGCTTTCAAATAGCAGGATAGAAGTTTTCTGTCCTCAGGTTGCAGAGGCAGCAGCTCCCACTGCCCAAGAACTCTGCTCTCAGGTTGGTGGTACATGAAGTCTCAAAATTATCTGTTCCCATAAGCTTGGGGGTGTGTGTGTCCTTCTGTGTGTTCTCTGCCATTCCACAGGCTGTGTGTGTTGTTGTTGTTGTTGTTGCTGTTGTGTGTGGTGGGGGGGTGGGCCAGAGGGAATTCAGAGGGGGCTTAGAGGCTCCAAAATAAATAAGCAGACGAATGTCTAGTTGCCCCCTTCACCCCTGAGGTGGAAGACAGATTCTTTTAGTATCCTCTTTGCTCTATCTTTAGCAATAAAAAATTTATGCTGCATACATTTTTCTTAGATATAATGCTATTGCACATTTAAGAGACTAGAGTTTAGTGTAAGCATAACTTTTATATGTACCAGAAAACAAAAACATTTATGTGACTCACTTTACTGTGACCATTACATCAGTGGTCTGGAACTAAATCTACAGTATCTCTGAGGAAGTATACCTGTATTTTAATCATAGCAACTGTTTCTCTAAATGAAATTGGAAAGCACAATTCATGAAATTCTGGTTGAATTGGGATAGCGACCTCTCAGAGTTCTGCGCATCCCCAAGAGAGGTTCCCATTTTCAGTGAGGCAAAGTGGGGCATCCCAGGGCCTGCAGAGGCTTATGTCCTTGTTCCAGCCAAGGGAGAGAAACACAGTAGAGAACTGGACATTTGACTGTGCTCTGGCCAAAGGTGGTGAAAATGAGCAAGAGTCCTGATCCATAGCTAACTGGGATGTCCTCGTTCCAAGCGGCACTGCTACAGTTTCTCGGGTGCATCTCACCCAAGGACACAGTCAGGCATCAGGGACCAGGGGGCAGAGCGATCTGGCCAATAGTAGGTGTGCAGGAGGCAGCAGCCTGCAGTATCTGGGGACAGGCACAGGGGTTCCCTGTATGGCCAGTGTGAAAGGCAGGAAGAGGATGTGAAACTGCTCATAGGAACACAGCCCTCTCACTGATTGCTGAGGCCAGGTGGTGGAGGGTGATAATACAGGATCATGCCCTAGAAAAGACCAGGCAATCACATGTATCAGTATAACCTTTGTCTATTTCTCCCAACACATGTCTGAGCAACATACTGAGTTTAATTTAGTGTTGCATCGAAAGGAAGGAAAATATGACCTATACATGTAGATTCAAAGGGATCTTTGCTAAAATTATTACTAGATGAAGACTAGTGTCTTTTATACAGGTTGGTACTAAATCTATGAATGAGTATATCAAGAAGAATTAAAATGGCATGTCTGAATAGAACTAAGGGGAAGAGTTAATTTATGCATCATTTTTTACTAAACAATGAAGTCTAGACATGTTATTTGTGCTCAGTCGTGAATAAAATGCAGCTTTCAATTTCTCCGTGATTGAAGGATGATTATTTCCACAGGCTTATTTAATACTGGTCTGACATCATTTAGCATAATATAATTACCTGAATTGAAATTTCATTTAAAGAAATTAACGGGGTCATGACCCCACACAATATTTTGTAGCCAAGATGCACTTTTTGTTGAGAAAAATGATTCTTGCAGTGTGAACCACCAATGTGACCCACATCTGTCCTGTTGTATCTTCACGATACATATTGATATTAGGATCCTTGTAGGATAGCAGCATTTTGTGAAGGTGCACCAAAATCAGACTTTTTTCAAGCTTGCCGTTGAAGAATGGAAAAACTAAATTGTTCCCAGCATTGGGGTTTGACTGTAAATAAGTCACACCCTAGAAAGTGAGAAAAATTGGATGGAAGTGGAAGAAGACACATACTTTCAGGACCCCTCATGGGAAGGGACAGTCCTAGGGCTGTGTAGGCCATCTGCAGAAATTCCATCAAGCCACAGAAGACATATGCTCACCTGGGAGAAGGGCCAGGGTTGGATGAACTACATGCCAGACAGAAGGGATGAGGCAAGGGTGTGGATGGCAGAAGCAGTGGGATTTGGTGGTTAAGGTAGGCAGCTCAGGATATAAATTCACAGACACTAAGCCCATGGTGGCTGTTCCTCTTACATGTGGCCCGGGGTATCTTGCTGGAACAGGAGCTGGATTGAGTAGAAACTTTGCTCCCAGAAGGTTGACTAATGTCCACAGTTCCGGCAGCTAAATGGTAGATCAAGGAATGAACATCTCTTACAACCTCCTCCTGGTGTGCCTTTCTCTATTACAGAGTATGGAAAGCTGAAAACTATATATCCCAGACTTCCTTGCACCAAGATCACCAGAGGCACTCGTGTGAGACCTGAATGTAGAATCAAGTTCTGCAAGGAGGGAAGTGGCAAAATGCGAGGCATCTTTTTTGTGGATGTGGTTCTAGTCAGCATGTGATGGCTCTGGAACCAGCTCCCCCGGTGGTGCCTTCTTGACCCCCAGTTAGACATGGAGTGATGTGTGATCCTGGAACCAACAGGGGTACACTAGCTTCCTCATCTGCCAACATTCTAATTATAGAAAAAGTCCCTATGCTTTTAGTCAGTTTTCTTCCAAAAGTCATTTCTGGAGACCACCCTAGACCCTGCTTCTCTAACTCTTCCAGAAACTTGGAAGTGCATAATTTCCTATACTAAATTCCTTTCTATTTATAGTCAAGAGGACCCTGACTGCTACCAGAGCCCTCTCATTTGACCAGGTATTCCGGTTAATCTTTCTGGTGCCTGGAAGCAAAAATCAATACTTCCTAAACCAGAAATATATGTTGAAATATTAATAGTTTGTTTTTCTCTGCTCTGTACTCCACCTTACCTCCCTTTTCAAGCATCAAGGATAACATTATTTTCAAATGATACCCAGAGGAAGCCAACACAAAGACAACTAATGGTCATTTTCTTGACTTTGGGGTTGTTAAACAGACTTGCAAATCTTTGTTTGAGAGAACAGTCTTGAAGGCCAGTATACTACTGATTTACAAGAGCTGGGTGCATGGGAGATAAATAATTTTGATTTTGAATTCTAAAAAAATGGCTTGGCTCAGAAGGAACAAGGATAAAGACTGGAGAACCAATGGTATAGAGTTTATACCATAAAATAAAGAGTTTGAAAAAAAAGTATGATGTCATAAAGTTTTTCTTATTTAAATGAAGTAAGAATCCAAAAACTGTCAGCAGGAAGGGAAAGCTAATGGGGAATTAATGAGAACCTGGATACCTCCTAGATCCCCAAGAAAGTTCTCAGTGCTCCTGCATCAAGTTTCAGGGGCTGCATATGTGATGGGAACCTAAGACATGTTTTTAGAACCATCATGAGAACAGAGGATGTGTCTTTGTGGTCCATTTTTCAGAGCGTAACCCAGGAGATGCAAGCCTCACCCAACATTGCTCCTGAATGGTAGAGTGGCAATGTCATTGGACGCTGGGGTAGATGTGCTTGGGAGCAGCTTCACACAATCAGCACTGCTCAGCAGAGGGAATTGACTGAGAAGCTAATGAGGCTTATGTTCAGGGCATCTCACAAAGCCCGGGGATGGGCCCAGCTGTGTGCTCACAAAGAGCAAATCTCAGGTGCAATCAGTGAAGACAACTGTTTCTTTCTTCTCCACCTGCCCCTCCATCCATCTTCCCTTCATGTCGGATGGCACTGGAGTGGCATAAAGTGCTTGGGATCTGTATTAAAAAAACCTGTGTTGAGGATGCATCCCAGTTGAATATGTTGCGATACATTTATGTAGCTTGCAGATGCTTCTTGTATCACCAACCCTGTGTAGGAAGAGCCTCCAGGAATAATACGACTCCTTTAAACTATGCTAAATTGTTTAGAGTAATAAGAGGAGGACGAAGAGTCAAAGGTCATATGGTAATATAAATATGTACCATGGTGCTCAGAAGTACTGGAAATACACGGGTAGAGAAGGAGAAACAATATCTGTACTGATACTACCAACAGAGAGTGTATCTCTGTGTGAAGACATATGGTTTATCAACTGAGACAGAGGAAAGACTTATTATCTTTCCTATCTATTAAAAATATATATTCTAAAAGTTGTCATGTAAGAGGCAATTGAAAAATATGCAAATAATACCAGACAAAAGAATCACCAAGTGAACTAAGACAGCTTTTTGTGTTAAGCAATTCTTAAAAGAGTTGTCATTTCCTGACATAGGGAAGATTGGAGAAAGAACACACTTTGGGCAAGGAAATGAAGAATTATTTTTGCACATATTCAATTTTGCACATATTAATTTTGAGATAGATATTAGATATCAAAGTAAAGATTTCAAGTAAGTAGTTGGGTATAAAAGAGCTGAGTTCAGAGGGGAGGATGAGGAGAGAGAGAAAAATTGGGGAATCATTGATGTATAAATGTCTTTGAAGCTCTGGGCCTGGATGAGATCACCTAATGAGTGAGAATATATAGAAAAAAGAGATATGAGACACGAGGCTAGGGATACTGGGATATTTGGAAGCCGGGGAGATGGGGAAGAAGCAGGCTAGGGATACTGGGATATTTGGAAGCCGGGAGATGGGGAAGAAGCAACAAAGGAATTGAGGAGTGGCTGGAGTTGAGGAGTGGTGCCACATAAATGGAGAGAGTTTTTCTATAAATGGAGACAGTTCCTCCATTTACGTGACAACTTCCCATCACCAGCTGGGGGCTGAAGGAAGCTGTTGGAATTCTTTGCATTGAAGGATTTCCTATCATTTTCTTAGGGGACTCATCATTCCTCAAAGTGCTGATTGGGAACTGGAGTGGAGCTGGTGCTGAGTGATTTCTATTCTGACTTCAGCCTGACATATTTTCAAAGCACGCTCCCACCACAGCGAGTGCACTGTTCAGAGCGGTCTCCATAGAAACAACTCCTGTTTTGCCCAGCCTACTCCTTTATCTTCCTATCTAGGTTGGACACCTTAGTTTTAGCTGTTTCTCATTTGTAATCCCTGTGCAGACCCACAGCCTTTATAGGTTGACTAACTCCTTAACAAGAGGTGCAGCAGTTTTTGCTACCTCCAATGGCCAATAACATTCCATATTGAGTTCTTATCTCCCACAAAACAGAGGACCCTGTTATACAGCAGGAAGAGGACGCAAGCAGGCAGATAACCAGGTGAGAGTTTGCATCATCAGAGGGCACGGCCTCCACCACTTCCTTACTGGTTCCCTCATACCTTATACTCGATGTTCGCAGGGGCTTTGAATTGTAAAATGAGAGGTCACTTTACATGTTAATGTCCAGGCAAAGCAGCGTCAGAAAAAGCAATACCCAGGAATGATGAGGAAATGGAAACCATAGAAAATTAACTTTCAATAAAAAGAAAAGAATTTTCTGCCTGCCTGCTGAACTGAAAGTGACAGGAACTTGCTTCTGGATTTATGCCCAATGGATTTCAAGACATCAGATATTTTTAAGGATAAAGTCTTGATCCAGAGGATTCTATACGTCAACTTAGACCAAGTGGATATTTATTGGAGGTGTGTGTCCACTGCTGAGGAACATGTTAATCCAAGAGCCGTTCCCAAACAATTCAGGCAGGCAGGACATATTGTGTATCAATTCTATAGTCATAAACTTTAAAATCTTGATGAGTCGGGTTATTTAAAATATAAATGATAACTGGCTAAGAAATAGTAGAACTTGAATTGTAGTGAGTAGTAATGACAGAAAACATTTTTTAAGTTTGAGAATTATGCCCAAAAAATGCTCTGAGCCAAATAATTGTAATTTTTAAAATCCATTCAATCCTTTAAGGAACAGGCAATTCCCATACCATATATAAAATGTCCTGAAAATATACTAAGATAAAATCTACTTACTTCATTATATTAAGATAGGATAATTTCTGCTACTGAAACCTGAAAACTATAACACACGCACAAAAGAAAATACACAAGCCACATCCCCTACATTAACACATTTAAAAATTTCAATAAAAGAGTGATCTGATATCATTATAGCAGTCCTTTCTGGACCAAAGTGGTGTCTTCTTCAAGTCATACTCCTTGGGTTGCTGGCCCTAGACCTATGGGGCTACATCAAGAACACAGATGAGCCAGAGTGTCACAGGTTCTTGAAAAATGGGCCGTACGTCTCAGAATTATCTGAGCCAGCCCAGCCCCACCTCCTATTTCTGTTTATGTTCTAGAAATTGCAGACTATGAAAGTTTATCATGATGGTGGAAGAATAAAGGGTGGGAGGGACAAGAGGGCAAAAGTGCTCAGGCTACCTCAAAATCCACACCTATGGGTTACAGAGACTGGGGACAGAGAGTGAACATAGGACAAAGAGTCTGCTTTTCTATTTTCAGGGTGTGTCTGTATAACTAAGTGAAGTCTTTACTGTTTTTGCTTTGTTTTAAACATTAATTCAGTGGCATTTCCCTTATAATCTGCAAAACTTCCACTAACATTCTGGCATTAGTCTGCCTGTTACTTTGGTGGTGTGTATTTCTTTTTTTTTTTTTTTTTTTTTTTTTTTTGAGACAGAATCTCGCTCTGTCACCCAGGCTGGAGAGCAGTGCTGCAATCTCGGGTCACTGCAAGCTCTGCCTCCTGGGTTCACGCCATTCTCCTGCCTCAGCCTCCCGAGTAGCAGGGACTACAGGCGCCTGCCACCATGCCCAGATAATTTTTGGTACTGTAGTAGAAATGGGGTTTCATCGTGTTAGCCAGGATGGTCTCGATCTGCTGACCTCGTGATCCACCTGCCTCAGACTCCCAAAGTGCTGGGATTACAGGCGTGAGGCATCGCGACCAGCCGGTGTTGTGTATTTCTTTACAGTTCCTTATTGCATTATTTATGGCAAAGTTTGAAGGAGCCATAGAGGAACTGCTGCCCAAATGCCATTTTGAGCTGGAAGTTGAGGCCACTGAATTTTTTTTTAACCAAATTGGTTCACCCGTTCTTATTAAAGCCACTACTTTTTTAGGATGCAGCCTTGATACCCAGAGGATGCCAAGAGACATGAGGTGGCCAGTCCAGCCTGAAATGCGATTTCCCTCTGGCTCGCTAGTTGCTCTCCCTAACCCTGTCAGGAGCCTGACACTTCATGTTCCTTCTTATTTCTGACTTGGCCATGTTTTATGAGCTCAGCTTATTGAATTAGTATTTCCACTCCCTTCCCAGTTATGTGCTACACATTCTCCAAAGGGTATGGCTAATAACAAGGTTGGAGCTAGAAATGTGTCCTCAAGCAAGAATCCCTTTGTGTCAACCACAAAATAAATATGGCTCCAGCCGCTGAAAAGAGAAAAATGTCAAGATTTTCCTTTATTTCCTAGAAAGACCTGAACCCCTGGGGGAAATCAGCCTAGTTCAAGCAGACACTTTTCATTAGGTAAAAATAATTAGCCCAAGCGCGTCTTGTTCTTGTTTGGAAAAGCAAGATTTAGGAGACATGCCAAAAGCCTTAATAACACTCTGGATGTAATCCAGAAGAAAGGGGGAGGTCTCCTTATGTTGAGGACTCTGACTTTGCAGGCCTTGGGGTGGGATCAGGTGGTAAATACATGAATATATTACTTCCCAGATTCGCTTTGAGCAGCAACAGGGAGCAGAGCCAGTGTGAGTAAAGAAAACAGCAAAGAAAAATTTGCAGCTTGCAGCCTGCATCTCTGGTTATCAGGCTACTGTGCCTGCTGTCAATGAAAGGGGACGTTGCCCTCCTCCCTCAGCTTCCCTGCAGCCTTTCCTTGCTCTGCAGCCCAGAACATCACCAGCATATAATCAATAGCAGCCCGCAGGCCACACAGGTGGTCCTCCAGTCCCTTGAGCATTTAGTGGCACTAATCAATGCAGTGTTCCCACTAATGACAAGAGACAGCTGCCCTTGATTGACCTAGGTCACAATGGTTGTGCCACCTTGTCCTGCCATTTGGGTCCCGAGAAACTACTTCAAAGATAGTATAATATAGTGCTTGCTGTGTTTATTCTTTAGGTTTACTGTCCCTTAACTCTAGAGTGAATCCTCTTTGCTGTTTGCCGTCTTTTCTCAGATGCCTTGGTGTTGAGACAACACAGAAGGACGTGGTAAACTGAAAAGCTGGACCACTATACAGCTGATGTTATCCTAGACAACATGTAATCTTTCCTACTGCTCTGCATTCCATCTTAGCCCCTTTTCACCTCTTTCCACATCTCCCTATTTCTCTAAAATTCTGGGCAAAATACATCATCAGCTAATTGCCTTTGCTTCTTATTTGGAAAAAGGGATTCCAGTGTTTAAAGAGGAAATAGTGTGGTCGAGGGTAATGCACACACATTTAGGAAACATCAAATGCAGTCTTCAGGCCTGGCCCTGCCATTCAGTAACTGAAGACTTGGTAAAGTCATTGAACCTCTCTGAACCTCTGTTCCCTTATTTGTAAACTGGGAAACAAGTCATTACAATGCCGAGTCATCTTTCAGCGACAATGTATGCATGGTGCTTAACATCATTGCTATTACCATCACCAGCTGATTTGTGTTATATTCCTTTTTTTGGTGAAAACTAAATGAGATGTGAAAGTACATTGAATACATTGATAAATAAGTTTTAAAATATTTGCCTACTTTTGGCCAGATGTGGTGGCTCATGTCTGTAATCCCAGCACTTTGGGAGGCTAAGGCGGGTAGATGCCTTGAGGTCAGGAGTTCGAGACCAACCTGGCCAACATGACGAAACCCCATCTCTACAAAAAATACAAAAGTTAGTTGGGTGTGGTGCTGCGCACCTGTAATCTCAGGTACTTGGGAGCCTGAGGCAAGAGAATCACTTGAGCCCAGGAGTTGAAGGTTACAGTGAGCCAAGATCATGCCATTGCACTCCAGCCTGGGTGATGGAGTGAGACTCTGTCTCAAAAAAAAAATTGCCTACTTTTTACATATGATAATGTTACATGCATTATAACAACTTTTAGTCTCTCATGACATCCTATGTAAACTTTTTTAAATGCAGTGCTATATTGATTTAAATAACACTGTACGTTTTTATGAATCATTTTGATCATTCTATAACTAGTTATAGCTTCTAGGCTATATTACATAGTACGTTTTTGGTTTCAAGTGAAGGAAACTAATTTCCTATATAGTGGTCCCCCCTTATCTGTGGGGAAACACCTAGGACTCCTATTGATTGCCTGAAATCATGTTTAGTACCAAACTCTACATACACTGTTTTTTCCATGTGATAATCAAAATAGATATCAGGTGACTAATAGGCAGGTGGTGTGTACAGGGTAGATACAGTGGACACAGGGGTGATTAATGTCTGGGGCCAGACAAAGCACCGTGGCGAGAGGTTTTATGGTGCTATTCAGAATGGTACACAATTTAAACCTCATGAATTGTTTATTTCTGGAATTTTCCATTTAATATTTTCAAACTTTATCTGACCATGAGTAACTAAAACCATGAAAAGCAAAACCACAAATAAGGAAGAACCACTGTATTTTACACACACACACACACAGAATTATATGTATAATATATGTGTCTAGTGACCCTTGAACAACATGGGTTTGAACTGTGCAGGTCCACTTATTCATGAATGTTCTTCTACCTCTGCCAACCCTCAGACAGCAGGACCAAACCTTCTCCCTCCTCTTCCTCAGCCTACTCAAGTAAAGACAGCAAGGATGAAGACCTTTATGCTGATGAACCACTTTCAGTTAATAAATAGGAAATAAATTTTCCCTTCCTTATGGTTTTTATTATTAACATTTTATTTTTTCTAGCTTACTTTACTGTAAGAATACAGTATGTAATACATAAAATATAAAATATATATGTTAATTGACTGTTTATGTTATTGATAAAGATTTTAATCAACAGTAGGCTATTAACTTTTGGGGGAGTCAAAAGTTATATATAAATTCTTGACTGTGCAGAAAGTTGGTGCCCCAACCCCTGTATTGTTCAAAGGTCAACTGTACTTACATATTCATATATATGAACTATACATAGAATTACACATAGAATTCTATGTAAGTATATATAGAGTGTGTGTGCGTGTGTGTGTGTGTAAAGAACGATGCAGAGGTAGCTTACAAAAATGTTGAAAAAATTGCGGAAACTAGGAATTCGGACCTTGGGATTTGAAATTGGGGATTCGGTACCACTAGTATTGTCCTTGTCCAGTTCTCGTCTCTTCTCCACAGGGTGGAAACCATGGTCACTAGTGTGGTCACCAAGCCACAATCAGCTGGGAAAGGGTATTTCTCCCAGAGTCTGCATGTGTCACATGCCCATGCCAGAAGAAATCACTTCCCTGGGCAATGGAGGCTCATGATTGGCCAGGCCTGGTGAGAGGTGAAGCTCTTACTAGAAGGCGGAAGGAATGTTTCTTAGGCAGATAAGTGCAGCTACCATAATCTCTTACATTCCACTTCATGGCTGCCGGGGCTTACACTCACTGTCTTTATTTCCATACCCACAATTCTAGAATTCCTAGTGTAACACAGATACCCCATGTGAAATCATATATGCATGCCCCAACACCCCTAAAAGGGGTAGCCTCATCTAGCCTGAGACCCGGATGCTGGCTGATGAGCATGTACAGATACAGCTTCTTATAGTCTGTCAATTTATGGCTAATTGGTCAATCTAACCATCCCCAGCACAGTGAATAACCAATAGTGAAGGGAAAACAGGAAAACCACAACAGGAACTCTCATCTGTAAAGGGGGAACATGAAAACATATGAGATGTTCTCTCCCGGTCTATTGCAGATCCTCTGCATCTGCGCTTGGTTGGCTGGTCTGGCTGCCCTGATTCTCCTGCTGGGAGAACTTTCCCTACTTGTTGACCTCCAAGACCATGACTGAGAAACATGTAAGGATATTTCCTCATCAGGGAGCTGCTTTAGCAATGCCCTTCCTGTTGACATGATTTTGGAGCCTGGGAATTGTTTCAGGAGTGGAGTATTATGGGCTGCTTCTTTCTAAGCTGGGTTTTCTTTGTCACTTTAACTTCCTTAAAACCTACTAAACTGCCAGTCTATTCAATTCCTGGGAAAACTTACAGCTAGTAACCAAAGCAATAAATTTTTAAAATCATGATCCTTAACTCCAGATCTTACTCATTGCTTTGCAGTTTTCATCTCTTAGCAACAGGTCTGGGGGCTCTGTCCACTGGACCAGACCTCAGCCTGGCACTGCCATGGTGCAGGATGAAGCAGTGAGCCCTGGTGGGAGGCAGAACCAAGCTCCCACTCTTACAGAAAGTATCAGAAAATAAAGACACAGCAACAGCCTCATGTGTGGGAAGGGGGACAGGGGACTGGTCAGGCTTCGCCCACTTCTGAGGACACTCCCATCCCCCTGTCTTACAGATGCTCTGTTCCCACTATCGCCTTGCTTTTACTCACAAGCAGAATTTAACTCCTACCCTCACAGGTCCTGGATTGCTGGTCACAGGAGAAAGATCAGCTGCATTCTGCTTTCTTTCTGCTTCTATTACATGGGTTAAGTTGGACAAGGGCTTGTTTCTTTCTTGCAAGGTCTTCCTGCAGGCCAGAAGTGATATGTAACTAGTACGCCTGTAGGCCCAAAACTGTTTATAATTATTAAAAAACCTATAGCCTTAAGCTTCTTTCCAGTATCTAAACTACCCTCTACCCTTCCCCACTGCCCTGGCCGTTCCCCAGGACCTCCTGAGGACATCACAATTAGCAATTAAGGGGCTGGTGTGAGCCAGTCAGGGCCTCAGGGCCCAGCTGCTCATCCCACATCCATTCTGATTGGTGGATTGAGAGCTGTATGACTTGTTGAAGGTATTTTGAATATCACTCCTGCTGAAAGCCACAAGTAGTCAATATCCATTAAGAATCAGAAATTTTCTGCCAAATCCCCTGCAGTTCCATGTAGGCATATCATCTGAATGCCAATAAACAGGCAACAGTTTAGCTGGGTTTTTTTTTTTTCTTTCCTGTAGTGCATAAATGTATCTGAGCCAGAATAGACCACAGTCTACGCCTCCATATCTTGAGCCAGCCAAGTTTTGTATTTAAGGTCATCTTTTAAAATCTGTTATTTGAACACTGCAGTCTCCAATTTTTTAAATTAATTAGTAGTCTCTGACTTTTAGTAACATAAGCCAACTTCTGTCTAATTTAGGCATAAGACAATATTTATTGGAAACATACTGATAGTTTTCAGGCAATGGAACAATAAGAAAATTACACTAAGTTTTTAACAAACATACCAGAATTTTTGTATTCAAAAGAATGTTGTATTTGAAAGTGGTCACTTTGAATGATTTTGCATTTATTCCAACCTCACCATCATTGCTCAGACTTGGTTTTGGACTGTCTGACTTTGAATTGCTTCCCAAAACCTACATTGCATTCTATTGAATATTTAAATTATGCCAGATTTTTGCCCTTTGAAGGTGGATTTGATTTGCTTAGAAAATCATTTGAAAGCACATTTTGTGGCTGAGGTGACTTATCAGTGGTTTGGGTAATAATTTTTGTAAAGTCTTTTTTTGTAGCAGAGACTGAAAAGTAGGGGTGCAATGTTTTCTTTAATATTATCTAAGGTTCTTCCTCCCTTTGCCTGGTTGAAAACAGGTTCTTCCTCTTTTCACTAACAGGTTAATGATGACAATTGGTTAGTAATTGACTGACAATCTTCAGCCAACGGAATGTGTGACCAAAAGAGTGACTTTCAGAGTCCAGAGTCAACTAGATGCTGCAAACTGACCCAAGGGAATAAGGGAAGGGAGCTATTAAGGGAAATAACTAAAGACTGCCGTTCTACCTACGAGACTAATTTAACCATAAGATAGGGAAGTTGGATGAGGGCTTGTTTCTTTCTTGCAAGGTCTTCCAGCAGGCCAGAAGTGATATTTAACCAGTACACCTGTAGACCCAATACTTTATAAATATTAAAAGAGCTACAGCCTTAAGCCTCTTTCCAGTCTCTGAACTACCCTTACCTTTCCCCACTTGTGACTTGGAAGTCACAAGTAGTGACTTCTGTGAGTATGCTGTTTTGAGAGTATGGCTATGGCAGACAGGGCAAGTGGACCTGAGTTCAAATCCTGCCTTCCCCGTGTGGCCTTGAGCAAGTTACATTACCCTCCTGGGACCCAGCTGCCCAGTCCACAAAGGAAGGATTATCACACCCATCTTGTGGGTTGTTATAAGAATTACATGTGTATCTTAATTTAAAAAGCCTAGGACAATGCTTAAAGCATAATAAATACGTGGTGAGTGTATGTGTTTATTTGCTCTTAAACCCATGCTTGAGCAAAACACGAAAAGGTCTGAGGAAATGCCACACTATATTCCAAAGTAGTAGCATAAAGAATCCATGCATAGGAAACCATACACAAATAAATTTAGGAAGTTTAATGTTCTATGCAGTCCAAGGTCAATAAAAATGTGTCAAAAGCATGACAAGCATGAGGTGACAAGCAAGGAAATTGCAGCCAGGCGTAGTGGCTCACGCCTATAATCCCAGCACTTTGGGAGGCCGAGGTGGGCAGATCACGAGGTCAGGAGATCGAGACCATCCTGGTTAACACGGTGAAACCCCGTCTCTACTAAAAATACAAAACATTAGCTGGGCGTGGTGGCGTGCGCTTGTAGTCCTAACTATTCAGGAGACTGAGGCAGGAGAATGGCATGAAGCTGGGAGGCAGATCTTGCAGTGAGCCGAGATCGCGCCACTGCACTCCAGCCTGGCCTGGGCTGCAGAGCAAGATTCTGTCTCAAAAAAAAAAAAAATGAAAGAAAGAAAAAAAGAGAAATTGCTTCCAGTGTGACCACCCCCACCTCTTTTATTTTGCTTTTCCTCACCCTGGCTTCCCACTGCTGTCAGTGCTGATTTCCCTGAAGGCTCTGTCCACTCCAGTTGCCAGATCTTCATGTCACTGCATCAGCCTCCCAGGTAGACAGATCTGACTCACAGGGACCCAGCAGGGGCCTCTGGGTTCCCACAGTGTTCAAGTTGACGTGGTATAAAGAGGTGTAATTTAGTGTTCGACCTCTCATCCCTGGGAGCTTCCGCTTTGTCAATGAAGAGTCAACCAGATGCATTTTATTTTAAAATTCTATTTCCTATATAGCAAGTAACTTTCAAAGACGTGCTCTTTCTGAGCCTTCAAATCATTTTCTTACCTGAATTTTTTTTCTTAGAACCCATGTTTGCTTATTTTATATATTTTTTTAGTTAACTAATGCTTTATGGAAGAGCTATCCTGAGATTTATCATCTCGAGAATTGTAGGTGATATCGTTCCCCTGTTTCTAGCCACACGGGGTGCTGTGGCTTCCCTCTTCCAACCTGGACTGAGAGGCAATTTTGATGAGTATGCACCTGGCCCAGATACTGGGGCCTGACCTGATGTCCCCCAGAGGAGCTCTGCTGGACTCAGATGGGCCTTCCCCGCTTTCTGCCTCACAAGTTCTCTGATGATGGAGGTGTATCAGCTACTTGTTGTATGGATGTGGCACATGAACCTTCATGGAACATATTCCAGAACGCAGTGTGCCACAGCCAGATCTCTCATCTGGGTCTTTTTTTTTAAAGTTGTGCCTGAATGGAAATAGAGATGCTGCTGTGTGGTAGGTGAGGGGAGTGACAGGTCCCTGACTGCTCAGAAGAAAGTCCCCTTTGTGTGGCAAGTGACACACTCTCGGGGTGTGTCTGCTGGAGCAGGTGGTGGGGATGAGGTAAGGCAGGGTATCTGCAGTTCAATGTGTTTCTCAATCTAATGACGAGGCAGTCATTAAAAATTCTCCAGACTGTGTCGTGCAGGTTTCTTGTATCTCTGAATTCAGTACTTTTGCTAGTTTTTCTTTCTTGTTCTATATATTCTTGGGTATTAAAATACAGTGGTTAGATGAGATAAAGAAAGCAATATTAGTCTACTACCATCTTCTGGTGCAATACTTTATTATAAATTTGTTTTCTTTTGGTTGGTCTGCAGTTTCTGTATCACTCACCATCTGCTAAACATCGATATAAGGTAATCTGCTACTTAGTTTATTTTGGGAACTCTCTGTTCAGAAAAGCATTGAACACACATCAAGTTTGTTGTTAAAGGTACCTGGTATATTTTTTACAAATATATATATATATAGAGAGAGAAATGACTCATGTCCAATGATTCATGACCACTAGACTAGCCTCTGGATATCAATATTTGTTTCTCAGAAACCAAACACGCACTGGTTTGTGGATGATAAAGATATTTTTTCCACGTGTACATTCCGCCGCCTTCTCCCTGCCAACCTCCCAACCTCTGCCTGAGAATTAGGTAGCACATCATGATAATTACAGACAGCCTCCAGCTTATCCTGGCCTCTTCTAACATGATCCAGGCTTCAGATATCTGAAGAGTTCTTAGAGATACCTTTTATTTATACCTTATTTCAATGTGTTTGAAGACAAAGGCCACCGGGCACGGTGCCTCGCGCCTATAATCCTAACACTTTGTGAGGCTCAGGCAGGCAGATTACCTGAGCTCAGGAATTTGAGACCAGCCTAGGCAACACGGCGAAACTCCGTTTCTACTAAAATGCATAAAAGAAAAAAAAATATTAGCCGGGCATTGTGGAGTGTGCCAGCTACTTGGGAGGCTGAGGTATGAGAAGCTCTTGAACCCGGGAGAGGGAGATTGTAGTGAGCTGAGATTGTGCTCCTGTGCTCCAGCCTGGATGACAGAGTAAGGCTCTGTCTCCGAAAACATAAAAGAAAATAAAAAGAAAATAGAAAAGAAAACAAAGGCCATTCACTAAACAGAATGTTTTGCTCTAGATAATTACAGAGCACAGGCAGACTGTGGTGTTTATCAGCTATGAGACCTTGCAGTTGATCTATTATGATGTAACACATTTTGGAAAGATAATTTTTAAAAACATGTGTCCCTGGACTCATGGTAAAATGGTTCCAGGACTATTATCACAAATTTGCTCCTTTCTGGTGTCATGCATGGTCATTTGAAAGCTACATAATCCTCAGGTGTGAGGTAGTTTTATTCTGGAAAAGCTCTCTTAGATTGTATTATGTACCAGCTTATTTATCATCTAAGTAAAAATGAGCCAAGCATCCAAGGATCTATTAAGCACTTTCACACTGGTCCATTCAAATCCACAGGCTTTCAGGCATTAACCCCACAACAGCCTTCATGAAATGGCTCATCAAATGCCTGGCAACAGAGGAAGCCATCTGGTGAAGGGTGGGTTGTGATTATAACCCATCCAGATTTGCCTTCTCATCAGCAACATCACTGTCGTGTACCTTACTCCTGTAATTGGTCGTGAAAGCCTAGGGACAAAAGATTAAACATAAACCAATCTGACCGCCAGGTTTTTTTTTGTGCACCATTTTTTTTTTTTTTTCTTTTTTAAGTTGGGAGCATCCAATCACACTCATGTCTGAGGTTAGAAAAATTTACCTTGTGGAAATCCCCTTTGTCATTGAAGATGAATCTTGCTCAGCTAACTATTTCCCAGCTGCTGGGCAGCTGGAATATTCAGGGCCACCATTACACCTACCCCTCAGCAAAATCTCCCCACGGCTGAAGGCAAAGCAGTTCAACAGGAATCCTATGGAACAACCACTGCAAAGCTCATTTAGTGGACTTCCGAGCATTTTCACGCCCACAGGAAACTGTAAGAACCACAAAGCCATGCTGAGGAGTATATGATGTCAGACACAGGTCAGTGCTGATTTCACCAGAGCTCTGTTCAGATTGCTTGTGCTGCCATTCCTGTGAAAACACTGTTCCAGTCACGTGGCTGAGCAGTGTGTAGATGAACTAGGCTTCCAAATCTTGGCTGAGAGGGAACACTGGGTCTCACACCTGAGGCTGTTTCCTCATGTGGTTCTACTACGCAGCCAATGCTAACTATTCCAAGCCTAGTTAGCAGACCAGCAGCAGAAGTGGCATGTGGGAGCTTGTTAGAAATGCAGAATCTCAGCCCTACCTAGACTTTCTGAATCAAAATCTGCCTTCTTAAAAGATTCCCAGGGGATATGCATGAACGTTACCATTTGCGAATCATGTAAGTAGAGTATGGCCTCCCAGAACATGCGACCTACTGGAATCACTAGGAGAGCCTGGACTTACAACATTAGGGTAGAACTTAGAAGTCTCTATTTCAAACAAACGTTCTAGGTGCTTTATATTGTGACCTGACACAAGCCTATGGAGAGCACCATGGACCAGAGTCTCCCAAATATCCTTAATAATGAGAACAACCTGGAGGAAGAGGCTTACTATTATTATTTTTTAAATATCCTATGCTGGGCTTAATATCTAGGTGACGGGTTGATCTGTGCAGCAAACCACGGTGGCACACATTTACCTATGTAACAAACCTGCACATCCTGCACATGTACCCCTGAACTTAAAAAGTTGAAGGAAAAAACCCCTAGGCCACTTCCCAGAAATTCTATTTCAATTGGAGCTTGGGGTGAGACACGAGAATCTGTACTTACTCCCCACACACATATGCACGCATACAGTGATTCTTGAAAAATCTGGGAAACACAGGAGTGGTCTATAGCAGTGACTCTTCAATGTTGTTGTGCAATGGCATTGTCTGGGGAGGCTGCTAAATGTACTGATTCCTGGAACCTTTGAAAATAAGTGAAGACTACCCAAATAGGAACAAGCGAAAGCTATTTATTCAGAGCTCATTACAGCAAAGAAGCCAGCCACTATCACTTGCATTTGGCAGTAACACAAAGTCAGGTGGGGAAGTGTAAAAGCTTTATAGTGAGAAAAAGGGAAGGGTTCCAGTGTGCCCTGATTGGAGGGTGTTGGCAGGGGCATGCCATAGATGATCTCACTAAAAGCAGAGCATCCCATGCGATTGGTTAGGGGTACATATTTGGCTTTCTCCAGTTGGTCCTAAGTTGGAAGGAAGACATACATTAGGGAAGCTAACTAAATCCTGGCCATTTTGGGCTGATTGCTACAGAGGTTATGGTTTGTTTTCCTGGATTGGTTGCTATAGAGGTTGCGGGTCAGAATTCTATTTTTATGTAGCTCTGGCCATTTTCCATTTGTATATTCAGTCTCTCAACATCTATTCCAGAATTATTAATTAAAAACAATGTAATGAGGCCTGGACACCAATATTTTAATAAACTCCCCAGGTTTTCAAATTGGCTGGCCACCCGTTTATAGATATCCTGAGTTTTTGCTAACCATCCTACCGCAGTTTCAAAGGTGTCAGGCAGTTTTTACTCCAACTCTGATTACCACACACCATTTGAAACGAGAACTTCACAATCAGAGGGGGCTTCTTGCCAGCTTCCCACCATTTATACACATACCCTATGGGTGGTCAGTATGATACCTGAATGCCAGGGTTGTCAGCGATCTTACTTTAGGAGGAAACAGGGGAGAAGAATTGAAATAAAGACATCAAGATGCTTTTCAATAAATCTCATCTAAAGACCAGAATATGAATAAGGAGTTGAATATGAATGAGGAGTTCTCTACTAGATAATTACATCAGAATTTCCTAGACAACAATTGTAATCAGATAGGGCCTCCAGAGGGGCAGGCATCCCAGAATCATCCATGTGGAAGGACGTGTAGTTTGAAGAAGCCACCTGGTTGACTGTGATATTCCTCTGTACCCCTTAGTTGAGAATCACTGATGTAGAGAATGTAATAATTCAGGGGTTACAAACTCCAACACCCACATGAGCCATGAGGGTAACATAAATGGGTAGCATAGCTGGGAACCTTAAGCTGTCTTCTTTTGACACAGACCTAACTTGTTTGTTTATTAAGCAAATGGATATATTTTTCACTTCCACAAGAAAACATGTTCTCTCATTTATCTTGGGGGAAAAAGTTCTCAATCTGCCTTTCATTTTCTGACTTTTGAGATATAATTTTTTAATGATTACGGAGAAAAGCAGCAGCAAAAAAACATGATGCTAAATGGCAAAGGAAACTCAATATCAAAGGAAGAGCTGTAAATGGTGAGACTGGGCCCAACTGGAGGCTGGACAGCAGCTACTCAGCTCTGGGAAATTGGAGTTTGTTGCCTTTTCTTTTTCTTTTTTTTCTTTTTTTTTAAAAAAAGGCAGAAATAGGAGATTTAAAATGTAAGTGTCTCATCTTTAAATGTTGGCTTAATTTTTATTTAAGACTGTGAAGGTCAAACAAATAAGTCTGATGGGCTAGACACAGGCCTCAAACCGCCAGGTTTGCAACCTTGGCATTATAGCACTGCCTGCAAATGAGGTGTTAGCACAGGATCCAGTTCATGCTAAGGGTACCACAATGCTCTCCAACCAAGCACGCATCAGGAGCAGGACCACATTAACTCTACCCAACCTCCATCTCCATCCGCAGTTCATCATTTCCGTAGTGGAACTTAACTTTGCTATCTTTAGAAAGTAAAGATACCAAACAGATCTGCCCATAGCTTCCTTTTCAATGATGAACTCAATCTCTCTTATTTCTTTTCCTCTTTAATTCACAAAACCTAGTGGTTAGGCAGCCTAAGCAGGGAAAATGTGGGAGTAGGATGTAACTGGTCCCTTGTCAACAATCACTGGGGTGGCTAAGTTGTTTATTTCTTAAATTTAGTTTAAAATGGATGCAGGCAGCAGTTTCTAATTCCTGTCTGGGCTAAAGAAAAAAAAATGTTTGCATTTTTACTTTTCCAAGAGTTTTCAGCCTTATTTGGAATCAACTGACTCACATTTGGGTCAGGATCGAAGAGTTGCTGATCTGGGAGTCAGAAAGAAAAAGTAGATAAATTTTAAAATACTTTAATAAAATCTTTTTACAAAAGATGTTGGAATTACTGAAATTTTTAGTCTTTTCAGAATCAGAGTCAAGCAAAAGTGGGCTTGGAAAGGTAGAGGTAGGTGGCTTGAGATTAATGTTTTTAGTGGGGTACTTGATTAAAATTTATATTTTAGGTGAATGGGTTGATTCACTTAAGCAATACTTTGGCAGGTAATATCTTTTTAAAAAATATTACTGATGCAGATCTGAATAATGGTGTCAATTAATTCAGTCTTCTCAGTAGTGAAATATAAATTGGAACCTCTCTCCACCAACCCTCATGGAAATTTTTGGGAGCATGCTCCTCACCAGCACCATCTCTATTTGTTGGCCATTTCTGTAATGCAGTTGTGTAAGTTTCATGGTGCATCCCAAGGACAAACGCTACCTCCAAGACCAGTGAAGCCAGAGGTCAGGCGAGCTACAATTCTGAAACTAAGTGATGCATAACAAAAAGCTGATTGCCTGAAAAAGGCAATAAGCTGAATTAGCTATAATTTTAACTGGTTTAATATGCTTTACTCAGAAACTGTCTGGTCTGAAAAACGACATGTAATACATTCCTTAATTGTAACATAAAACATGGAGTATAACACTTTTATTAGTAGTAAATTAGGTTGTTTTCTTCTTCACTAAGAACTGAATAAATGTTTATATATAAAAAGTGCTTTGGTATGCTTCCACAAATTTTGAGTGTGGTTTCATGTGATCACTCCAGCCAATAATCATTCAAGGCCTCAGCACTCACGGGCAAACCCATGCCTGTTCATTATGAAGCACTGAAAATGATGAGCCGATGAAGAATACAATAAGGCAATCTTTAGAATCGTTTATGAGTATGAGCATTGATTTACCAAATAAAGGCTTAACATTTAATGGCCCTGAAAATGGAAAGATGGTGTGTAAGAACCTTTAGAAACTGTAAGAGAAGAATGGTAATAAGCTGTAAAGGGGAGACCAAATTCATCAGAATAAAAAAAATTGAGATGGGCTGAAGACGCTAAGGAACAATTGGAATGAGAAGAATCACCAAACGTGGAGCGCTTAATCAGAAGGAGAACCAGAAATGAATAATCAACAAGGAGCTGTAATCAACACAGGAGAAGCAAACAAGAAAAGACGGGTTGGGAAAGCAAGCCTTGAGGGAAGCTGGAGAATATTCTATCATGTGTATTTTGCATTTCAAAATCTCATAGAAATATGCTTTTCTTATCCAAAAGAAGAGTTTCCTATCTGCTTCGCTTCTTCAATGGTTATCACATCACAAAGACAGACTTTTGAAGAAAGGTGCTGAAACTTGTAATTTGCTCTCCACTCTATGATGTTTTGACAAGCACTGTCATTGGTTTCCTTAACAGTCATAACTGAGAAAAAATGGTTATTTGACTGCACAATGAAATTAGACATATGTATATATAAACTTAAATATAATTTGCTAATATATTATCAATGGCTACTCAGTTCAGTCAGAGTGGGTTATTTTACATCAGGGAAAGCTAATGAAAACATATCAGTTTGAAGGGTGCCAAATTATTAGCCCTCCTGTGGCACCTCGTGAAAAGTCTCACTGCAGTCTGTGTTAACTTTTCTCATGATTCTTCCCTTCTTTTATTCACCCTCTTCCATCCAGATTCTACTGGGCTTGAAAGCTTTGGACCCCATTCTCTGTGCCTTCTACTTTTGTGTCATGATTTCCCCCGAGTTCTCCTCTCCTCTAGCAGCCACTTACACTCATAACCTATGGAGGCTTGCAACCTTGTCCATAGACTAATTTTTCTGCCTTAAGTAGAACCATTAATGGTAATAAAATTTCATATTTAAATAAATGTTTTTCAGAAATTTGACAATAAAATTCCAAATTTGTGCTTTGATTCTTTCTCTTTGTTATACAGTTAAGACCTATTATTCCCTGTAGCTATCAGGAGCTGCAAATCATCCTTTATTCTCCGAACACTTCTTATTCAAGTTAGATAAAAAAATTCCAGGTTCTGCCCTCCTCTGCTGTAACTTCCAGTTCACTTTTCCATTCACACAGGGAAACACAGAAAGTAGGGATAATGCAAAAGGCAACCTACTTTCCTGCATCCGTATATTCAGTAAAAAGGATTAGCTCAAAACAAAATGGCAAAGTATTGAGCTTGTGCTGGGGGTTCTGCTCACTTGTGGCCTTCTGCTACTTCTAGAAATCTACTTCCAGGTGATGTTCTTAGGCCACTTCTGGTTGTGCTGAGGATCCTGCCCAGACCTACTTCCTCATACAGAATACCATGTGTCATTCCCAGTCCTCCGTCCTCCATTTAAGCAGAAAAAATGTTCCAGAAACTATATCATCTGATATAGTGATGATTTATAAGATGTTGATGCCTTTAGTCTCTCAAAGGTGTTTCAGTTTCAACAGAGTTATCTTACTCCAGAAGAGTTTAAGGCCAATTAATGAAATCCTCTTTTGGGGAAGACAAGGAGAACTTTTCTGATACCCTCTAATAACCCCATGCAACTGAAAGTGTCCTGTGTTTATACCAATCCTTTAGTCAGTGTGGCTGCATCTAGAGTGGGTATAAAGTCTTCCTTATGCATCTCAGGCCACCCTTGAAGGCCTCCTTTACTGACTCTCTCTACCAACAACCATTGGGATCTTTCCTCCAGTATAGAGGTGACCTTGTACTATGTTCATTAATTCACATGGTCAGTCCCATTTTCTGAGCCCCTGTCTCATGTCAGGACTGTGTAAGGCACTAAGAATGGAATAACAATAAGAATAGTTTCTGTCCCCAGAGAACTTACCTTATATGTGAATGAGGCAAATGTGTAAACAAATAATTATTGCAATGCACTGAGTATAGTAATGGGGCTTGGATAAGGGCTTGATTCTGCCTGGAAAGATCAGGGGAGTCTTTCCTGAAGAGCTCTCCATTGCCTGCTTCATCCTTATCTGTTTTGTTTATGTCGTGTTATCTTCCCAAATAGGTTTTGAACTGTCATTTTGTATTACTTACATGATAAATGCTTATCTACTTACTGAATAACCATAACTAAATACAACTTTGCCCAACTTTTCATTAACCACCTCTTGAGAATCAAAAGTACAGCCACAGAGAGCATTACCCAAAGGGCTATGACTTCCAATCCAGTCCTTACACATTTAGTGATTAATTTTGATGACTCCCCATGCTGCCAATACATACTCCACCCACACTATCCACCACACACATACCATGCATGATGCACATACGTTATGCTGACATGCTGGAATGTTTAACAATCTGAAAATGAGAAAATTGTGTCTCAAGACTAAATAAATAAAGTGAGCCCTCATCAAGTCATCAGCATTTGCCCCATAGGATTCCCCCAGGGGGTGGCTCTCCAGCATTTGTCATAAACAGAATGGAGGTCATTAAAGCTTAGCAAAACCTAACAACGTATCTAATTATAGGTTTGAAATAGCAGAACCAAGCAGTAACTACAGGGCATGCTGAGTTTAGTTACTTCTGAACACGCTTTATTGCTTTGCTTGGGTAAATCATTCCCCATACTTAAAAAGAAGTGGAGATTTTTTGCATCATCTCCAGAGGGGCAGTCAGTAGGGCAGCATCCTCGGGCAGAAATAAAGAGTTTTGAAGTTTTCTAAATGGACTCTTCAATGCAGTTGAACAAAAAGCGCAACCCTTACCAGCAGGCAAAACTAATTTTGAGGTCATGTGGAAAGAGTATCTGACAATTTACATTTATCTGATAAATCTGTCCCCTCTTCAAGTTCTTACCAGCCATGAGGGAGCTGCCAATACTTCCTTAAATTACTGGGGCAAATTGGGTAATTTGGTGACTAAGAAAGAAAATAAAATCATGGCTATGGTTTCGGTTTGCACTTTGTTTCTGGGAAAAAAACCACATTTTTTATACATGGTGTTTGTTGTTCTATGGTTTAAAAAATAGATCGGAAGAAAAAATCTTAGAACAATGACTGTGAGCCGGACGCGGGGGCTTACGCCTGTAATCCCAGCACTTTGGGAGGCCGAGGCGGGTGGATCACGAGGTCAGGAGATCCAGACCATCCTGGCTAACACGGTGAAACCCCGTCTCCACTAAAGAAATAAAAAAAAATTAGCCGGGCAAGGTGGCGGGCGCCTGTAGTCCCAGCTACTTAGGAAGCTGAGGCAGGAGAATGGCGTGAACCCAGAAGGCGGAGCTTGCAGTAAGCCGAGGTTGCGCCACTGCACTCCAGCCTGGGCGACAGAGCGAGACTCTGTCTCAGAAACAATAAAAATAAAAATAAATAAATAAATAAATAAACAATGACTGTGTAGCTGTTATACAATATAAGATGTGAAAATTTAAACACATTTTCAAGACTTATTGATTGGCCTTTTTTTTTTCTTTTTTTAATAAATCAAGGAACATACACCACTTAGAGCAATCATATTGATATAAATATAAAAATGCATAATTTGTTATTCTTTTCAACCAAAATAAGTTTGAGTGATCTTCTCTATAGTGAGTGCACACAGATTATTGGTAAATTAAATGTTTTTTAAATACATAAAATAAAAATAATTATTTTCAAAATAATTTTCATTATCTTGTAAGACAAATAATTTTATTAGTCTTCTTTTCCAAAATATTATTGGACATTCTTGCCCTTTTATTCATTCAGGAAAGTCTGAGTATATATGTCAAATTCCTAAAATCTCCCTTTAGAATTTTGACTAAAAAGTATAATAGATATAATTTGGTGAAAATTGTAAATTTTAAAAAATTAAATCTTTTTCATTCAGTTAAATGTTGGACTTTTAATTCAAAGTCTTTTTGTTTCTTTGTTTTTGTTTTAAATTTTACTCACAAAGGTTCTACACAATTCTAACTATGCTTATTTCTAAGTATTATAATTTTTATATTTGAATTGTTCTCTTAGTAATCAGTCTACTTTTTTATACTGCCATCATTGCTAAGGAGAAATGTTTACCATGGTAAATAAGTTATTCTATATGAATAAATAATTTCACATAGAAATGACCATGTGAGAAGCAGTTTGAACATAATTAGGGTCTGCAGTTTGGAAAGATTCCCCCATGAGTTCTGACTTGGAGTATTTCTTGACATCACCATTATGTTGTCTGTTTTCCTGTGTGTGTGCATCTTGCTCCTCTCTGCCTGTCATTGTACTCTCCACAGGATTTTTCTCCTGACATTCACATATGCACCCCCACCCATCTTGGCTTATGTAGAAAATCACTGCTCATGTCTTTGAGATGCATTCTTGGAACACCCAGAACAAATGCTCTTTATACCCAAAAGTCTTAGTTTAAAATCAGACAATTCAAACAGAGCCTCTAGATTTGTGGAAATCCAATTATCCACTTTTGTGAGATATCATCACAAACAGATGAAAATATATTCATACGCTTTAACATATATTCATAGGTAAGATTTGTTTGTAATTTTCTTTTTTTGCTGTCTATGGTTTTGTTCTAGATAATGCTGATTTCATAAAATAGATTGTACACCTTATTGTCATTTTCTGAACTCTGAAACAATTCGAATAGTGTGGTAGATGTTAAGCCCTTGAAAGTCTGAATTGACTTCTCGTGAAAAATCATTTACAAGTTGTACTTTGACACCTGTTCCAATTCCTCTCTGTTCATGCATTCCAGTTGTTGAATGCCTGCCCTCTGCCAGAAACCATATTAGGTATGTTTCAGTTTCTACTTATCCTTGATTCAGTTTGAAGTAATTATTTTGTCCCAGAGATTCATGAGTTTCATTGAGATATTCAGATTGAGTGAAGTTATGCATAATCTTCTTTTATAATTTTTGAATCTCTTCTAATTTTGATTTTCGTGTTTTCACTTTTCTTTTTGATTAGACCTGTCATATTTGTATATTCTATTGCTTATATGCAGAGAATTTGTCCTGAATATCTCAGTTCTGCTATTTCCCTCTATTTTTTTTTTTTTTTTTGAGACAGAATCTCGCTGTCACCCAGGCTGGAGTGCAGTGGCGCGATTTTGGCTCACTGCAAGCTCCGCCTCCCGGGTTCACGCCATTCTCCTGCCTCAGCCTCCCGAGTAGCTGCGACCACAGGCGCCTGCCACCATGCCCAGCTAATTTTTTGTATTTTTAGTAGAGCTGATGTTTCACCGTGTTAGCCAGGATGGTCTCGATCTCCTGACCTCGTGATCCACCCGCCTCGGCCTCCCAAAGTGCTGGGATTACAGGCGTGAGCCACCGTGCCCGGCCTTTCCCTCTATTTTTAGGTATATTAGCTTCTGATCTTATTATTTACATTTTTCTTGTGTCTTTATACTTATTTTCTAATTTCTTAATTAATCCATAGTAATTGTTTTCTTTAATAATGACAGTATTTACAGCAAAAAAATTTATCTTTGGTAACTGCTCTGGCTGCATTTTCATATATTTTTATATGTAATGTTCTATGTTTTTATTTTATAAATAGTTTGTATTTTTATTGTAAGCTTAAAATATATTCAGTCATTTTATGTGTCACAAAAGAAACAGATACATTTAAGCTAGCAAAAAACTTTTCATACAAAGCCTGTGTGTCTTCTGGCTTTGAATAATAACCACAGTCACTTGAAATACTTTAAAATTTATGTGATTAAAATTAAGGCCTAGATATTTATTAATGGAATATATCCAACCTAAATTTTATTTTTAAGAGTCTTTATCCTCCTAGACTGATTTTTTTTTTGACTAATTGTGTTCTCTATTAAGACATAAATTAAGTTTTATTCATCTTTTTATTATCTAAGACCTGTATGGTTACAGGAACATAATAGGTTTGGATAAATTTTATTAAACACGTAAAGGCAGTCTATAGAAAATATCGTTTTCAGGACAAGAAATAATCATCTACTTTAGGAATCTGAGTAACCACTGGAAATCTCTGTGTTCTATTAATTGGAACAATTGCTATTGCAGGCAACAGAAATGCAAATTTGTTTGAGTAAATAGAGGGGACTTAGGGTGGAATATGTGGGTTGACAGGTCCCAGGCAAACACAATAGGATCACAAACAATGTTTTCAGGATCTATTGTTCTTGCTCCATCTTTTGAATCTGCTTTCTTCTGTGTTAGAGTTCTTAAGGCCCTCTGCTCATGTCGGGAAAGATGTCAATAGTAGCTACAAGCATATGGGACTTAACCAGCTAACAATTCCAAGAAATAGTATATTTCCCAAGTAAAGCCACTAGGAAGACTCAATTCAGCCCATTTCTGACTCAATTCCTGAGGCGGGGAGGATGAGCTGCTCTAAGATTCCAGGCCTGGGCATGTTCACACCTCTTTAATGAGAGTGAAGATGGGGGCAGCTCTCCTCCGCCACCTGGACTGGTGCCCATCACATAGGAAGGTTTGTTTCAGAAGACCAGAGGCTGAATACTGAGGCAGGCAACAGGTAAGAGATGTTTGCAAAATCATTGTTTTTATAATTTTGAATGTCCTGTACTTTCAGTTGTAACATGATTGCCTGACATCAGTTCAAAACCCTGAGCTCCCTGGAGAGCTCAGTTGGTATTGCTGTTCTCTATCCTCTTTCTTTAGCCATCGCTTCAACTAGTTCTCAGCTCAAGTCTTGCAGCTCCTCTTTTGTTTCTTTATGTTGAGGAGCGGGGGAAGATTACATTCAACTTCAGACAGCTTGGGAAAAGTTAGAAGCAAAAGATGAATCTGAATGCTGTCTGATAGTCCATTTTTAATCAGAGGAGAGCAATTTTCCCCTCTCAAAGAATGTCTCTTCACATCAGGTATTTGGCTTCTAGGTGCTTGCTGATTAATTACTTACATTTACATAACATTAATCTCCTTTCTAACAATTTAGCAGGCTTCCAGCCGTTTTCCCCGCCTCATCAGTCTGGCAGAACATCCTTGATCTTAAAAGAGCCAGAACTACTTTTGCAATGCATAGATTTTGAAAACATACTTAAGCAAAACAGAATAAAAACCTTAAGCCAAGCTATAAATGATTATATCCTCCATGTATATTAGGTAGATATCTGAATTAAATGCTTAGTCTACACACTTTATTTTGAGTTGTATATGTGTATATGGAAAATGTCTTTCCTTCTGTTTTTAACTTCCTTCCTTGAATTTTTTTCCCAGAATCTTATTCATTCATTCTAAGCTCAGATCCAATAACACCTCCTTTTGGAAGACCTCCTGGAGCCTCCTGGTCATTTGACATCTTTCATTACAATTCCACATCACTATTTGGGATTACATTCATGCATTCATTCAAGAGAAGTTTATTGAGCTCTTCCAATGTTAACCCCTGTGTAGGTGCTGGAGGCAAAAATGTGATGAAAAAAAAAAGAAATAGTCCCTGCTTTCCAGAACCCTCAGTCAAAAGGGATGTGTAAGGTATAGTGACTGTGATGTCACAAAGATAGGAATTTAGCCAGGAGGAAATATTTGCATTAGATCTTGAGGAATAAGCCCAAGTTCACCACACAAGTAAAGAATGGGGTTGGCAGTACTGTCCTTAGATGGACCAAGAAGAGTACCCCATGCTTTCAGGATCCTGCTGTGGCCTTTCTCTAGCTCTGCACCACCTTATGTTTCCACTTTCTAGACCCGGTTCCAACCACCCAGTGCCCCAGAGTTCCCTACCCAAACATCCCCAGACTCCCTTCCAGGCCTGCACTGGCCTTTTCCACAAGTCCATGCTCTTAAAGGCCAGAATGTGCTGATAGTGTGTGTCCTCTAGGCCCAAGCTGGGGGTGATGTTGGGAGGTGTGGGTGGGGCTTAGATTAAGTGGTCCATATATCTATACCCAAAAGCCTTTGTTGAATTGGAGAAAGCCAGGGAGCAGAGAGAAGTGGGGTAGACTGGCATATTCTACACCAGTAAGTTCCAGCATGGAAAAACCCAAGGAGCCTGAAAATTCTAAATCTGAGCTTGGCCTTCAGGTCATTATGAAGATATATTTGTCACACAGGAAGATAGAATGCATTTTACATTACAGTTTGTTGGCTTGATTTATAACTTTTAAATGTATGCATGTTTGATAGGTGTGCTTCCATTTATGCTCTTGCCTTGGGCTGCAGAAATGTTAGGGCAGGCCTGGAAGCAGGGCACAGAGATGGTTCTGAGGTGACAGAAGAGAGACAGAAAGGCCCAGAGGTGTAATTTGGGAATCCAACCACAAGCAGGTTGGTGTGGCCACAGAATGACTTGGAAATTGGCTAGTTATGCATGTGTTCATCTCTCCCTCCAGACTGTATATTCTTTGAGGTCAAATGCCATGGAACATTCACTCCTGTGTTTGGCAGAGCATTTTATACAGAGTAAGCACTCAATTTATGGTAGATGAATTCATGTTGAACTAATGAGGTGATATACATTACTTAGAGGGAAACCACAAATACACTTACACTTTCCACCATTTACTTATCATTAAGACAGCTGTAATTAAATGAATAATACAACCTTAATTTATATCAACTGATACATGTTATATGTGGAGTGGTTATGCTGTTTTGGTTTAGTTACAGATAACAGGTAATAAGTAAAATAAGAAAAACAAAAATGTGGCTAATATGCAAGTGTTGTGTCTCAGTTTAATTTTTTTTAAAATGGAGGTCTATTGTACTAACCTAAGCCGCTATAGGCAGGAACGTGACCATGCACTGAGCACTCAGAGGGGCAGGCCTTCTAGCGGATAGATCGCCAATGAGAGCTTGGCACCCTCTGACCCTCTGACCCTCTGACCTGTTCACGAGGCCAAGCCATGTTCACTGTTGATGCAGAGTCTTGCCAACACAGTTTAGAATGAATTGTATATGTAAGATTTCTAAGTTTTTGAATGGTCTTTTTTTCTTTCACAGACATGAGGCAGCCAAGAAGGATGAGCCGGTGATCTCTGCAGTCTGCCCATAACTCCACACAAAACTTTACCCATCGTCACAGGAGAGTATAGGCATAGCATAAAGATCCTCATAGATGGGCTTTCAGCTCCATGCTTAAAGCAACTGACAAGAATCTGTTTCTTTCAATGTTCCATTGAAGGAGTGCTCTATAGTCTCCACCTACTATGAAGTCCTTCCATCTCCTTGCACACATCATTTCTCTCAGCTCTGCACTTTGGCACATGGAGTTCCCTTTTCTCCTCTCTTCCTCCCGCCTGCTTCTTCAAATGGTGACATCTTACTTACCCCTCCCGTCTGATCACAATGCTCAGGGATGCTCCCTTTGGTCTTGCCCTTTTGCCTGCTTCCATAGTTTCCTATATTTCCCCCATAATAGCATTAGTACATGATATTGCAAATTTCTACTTACTTCTGTGTATCTTGCACTAGACTGAAAGCTCTGTGAAGGTAAGGAACTGTGCCCTCACAGCCTTGCTCATGTTCTCCACAGCTATTTGTCCATTCATTTGTTGAAGAAATGGTTAAATGAAGGAATGAATGACTAAAGGCCAGGTTGGCAGGTAAGCTTATGGTGGGATGCTGTGGTTTGAATGTTTATGTCCCCATAAAATGCATGTGTTAAAATCCTATCTGCCAAGGTGATAGTATTAGAAAGTGGGATCATTAGGGAGGTCATTAGGTCATGAGAACTGAGCTTCATTAATGGTATTAGTGTACTTATAAAATGAGCCAAGAGAGTTGTTTGCCCTTCTGCCATGCAGACACAGTGAGAAGGCACCATCTATGAACCAGAGAATGGGCCCTCAGCAGACACCAAATCTGTTAGTTTCTTGATCTTGGACTTCCTAGCCTCTGGAACACTTAGAAATAAATTTCTGTTGTTTGTAAACTACCTACTTTTTGGTACTAGGTGTTTTGTTATAGCAGCCCAAGTAGTCTAAGATTCAGAGCCTAAACTTTACATTCATTTATTCAGGTGAAAGCCAGGCCAGGGGCCTGCAGCAGGTAGAGACACGTCTCACACAAATGCAGGAGGATGGTGAATCAGGCACACGTCTGTTCTTCAAAGGACACAGAAAAGTTTTATTGACCCATCTATACATGTGATGGTTTTCATCCTGGAGGAGAAGGGCATATCCACACCTACTGAATATCTATTTCACAGGCAATATGCCAATTATTTATATGCATAATCTCATTAAATCCTTAGAACAACTCTGTGGAGGCAATTACTGATATGTCCATTTTACCCAGGAGGACACTGAGGTCCAGAGAGATTAAACCATTTGAGGTCACACGGTCAGTGAATTTTTGATGCAGGATTTAAATCCAAGTCTGTCTCTTACCACGGTATCATGCTGTTTCCAGAGGTGAAGGGAGATGTCTTAAAAGCACCATAAAGCTTCCACCACTTGGGAGACCATTGTCAAATTCCAAGAGGAAGATGATGAGGGTCTCAACTGAATTACTGAACGGGAGATGGTGTGAGAAGAGACAGATTTAAGACCTATCTGCGGGATAAAAATTGGATTGGTGAACTTAATAGAATGTTTCTTTATTCATTAATTTATTCATTTCAACATTCATTGAGTTTTATTATGTGTCAAGACGCTGTGTTTAGTTGGCCCAGGGAAAATGAATATGAATAGAACACTGCATTCAATGAATGCTGGTTCCAGAATGAGCAGTAAACTAAATCCGGTAATGATACTACAGCATCACCACATCCTTTCAATTCTACCTTTTAAATATCTCAATCTATTTCTTCTTTTCTACCCTCACTGACATGTGGTTCACAGACCTCATCATCTCTCACCCCATTGCTGCAGCAATCTCATACCAGGCCTTCCTGTCTTGCGTGTGGCACTAGCTCGGGTATAAGGCCATTTCATGGTTTTCTGCCAAGAACTGTTTTCTCAGCTCATCGGCAAAACAAACACAGCTTCAGTTCCTAACCTGAAAAGTTTTTGCATGAATAATTTAAAATATTAGTAATCTTTTATTCAACATATATTTTTTGAATACCTACTATGTGTGAAGCCTTGAGCAGGCACCAAGTGAATCACTGCAAGAGTCATGGCCTGCCTGACAAGTAAATAGGCAACCCTAATACAGTGCGATAAGTGTAAATGCCTAAAATAGTTTAATGGAGTAAATTATGGTAGAATATAGGAGGGGCATTTCTTCCAAACTAAGAGTCAGATGGAGGAAGTGACATTTAAACAAAAAAAAAAAAAAAAAGAGAGAGAAATATGTATGTTTGGAGATGCTCTCCAACAGAACCTTTCATCCTACTCAAAAATAGTTTGAATTTATCTTTAGATATATAGGGAGCTAGAAACACTAGAGAAAATATTGTGCTATTTTTTTCTGGAACTTGAAAACAGAACAGATTGTAAGATGGGGAATGTTTCCTCACTAATGTCTTTAATAAAAGACTCAAAATCTACTTGTCAGCTTCAATATTCAGAGGCATGTTATGAGGGCACCAACTACATTGTATCTTTCTAATCCTGTTCTCAGTCATCTTTTATCCTTCCTTTCTGCTTTGTTGAAAGAACTGTCAAAGCTACATTCCCGATCCTGGAGTTTAGGTTGATAAATGGAAAGATTATTTCCACTGGGAATATTGATAGGCTCCAGGTCTTGACTCTTGGGTTTTGAAAGAGGATGCTGCTTTTGTTAATGGAAATTCATGAGTACTTGGAACACACTGATGCAATGATTCCTAGGTCTGGGGTCAACAGGGACCTATATTTGTTGGCACGAGGCACTGGCTCAAATCAAATCAGCAGTAACCTTAAGACCATCAAAATCAAGAGCTCTTAAAGTGGTGCCATATACAAGTTTGATACATAGCTATAAGTGATGTTGCCGCTTGAAGTCACAGAATCTGTCTGTGGTGCTTTTGTTACCTCTACTTTCTCCATCTGAACTGAGCTGCACACCACCTAAGTCTGATCGTGAATTTTCTGTTCCATAATGGGACCAACGCCAAAGACTCTGTCCACTGGTTTGTTGCAACCATAACACTTGTTCCCCGCTTCTCTTTTTCAAGTATTTCCCACAATAAAATAAGTACTTATCCACTCCACAGTTGGGATATATATTCAAAGAGTTGAGATATATTTCTCAACTGTATAATGACAAGTGACTTTTTCACTTATTTTATAAACTGAGGTTGAAAAGTTAACTAATATGGAGAGGAGTATATGCCTACTAAGTTGGATCTGGGATTCAAATCCAAGGCGTTTGACTTCATATCGTGTGCACTGACTTGGTTACTCCAATATAGGTTGGCTAGCAAGCCAGACAAAAGTCCCAGGTTCAGTTTCTGGCTCATGAGGTTGGCCAACAATATTTAAGTTAAAATCAGTGAGCAGGATGGTAGCACGCAGGACTTAGCACACCAGATTTCCTATCAAACTGGTGGTTTACACTGTTTTCTATAACATGGGTAAGTGGCTGGCTCATTAAATTTCTCACTTTCTATCCTTTTGTTTGTTTTCCAACAAGGATTAAAGTCATTTATGTTATTGTTCTTTTGCTTTCATTCATTAAATAATAATAATGATGATAATTATAATGAGATGAGTGGCACATTGGATGTAGGACTATTATTTCATGTCATTGCCCTTCTAATGGTGGGCAGTCTTGAAGAATGGTCTTTCCCAGGCCTAGCAAGCCAGTTGGTATAATAACTACCTCTGAATTCAGGATTTTAGACACAGTCACTATAATGAGCAAGGTCAACCAGATGTCTGTTTAATGATGGTCTACCAGATGCTGATTGGATAGTGATTAGTCACATGGAAGGATAGGTAAGATCAGTTGGAAAAAGATTCAGATTTACAGAGATAATCAACCTTTGTATGTTTGTGGGATGTGTTTAGTAGTCAGTTTGGGAGGAAAGAGAGCCAGGGAGAAGCCTGCAAATATATATACATTCCCATTCATATGAATTATCTCTCTCTCTCTATTTCTGTCTTCCATCTGTCATCTGAGAATCCCATCCCTAGACATCTCAGAGTCCAGCAATAACCTGAACTTTAAGATCATTCCCAGTCTTGGGAGATTTATCTGGGATACTCTGAAATTACCATGAGCTTTCCAGGAGCTCCCTTGCCAAGAAAACATGACTGGGATCTGACATTGCATAGTTTGATCTGATGGGCCCTAGATTCCTAAGTCATTTTGACATTACTTCTAACATACGGTTTGATAAAGGAGAAGAGAGAGGTGCAACCCAGATAGCATCTTAGAAACTCACACAATTAGATTCATAATTCTATTTTCTGAAGAACTGTAAGGTAAGTGGAGAAAGAGAAAGGGACTCCTTCCTTCTACAATGGAATAGAATTCCAAATTCAAACTAACTAGACTGCTTACTAGTGATACTGGAATCAAACTAATTGGTTGTTTTACTTAAGTACCATCAAAATAAGCATCTAAATAGAAAGAAGGAGGACATAGAGAAAAGAGAAGCAAAGAAAAAAGTTGATCATCTGGGATGTGAAACTTGGAAGGACTGTAATTAAAGAAGATTTCAAAGCTGAAGTGAGCATTTGATAAGAGTATTCATTCTCAGTCTTGGTGAACATAAAAATATCTGGGAATGTTCACACGAAAATCTATATATGAATGTTTATAGAGGCTTTATCTGTAATTGCTGGAAACTGGGAGAAAAAAAATATCCCTCAGTTGTGGAACAAATAAACAAACCGTGGTACATCCATACAATAGACAATAAAACTCAACAATAAAAAGAAATTGTGTTAGTCTGCTTTGCATTGCTATAATGGAATACCTGAGACTGGGTAACTTATGGAGAAAAGAGGTTTATTTGGCTCACAATTCTGCAAACTCTACAAGATGTATGGCACCAACATCTGCTTGGCTTCTAGTGAGGCCTCAGGAAACGTGTACTCATAATAGAAAGAGGCATGTCACCTGGTGAGAGAGGGAACAAGAGAGAGAGGAGAGAGGGAGGTGTCAGACTTTTTAACAATCAGATGTTGTGGTAACTAGTAGAGCAAGAACTCACTCATTATTGTAGGGAGGGCACCAAGACATTCATGAGGGATCTGTTTCTATGACCCAAACACCTCCTAGTCGGCTCTGCCTCCAATATTGGGGATCACGTTTCAACATGGATTTGGAGAAGACAAACATTCAAACTTATATCGGGAACAAACTGCTGATATATACAGTAACACAAATGAATCTCAAATGCGTTATGCTAGTGAAAAAAAAAAAAAAGCCAAAGGTCACATAGTTCATTTATAAGACATTCCAGAAAAGGTAAAACTCGAGGGACAGACAACAGTTTACTGGTTAATAGAAGCTGAGAATGGTGGGAAGCACTGACTACAAAATAGCATGGGGGAATTTTTTGAAGTGATGCAAGTAATTTTCATCTTGATTTTGGTGATAGTTACATGAATATATCTTCATTAAAAGTCACAAAATTGTACACTAAAAAGTTTAAATTTTGTTGTACATAAATTATATATTGATAGAAAACAATCACCTGGGAGATTTTTATAAAGAGCTGTGCCAGGGCCTATGGTAGACCAATTAAATCAGAATCTCGAGGGGCACTGGTAATTTTTTTAAGCTTCCCAGTTAAGAATGCCTGAGGTGAGTGAGGAAAGGTGGGTGGGCTCCGGGACAAGTAAATCAACTCTCACAAACACAGACTCCTCTTAAGGTTGAAGACTTCGTAAGTGGAGTAGGCTCCAGGACCCCATGGAACTCCAACTTTCTTGACAGGACATAGTGTAATAGCCCTGTCTTCCCATGGGAGGCACTCTTGGAGACCCATTATTTAAACAAAACTGCTCCTGTATCTACCACTGACAGCATCCCAGAGGCTTAAATCTTCACAAGGAATCAAATCAAGTATAACAACATTTAGGTTTGAAGCCTCTGAATTAGTTTATGCTAGAAAAAGATTCAAGGTAGGAGGGCCCAATCCCAACACGGTAGAAAAAGATGCAGGGTAGGAAGGCCCAACAATTCAGGGGGAAAAAAAATCTCCATACAACGCTAGAGATATTTTTCTCTACCATAAACAGCCTTTAAACATTATGACAGGTCAATATCATTACAGATGTAAAAAGCTGCTTCAGCTTTCTGAAAGCTTTGTCCATTACTAAAGTCTCATTAAAATGTTATTCCTTCTTGAATAAGTCTACCAATGGAATAATTAGAGCAGTTCACTACTCTGAATTTGTATCCACAAAACTCAGTTTTTCGGAAGGACTCTATGTGGAGAAGCTACTCAAACAAGAGAAAGCATGCATGAGCTTGTGCAAAATGGCCCAGACATGAGTTGCTATCAGTGATGTCTCTTTGGATCAGGTGAGTTTGTGGCATGTTGACAGTTGTACCATGCTCAGTTGACAAGTTTGCTCAGTGTCTCAATGTATACATCATGGCGTGCACTCAGCTGGAGAGTTGGACTTTCTAGATAAGACCTACCAGTCCCCATCAAACTTCATGCAGAGGGAAGTATTAAATTAGGATGAATCTTGGGCAAGGAGGTGGAATTTGGCCACACACTGGCCAGGTGCAGTGGCTCACGCCTGTAATCCCAGCACTTTGGGAGGCCGAGACGGGTGGATCACGAGGTCAGGAGATCGAGACCATCCTGGTTAACACGGTGAAACCCTGTCTCTACTAAAAATACAAAAAATTAGCTAGGCATGGTGGCAGGCGCCTGTAGTCCCAGGTACTCAGGAGTGTGAGGCAGGAGAATGGCATGAACCCAGGAGGCGGGAGATGGAGCTTGCAGTGAGCTGAGATCGCACCACTGCACTCAGGCCTGGGCAATGGAGCGAGACTCCATCTCAAAAATAAAAATAAAAATAAAGAATTTAGCCACACACTGACTCAGAAGTGCACAGGATTTCATCCTTATGGAAGCCAATAAATATTCTTGTAGTTGCTTGATTGTAGGCTGAACTTTGATAAGTGGTACCATTGCTGCATGTGGGACCAACCCATGTTTCACTATATGAGCCAGGTTCAACAACTAGATGGCCAATGAATAAGATCTTCAAACTGGAAAACTCGATAATTAGACTAGAAAATTAAAAGAGGAGACAATATGGAGCATACCACAGCTAGTTGCAGAACAGTTTGTGTGTGTGTGTGTGTGTGTGTGTGTGTGTTTAAATTTATGGGCTCGGATCCTCCTGCCACATTGAGGGCAGTCCTAGAGCAGCTAGACAGTGCTTGGAAATATTCTGGACCATGGGCTACATCTCTGAGTTGTTCTTCCTATAAGGCATATTGCCCTTTATCCCTTGTTCCTAATTAATCCAACTCAGGCACAAACATACCTTGCTGTAAGGATGCCAAATTATTACGGTTTTCTTCCTTTATGTGAAAAATGGAGCAGCTTGACATAATTCCTTCTCAAGAAAAGATTTATAATACAAGTCCCTTAGTACTAGCTCATTTTCATGATCATACATTGTTCTAGAGAGTGATATTTTATTTTAAATGCATCATATCAAAAGTAGAGCAGACAGATGTAGGCTTTTCATCTTACAGATCTTTCCAGAATGAATCCTGGAGTCAACATTTCTCACAGTTGTGACTATAAAGATACTATTGAAATACCTGTAAGAAAAAAAAACTTACAACCCCAAAGCCCACAAGGTATTGTTTTAAGAAGCATTTTGATAATTTCGTAGATTTTTCTCTGATATCTAATTAAGACAAATTAAAAGTATCCTATCTCAAAACCAACTACCAAAGCCTCCCCTGGAGTTGCTCCAGGCTCATGGATTGAATGTGCACAGAATGAGATGCAGTTCCACTGAGGTAGAAGACAGAACTGGCTGGGGCTGATTAAATGAACACCATAGGGAAGGCCACGGGGGATCCTTCTAATGTAACAGTTACAGCAAAGACAAGCAGAACAAAGGGAATCAGACTGACTTCTGTTAAAACAAGGATCAGGCAGGATGGTAATGAGGCAGGATTTTACATACTGGAATTTTTACATGAGATGGAGGCAAACCTAACTACAGCTTGACAGGTAAAGTTTATGCTTGTGGTGCTGTTTTCTCTCATGGGCCCATTTCATTGTTTGGGTGGTACTTTGCAAAACGTACAAGTGTATAATGTTCTAATATTTGCTCTCATAGAATGCCCATGAGTCTCTGATTCCATGATTTTCTCCTCAACTCTCTCCCCCACACAAACTTTTTTGTCCTGAATCACATTTGTCTCTGAGTTTAGGAAGGCAATTTAGCATGATGGTGGGGAACCTGAGGTTTCAATTTGGACATGTCTGTGTTTAGTCCTGCTCCACACTTACTAACTATAGAACAGAGATAAGTTCCTCCACCTCTGTGGGCTTCTTTTTATTCATCCATAAAATATTGGAGATACACTTACTGTATCTACCTCAAAGTTTTTATGGGAATATAAAACCAATAAAGTAAATGAAGGGTGGATGCTGAGCCTGACACACTAAATTCTCAATAAACCATAGTCACCCTTGATAGTACTGCTGTTAAGGAGCCACAGGTGTCTTTATCCAGGGATAATGAAGCATTTAAATCACTATTGCCAGGAATTTTTCCAAGCCTGACCAAGCAGCTTCTAAGGCTCATCTCTTAGTTAACTAGGACTCCTGGTGGGGGAGAAACCAACTTGTTCAGCTTCTGTGCACACTCCTCTTGCTGGTGTCAATACTGTGTCCCTGCACTTAACTCATGTCTCCTTACCTCTATGCCCCAATCAATGACATCAAGGCTTCAAAGAGATATTCATCGTGAAGAGGCCAGAAACTCTTCAAATTCCTTCACTGTCTATTAGTAACTCCCACCTGGAGCCCCAGTCTTGTTTTTAGCTGTGGGATTCTAATCCAATAAGACAAATATTTATTGAGCTCATGACCCTGAAGTTGATTCATTAGTCAGGGTTCTCCAGAGAGACAAAACCAATAGGATGATGAATAGATAGATAATAGATAGATAGATAGATAGATATGGAATTTATTAAGGAAATTGGCTCATATGATTATGAATGGTCAGTCCCATGATATGCCATTTATAAGCTGGAGATCCTGGGATGGCCATAGTGTGGTTCAGTTCAAGTTAGAAAGTCTGAGAACCACGTAAATTGATGGTATAATTGTCAATCTGAGGCCAAAGGCCTTAGAACCCAGGAGTCCACTGGGGTAAGTCCTGGAGTAACAAAACTGGAGAACCTGAAGTTCTGATGTCCAAGGGCAGGAGGAGGAGAGCTTGCCAGCTCCAGGAGAGAGAGAGAGAGAGAGAGAGAAAGAAAGAGAGAAATCCTTTCTCTCCTTTTTCATTTAATCTGGGCTCCTAGCTGATTAGATGGTCCTTGCCCACATAGAGGGTGGGTCTTCCCTACTCAATCCATTGACTCACATGCCAGTCTCCTCTGGAAACACCCTCACAGACTCACCCAGAAGTAAAGCTTTACCATTTCTCTAGGTATTCCTTAATTTAGTCAATGTGACACCTAAAATTAACCATCACAGTTGAATAATGGACATTCTTGATGATGAGCCAGCATTTGTCTATTCTCTACTGCAGGGTTTTGGATTTTTTTGTTTGTTTCCTTTTTGTTGTTGTTTTTTTTATAACTGGCCACTTTTTTTTTTTTTTTTTAAATAACTGGTTGACTTTCTAGCTCTTTTTCTTTTTGGGATAGACTATCCATTCACAATTGAAACCCAGTTCAAAGTGATTCTTCCTGTTTTAACCAAATTTATATCAATAATAGCAACTTCTTGTGCTACCCCTCACAGAAGACCTAGGTATTGTTTAATATGTTCCTTTTCCTCTGTATTTCCTATAAATTGGTAGTTAACAATGGAGATTTGATCAGATTCGGACTGATATTTTCCCTCAAGAATGCTTAGTAAGTGGCATTGTATGCCTCCATCAGAAGAAACTTAATATTTGGTTTATCTTTTAGTAGTCAATGTTAATAGTACTAGTATTAGTGACCAATGATAATATTTTTCTAGACCTATTAATTCATTAAAGGTTGAGAAAGGTTGATATCATCTAGTTGTATCATTCTATCTTCATTTATTATTTGAAAGACTTCTACAAAGAAAGATTATCTCCTTATTAACGCTTTAGTTACCTAAGGTATGATTTATAGAGAAAAGTCAGAATAAATGTTTGACCTTATTCTCCTTCATTTTTTTTTTGTTTTCAAGTAATTGATTGGCTTCTTTGTTTTCTCCAACATAGGTCAGTAAGGGCTTGTGGTTGTTAGTATTATTATGAATTCATGCATTTAAACCTATTTGATATTTGTCAATCCATTGGAGTTATTATCCTTATTGATACATAAGGTGTACCAGCTGTGACTAATGGGATCCCCTTCAAGTTGGCTCCCAACATTTTTATTTTTGGCATTGTTTCAAGAGTTTTCTTTACAGCTACCTTGCTATCTGGCATGGCAAGAGGTTCCAGGATTTGCTGTGCATCTTCTATCCAACTTTGTACTGCTTACAAGAAACAATAAAAGGTCACAAAGAGGGTGAAGTAAAATGGTGAAATAAGGATATAACATGAAAACATAAACCAGAACAAAAAGCAATGTAGCTGTACTAAAATCAGATAACCTTTAAGGCAAAAAGCAATTCCAAAAGTAAGAAGAACATGTAGCAATATAAAATGTGTATGTACCTAATATCATAGCTTCAAAAAGCATAAAGCAAATTTGATAGAAATGGAATGAGAAATAGGCAAATTCACAAACATGTCAATAATTTTTAACACATCTATCTCAGTAACTGATAAAACAAGCTGAAAATACATAACGACAATCTGTGCCTTAGTTGTCACATGACATTCTTCCTGAGTATATCTGTGTCTTTGTGCCCAAATTTCCCTTTTCTTATAAGAATACCAGTCACTAGATTAGGGCTTTTCCTAGTCTAGCATGACCTGATCTTAACTTGATTATATCTACAAAGACTCTATTTCCAAAGAAGGTGATATTCAGTTACTGGAGTTTAGGACTTCAATATATCTTTTGGGTGGACGCAATTTAACTCAAAATAATATCTAAAGATGAAATACATTTTTTTCACTTTTATTTTCAGTTCAAGGGTGCATGTGTAGGTTTGTTACATAGGTAAACTGTGTCATGGAGGTTTGTTGTATAGATTATTTCATCACCCAGGTATGAAGCCTCATACTCATTAGTTGATTTTCTTGATACTCTCCCTCTTTCCACCCTCCGCCCTCCAAAAAGGCCCCAGTGTGTGTTCCCTTCTGTGTCTCTGTGTTCTCATCATTTAGCTCCCACTTGTAAGTGAGAACATGAGATATTTGGTTTTCTATTCCTGTATTAGTTTACCAAAGATAATGGCCACCAGCTCCATCCATGTTCCTATAAAGACATGATCTCATTCATTTTTATTTTATTATTTATTTATTTATTTATTTATTTTTTGAGACGGAGTCTCGCTGTGTGGTCCAGGCTGGAGTGCAGTGGCCCGATCTCGGCTCACTGCAAGCTCCACCTCCCGGGTTCACGCCATTCTCCCGCCTCAGCCTCCGAGAAGCTGGGACTACAGGCGCCCGCCACCACGCCCGGCTAGTTTTTTGTATTTTTAGTAGAGACGGGGTTTCACCATGTTAGCCAGGATGGTCTCGATCTCCTGACCTCGTGATCCACCCGCCTTGGCCTCCCAAAGTGCTGGGATTACAGGCTTGAGCCACCGCGCCCGGCCAATCTCATTCATTTTTATATGACTGCATAGTATTCCCTGGTGTATATGTACCACATTTTCTTTATCCAGTCTATTATTGAAGGGCATTTAGGTTGATCCTATGTCTTTGCTATTGTGAATAGTGCTGAATGCACATATACATGCATGTGTCTTTACAATAGAATAATTTACATTCTTTTCGGTATATACCCAGTAATGGGATTGCTGGGTCTAATGGTATTTCTGTCTTTAGGTCTTTGAGGAATCACCACACTGTCTTCCACAATGGCTGAACTAATTTACATTCCTACCAACAGTGTATAAGCATTCCTTTTTCTCCACAGCGTTGCCATCATCTGTTATTTTATTTCATTTTATTTGAGAGAGTCTCCCTCTGTCACCAGGCTGGAGTGCAGTGGTGCAATCTCAGCTCACTGCAACCTCCACCTCCTGGGTTCAAGCAATTCTCCTGCCTTAGCCTCCTGAATAGGTGGGACTACAGGTGCGTGCCACCACACCGAGCTAATTTTTGTATTTTTAGTAGTGACAGAGTTTCACCATGTTGGCCAGGAGGGTCTCAATCTCTTGAACTTGCAATCCACCCACCTTGGCCTCCCAAAGTGCAGGGATTACAGGCATGAGCCATCATGCCTGGCCTCTGTTATTTTTTGACTTATTAATAATAGTCATTCTGACTGGTGTTAGATGATATCTCATTGTCATTTTTATTTGCATTTCTCTAATGATCAATAATGTTGATCTTTTTTTCATATGATTGTTGGCCTCATGTATGTCTTCTCTTGAAAAGTGTCTGTTCATGTCCTTTGCTCATTTTTTTATGAGGTTACTTGTTTTTTTCTTGTAAATTTGTTTACAGATGCTGGATATTAGACCTTTGTTGGATGCATAGTTTGCAAAATTTTTCTCCCATTCTGTAGGTTGTCTATTTCCTCCCTTGATCGTTTCTTTTGCTGTGAAGAAGCTCTTTAGTTTAATTAGATCTGTCAATTTTTGCTTCTGTTGCAATTACCTTTGGCATCTTTGTTATAAAATCTTTGCCTGTGCCTGTGTCCTAAATGGTATTGCCTAGGTTGTTTTCCAGGGTTTTTATAGTTTTTTGCTTCATACTTAAGTTAAAGACAAAATATTAAAAGCATTCTTCCCTAGATCATAAATGAGGCAAAGATGTGTACTATTATTACTCCTATTTGATAATTTATTGCATTGCATGGTGCAATAAGGCAAGAAATAAAAGTCAAGGAGTTTAAAAATAAAGAAATAAAGAGTGATAGGTTTTATATATAACAAGATTATGTACACATAACATATAAAATAATTTATAAACTATTAATAAGTAAATTTAGCGACACCATTGAGAAAAAGGTCAATGTATAAAATCAATTGCATTTCTAAACACTTGTAACAAAAAGTCAGAAAATAAAAAATGTTGTATAAATATAACTGTCTAAGAAAATTTTTAATAGAAATATGCATAGCTTCTCCACAGAAAAATAGAAAACATTCTCAAATTTTAAGTGACTTCAGTAAGTAAAAATATACAGCATATACTTGGATAGTAACACTCAATATTTTAAAAATAACTATTGTTTCTATATTGATCCAAGCAGTTAATGAAATTCCAATGAAAGTCCCAGCAGGTCTTCTGTTGTTGCTGAAATTGATAAACTGTTTTGAAAATTTAAATGGGAATCAGACTATCACGAACAGCTAAGAATATCCAACAACAAAGTTGGATGACATATTACCTGATATCAAAACTTACTACTGTATAAACATGTAGTAATTGAGACCATGTAATATTGGTGCAAAAATAAAAAAGAAGAGACTAACAGAATGGAACAGAGAGAACAGAAAGAGATCCACATATACATATTTACTCACTCTGTGACAAAAAAGCCACTGTAGCAGAGTGGGAAAATAATAGTCATTTCAATAAATTCTGCTGGGTCAATTGCCTATTTATGTAAAAATAATTTAAATGTTGCTCTGCACAAAAATAAATTTCATGCCTAAATGAGGAAGCCAAAAAATAAAACTGCTAAAAGATAACATTGGCAGAGATCTTTATAAAATTGGGATTGACAAAAATTTCTTAAAGAAGAAAAATAAAACGGTATTAACTTAAAAAATTGATATTTTGAACTTTGCTAACATTAAGAATCTCTATTCAGTGAAAGACACAATTAAAAGAGTGAATAAAGCAAGTAATAGAGTGGGAAAAGGTATTTCCTGTACACATATTTGACAAAATATATTTCAAAAAATACAAACTCATAATCATAAATAAGAAAAAAACCAGGCAATTCCATAGAGAATCAAGCAAAATACTTAAATGGAAACTTTATAAAAGTGAACATCTAAATATTATTTAAACAAATGAAAAGTACAATTATCATCAGATAAATAAAAAGTAAAGCCACAATGAGATGTTGTAATGCATCCACCAGAATGAGTAAAATTAAAGGCTGATAATACAACAGAAATGCATACGTATAGTGCACATACATATGTGTGTACCAAAAGATACATATTAGGTTGGTGCAAAAATAATTGTGGTTTTTGCCATTAAATGTAATGCCATTATATGTATGCATTTCTGTTGAATATTCACAATAGCAACATTCTAATATTCAAAAACTGGAAACAACTCAAATGGCATACAAATAAAATTAGTAAAGAAAATGTGAATTTTTAAAAAATGAAGTACTATTCAGCATGAAAAAACCAATTACTACTTTATGCAACAATGTGGAAAAATCTCACAGACATGCTGTTAATCGAAAGAAGCCAGATATGAAAGAATGTATACTGTATGATTTCTATCATTTAAAGTTCAAAAGCAGGAAAACCTATACTATAGCAATGACAGTTAAAAAACAGTGGTTAATTTTGTAGAAGGTGTAACAATTATGAGGGGCCACAGAGAAGTTTCTATGTGGTATTAATGTTCTGGTTAATATAATGCTTATAATAATGTGTTCACTTTGCAAAATTCATGGTGCTGTACCCTTAAAATTTTGCATTTTACTCTCTATGTCTATTATACTTCAATGAAAAGAACCTGGGAAATATGCATAGGTGACAATAATTATAAGGGTATTAGAACAGAAAGAATGACATTTAATTTCAGATTAGGTGGATTTTATCAGTAAGGGTACACTTACCATGTAGTCTGAATTTAATGTACTTGCTTGAGCAGTTGGAATAGGTATAAATTGTTTGCTCATTTGAATGCTGAAATCCAGACTCAATATGACCTACATCCTACATAAAATGAAGCTGAGATTCTATACATCAGTTTTGTAATTGCAATGTGGAATTATCTGGGGAATTTTGAAAAACACTTATGCTTGGATCCCACTTCTAGTCTTGGATAGAGGTACACCTTGTACAATAGGATTTTTAACTCCCCACCTGACACTAATGAGCTGATAAGGTTGAAATGTAAAGAAAGAAATCCAATAACTTATAAAGACAGGCATGTAGGATAAGTGAGATTTATCCCTTAACTAGAACCACCCCCTCAATCTTCCAAACAAGAGTCTCAGAAAATGCTCACTTCACAGTTGCCTAAAGAAATGCGTTGGTGAAGGGAGCACCAGCATTTTCAAAAAGAACTTTAATAGCTGTTTCCTGTTGATAACGATGTGGGTAGGATGCCAACATTGAAATAGGCTGTATAATTTCAATGGAGATGGTGGGATCCTGAGTAGTAAGAGGCCAAGTAGTAGCACTTACCCAATCAAGACAAGACTAAAATGGTTATTATAATAGACCCCAGGGCTGGGGTTGCTAACCAAATAATCCAATCAACACAGATTTCGGGTAGTGCTTAATTAATTACAAAGCCATTAGGACTAAACTAGATGATCAGTCTAAGGTACCTGCATAATAATAATTATATATATATATATATATTTTTTTTTTTTTTACAAAAAACCCCTCTAGAGCTGACCGACAGAAGTCTGACTTAAGCCAAGGTAAAAATGAAATACATTCATTAAAATCTCAGACCTCTGTTAATTCAGACATCCAGAGTTCTTTGTCCAAATGGAAGTCTAGTATACTTGAGCTAATAACACAAGTTTTATGACACTGCCTCTCTCCTTCCCTTAAGGGACCTATGGCCCAAGTTTGCATCATTTCTTCTCTGTCCTTTCCTAAAGGTACCAGGGTATATGTACATTAGAAAAAAAATACCCTGTGCAGTGTACCGGGGTATCTGTATGTTGGAAAAAAATACATAGGCATTTTAAGACTTTCTGAACTCTGATTTTGAACTAATTGCTTGATTCCTGGGAACCCAGATGCCACTCTGCTTCAATAGTTATATAAGTGATAAATGTTTAAGGTTTGTCCAGGATTTATATTATAGTGTGAATCTATTTGTCCAGTTCTTGAGTATTTACTCAGGAAGAAGTTTACTCAGTAATTGGCAAAAGTACCATATCAGCTCCTTGATCCATGGCAAAATTATAAACAGAAAGTAATACTACATCCCTGGGGGAACAAAGGAATTAATGCTACTGTCAATGGTCTGAAATATTTAAGGGTAGTGATTCCCATCACATCTCCATTTAACCCGAACATACTGAGTCAGACACTCTGGGGCTGTTGTCTAGTAGCCTGTGCTTTAATGAGCTCTCTGGATGAGTCTAACATATGTTTAAAATTTAAGAATCACAGATATAGAGCACTTATTGCTGTTTCTCAAAAAGGAGAGCACACCCAGAAGCACATTGCTTTAATCTGGAAGGGACAGGAATATATTCTCTACCTAGTTTGAGAGCTACATTAATTCTTCAGATCTATACCTCTATTTAGTCCACAGATACCTTTTTTTGTCATTTTGGGTATGCTTTATTTATTTGTTTGTTTTTTGTTTGTCTGGTTATTATAATTTGAAATTTTATTTCAGATTCAAGGGGTACGTGTGAAGGTTTGTTACCTGGATATACTGTGTGATGCTGATGTTTCTGGGGTACAATGGATTCTATCACCCAGGTACTGAGCATAGTACCCAATAGTTTTTCAACCCTTGGCCCCTTCTCTCCACCTTCTAGTAGTCCCCAGTGTCTATTGTTGCCATTTTTATGTCCATGAGTACCCACCGTTTAGCTCCCACTTTTAAGTAAGAACATGTGGTATTTGGTTTTCTGTTCCTGTGTTAATTTGCTTAGGATAAGGCCTCTAGCTGCCTCCATGTTGCTGCGAAGGACATGATTTTGTTCTTTTTATGGTTGTGTAGTATTCCACGGTGTATACCACATTTTCTTTTCCCAATCCACTGTTGAGGGGCACATAGGTTGATTCCATATCCTTGCTATTGTGAATAGTTCTGCAATAATCACATAAGTGCATGTGTTTTTGTTAGAACAATTTTCTTTTGGAAATATACTCAATAATGAAATTTCTGGGTCAAATGGTAATTCTGTTTTAATTTCTTTGTGAAATCTCTAATCTACTTTCCGCAGTGGCTGAACTAATTTACATTCATACAAACAGTGTATAGGCATTTCCTTTTCACTGCAGCATCACCAGGCTCTGTTATATTTTGACTTTTAAAACATGGTCATTCAAACAATGTGAGATGGTATCTCATTGTGGTTTTTATTTGCATTTCTCCTATGATTAGTGATGCTGATCATTTTTTGTTTGTTGGTCGCTTGCAGGTTTTCTTTTAAGAAGTGCCTGTCGCCCATTTTTGATGCCGTTATTTGTTTCTTGCTTGTTTAATTGTTTAAGTTTCTTATAGATTCTGGATGTTAGACCTTTGTCAGATGTACACTTTATGAATACTTCCTCCCATTCCTTAGGTTGTCTGTTTACTCTGTTGATAGTTTCTTTTGCTGTACAGAAGCTCTTTAGATGAATCAGGTCCCAATTGTCAATTTTTGTTTTGTCGCAGTTGCTTTTGAGAACTTAGTCGTAAATTCTTTCCCAAGGCTGATACCCAGAATGGTGTTTCTTAGGTTTTCTTCTAGGATTCTTTTAGTTTGAGGTCTTACACTTAAATCTTTAAGTTAATTTCGAGTTAATTTTTGTCTGTGGTGAAAGGTAGGGATTCAGTTTCATTCTTCTACATATGGTTAGCCAGCTATCTCAGCACCATTTATTGAATGTGGAGCCCTTTCCTCCTGTCCTATCTATTCTGTTCCATTGGTCTATGTGTCTGTTTTTGTACTAGTACCATGCTGTTTTGGTTACTGTAGCCTTATAGTGTAGCTTGAAATTGGGTTATGTAAAGACTCTAGCTTTATTCATTTTGCTTAGAATCACTTGAGATATTTGGGCTCTTTTTCAGTTCTATATGAATTTTAAAATAATTTTTTCTAATTCTGTGAAAGCATGATGTTGGTAACTGGATAGGAGTAGCATTAAATCTGAAGATTGCTTTAAGCATTATGGCCATTTCAAAGATATTGGTTCATCCAATCCATGAAGATAGAATGTTTTTCCATTGGTTTGCATCATCTATAATTTATTTCAGCAGTGTTTTATAGTTTTTCTTTTAGAAATGTTTCACCTCCTTGGTGAGATGCATTCCTAGATTTTTTTTTGTAGTTATTGTGAATGGGATTGCATTCTTGATTTAGCTCTCAGTTTGAACATCATTGGTGCATAGAAATGCTACTGATTTTGTACATTGATTTTGTATCCTGAAATTGTACTGAAGTTGTTTATGAGTTGCAGGAGCCTTTTGGTGGCGTTTTTAGGGTTTTGTAGGTATAAAATCATGCCATCCACAAAGAGATAGTTTGACTTCTTCTTTTCCTGTTTGAATGCCTCTTATTTCTTTTGCCTGATTGCTCCACCTAGGACTTCCAGTACTATGTTGAAGGAGTGGTGAGAGTGGGCATCCTTGTTTTGTTCCAGCTCTCAAGAGGAATGCTTCCAGTTTTTTGCCCTTCAGTATGACATTGGCTATGGGTATGTCATAGATGCCTCTGATTATTTTGAAGTATTTTCCTTCGATGCCTAGTTTCTTGAGGGTTTTTGTCATGAAGTGATGTTGGATTTGTTAAAAGTTTTTTCCACATCTATTGAGATGATGATATGGCTTTTGTTTTTAATTCTGTTTATGTGATGAGCTTATCAATTTTCATTTGTTGAACCAAGCTTTCATCCCAGGAATGAAGCTTACTTGATTATGATTTATTAACTTTTTGATGTGCTGCTAGGTTCAGTTTGCCAGTATTTTGTTGAGGATTTTTACATTTATGCTCATCAGAGATATTGGACTGTAGTTTTCTTTTCTTATGGTATTTTCACCAGGTTTTTGTATTGGAGTATTGCTGGCTTCATAGAATGAATATTGGGGAAGCCCTTTCTCCCTGATTTTTTTTGACATAGTTCTAGTAGGAGTGGTATCAACTCTTCTTTGTATATCTGGTAAAATCCAGCTGTGAAATCCATCTGGTCCAAGGTTTTATTTTTGGTGGGTAGTTGTTTTTTGTTTGTTTGTTTGTTTTGTTTTTCATAACTGATTCAATTTCACACCTTTATTTTGATCTGTTCAGAGTTTCAATTTCTTCCTAATTCAATATTTGGAGATAGTGTGTTCCCAGGAATTTATCTATTTTCTCTACATTTTCTAATTTGTGTGCATAGAGGTATTCATAATATTGTCTTAGAAACTTTTGTATTTCTGTGAGATTGGTTGTAATGTCACCTTCATAATTTCTGATTGTGTTTATTTAGTTCTTCTCTCTTTTTTCCTTTTTTAATCTAGCTAGTGGTTTATCAATCTTGTTTATCCTTTTGGGTCTCTATTTCATTGAGTTCTGCTCTGATTTTAGTTATTGCTTTACTTCTATTAGCTTTAGGGTTGGTTTGTTCTTCTTTTTCTAGATTCCGTAAGTGTAATGTTACATCATTAATTTGAACTCTAACTTTTTGAGATAGTTCAGTACTATAAAGTATCCTCTTAACACCACTTCTGCTGCATCCCCGAAATTTTGGTATGTTGTGTCTCTGTTTTCATTTATTTCAAAGATTTTTTTTCTGCCTTAATTTTACTGCTTACCAAAATATCATTCAGGATCAACTATTTAATTTCAATGTTTTCAGAGATGTTTTTGGTATTGATTTCTATATTTATTCCACTTGGTGTAAATTTGATTTGTTTAAAATTTATTGAGGCTTGCTTTATGACTAAGCATGTGGTCAATCGTGGCATATGTTCCATGTGCAGATGAGAAGAATGTACACCCTGTAATTGATGGGTGGAATATTCTGTAGAGATGTCTATTAGGTCCAATTAGTCAAATATCACATTTAAGCCCAAAATTTATTTGTTTTCTGCCTTGATGATCTGCCTAATGCTGTCAGTGAGGTACTGAAGTCCTCTGCTATTATTGTGTGGCTAAGTCTTTTCATAGATCCAGAAGTACTTGTTTATGAATCTGGGCTCCAGTGTGGAGTGTGTATATATTTAAGATAGTTAAGTGCTGTTGTTGAATTGAACCCTTTATCATTATGTAATGCCCTTCTTTGTTGTTTGTTACTGTTATTGGTTTAAGGTCTATGTTATCTGATATAAGAATAGTGATCCCTGCTTTTTTGTTTGTTACATTTGTATGATAGGTCTTTTTCTAACCGTTTACTTTCAGCCTATGGGTGTTACATATGAGATGAGTCTCTTGAAGATAGTAGATGAATGGACCTGTTTTTTTTAAGCCACTTTGCCACTCTGTGCCTTTCATGTGGAACATTTAGATAATTCACATTTCAGGTTACTATTGATATATGAGGTTTTGATTCTGTCATGAAGCTCTTTGTTGTTAGCTTTATGGTTTCTATTGCATGGTTGCTTTATAGGATCTGTGGGCTGTGCACTTAAGTGTGTTTTTTTGGTAGCAGGTGTTGTTCTTTCATTTCTATGTTTAGAACTCCCTTAAGGATAGCTAGTAATGTTGGTCTAGTGGTAAACTTATCTGGAAAAGATTTTGTTTCTTCCTCATTTCTGAAGCTTAGTTTGGTGGTATATGAAATTCTTGTTTGGAATTTCTTTTCTTTAAGAATGCTGAAAATGGGGGGTATGTCCTATACTGGAACACCAGGATCTGACACTCTAGGATGACTGCTTAGAGAGGAAGGAGGTCATGGCTCTGAACAAACCTTCTGCCATTACAGGGCATTATTGGTGCTTACAGTTTGCAGGACCTAGCAGCACAATGACTTCAGAACATTTCAATAATAATGAAAAACCAGCAATTAATTCCTGGGCAGAAGTAGTACCAGTGTGAGCTCAGATCAGTTAAAGAGGCTGGGTGGTTGATTTCATCAGCTGTGCAAACAAAGGCAACCCTCAGGCAAATTCTATTTTCTGAATGATGTTACTCTCCTCCCTGGATTTATGAGAGGGAACATGGATTTTTTTTCTCCTCTCTGCTCTAAGAAGACAATAACACTGAAGGCTTAGAAGTCTCTTTTGCCAGGACTACAGGTGAAAATTTTGCCTGTTAACCACCTCTCCAGCTAGCCAGGTGTGTTGGACGTAGAGATGGAGAGGAGTTTTTAGCCAGGGTATTATGAGTGTCAGAGTACTATGAGGTATAAACTAAGCTTAGCTATCTGAGGCCTTGGAGGTATGTGGACCTGTTGCAAAACCTTAAACAGTGTTAGACTGTAATAACAAATATCTCCTCATAGGACAGACAGCTTCAAAATTCCACCCAACAAGTTGACAGACAGGGAATATCAGAGTAGACAAAGTAAGAAATTTCTACAGATGAAATTTCTTAATTGGACTAAGGGTGTTATTTAGTGAACATTGAAGACAAGGAAGATTTTTAGAATTCAGCATTCCTACAAACTAAAAAAAGATCATATCCAACTATTTTTCCTCTTCTTTCATAGACCTCAATAAGTAATTCCTTTAAATTCTCAAAAGATAGCAAAATTTAAAAAGCTGTATTTATTTAATGCATCAAATACCAAAGTTCAATGGAAAATATTGTAATTTTCACCTATGATAGTCCTACCATCACGTTTAGAATAAACTGCGAAAAGGGGAAAAACAAACAAACAAACAAACAAAAAATCCTGAAAATAGGGCCCTAATCTCGCTTGGTTTATAAGATTTCTGCTGAGAAGCCTGCTGTTAGTCTGATAGGGTTCCCTTTGTACCTGATCTGACCTTTTTCTCTAGCTGCCTTTATGGTTTTTTTTCTTTAGCATTGACCTTGGACAACCTGATAATTATATGCCTCGGTGATGTTTATTTTGTATGGTACATCTTCTTCATCTCAACATTACCACAGAAAGTCAGCTGGATCCTACCATAATTATATCATATTTGTAGGAAGTACAGCAAGATATAATAGTGCTCTAGGTAAGCATATGGGATAAATTTGTATTCGAAGATAGAAGGTATTTTCCATAAAAATACAGACTTGAGTCACCAGACGGAAGTTTGCAGGACTCAGTGGTCTAGGACATTGTGAAACATTGTCTCCAAATTGAAATACAGCTTCCTATGCCTTTTCTCCCTGTCCCCATCAAATCCCAGATTTAAAGGCATGTTGTTGGTAAGTCTCTGGGTTTATTATTATTATTATTATTATTATTATTATACTTTAAGTACTAGGGTACATGTGCACAACGTGAAGGTTTGTTACATAGGCATACATGTGCCATGTTGGTTTGCTGCACCCATCAACTCATCATTTACATTAAGCATTTCTCCTAACGCTCTCCCTCCCCCAGTCCCCCACCTCCCAACCAGCCCAGGTGTGTGATGTGCCCTGCCCTGTGTCCATGTGTTCTCATTGTTCAACTCCCAACTATGAATGAGAACATGCGGTTTTGGTTTTCTGTCCTTGTGATAGTTTGCTTAGAATGATGGTTTCCAGCTTCATCCATGTCCCTGCAAAGCACATGAACTCATTCTTTTTATGGCTGCATAGTATTCCATGGTGTATATGTGCCATGTTTTCTTAATCCAGTCTATCACTGATGAACATTTGGGTTGGTTCCAAGTCTTTGCTATTGTGAATAGTGCCACAATAAACATATGTGTGCATGTGTCTTTATTGTAGAATGATTTATATTCCTTTGGGTATAAGCCCAGTAATGGGATCGCTGGGTCAAATGGTATTTCTAGTTCTAGATCCTTGAGGAATCACCACACTGTTCAACCACAATGGTTGAATTAATTTACACTCTCACCAACAGTGTAAAAGCGTTCGTATTTCTCCACATCCTCTCCAGCATCTGTTATTTCCTGACTTTTTAATGATTGCCATTCTAACTGGTGTGAGATGTTATCTCATTGAAGTTTTGATTTGCATTTCTCTGATGACCAGTGATGATGAGCATTTTTGCCTATGTCAGTTGGCTGCATAAATGTCTTCTTTTGAGAAGTGTCTGTTATAACCTTTGCCCACATTTTGATGGGGTTGTTTTTTTCTTGTAAATTTGTTTGAGTTTTTTGTAGATTCTGGATATTAGCCCTTTGTCAGATGGATAGATTGCAAAAATTTTCTCCTATTCTGTAGGTTGCCTGTTTACTCTGATGATAATTTCTTTTGCTGTCCAGAAGCTCTTTAGTTTAATTAGATCACACTTGTCTATTTTAGCTTTTGTTGCCATTGCTTTTGGTGTTTTATTCATGAAGTCTTTGCCCATGCCTATGTCCTGAATGGTATTGCCTAGGTTTTCTTCCAGGGTTTTTATGATGTTAAGTCTTTAATCCATCTTGACTGACTTTTGTATAAGGTGTAAAAAAGGAATCCAGTTTCAGCTTTCTACTTATGGCTAGCCAATTTTCCCAACACCATTTATTAAAAAGGGAATCCTTTCCCCATTGCATGTTTTTGTCAGGTTTGTCAAAGATCAAGTGGTTGTAGATGTGTGGTGTTATTTCTGAGGCCTTTGTTCTGTTCCATGGTCTATATTTCTGTTTTGGTACCAGTACCATGCTGTTTTGGTTACTGTAGTCTTGTAGTATAGTTTGAAGTCAGGTAGCATGATGCCTCCAGCTTTTTCTTATTGCTTTTTGCTTAGGATTGTCTTGGCTATGCAGACTCTCTTTTGGTTCCACATGAACTTTAGTTTTTTCCAATTCTGTGAAGAAAGTCAGTGGTAGCTTGATGGGGATAGCATTGAATCTATAAATTACTTTGGGCAGTATGCCATTTTCACAATACTGATTCTTCCTTTCCATGAGTTTGGAGTGTTCTTCCATTTGTTTGTGTCCTCTTTTATTTCACTAAGAAGTGGTTTCTAGTTCTCCTTGAAGAGGTCCTTCACATCCTTTGTAGGTTGGATTCCTAGGTATTTTATTCTCTTTGTAGTAATTGTAAATGGGAGTTCACTCATGATTTGGCTCTCTGTTTGTCTGTTATTGGTGTGTAGGAATGATTGTGCTTTTTGCCTGTTGATTTTGTATCTTGAGACTTTGCTGAGTTGCTTATCAGCTTAAGGAGATTTTGGGCTGAGACAATGGGGTTTTCTAAATATGCAATCATATCATCTGCAAACAGAGACAATTTGACTTCCTCTTTTCCTAATTGAATACCCTTTCTTTCTTTCTCTTGCCTGATTGTCCTAGCCAGAACTTCCAACACTATGTTGAATAGGAGTGGTGAGAGAGGGCATCCTTGTCTTGTGCCGGTTTTCAAAGGGAATGCTTTCAGCTTTTGCCCATTCAGTGTGATATTGGCTGTGGGTTTGTCATAAATAACTTATTATTTTGAGATACGTTTTATCAATACCTAGTTCATTGAGTGTTTTTAGCATGAAGGGCTGTTGAATTTTATCAAAGGCCTTTTCTGTGTCTATTGAGATAATCATGTGGTTTTTGTCATTGGTTCTGTTTATGTGATGGATTACATTTATTGATTTGTGTATATTGAACTAGTCTTGCATCACAAGGATGAACCAACTTGATCGTGGTAGATAAGCTTTTTAATGTGCTACTGGATTTGGTTTGCCAGTATTATATTGAGGATTTTTGCATTGATGTTCATCAGGAATATTGGCCTAAAATTATCTTTTTTTGTTGTGTCTCTACCAGGCTTTGGTATCAGGATGATGCTAGCCTCATAAAATGAGTTAGGGAGGATTCCCTTTTTCTATTGATTGAAATAGTTTCAGAAGGAATGGTATCAGCTGCTCTTTGTACCTCTGGTAGAATTCAGTTGTGAATCCGTCTGGTCCTGGACTTTTTCTGGTTGGTAGACTGTTAATTATTGTGTCAATTTCAGAGCCCTTTATTGGCCTATTCAGAGATTCAACTTCTTCCTGGTTTAGTCTTGCGAGGGTCCAAGAATTTATCCATTTCTTCTAGATTTTCTAGTTTATTTGCATAGAGGTGTTTATAGTATTCTCTGATGGTAGTTTGTATTTCTGTGGAATAGGTGGTGATATCCCCTTTATCATTTTTTATTGCATCTATTTGATCGTTTCATCTTTTCTTCTTTATTAGTCTTGCTAGCAGTCTATATATTTTGTTGATCTTTTCAAAAAACCAGCTTCTGGATTCATTGATTTTTTGAAGAGTTTTTTTTTGTGTCTCTATCTCCTTCAGTTCTGCTCTGATCTTAGTTGTTTCCTGTCTTCTGCTAGCTTTTGAATTTGTTTGCTCTTGCTTCTCTAGTTCTTTTAATTGTGATGTCAAGGTGTCAATTTTAGATCTTTCCTGCTTTCTCTTGTGGGCATTTAGTGCTGTAAATTTCCCTCCACACACTGCTTTAAATGTGTTCCAAAGATTCTGGTATGTTGTATCTTTGTTCTCATTGGTTTCAAGGAACATCTTTATTTCTGCCTTCATTTCGTTATTTACCCAGTAGTCATTCAAGAGCAGGTTGTTCAGTTTCCAGGTAGTTGTGTAGTTTTGAGTGACTGTATTATTCCTGAGTTCTAATTTGATTGCACTGTGGTCTGAGAGACAGATTGTTGTGATTTCTGTTCTTTCAGATTTGCTGAGGAGTGTTTCACTACCAATTATGTGGTCAATTTTAGAATAAGTGTGATGTGGTGCTGAGAAGAATGCATATTCTGTTAATTTGGGGTGGAGAGTTCTGTAGATGACTATCAGGTCCACTTGGTCCAGAACTGAGTTCAAGCCCTGGATATCCTTGTTAACCTACTGATTCATTGAACTGTCTAAGATTGACAGTGGGGTGTTAAAGTCCCCCATTATTATTGTGTGGGAGTCTAAGTCTCATTGTAGGTCTCTAAGGACTTGCTTTATAAATCTGGGTGCTCTTGTATTGGGTGCATATATATTTAGGATAGTTAGCTCTTCTTGTCGAATTGATCCCTTTACCATTATGTAGTGACCTTCTTTGTCTCTTTTGATCTTTGTTAGTTTAAAGTCTGTTTTATCAGAGACTAGACTGCAACATCTGATTTTTTTTTTTTTTTTTTTTTTTTTTTTTTTTTTGCTTTCCATTTGCTTGGTAGATCTTCCTCCATCCCTTTATTTTGAGCCTATGTGTGTCTTTGTACATGAGATGGGTCTCCTGAATACAGCACACTGATGGGTCTTGACTCTTTATCCAATTTGCCAGTCTGTATCTTTTAATTGGAGCATTTAGTCCATTTACATTTAAGGTTAATATTGTTATGTGTGAATTTGATCCTGTCATTATGATGTGAGCTGGTTATTTTGCCCATTAATTGATGCAGTTTCTTCATAGCACTGATGGTCTTTACCATTTGGCATGTTTTTGCAGTCACTGCTACCAGTTGTTCCTTTTCATGTTTAATGCTTCCTTCAGGACCTCTAGTAAGGCAGGCCTGGTGGTGACAAAATCTCTCAGCATTTGCTTGTTTGTAAAGGATTTTATTTCTCCTTCACTCACAAAGCTTAATTTGGTTGGATATAAAATTCTGGGCTGAAAATTCTTTTCTTTAAGAATGTTGAATATTGGCCTGCATTCTATTCTGGCTTGTAGGGTTTCTGCAGAGAGATCCACTGTTAGTCTGATGGACTTCCCTTTGTGGGTAACCCGACCTTTCTCTCTGGCTTCCTTTAACATTTTTTTCCTTCATTTCAACCTTGGTGAATCTGACAAATATGTGCCTTGGGGTTGCTCTTCTCAAGGAGTATCTTTGTGGTGTTCTCTGTATTTCCTGAATTTGAATGTTGACCTGTCTTTCTAGGTTAGGGAAATTCTCCTGGATAATATCCTGAAGAGTGTTTTCTAACTTGGTTCAATTTTCTCCATCACTTTCTGGTACACCAATCAAACGTATATTTGGCCGTTTCACGTAGTCCCATATTTCTTGGAGGCTTTATTTGTTTCTTTTTCCTCTTTTTTCTCTAATCTTGTCTTCTCACTTTATTTCATTAATTTGATCTTCAATCATTGATATCCTTTCTTCCACTTGATCCAATTGACTATTGAAGCTTGTGCATGCATCACAAAGTTCTCCTGCCATGGTTTTCAGCTCCATCAGGTCATTTAAGGTCTCCTCTGCACTGTTTCTTCTAGTTAGCCATTTGTCTAACCTTTCTTTCAAGGTTTTTAGCTTCCTTGCAATGGGTTAGAACATATTCCTTTAGCTTGGAGAAGTTTGTTGTTACTGACCTTCTGAAGCCTCATCAACTCGTCAAACTCATTCTCCATCCAGTTTTGTTCCCTTGCTGGCAAGGAGCTGCAATCCTTTGGAGGAGAAAAGGCACTCTATTTTGTTTTGGAATTTTCAGCTTTTCTACTTTGGTTTCTCCCCATCTTTGTGGTTTTATCTACCTTTTGTCTTTGATGTTGGTGACCTACAGATGGGGTTTTGGTGTGGATGTCCTTTTTGTTGATGTTGATGCTATTCCTTTCTGTTTGTTAGTTTTCTTTCTAAACAGTCAGATCCCTCAACTGCATGTCTGTTGGAATTTGCTGGAGGTCAACTCCAGGCCCTGTTTGCCTGGGTATCACCACCAGAGGGTGCAGAACAGCAAATATTGCTACCTGATCCTTCCTCTGGAAGCTTCATCCCAAAGGGGCCCCTACTGGGAAGTTTTTCCCAGTCGGGCTACGCGGGGGTCAGGGACCCACTTGAGGAGGCAGTCTATCTGTTCTTGGAGCTTGAACACTGTGCTGAGAAAACCACTGCTCTCTTCAGAGCTGTCAGACAGGGACGTTTAAGTCTGCAGAAGTTGTCTGCTGCCTTTTTTTATATTATGCCCTGACCCCAGAGGTAGAATCTATAGAAGCAGTAGGCTTTGCTGAGCTGTGGTTGGCTCCACCCAGTTTCTGCTTCCAGTCCTCTTTATTTACACTGTGAGCTACTCGAGCCTCATCAATGGTGGACGCCCCTCCCCCACATCCAGCTGCAGCATCACAGGTTGATCTCAGACTGCTGCACTAGCAGTGAGCAAGACTCCATGGGCATGAGACTCGCCAAGCCAGGCAACGGAGGGTACCTCCTGGTCTGCCAGATGCTAAGACTGTGGGAATAGCACAGTATTTGGTCAGGAGTGTACTGTTTCTCCAGATACAGTCTGTCACACCTTCTGTTGGCTAGGAAAGGGAAATCCCCCAACCCCTTGTGCTTCCCAGGTGAGGTGACACCCTGCCCTGCTTCAGCCCACCCTCTGTGGGCTCCACCCACTGTCCAACCAGTCCCAATGAGATGAACCAGGTACCTCAGTTGGAAGTGCAGAAATCGCCATCTTCTGCATCAATCTCACTGGGAACTGCAGACTAGAGCTGTTCCAATTTGGCCATCTTGGAAGTGACCAAGTCTCTGGATGTTTACAGTAACAACATAGTTGTACGTGCTGTCCCAACCTACTTATCAAGGGAATCAACTTGAAAACTTTGACTTAGGGTCAGAGGAAGAAGTGGGTCTCCAACTGATCCAGGTGGATATTTGGTGCTTAAGACCTAGCAGATATTCTGTAGAAGATTCATGTGTTAAATAAAGTCTGTGGCAAGCCAGAATTGAAAAATCAAAGCAGAGTTTCCTCTTGAATTAGGGTATGCCTTCTCTCTATATAACTATATTCCTTTCCAGAATTAAACACCGTGATTGCTACTGAGCCCTGGTAGAGATGGAATGCATAACTATGAAACACTTGGTGATCAAACAATCTGAGCTGCCCATAATGTACAGGATTTTATGAGATTCATCAAGTTATAAGATTGTTCATGTCCAACAATACCCCACAAACAAGTTGAAGTGTTATAGACAGAAAGGGGATCAAGAAAATCCTGAAGGCCCAATTAGTTTCCATAAGTAGATGAATTACATCCCTAGTGTGCCTGCTGCTACCACACTGCAATCTCTTCTTCACCCAAATCGAGTCTTCCAGAGAATGTCTTATGATTCCTTAAGAGAGAAGAAACTTTAAGGCTCATTTGCAAATGCTCTGAGTGATATGTTGTTGTAATATAGATTCACTCAGGATAGTCCTCCCAGGATTCTACCTCCCAGGAGGTAGAATTTAATTCATGAAGAGAAAGATGGCCTGAAGTATCCATTTATAGTGATTCACGGGAAGTGACTAATGGCTTGGCTAGATTTTTCAGAGATATTAAAAGAAAAAGATTGGAGATTGGCGGCAAGGAAATTTGGGTATGAGTTATAGGAATAAAACTTTCAAAATTGGCCCATATTGGGTTAAACATTGAATACACAACAAAAGGTCCCAACTTTGGTGGAAATTGTCAATAGTCAGGTATATGAAATCACTGACTTGAAGATGCCAGTCAGCCTCCTTCTCCAGTTTTCCCAAGTCCTTGTTCAGTATGCTCAATAACAAAGCACCCATGGTGATAGGCATGAGGGTTAAGCCTGGGCTTAGCATAAGCACTTTACTTCACCAAGACTGACCCAGGCAGCCATCGCCATAGCTGGGTCCTTATTGTGTCAGCAGCAATGACCAATGCTTTGTCTTTAATAGGCTGCCATGGCTGGGGGGATCAGTCTGCTAGCCGGCAGTAAGTTGATTGCATTGGACTCTTTCAATCATGGGGTGGAAAATGATATCCCCCTCTGGAATAAACATTTATTGTTGAGCCACTTACAAAGCTTTTCTTTTTTCCGCCTGCCAACATTCTGCTAGCGACACCATGTGTGAATTTACTAATCATCTTATTCACCATTGTGAGACTCAACACAACATGATTTCTAACGAGAAAATTTATTTTACAGTAAGAAAGAAACTGATGCCCATGTATTCACTGTTATAGCATGTATTTCATGTCCTAAAATTAGTTGGCTTTAGCAAATGATGGAACAGTCTATTGAAGACTTGGAATGTCATTGGAAGAACACACTTAGTGAGAATGATATGCTGTCCTATATGGTATTTGTTCTCCTAAAGTCAGGAAATGTGGTTCCAGGAGTTAAGAAGAGGAAATGCAGTGAAGCTGCATGTGTCATTATTATACCTAATGAGCTGCTTACAAAGCTTTTCTCTTTTCTCTCCCTATGACTTTGGGCTCTAGAAGTCTTACTACCCAAGGAAGGAAACCTAACCTGGTAAACCAATATTCCTTCAGACTGTTCTGAGTTTTTCATGTCATTAGGCAAAAAGGTTAAAAAAAAGGGGGTGAGTAATGCTATACCGCAGAGGCTAGGAAGAATATGTATTTACTCTTAGAAGTTCTATAAAATTAAATTTTTAAAATGGTCAAAGATGTGAAAAGATGTTTTACAAAAAGAGTCATTTTTAAAATGACCAATAAATGAATGAAAAGATGTTCTATATATTTAGTTAAGCAATATAAACTTAAAATACAAGGAGATACTACTGTGTACTGACTAAAATGATTAGAGTTAAAAACAAGTTACCAATACCAAGTGCTGATGAGGATTTGGGGCAACTGGAACTCTCATACATTGTTGGTAGGAGTGCCATATAGTCCAACAGCCTTGAAAAATAATCTGAAAATTTCTTATAAAGTTGCATATACATTTACCATATAACCTAGTGTTCCACTCTTAGGTAATTAAAAAGAAGTTTTATTCATAATAGTAAAAAAAAATCTAAATACTCATTAGCAAGTGGATGGATAAACAAATTAGGCATATTCATATAAAGGAATGCTAATCAGCAATATGTATGAACTAGTGAAACAGACAAAAGCAAGAATGAATCTAGAAAACCTGCTGATTCAAAGAAGTCAAGCACGAAAAGAGTATACAATAACTGATACCATTTATGGGAAGTTCTAGAACAGGCAAGATTAATCAGATAAATATCAGATCAATGATTGCCTGAGGGAGGGCATGGGAGTTGACCATAAATAAAGGAGTCTTGGGGAACTTCCTGGGATAATGGATATGTTCTATGGTTTCCCGATTGAGGTACTTATTAGTCAAACCTCATTAAAGTATTATCTTAAAATGTGTTCATTTGATTACATGTAAGTTACACATCAGCTGATTTTAAAACTCAAAAATAAAAGAATTTTTCCTTTTCCTTTGCTTCATAATTTCACATTTTTATGAGTATGTTAGTAATGGTTATCTTAACACTCTGATCCATAGCTTATGAAATATTAAGGTAGGGATTGTTACAAACTTAGAGAAGTTATAAACACTGCTAGAGGTCCTAGACTTGAAGGCAAATCCAGTAACTGGGTTAATACCATTGGGGGAAGTGGTAAGTGATACAAAATGTAGTGAGAAAGTTTGGCATCTCCAACCTCTGGTCCTTTACTATGCAGCAATGTCCTAATGGACCAGTTCTGTGCTTTTCACCTATTGGTCCTGACTGTGTAGACCTGAATCTGATTTTCTCAGAATCCTGGAAACTCCATAAGAAACCAAACATTCATTAAATAAATTTTCTTCTTACATAAGCCACATTTGATTTTTGTTGATTGCAGCTAAAATGCTGCCTGATAAACAAGGGCTTAGGGAAATGTCCTGGAGAAGGTAATGCCTGAGCTGTGTCTAAAAAGGCATTACAAAGAAAACAGGAGATATAGGGCAGAAAAGGATGCTAGAAGAGAATAATGGCAAATATTTGGGTGTGGATAGAACATGAATTTCAAAGTAGAGAATCACTAAAGTTTAAGCTGGAAGAGTCTGCAGGAGACAGATAATGTAGGATCTTATGTGTTATATTAAGGAGCTTGAACTTTATCACACAGATGATGGAATGCCACTAAATGGTTTTCAGCAGGGGGATGACATGGTCTCATTTGCATTTTAAATAGATCACACTGGCAGCTGTGTGGAGAATGGGTTTGACTGAGATATAAATGGAAGCAGCAAGTGTTATTAGCAAGTTCTTTTGGTATTTCACATGGGAAATGGTAAGGGTCTAAACAGAGTAATGCTCATCTAGACAGAACTGAGGAGACAAATTTAGGAGAACTTTTAGGGGTAAAATTACCAAGACTAGGTATTTGAAGGCGAGAGAGTCAGAGAAATTCTGTTTCCTCAGTAGGCTATTGGTAATAATGGTGTATTCTAATTCAGTTGATATTATTAATACCAATAGTCCACTAGGGAAAGAGAGGCAGCCACCATTTAGAAGAAAAGATGATAAGATCTTTTGAAATATGTTGAGACTGCATATATATGGTGCATCCAGGTGTAAACGTCCAACAGTTATCTTGAGACATGCACCTGAATGCAGGATAGATAACTAGACTTGCCTGTTGATGTAAGAATAGTGAATTATTTGGTGGTAATTCAACTCATCATAGTAGATTAAATAACAAAAGGAAGCATGTAGGGAGTATGGCTGCCACATGTGGCCATGCAGGTTGTGCATTGCAACCATTCCAGGTGATCCTGGTGATTATATACATATATATACACACGTGTGGGCTGAGGACAAAACCCTTGTGAATATATACATATCTGTGGGCTGAGGACAAAACCTTGTGAAAAACACATTTAAAAGGTAGACATAGTCATAGAAGTCAGGGAAGAAATGGTCAGAGAAGCATGAGGACAATAGGAAATGTATTTTGCCCCATGGACTGAAGAAATATTTGTTGCTTGCAATTAATGGCAAACAACAGTGAAATCTACTACAATGCCTTAAATACATAGGGATTTATTGATCTCATGCGACAAAAAGTCTAAAGAAAGAGAGTTCCAGCCTAACACAGTGTTCCTCTATCCTTATCATGGGGCTTTGTCTTTATGGTCATAATATAATTGCTACCTTTTCAGGCACATCCTCATTCTAACCAGGTAAAAGAGGGAAATTGAAAGGCTGATATTGCATGCCCGCTATGATAGACTAATTGCAAAATTGCTTCTAATTACTTATCCTTCCCTGAATCCACACCCCTTATAATGAGACTATAATGTTGCAGATCCTCTGATTAAGAGGTGGAGTCTATTTCCCCACCTTTTGAATCGAACTGGGCCTATGACTTGCTTTGGCCAACAGAATGCAGTGCAAGTGGTGTTGTGTTCATTGCCAGTCTAAGCCTTAGAAGGTCTATGTGCTTCCATGAACTTTTCTGGAACTCTGCCACTGCTACATGTATAAGCATGCCTCAGTCAACAACCAGCCAAATCCCAGAATCCGATCAATGTAGGTGATCCTAGGATAACCACATAAGGGAGCACAATCAAAACCATAAAAACCACTCACCTGAGCCTAGCCTAAACTGCTGACCTACAGACTCGTGAGCTAAATAAATGGTTATTGTTGCAAGCCCCTAAGTTAGGGAGGTAGTTTATTTTTTTCAGATAATTAACAAATAAGTAGAGTCATATCCCCTTAGAAATCTTTCCTAGGAAACTTCCAAGTAAAGATGATAAATTGAACACAAACACCTACTTCCATTTCCTCCTATATCACAAATGAAATTAGAGTAAACAATTTTAGAAGGGCATAAATCCACAAAGATAGGCAGAATGGACAAGATGCAACATTTTGGAAGCCGGAAAGCAAATAATACAGAACAGAAAATTAAAATCCAAAGTAGAACTAGGGAAACTTAAGAATCACTCATTTTATAGGTCCTCTAAAAGGTTAGGAAATATATGTTGCAAGGTTTCTCAGTTAGTTGTTATTTGAATATAGGAAGGCTATTGACGGTGACGGAAGGCAGTCAAATGCTTAGGCAGAAAGGGGCGGGTCCCTGGTGAAGTTCCACCTCCAAGCCAAAGACAGCTTAAAGCCTGAAAGCCTGAAAGCTAGATTTTTTCAGAGATATTAAAGGAAAAAGACTGGAGATTGGTGGCAAGGAAAATTGGCCTGAAAGCCAAGCTACAAGGTAAATCCTTGCACCAGATTGAGAACCTGTTTTCCTGTTTGGTGCACTTCCCTCTGACTGATCCCCACGCTTCACCTATTTGACATATGCCTACCCTTTCCTAATTGGTTTTCTACACTGTGATGCCCACCTTTGAATGGTGTCTTTACTTTAACCTTTTTTGCATACTCACAAACCAATCAGCATGCATTCCCAATTCTGAGTCCATAAAAAGCCCCAGACCCAGCAACACGGAAAAAGGAAAAAACTACCCAAATGAGGGGATGGGGGACCACCCCTCGCCCCGCATAACCCCTCTTCATCCTTCCCCACTGAGAGCTGTTCCATTGCTCAATAAAATTCTTCTCCGCCCATCCTCACCCTTCAACTGTGAGCATATCCTCACTTTTCTTGGATGCAGTTCAAGAGCTTGGGAACCGCTGAACGTGTTTACAAGCTATAATACAGTGGGCTGCGGTGCATTCGGCCCAGCCGCGGGCTGAGCTGGTGTGAAAGCCAAACTCAACTCAGAAGGGCTGAGTGGGTGGGGTGCCTCCAGTGGCAGGCCTGGGGCTGAGCAAGGGGGTGGGGGGCGAGGGTGTGTCACCGGCTGGAGGTCCCGGCTGACAAAGTGATCAAGAAAATTCCTGCGTCATTACTGACTTTGGAATATTATTTTTTTTACCCAACCATCTTAATATTCTTCATTGGTTTTCAGTTGATTTCCAGATTTACAATTATATTAGCTATAAATAATGATTATTTTATCTCTTCCTTTCTAAATTTTATACTTATTATTTATTTTCTAATTGTTTAGGGTAAATCTCCAAAACTATGTAAAATACTAGGGAAGAATCATAAAATTAAGTAGAATTTATGATCAATTAAAAAAGCAGAAAGAATCTTTCTGAGGTAATCAAAACTTTGGGGACATTGTGGTTACACAGGTGTACACATTTGTCAAACTTTATCAAATTGTGAACTTAAAATATAAGCACTACGTATAAGGTATGTAAATTTTCTTTCTTCTTAGTTGGTTTGAAAAAAGAATAGTGGTGATTGATATTGAAAATTCTATTTCTATTCTGATCTACAGTTGGAATTATCTTAGTTTCCTCATTAAATGTGATGCTGACTTTTGTTTTGAGATAAATTCATTTAATTGTCTTAAGGAGATATTTATCTATTCCTATTTAATAAAAAGTATATACTAAATTTATGAAATGTATTTTGAACATTGCTATGGACTGAATTATTTCTCCCTAAAATTCATTTGTTGAAGCACTAACCTACAATGTGATGGTATTTGGAAATTCGGATAGTATTTGGAAATTCACGGGCCTTTTGGTGGTAATAAGGTTTAGATGAGGACATGAGGGCGGGGTCCTCATGATGGGACTATGGCTTTATAAAAAGAAACACCAGAGAACTCACTTGCTTCCTTTTCCCCATATGAGGACACAGTGAGAAGGTAGCCATCTACAAGCCAGGATAAGAGCCCAGAAACTGACTATGATAGTATTTTTATCTAGGACTTCTAGCCTCCAGAACGGTGAGAAAGTAAATTTCTATTGCTTAAAAGCCACCCAGTTTATAGTAATTTTACAGCAGCCTAAACTGAGACAAATATCTATAAAGCTAATTATTTTACCTTTATCCTGTAATCTATTAATTTAATATGTTCCTTTATTGCCACAAAGTAAACTATCCCTGAATTATTCATGAGGCCCACTGAGCCACAGCATATTGTGCTTTAAATGTGCTACAGGATTCCATTTGCCAAGATTTTCCTTTGTATTTTTACATGAAAATCCTTTAATAATTTGTATTTTTTGTGCCCTTTTTTGGTTTGATTGTATTATCTAATAATATACTAGAAAAGAATCCAATTACACCTCTGAGTTCTCTGCATTAATTTGTCTATTTAATTTTGTAATTTTTTCAGGGTCAATTTTTACACTTGTTTTCAAAAATTACCTACTTTATAGGAATTTCAGGTTCATCTGATTAATGTTACATTAAATAATCTCATAATTCTTTACTTCTCTTAGTCCCATTTTATTTCTTATGAATATACCTGCTTTTTGCTCCTCATCAAACTTATTAAATCTGTAACTCTGCATTATAGTTATTAATTATTTTAGCTTTATTTTTCTAACTTCTTGATTTGGATGCCTTGCCGTTTATTTTTATACTCTCTTGACTAGTAATATGAATGTTTAAGTCATGAAATTTACTGAGAACAGCTTTAGTTATATCCCATAGGTTTTGATATGTGGTATTTTATTGTTAATTCATATTTATTTCTCCATTTTAATTTTGACTTAATCTTTGACTCAAGGATTCCTTGTGAGGCTTTTTTCAAGTTTCCAAGTAGCATAATGTTGTTCTCTTCTATTTCTTTTTTGCTATTATTATCTAGTATTGAAATATATTGCATCAAAAAGAAATAAATTTTTACTTCTTTGGAAATTATAGACGTCTGTTTTGGGGTCCATTTGTGGGTATTCTATTGACATTGAAGATAGTAATATTCTGTGTCCAAGCATAAAATTTAATCAGATTATCTATATTCATATGTATGTTTCTTTTTTTGGGGGGGCCGAAGATGGCAAATTAAAGTCTCCTACCTCTAATGCATATTTAATATTTTTATTTTTATTTTTATTTTTATTTTTGAGAGTCGTATTTCTTTTTTTTTTATTATTATACTTTAAGTTCAAGGGTACATGTGCACAATGTGCAGGTTTGTTACATATGTATACTTGTGCCATGTTGGTGTGCTGCACCCATCAGCTCATCAGCACACATCAACTCGTCATTTACATCAGGAATAACTCCCAATGCCATCCTTCCCCCCTCCCCGCTCCCCATAATAGGCCCCGGTGTGTGATGTTCCCCTTCCAGAGTCCAAGTGACCTCAATGTTCAATTCCCACCTATGAGTGAGAACATGCGGTGTTTGGTTTTCTGTTCTTGCGATAGCTTGCTCAGAACGATGGTTTCCAGCTGCATCCATGTCTCTACAAAGGACACAAATTCATCATTTTTTATGGCTGCATAGTATTCCATGGTATATATGTGCAACATTTTCTTAATCTAGTCTGTCACTGATAGACATTTGGGTTGATTCCAAGTCTTTGCTATTGTGAATGGTGCTGCAATGAACATACGTGTGCACGTGTCTTTATAGCAGCATGATTTATAATCCTTTGGGTATATACCCAGTAATGGGATGCTGGGTCACATGGTACTTCTAGTTCTAGATCCTTGAGGAATTGCCATACTGTTTTCCATAATGGTTGAACTACTTTGCAATCCCACCAACAGTGTAAAAGTGTTCCTATTTCTCCACATCCTCTCCAGCACCTGTTGTTTCCTGACTTTTCAATGATTGCCATTCTAACTTGTGTGAGATGGTATCTCATTGTGGTTTTGATTTGCATTTCTCTGATGGTCAGTGATGATGAGCATTTTTTCATGTGTCTGTTGGCTGTATGCATGTCTTCTTTTGAGAAATGTCTGTTCATATTCTTTGCCCACTTTTTGGTGGGGTTGTTTGTTTTTTTCTTGTAAATTTGTTTGAGTTCTTTGTAGGTTCTGGATATTAGCCCTTTGTCAGATGAGTAAATTGCAAAAATGTTCTCCCATTCTGTAGGTTGCCTGTTCACTCTGATGGTAGTTTCTTTTGCTGTGCAGAAGCTCTTTAGTTTAATTAGATCCTGTTTTTCAATTTTGGCTTTTGTTGCCATTGCTTTTGGTGTTTTAGACATGAAGACCTTGCCCATGCCTATGTCCTGAATGGTATTCCCTAGGTTTTCTTCTAGGGTTTTTATGGTTTTAGGTCTAACATTTAAGTTTCTAATCCATCTTGAATTAAAATTTGTATAAGGAGTAAGGAAAGGATCCAGTTTCAGCTTTCTACTTATGGCTAGCCAATTTTCCCAGCACCATTTATTAAATAGGGAATCCTTTCCCCATTTCTTGTGTTTGTCAGGTTTGTCAAAGATCAGATGGCTGTAGATGTGTGGTATTATTTTTTGGGGCTCAGTTCTGTTCCATTGGTCTATATCTCTGTTTTGGTACCAGTGCCATGCTGTTTTGGTTACTGAAGCCTTGTAGTATAGTTTGAAGTCAGGTAGCGTGATACCACCAGCTTTGTTCTTTTGGCTTAGGATTGTTTTGGCAATGCGGGCTCTTTTATGGTTCCATATGAACTTTAAAGCGTTTTTTTCCAATTCTGTGAAGAAAGTCATTGGTAGCTTGATGGGAATGGCATTGAATCCATAAATTACCTTGGGCAGTATGGCCATTCTCACGATATTGATTCTTCCTATCCATGAGCATGGTATGTTCTGCCATTTGTTTGTGTCCTCTTCTATTTCACTGAGCAGTGGTTTGTAGTTCTCCTTGAAGAGGTCCTTTACATCCATTGTAAGTTGGATTCCTAGGTATGTTTTTCTCTTTGAAGCAATTGTGAATGGAAGTTCATTCATGATTTCACTCTCTGTTTGTCTGTTACTGGTGTATAAGAATGCTTGTGATTTTTGCACATTAATTTTGTATCCTGAGACTTTGCTGAAGTTGCTTACTTATCAGCTTAAGGAGATTTTGGGCTGAGACAATGGTGTTATCTAAATATACAATCATGTCATCTGCAAACAGGGACAACTTGATTTCTTCTTTTCCTAACTGAATACCCTTTATTTCTTTCTCTTGCCTGATTGCCCTAGCCAGAACTTCCAACACTATGTTGAATAGGAGTGATGAGAGAGGGCATCCCTGTCTTGTGCCAGTTTTCAAAGGGAATGCTTCCAGTTTTTGCCCATTCAGAATGATATTGGTTGTGGGTTTGTCATAAATAGCTCCTATTATTTTGAGATACCTTCCATCAATACCTAGTTTATTAAGAGATTTTAGCATGAAGGGCTGTTGAATTTTGTCAAAGGCCTTTTCTGCATCTATTGGGATAATCATGTGGTTTTTGTCTTTGGTTCTGTTTATATGCTGGATTATGTTTATTGATTTGCATATGTTGAACCAGCCTTGCATCCCAGGGATGAAGCCCACCTGATCATGGTGGATAAGCTTTTTGATGTGCTGCCAGATTTGATTTGCCGGTATTTTATTGAGGATTTTTGCATTGATGTTCATCAGGGATATTGGTCTAAAATTCTCTTTTTTTGTTGTGTCTCTGCCAGGCTTTGGTATCAGGATGATGTTGGCCTCGTAAAATGAGTTAGGGAAGATTCCCTCTTTTTCTATTGATTGGAATAGTTTCAGAAGGAATGGTACCAGCTCCTCCTTGTACCTCTGGTAGAATTCGGCTGTGAATCTGTCTGGCCCTGGACTTTTTTTGGTTGGTAGGCTATTAATTATTGCCTCAATTTCAGAGGCTGCTATTGGTCTATTCAGGGATTCAACTTCCTCCTAGTTTAGTCTTGGAAGAGTGTAAGTGTCCAGGAAATTATCCATTTCTTCTAGGTTTTCTAGTTTATTTGCGTAGAGGTGTTTATACTATTCTCTGATGGTAGTTTGTATTTCTGTGGGGTAGTAGTGATATCCCCTTTATCATTTTTTATTGCATCTATTTGATTCTTCTCTCTTTTCTTCTTTATTAGTCTTGCTAGCAGTCTATCAATTTTGTTGATCTTTTAAAAAAAAAAGCTCCTGGATTCATTGATTTTTTGGAGGGTTTTTTGTGTCTCTATCTCCTTTAGAGATCTTAGTTATTTCTTGCCTTTTGCTAGCTTTTGAATGTGTTTGCTCTTGCTTCTCTAATTCTTTTAATTGTGATGTTAGGGTGTCATTTTTAGATCTTTCCAGCTTTCTCTTGTGGGCATTTAGTGCTATAAATTTCCCTCTACACACTGCTTTAAATATGTCCCAGAGATTCTGGTATGTTGTATCTTTGTTCTCATTGGTTTCAAAGAAGATCTCTATTTCTGCCTTCATTTCGTTATGTACCCAGTAGTCATTTAGGAGCAGGTTGTTCAGTTTCCATGTAGTTGAGCGGTTTTGATTGATTTTCTTAGTCCAACTATGTGGTCAATTTTGGAATAAGTGTGATGTGGTGCTGAGAATAATGTATATTCTGTTGATTTGGGGTGCAGAGTTCTGTAGATGTCTATTAGGTCTGCTTGGTGCAGAGTTGATTTTAATTCCTGGATATCCTTCTTAACTTTCTGTCTCATTGATCTGTCTAATGTTGACAGTGGGGTGTTAAAGTCTCCCATTATTATTGTATGGGAGTCTAAGTCTCTTTGTAAGTCTCTAAGGACTTGCTTTATTAATCTGGGTGCTCCTGTATTGGGTGCATATATATTTAGGATAGTTAGGTCTTGCTGTTGAATTGGTCCCTTTACCGTTATGTAATGGCCTTCTTTGTCTCTTTTGATCTTTGATGGTTTAAAGTCTGTTTTATCAGAGACTAGTATTGCAACCCCTGCCTTTTTTTGTTCTCCGTTTGCTTGGTAGATCTTCCTCCATCCCTTTATTTTGAGCCTATGTGTGTCTCTGCATGTGAGATGGGTTTCCTGAATACAGCAAACTGATGGGTCTTGACTCTTTATCCAGTTTGCCAGTCTGTGTCTTTTAATTGGATCATTTAGTCCATTTGCATTTAAGGTTAATATTGTTATGTGTGAACTTGATCCTGTCATTGTGATATTAGCTGGTTATTTTGCTCATTAGTTGATACAGTTTCTTCCTAGCATAGATGTTCTTTACATTTTGGCATGTTTTTGCAATGGCTGGTACCAGTTGTTCCTTTCCATGTTTAGTGCTTCCTTCAGGGTCTCTTTTAGGGCAGGCCTGGTGGTGACAAAATCTCTAAGCATTTGCTTGTCTGTAAAGGATTTTATTTCTCCTTCACTGATGAAACTTAGTTTGGCTGGATATGAAATTCTGGGTTGAAAATTCTTTTCTTTAAGAATGTTGAATATTGGCCCCCACTCTCTTCTGGCATGGAGAGTTTCTGCTGAGAGATCTGCTGTTAGTCTGATGGGCTTCCCTTTGTGGATAACCCGACCTTTCTCTCTGGCTGCCCTTAACATTTTTTCCTTAATTTCAACTTTGGTGAATCTGACAATTATGTGTCTTGGAGTTGCTCTTCTCGAGGAGTATCTCTGTGGCATTCTTTGTATTTCCTGAATTTGAATGTTGGCCTGCCTTACTAGGTTGGGGCAGTTCTCCTGGATGATATCCTGAAGAGTGTTTTCCAACTTGGTTCCATTTTTCCCTCACTTTCAGGCACACCAATGAGATGTAGATTTGGTCTTTTCACATAATCCCATATTTCTTGGAGGCTTTGTTCATTTCTTTTTCCTTTTTTTTCTCTAGACTTCTCTTCTCACTTCATTTCATTCATTTGATCTTCAATCATTGATACTTTCTTCCAGTTGATCGAGTCAGTTACTGAAGCTTGTGCATTTGTCACATATCTCTCGTGTCATGGTTTTTATCTCTGTCAGTTCATTTATGGCCTTCTCTGCATTGATTATTCTAGTTATCCATTCTTCTATTCTTTTTTCAAGATTTTTAGTTTCTTTGTGCTGGGTACATAGTTCCTTCTTTAGCTCTGAGAAATTTGATCAACTGAAGCCTTCTTCTCTCAACTCGTCAAAGTCGTTCCCCATCCAGCTTTGATCCGTTGCTGGCAATGAGCTGCGTTCCTTTGGAGGGGGAGATTCACTCTGATTTTTTGCATTTCCAGCTTTTCTGCACTCTTTTTCCCCATCTTTGGTTTTATCTGCCTCTGGTCTTTGATGATGGTGACGTACTGATGGGGTTTTGGTGTGCGTGTCCTTTCTGTTTGTTAGTTTTCCTTCTAACAGTCAGGACCCTCAGCTGCAGGTCTGTTGGAGGTTGCTTGAGGTCCGCTCCAGACCCTGTTTGCCTGGGTATCAGCAGCAGAGGCTGCAGAAGATAGAATATTGCTGAACAGCGAGTGCTGCTGTCTGATTCTTGCTCTGGAAGCTTCGTCTCAGGGGTGTACCCGGCCGTGTGAGGTGTGAGGTGTCGGTCTGTACCTGGTAGGGGATGTCTCCCAGTTAGGCTACTCCGGGGTCAGGGACCCACTTGAGCAGGCAGTCTGTCTGTTATCAGATCTCAACCTCCATGCTGGGAGATCCACTACTCTCTTCAAAGCTGTCAGACAGGGTCATTAACATCTGCAGAGGTTTCTGCTGCTTTTTGTTTAGCTATGCCCTGTCCCCAGAGGTGGAGTCTACAGAGATAGGTAGGCCTCCTTGAGCTGTGGGGGGCTCCACCCAGTTCGAGCTTCCTGGAGGCTGTGTTTACCTACTTTAACCTCAGCAATGGTGGGCGCCCCTCCCCCAGCCTTGCTGCTGCCTTGCAGTTAGATCTCAGACTGCTGTGCTAGCAATGAGGGAGGGTCCACGGGCGTGGGACCCTCCTGGCCAGGTGTGGGATATAATCTCCCTGTGTGCCGTTTGCTAAGACCCTTGGTAAAGTGTAGTATTAGGGTGGGAGTTATGCGATTTTCCAGGTGTTGTTTGTCTCAGTGTCTCTTGGCTAGGAAAAGGGATTTCCTTCCCCCTTGTGCTTCCCAGGTGAGGCAATGCCTTGCCCTGCTTCAGCTCTCACTGGTCGGGCTGCACCAGCTGACCAGCACTGATTGTCCAGCATTCCCCAGTGAGATGAACCCAGTACCTCAGTTGAAAATGCAGAAATCACCTGTCTTCTGTGTCACTCGTGCTGGGAGCTGGAGGCTGGAGCTGTTCCTATTCAGCCATCTTGCTCCAGTTGCACAATATTTTTTAATTTATGAATTTTGATATAACTATTTTTACGTAGGTATTCATAGCTACTGGATCTTTATCATGGATTTTACCTTTTATTATATGGTGATTCTCATTGTTTCATTTATTGCTTTTCTACTAAATTTAAGACTGTCTAATATTAATACTGTGAACATGTTCTCTTTTTGTTTGCAATTATCTGGTAGACCCTCAATATCCCTTAACTCTCAGCTTTGTTTAGATAGGCTCATTATATAAAACAGTTCTCTATACAGAGCAAGATTTTGCATTGTGACTTTCAGAGCTCTTTTTCTGTAATAGAGCGTTTCTCTTTACATGCATTGCCGTAAAAGGTAGGTCTGGTCTTGTCTTTCTTTTTTGGTAACAGTTTTATTGAGCTGTAATTCTCACATGATATAATTTGCCCATTTTAAGTAAACAATTCCATAGTTTTTAGTATATTCCAGATATGTACAACCATTGCCACAGTCAATTTTAGAACATTTGTTACTACCTCAAAAAGAAAACATGTACCCTTTAGGACACTTCCCTATCCTTCCATGCCCCCTAGCCCTAAGAAATCTACTGCTAACTAATCTACTGTCTGCCTCTATAGATTTTCTGATTTTAAGGAAGAAAGAATTCAGTCTTCCACCCTTAAACACGATTTACCTGTGGATTTTTTGGAGATACTCTTTATCAAGATGAAGAAGTTTCCTCTTATTCTTGAGTGTTTTTTACCATGAGAGAACGCTGAATTTTATCAAATGTTTTTTCTGCATCTATTGAAATTGTAGTCTTTGTTTGTGCTCTATTGGGCACTTAATGGTGCATTACATTAATTGATTTTCAGATGTTAAACTAAGCTTGCACACCTGGATAAATTCTACCTCATGATGTTAAATAATTCTTTTATATTTGCTGCATTAGATTTGCTAGAATTTTGCTGAGGATTGGGGGGTCCATGTAAATAACAGGTATTGGTCTGTAGATTTATCTTAAAGTCTTGGTTTGGTCAGGGTATTAGAGTTATTATGATGTTATACAATGAGTTGCCAAAGTTTCTACTAGTGAATTTTGACTTTAGGTATTGTATGCTTTAAGTACAGAATTTTCATTTGATGGTTTTTGAAAAATAATTTCTATATCTTCATTAATTTTCTCACTTGATTCAACATTATCATCAGATCTTTCTTTACTTCTTTAATTATGGTTTTCTTTAGTTCTTTGAACATATTTATGATGGCTACTTTGAAGTTTTTGTCTCTTAAATCTAACATTTGCCTCTCTCCCAGGCAGTTTCTGTTGCCTATTTTTTCCTAATGTGTGGATCATACTCTCCTGTTTCTTTTCACATCTTTAAAATTTTCTTTTTGGAAATTGGACATTTTAGATAATATCTTGTAGCAACTCTGGGTGCTTGTTTCTCCTTTCTAGCACTTGTTAAAGTTCTTTGCTTATTTGTTTGATGACTGGCTGGATTATTTAGTGAGATCTGTTTCCCTTCTTCAGTGTTAATTTGCTGAGTTTACTCCTGGGAGACAAAGTCCTGGGTAGCCTAGTCATCTTGGGATGACAATGGGATTTAGCAGGGCTCTCTTTGACAATCTTTTTTCCTGACCATACCCAGCTATAACTGTACAACTAGCTGGCTGATTGCTCTATTGTTTTCTTTTTCTTTTTTTTTTTTTTTTTGAGACGGAGTCTCCCTCTGTCACCCAGGCTGGAGTGCAGTGGCCGGATCTCAGCTCACTGCCAGCTCCGCCTCCCGGGTTTAGGCCATTCACCTGCCTCAGCCTCCTGAGTAGCTGGGACTACAGGCGCCCACCACCTCGCCTGGCTAGTTTTTTGTATTTTTTTTTAGTAGAGACGGGTTTCACCGTGTTAGCCAGGACGGTCTCGATCTGCTGACCTCGTGATCCACCCGTCTCAGCCTCCCAAAGTGCTGGGATTACAGGCTTGAGCCACCGCGCCCAGCCTTGCTCTATTGTTTTCAACAATGCCCTGGGGCATAAATTGCTCTGTAGAATAATCCAATCAAACTCAAGATCCTTTGAAGGGATAGTTTCTGAGGTCAATATTTGAGATACGTTCTAAGCCCAGAAAAGTTACTCCCAGCTGTCTGTTTTTTCTGATTCTGTCCTATAAACTTTCTTGCCTGCAATTTAGCCTATATCTGATAATATTCTACTGACTTCTTACCCCAATATTCTTCCAGTTTTGTTGACTACAATCTCCACTGTTTTTGAGAGCCCCCTTAAGTTTAAACTTCTTTGTGTTCTGCAGCACAGCCTGAGGAGCTCTGCAAACTGAAAAACTAGCAAAACTGGTGAATATGATTGTTTTAAAACAACCATTTGAAGTCTCTGGAAATGGCCCTATGTTATATAGAACAAATGAAGAAATATATATTCCAAAAAATTTACTAAAATTTAATAATAACAGTGAAAGTCTTTGGTATTTGAACCAGGACTGCTCCATCTCCTACTCTCACAGCTCAAATAGTAGCAAACTGAATTCGATAGCACATTAAGATTATATACCATGGTCAAATGGGATTTATACCTAGGATTCAAGGATGGTTCAACATAGCAAGTTAATAAATATCATACACCACATTAACAAAATGAATGACAAAAGCCATATGATCAGCTCAATTGATACAGAAAAAGGTTTTGACAAAATTCAACATCCTTTTACTATAAAAATTCTCAACAAATTAGGAATAGAAAGAATGTACTTCCATACAATAAAGGCCATATATTATAAGCCCACAGCTAACATAATACACATTGGGAAAAAGATGTAAAACTGTCTTTCCAGTAGTCTTAAATACAGGTTACACTGTTAACTCTTAGCAACTTTGACTTTTGGTGAAAAACATGGTTAGTACATGATTTTAATTATGTACTAGATGTGGAGCCCAGGACACCAGACAGAAGTGCACATAAAGTCTGACTCTTTCCAGTATAGCTAGGGGACATGGATAACTCTATGTCCCAAGGCCTTAACTAGCTGTAAATCAGGCAACTTGTAAGGTCAAGTGTCATAGTGGCATTTTATAAAGCATTTAGTAGACCTAATAGCTTTTAAATTGTACTACTTTTTTTTTTTCATAAATTCTCTTCATTAGTCTTTTCTCAAAAATTACACAGACCCTCTATGACATGCTTGAATGTTCTGACTTGTCCTAAAGATTCCTCTTTTTAAACAACCAGACATTTTACTTTAGGACAAGAATTTACTATACAAGATTTTTTCTTTTTTTTAATTTTTAATTTTTATTTTACTTTAAGTTCTGGGATACATGCACAGAACATGCAGTTTTGTTACACAGGTATACATGTGTCATGATGGTTTGCTGCATCTATCAACCCATCAACCCATCATCTAGGTTTTAAGCCCCACATGCCTTAGGTATTTGTCTTAATGCTCTCCCTCCCCTTGACCCTACCCCCAACAGGCCACGGTGTATGTTATTCTCCTCCCTGTGTCCATGTGTTCTCATTGTTCAACTCCCACTTATGAGTGAGAACACGCGGTGTTTGGTTTTCTGTTCCTGTGTTAGTTTGCTGAAGATGATGGCTTCCAGCTTCATCCATGTCCCTGCAAAGGACAGGATCTCACTCCTTTTTATGGCTGCATGTACCACATTTTCTTTATCCAGTCTGTCATTGATGGTCATTTGGGTTGGTTTCATGTCTTTGCTATTGTAAATAGTGCTGCAATAAACATACGTGTGCATGTGTCTTTGTAGTACAATGATTTATATTCCTTTGGGTGTATAACTAATAATAGGATTGCTGGATCAAATGATATTTCTGGTTCTAGATCCTTGAGGAATCACTACACTGTCTTCCACAATGGTTGAACTAATTTACATTCCCACCAACAGTGTAAAAGCATTCCTATTTCTCCACAGACTCACCAGCATCTACTGTTTCTTAACTTTTTAATAATCACCATTCTGACTGGTGTGAGATGGTATCTCATTGTGGTTTTGATTTGTATTTCTCTAATGATCAGTGATGTCGAGATTTTTTTCATCTGTTTGTTGGCTGCATAAATGTCTTCTTTTGAGAAGTGTCTATTCATATCCTTTGGTCACTTTTTAGGGTTTGTTTTGTTTTGTTTTGTTTTTTGTAAATGTAAGTTCCTTGTAGATTCTGGATATCAGACCTTTGTCATATGGATAGATTGCAAAACTTTGCCCCATTCTGTAGGTTGCCTCTTCACTTTGATGATAGTTTCTTTTGCTGTGCAGAAGCTCTTTAGTTTAATTAGATCCCTTTTGTCAATTGTAGCTTTTGTTGCAATTGCTTTTGGTGTTTTTGTTATGAAATCTTTGCCTGTGCCTATGTCCTGAATGGTATTGCCTAGATATTCTTCTAGGGTTTTTATGGTTTTAGGTTTTACATTTAAGTGTTTAATCCATTTTGAGTTAATTTTTGTATAGGGTGTAAGGAAAGGATCCAATTTCAGTTTTCTGCATATGGCTACCCAGTTTTCCCAACATCGTTTATTAAATGTGGAATCCTTTCCCCATTGCTTGTTTTTGTCAGGTTTGTTGAAGATCAGATGGTTGTAGATGTGTTGTGTTATTTCTAAGGCCTCTTTTCTATTCCATTGGTTTATATTTCTGTTTTGGTACCAGTACCATGCTGCTTTTGTTATTGTAGCCTTGTAGCATAGTGTGATGTCAGGAAGAGAGATGCCTCCAGCTTTGTTATGTTTGCTTAGGATTTTCTTGGCTATATGGGCTCTGTTTTGGTTCCATATGGAATTTAAAGTAGTTTTTAAAAATTCTTTGAAGAATGTCAATGGTAGTTTGATGAGACTCATGATTTGGGTCTCTGCTTGTTGTTGGTGTATAGGAATACTTGTGATTTTTGAACTTTAATTTTGTAACCTGAGACTTTGCTAAAGTTGCTTATCAGCTTAAGGAGTTTTTGGATTGAGACAATGGGGTTTTCTAAATATAAAATCATGTCATCTGCAAATAGAGACAACTTGACTTCCTCTCTTCCTATTTGAATACCCTTTATTTCTTTCTCTTGCCTGATTTCCCTGGCTGGTACTTCCAGTACTATGTTGAATAGGAGTGGTGAGAGAGAGCATCCTTGTCTTGCGCTGCTTTTCAAATGGAATTTCTTTTCTTTATAACTTTCTTTACCAAAAATTCCTCTTTACTTTTATAAGCTTTGAATTAGATGAAAGTCATCTTCCTTCTGTTAAAAAGTTAAGGATTTAACTGCATGTTTCTGTGCATGTCCTGTGAAGGGGGAGCAGATAAGGAGGTTATCTACGTACTGTAGAAGTTATCCCCCTTCAAGAGATTGCTCAGTTAGATTTTTGCTAGGGCTTGCCCAAATAAGTTTGGGTTACTTCTAAACCCCTGAGGTAGTATTGTCCAGGTAGTATTGGAGTTATTGGCTAAGAATTTAGGTAGCTTTCCTTGTAGAAATAGGGCTATTAGAAAGATGAATTCAGAGGTCAGGTAAATATTAAGTGAGCACTGATCTTGGAACATATAGTCTTGCCCCAAAGAGGTGTGGGTTATTTAGACATTACCAGGGACTGGTGGGAGAATGATAATTGGTGTCTTAAGCAAAATAAAGAAGTGTGAATATTTTCTTTTGGAGGGAGAGGATGCCATTCTCCCCAATTACCCAGCAGGCTTAGCCTTGTCCTCCTTATTCTGCTGTCAGTTATAAAAGACTGAGGAGGCTAATCTGAGAACCTCCTGCACAAAGACACTGGGTTCCAAGGCTGGCTTTTGTAATTTCCTCCCAGTTCATTTTTAAGCCGAACAATATTACAAAGGAAATCTAGTTTTTTGTTTTAAGGTTTGGGGGAATTAAACTGTAGTTTTGGAGGATGGATTTGAGGGGCATGTTTTGTGGGATGGAGATGAAATTACCAATCTGTGAAGAAAAAACAGAGGAAGAAAAAAAGGAAAAAGAAAAAAGAAGGTATCCCTCCCCCCCTTTTTTTTTATTATCCTGAATGGGGCATCCCCCATCATCCTTGAGTTCTGGATGAACTGGCTTTACTGTGTACCCTTGGTCCCATCTCGTCATAATTACTTGACAATGGAGGAGATCTGGAGGGAAGATTTGGTTCCCTCTTCATCCTCGGGGTTCCTAAATAACTGGTCTTCCTGGTTACCCCACCTAACCTTTCATCTGTGTTCCAATGGTAATCCATTAGCCTGAGACCACCCTTTGTTTCTTTCCTGTGAGTCTCTTGCATGTGCAGCCTTGGACCGGGTTAGAGCCTTATCTCCCTGGCCTTATAGTGACTCTCACTCACAGCATTTGGTAATAAGATGATTATCTCTTTTCTTAGATTTTCATTTCCCATGTTCTTTTAAGTAGCTGAGAAGGCAGTTTTTTTTTTAAAGATAACTGCCAAAAGGGGGCTGCACTTCCCTCTCCACTCCCTTGGGATATGACCTTGATGGTTGTGATGCATGATAAGGGTGTGTAAGTGATTAAGAGAAGTGGAGTCTACAGGAGGAAGTGGGAGAAAGTAAAAGCAATACTCACAGAAAGTCTTCGCATGCTTGTGAAAACAGCAGCCCTTCGATTCAAGAGGGAAACATTTATTTGCCCTCTGGACATAAAGTAGTAATGCCTGGAGGACCTGAGGTGTGGGACAAGAACTCAAAAACGGCAAAGGAAGAATTTCCCTTCTTCCCAAAAGGGTGCTTAAAAAACAAACAAACAAACAAACAAAAAAAGAGGCCAGGAGTGGTGGCTCATGCCTGTAATCCCAGCACTTTGGGAGGCCAAGACGGGCAGATCACAAGGTCAGGAGATCAAGACCATCCTAGCTAACATGGTGAAAACCCGTCTCTATTAAAAATACAAAAAAAAATTAGCCGGGCATGGTGGCATGCACCTGTAGTCCCAACTACTCTGGAGGCTGAGGCAGAAGAATGATGTGAACTCGGGAGGCAGAGCTTGCAGTGAGCTGAGATCGCACCACTGCACCACTCCAGCCTGGGCGACAGAGCGAGACTCCGTCTCAAAAAAAAAAAAATGGAATGTCTCGACAGGAAGTTCCATCTTTTAATCCATATTTCAGCTAAGCAAGCAAATAAATGATTAGAAAATTTTTTAACTCCTTGGACTGCAATATTAAATGCAGAATCAATATTTAGTGGGCCCAAATCAAAAAATTCAGCCTTATCCAACTCTATGTTCCTTCCACCATTATCTTACACCCATAATATCCATTCCAATGCCTGTTCTCTAGATTTCTGCTTAAACAAATTAAAACACTTAAGCAGTTCTTTTTGAGTGTAGCGCACCTCCTCGTGAGTCACACTCTGAACCTCACCTCTAGGGGCCTGCTGGGACTTTAGTCTAGTTACAGGTCTAGAAACAAACAAGGGTGTTGGGGATGGCCCCTGAGGAGAACCAACATTATCTTGCCTGGCAACTACCTCAGGGGAGGGCATCACTGTTACCTCAGGAGGTCAGGGTTTATCTCCTCAGACAAAGGTAGAAAGGCTGATAGCAGCATAGGTTGGGAGCAGATGTTGCCACTATTGGGGATGGGGAAGCTGTTTCTTCTGGCAAAAAAGGTTCATCAGAGTTTACAAGTTCAGTGCCCTCAGCTTCATCAGGGTCCTCCCACACATCCCCATTCCCAGTTGCAGGGTCCTATTCCTTTCCCATCAATGCCCTCACTTCAACAGTAGACAACTGAACAAGGCTGTGCATGCAACTTTGATTGCAGGTCAGCCACTCATGTGAGAAGAACTTATGTCTGATTTTCCACAATTTCTGCTTTCTCTACAGGAGATAAGACTCTTGCTCAGGGAAATCTTAGTAGATTTGAGGCTCAGTATCTGCTTTTGAAACTGGGAGTTAAAATCCCCGAGTTCATCATTTTCTTTCATCATTTTGTCTAGTGAACTTAGGAGTAACCAGCCAACTTCATTATGTTCCTTGCTTCTCTACATATAGTCAAAAGATTATGTATAGAGTCATTAAACTCCTTGCCTGTCACCAGCTGTGAATCAGGAGTGTCAAATGCATTTATTTTGCATAACTCTCTAAACACTTCATGCCAAGGACTATCAGTGTCCTCTGTACTATTAGAAGTAGAGTCCTTAGCATTTTTAGGTCTAATCATATTAAGCAACCAACTCCAGAAACCCCCAAACCAATGAAAGAACTCTATCCTTAATATCTTGTTCCTCTAGAACCACTCCTGGTACCAAAACCTGTATTAGTCAGGGTTCTCTAGAGGCACAAAACTAATCAGATATATATGGGAGCTTATTAAGAAGTATTAACTCACATGATCACAAGGTCCCACAATAGGCTGTCCACAGTCCCCAAACTGAAGAACCTGAAGTCTGATGTTCAAGAGGAGGAAGCATCCAGCATGGGAGAAAGATATATGCTGGGAGGCTAAGCCAGTCTAGTCTTTTAACATTCTTCTGCCTGCTTTCTATTCTGGCTGCACTGGCAGCTAATTAGATTGTGCCCACCCAGATTAAGGGTGAGTCTGTCTTTCCCAGTCACCTGATCAAATGTTAATCTCCTTTGGCAACACCCTCACAGACACACCCAGGAACAATACTTTGCACCCTTCAATGCAATCAAGTTGACACTCAGTATTAACCATCACACCTCCTCTAAATCATCCTATGAATTCAGTATCACCCTGATACCAAACCCAGGAAAGAACATAACAAAAAAAGGAAAAATACAGACAAATATCCCTGATGAACATAGATGCAAAAACCTCGAGCAAAATACTAGCTAACTGAATCCAATGGCATATCAAAAAGAATATGTCATGATCAAGTGGATTTTATACCAGGGATGCTTTAACATACACAAGTCAATAAATTTATACAACACATAAACATAATTTTTTTAAAAAAACATATGATCATCTCAACAGATGCACAAAAAGCATTTGATAAAATCCAGCATCCCTTTATAATAAAAACCTTTACCAAATAGGCATATAAGGGACATACCTTGAAGTAATAAAAGCCATATATGACGAACCCACCACCACCACCATACTGAACGACAATAAGTTGAAAGCATTCCCCCAAGAACTGGAACAAGACAAGGATGCTCACTTTCACCACTTCTATTCAACATAGTACTGCAAGTCCTGGCCAGAGCAATCAGACAAGAGAAAGAAATAAAGGGCATCCAAATCGGTAAAGAAGGAGTCCAACTGTCACTGTTTGGCTGATGATATGATTGTATATCTAGAAATCACTAAAGACTCATCCAAGAAGCTCCCAGATCTGATAAATGAATTCAGTAAAGTCTCAGGATACAACATCAAGGTACACAAACCAGTAGCACTACTATACAACAACAGTGGCCACGCTGAGCATCAAATCAATAACTCAATTCCTTTACAGCAACTGTAAAAAATAATAACATACTTAGAAGTCTACTTAACCAAGGAGGTGAAAGATCTATGCAAGGAAAACTACAAAACACTGCTGAAAGAAATAATAGATGCCACAAACAAATGGAAACACATGCCATGTTCATGGATGGACAGAATCAATATTGTGACAATTACCATAGTGCCCAACGCTACAGATTCCATGCAATTCAAAATACCATCATCATTCTTCACAGAACTATGAAAAACAATCCTAAAATTCATATGGAACAAAACAAGTCCACATAGCCAAAGCAACATTAAGCAAAAACCAAAAAACAAAACAACAACAAAACACATATGGAGGCATCACATTACCCAACTTCAAATTATACTACAAGGCAATAGTTACCGAAAAAGCATAGCACTAGTATACAAATAGGCACATAGACCAATGGAAGAGAACAGAGAACCCAGAAATAAAGCCAAATACTCAGAGCCAACTGATCTTTCACAAAGCATACAAAAACATAAATTAGAGAAAGAACATCCTTTTTCAATAATGGTGCTGGGAAAAGTGGCAAGCCACATGTAGAAGAGAAACTGGATCCTCATTTCTCACCTTATACAAAAATCAACTCAAGATGGATCAAAGACTTAAATCGAAGACCTAAAACCATAAAAATTCTAGAAGATAACATCAGAAAAGTTCTTCTAAACATTGGTTTAGGTAAAGAATTCATGACTTAGAACCCAAAGGCAAACACAACTGATACGGTTTAGCTGTGACCCCACTCAAATTTCATCTTGAATTGTAGCTCCCCAAATTCCCAGGTGGGAGGAACCCGATGGGAGGTGATTGGATTATAGGGGTGGGTCTTTCCCCTGATATTCTAATGATAGTGAATAAGTCTCATGAGATCTGATGGATTTATAAAGAGGAGTTCCTTTGCACAAGTTCTGTCTCACCTGCTGCCATGTAAGAAGTCCTGTTGTTCTTTATCTTTCACCATGATTGTGAGGCTTCCCCAGCCATGTGGAACTGTGAGTCCATTAAACTGTTTTTTCTCCATAAATTACCCATTCTTGGGTATGTCTTTATTAGCAGTGTGAGAACAGACTAATACACAACAAAACTAAAATAAATTAATGGGACCTAATTAAACCAAAAAGCTTCTGCATGGCAAAAGAAATAATCAGCAGAGTAAACACCACCCACAAGATGGGAGAAAATATTTGCAAACTATGCATCCAACAAAAGACTTACATACAGAATCTACAAGAAACTCAAACAAATCAGCAAGAAAAAACAAATACTCCCATCAAAAAGTGGGCAAATGACATAAACAGACAATTCTCAAAAGAAGATATACAAATGGCTGACAAACATATGAAAAAAATGCTCAACATCATTAATTATCCGGGACCTGCAAATTAAAAACACAATGAGACACCACCTTACTCCTGCAAGAATGGCCAGAATTCAAAAGTCAAAAATTAATAGATGTTGGTGTGGATGTGGTGAAAAGGGAATGTTTTTACACTACTGGTGGGAATGTAAACTAGCACAACCACCATAGAAAAAAAAGTATGGAAATTCTTTAAAGAATTAAAAATAGAACTACCATTGGATGCAGCAATCCCACTACTGGATGTCTACCTAAAGGAAAATAAGTAATTAAATGAAAAAGACACATGCACACGTATATTTATAGCAGCACAATTTGCAAGTGCAAAGATATGGAACCAACCTCAGTGCCCATCAACCAACAGGTGAATGAAGAAAATGTGGTATATGTAATGCCATGGAATACTACTCAGCCATAAAAAAGAATGAAATAATGTCTTTGACAGTAACTTGGATGAAGCTGGAGTCTATTATTCTAGGTGAAGTAGCTCAGGAATAGAAAACCAAATATCCTGTGTTCTCACTTGTAAGTTATAAGTGATAGCTAAGCTATGGGGATGCAAAGTTATAAGATTGATATAATGGACTTTGGGGACTCAGTGGGGAGATTTGGAGGAGGTGAGGAATAAAAGACTACATATGGGGTACAGTGTACACTGCTCAGGTGATGAGGGCTCCAAAATTTCAGAAAGCAGCACTAAAGAATTTATCTATGTATTAAAAAACCACCTATACCTCCAAAACTATTGAAATAAAAATTAAATAGAAATTAGTGTTGTTTCTATATACTAAAAGTGAATTATCTGAAAAAAATAAAGAAAATGATCATATTTACAATAGGTATCAAAAAAGTAAAATACTTAGAAATAAATTTAACCAAGGAGGAGAAATATCTGTATGCTGAAAACTGTAAGGCATTGATGAAATAAACTGAAGAAGATACAAATAAATGGAAAGATATCCTATGTTTATGGAGAAGAATTAGTATTCTTAAAATGTCCATACCACCCAAAGTGATCTACAGATTCAATATAATTCCTATCAGCAAGTTGGAAACTCCACTTCATACTGGTATAGCCAAGACACAGTATTCCTTCAGCTGCCTGTGGGAGGGCTATTATCCTAAGGAGCAGAATGTCAGCTTTTCTTCACCCTGTCTTATGCTCCTTACGCTGTAATGCTGGAAGTTGATCTCCTAATCTTTCATTTTATATCTTCCATTCTGTGGCCAGTGTTTTCTATGTTCATTCCTCCTGGAAATTTTTAATATATTTGGTTCTTGATACTTTAGAGATTATTTTAAATATATCTTCATATATTTTAACTCTCTCATTTGAAAAAAGATCCATTTTATTGATAAAATTATCATATTGCACTCCCTTATTACCCTTTCCTTTCCTCTGTTGCTTGGGTTTTTTTGATTATGTAATATTATTATTCTTAACTTATCTAGTGTTTATTTTTAATTCTAAATGTATTTAATGCTCTACTAATTGGTTTATAAATATCTGGTTTTAAAAGCTAATTTAATGTCTATGCTTACATTACCTTGTAAATTTTTTCCTTCTTACCCTTTGATATGGTCAGGCTGTGTCCCCACCCACATCTCATCTTGAATTGTAGCTCCCATAATTCCCACGTGTTGTAGGAGGAACCCAATGGGAGATATTGAATAATGGGGGCAGTTTCCCCCATACTGTTCTCGTGTTAGTGAATAAGCCTCAGGAGATTGGATGGTTTTATAAGAGGTTTCCCTTTTTACTTGGCTCTCTCATTCTCTCTTGCCTGTAGTCATGTAAAACCTTCCGCTATGATTTTGAGGCTTCCCCAGCCACGTGGAACTCGGAGTCCATTAAACCTCCTTTAAAAAATTACGCAGTCTCAGATATGTGTTCATCAACAGCTTGAAAATGGACTAATACAACCTTCCAGGTTGTTAGTTTTATAATTTCTAAATTATTGTATTTCATATTTACACTTACAACCATAACTTGTAGAGTTGTTTTAATCTCAGCCTTATAATTAAATTGACTTTATGCTCACTGTCAATCTGTTTGCTGATTTCTTCATTCATCTATCTGTTGGCTAAAATTCATTTGGTCATTTCTTCAATAAATTTTTATGGGAACTATATTTTCCTTTATATTTGAACTACAGTTCAACTGGATACAAAATTCTCGGGCAACACTTTTTTTCACCTAAATGTGAAGATTTCATAGACAGTGGTGTCTTTTAACATCAAATGGTTCTTAGAGAAATCTGAAACCACACAGATTATTTTTTCTCATTTAAGTTGATAGGTTTGAATGGATGTACAATAGCTTTTTTTTTTCATTATCTATGAGATCCCAAAACTTTGTAGGACGTGTCCTAATATTAATTGTTCTGAAAATCTCTGTATACACTTTTTTGTCTTCTCAATCTAAGACTTACCCTGTCAAGTTCTCTTGTATCTTTGGGAAACTTTCTTGAATTATACCTTTCAAATTATTTTTTGTTACATTTGTTTTGTTCTCTTTTTAAGAACACTAACTATGCATAGGTTTAATCTCATAAGAGCTTCATTCTTATTTCCAATCTATTGCTATTATTTTTTCCTAATTCCTCTACTTCTCTCTGTAATCATTTTAAAATTAACACATAATAGTTTTACACGCTATGGAGGTGCAGTGTGATATTTCGATACATACATACAATGGATAAAGACCAAATCAGGGTAATTAGTCTATAAATCACCTTAAAATTTATCATTTCTTTGTATTGGGAACGTTCAAAATCTGCTCTTCTAGCTATTTGAAAATACAGAATAAATTATTATTAACCATAGCTACCCTACAGTGCTAAAGAACACCAGAAAGAATTCCTCCTACCTAGCTGTAATTTTATATCTGTTAACCAGCCTTTGGCTATCTCTTCCTCCCCACTACCCTTCTTAGTCTCTAGTTAACACTATTATATTCTCTACTTCCATGAGATCAACTTATTTCACTTCCACAAATGAGTGGGAACATGTGGTATTTGTCTTTCTTTGCCAGACTTATTTAATATCATGTCCTCCAGGCTCACCCATATTGCCATAGGATTTCATTCTTTTTTAAGGCTGAATAGTAATACATTGCATATATATGCCACATTTTCTTCATTTGTTAATCTGTTGATAAACACTTAGGTTTATTTCATACCTTGGCTATTTTGAAAAGTGTTGAAATAAACATGGGGATGCAGCTATCCCTTTGACATACTGATTTCCTTCGCTTTGAACATACACCCTGTCGTGGGATTGCTGGATCCTATGGTAGTACTACTTTTAGTTTTTTGAGGCACCTCCATACTGGTTTCTATAATGGCTATACTATTTCATTTCCACAAACAGCACACAGGTTCCCTTTCTTCCGTATCCTCTCCAGCAGATTTTGAATGTTCTCATCCATAAATGGTTGAGGTGATAGGTATGCTAATTACTCTGATTCAATAATTACACCTTGTATACATGTATCAAAATATCACACTATATCCCATAAATATGTAAAATTATTGTGTCAATTAAAAATAATCATAAAAGCAAAAAAATAAGAAAAAATAAATTAAGAAACTCATATCATTTACAGTAGTCACACAAAAATATAAACTTAGGAATAAATATAAACGTGGATGTCAAAGATCTGTACAATGAAAATTACAAATCTAATAAAAAATTAAAGTGGACACAAAAAAGTAGAACAACATATTTTTATGGATTGAAAGAATTAATATCGTGAAAATTACCATAGTGCTCAAAGTTAACTACAGATTCAATAAAATCTCTATCAAAATATTAGTGACATTCTTCACAAAATAGATAGAACAATTCTAAAATTTGTATGAAACCACCAAAGATCTCGAATAACAAAAGCAATCCTGAGGTGGGAGGGAAGAACAAATCTGGAGGAATTACACTACCTGTCCTCAAAATATCTACAAACCTATAGTAACAAAAGCAGCATTGTACTGGCACAAAAATAGACACATAGACCAATGAGACAGAATAGAGAATCCAGAAATAATTCCACATATTTAGAACCAACTGATTTTTGACATTGGAGAAAGGAAAATTTCTTCTGTAATCTTTTAAACTTTGTTCATTTATATTTCATTTTGCTTTTTTTTTGTTTCTGAACCTGCTTTTTTGTATCTTACTGAGTGTATTAGTTTCCTAGGACTGCCACCACAAACTGGGTGGCTTAAAACAACAGAAATGTATTGTCTTACCATTCTGGAGGCTAGAAGTATGATTTTAACATGTAAGTAAGGTTGGTTCATTCTGAACGTTGTGAGGGAGAATCTGTTCTGTGCCTCTATTCTAGCTTTTGGTGATTTGCTGATGATCTTTGGCGTACTTTGGTTGTAGATGCATCACCCCAACCTCTGCCTTCATGTTTGCATGGTATTCTCTTTGTATGCATGTCTGTTCTCTTCATATGGCATTCTTGTTTTAAGGATACTAGTTATATTGAGTTAGCGAACCACTCTACTCCAGTGTGACCCCATCTTTTAAAAATTTTTTTTTATTTTTTGAGACAAGAGTTTCACTCTTGTTGCCCAGGCTGGAGTGCAGTGGCATGATCTTGGCTCACTGTGACCTCTGCCTCCATAGACATACTTTACACTCCCATAGCTAGACCCTATAACATCTACCCCTTGGTCTAAATTAGGTTATGTTGCTTCTTGCTTGAGTGTGCTCCTGACTGTGGAGAATTCCTCCCTCTACTGGTTTATCCTGAGAATTGCAACACATTTCTCTGAATCATGCGTATCAGGGTCCCAGGCAAAAATTCCTTCAACTCAGTGGAGTAAATTTCCCAAATTCCTCATGACTGTGTGAACACATGAAGATATAACAAAATGAGGTTTGTCACTCTCTCTTATATATCACATTACCATACTGCAACGGTTCTGAAACTTTTATTCACATACTAACATCTTTAAAATAAGACTATATCTTATAATCAATGGAATCATGCAATTGTTATCAGTATTGTGATATAGTTGTTACTGCCTGTGCATGTGGGAGCGTCCTTATAGCTGTTCATGCTGTTACCACTTCAAAAGAATTATGCTTATTGTTGATGCTCTATGCATTAAATTTAATTGACATGTGCAATGTACCCAAATTGAATACACTGATTAATGATTGAAACAAAATGTGATTAAGTACACAGAAAAGTAAGAAAATAGTATCTCAGGGCATAGATTTTACATTAGTAATGCACATACTCATTGTTGTGAGGATAACTGCATTTCCATATTTTCTTACAAAGCAACAACCAAATGCTTTATAGGGCCTAAGAAAGAATGGTATGCATGAGTAGGTGACTCTCTATTATGATGTTCTATTATTAAGATCTATGCAAAATGATTGCCTATCACTGACTAAGCAGTGCAGCTGGAGGAAGAAGAAATTGCAAAATATTCCAGGATAGATTAAATAATTTCGAGCCAGAGAGAGGCGATGTGACCCACTCAGGTTGGGTAGAAATATCATTAAGCCATCAAATATCAATTTGTTAGGAGCTTCCTATTGTCACATTTGATGACAAAATTTTACTGTACTAGACAGCTAAAGAGCTTCCATCCATCATAAATCTCCTCCTTCTCTCTGTCTCTTTTTTTTCTCTCTCTCATTTGAGATGTAAGCTCTTTCTCTTTTTTTCCCCAGTCTAAGGCATACTCTTTATTTTTCTTATCTGGGTCATGGCTCTTTCTCTTGAGCACACACATCTTATAAGCTCTAACTGCTGAACTATCTTTTCCTTCCTGAAAATCTCCCTCTGGGTTCAAACAGCTTTTCTTTGGCTATCTGCCTTCGTTTTCCACATGTTATTGTTAACATGTGGTGTAATCATAGGTGATTAATACTAAAATGAGAAGTAATAAACTGTAAGTAAGCAGAAAAATATTAGTTTCACTCACCCATTTCCATGTATTTCCAAGGATTTTGGCATCATCTGAAGGCAGAATAAAAACTAGAATGCTTATCTGCATGTAGATTTCCCTTTTGTATTTTCAAAATTTTTTAAGTGTTCTAGGATATCCTTGTCAATTGCCATATCTCTTACTGTGTGCTTCTGGCTCTTATAAAGTCTTATATCACACTCCACCTCATGGAAAAGTTGACTATATTGGGAGATCTGCAGGAGGAGATAATCATCTTGGCCCCCAAAAAGCTGGAATGAGTCTCTGAGATTTTACATCAATGTAAATCCAGGCCAAAATGAAATACTTTGAGATGAACTTAAAATCTTTCATTGACCTTTCTGTGGAGGCTCTTATCTTTACCATAGTACATTTTCTCTGTTAATATGATCTAGCTTTTTGGGGTCTTTTCTGACTCACCTAGGGTTCTAAAGGCATTCTACATACTACAGGAGAGTTCTGAGCTTTTTCAAGGTTACTAAAGTTTCCCACTGCTCACTAGAATCATATTTTCTGAGTATTTTTTTACCCATTTCCATCCATATGAAGTTTCTCTTCTGAGCCTGGCATTATTTTCTTTTATTCCACTCAAGTCTTCACAAAACACATCTGCCTTTTGACTCTTGCTATCTGGGCTGTCAGCCTAAACTCATAATAGTGTGGAGCCTGTGAAAGATGGCTCAGTCTTTTGTGTTGTAGGCATCCTTTCAAAAGGACTCCATAGGCAGAGTTAAGCAGACATACAAAATCTCCCTGCTTCTCACCTATTAATTTCAGTCACTGTCATAGTACAGAGAAAACCCTTTCATATTTTAGAAGTTGAATTTGCATAAATGTGCACAACATTGATGTTGCTGCCCTTTCCCTTCAACTATTTTCTGTTTCAATAATTCATCACCACCTGCCCTTTCATCCTGAAGATTTATGTTTTGAAAATCACATGAGAGTAGTTATACGGTTCATTATTCTCAGGGAAACATGCTCTCAGTGTATGATGGCTCTTTGCTCCTTATCTCTGGGCACAGAAAAATCTTTCCTATTTGTAGTGCTCTGTGCCATGCTCCGTCTCCTTCTGCACATCGCTATTTTTCTTTCTTTTATTAAATTAATAAACAAAAATTTATAACCACATTTATTTATTTATTTATTTATTTATTTATTTATTTATTTTTTTTTTTTTTTTTTTTGAGACGGAGTCTTGCTGTGTCGCCCAGGCTGGAGTGCAGTGGCGCAATCTCGGCTCACTGCAAGCTCCGTCTCCTGGGTTCACGCCATTCTCCTGCCTCAGCCTCCCGAGGAGCTGGGACTACAGGCGCCCGCCACTGCGCCCGGCTAATTTTTTCTATTTTTAGTAGAGACGGGGTTTCACCATGGTCTCGATCTCCTGACCTTGTGATCCGCCCGCCTCGGCCTCCCAAAGTGCTGGGATTACAGGCGTGAGCCACCGCGCCCGGCCTATAACCACATTTAAATGCACATAAGAAAGAGCTCTCTGTAGATGAACATTCTACATATGTGTAACAAAAAAGAAATAGAAAGTAAATGAGAATGTTTCTGAAGTTTATTTTCCCATGAAGCATAGACCAGGTAAAAAATTTATAGGTCTTACTGAATTTTCTAAAATTAAACTTCTTATTTATCAAAGCACACTATCTCAGCTACTGTACTGCATCCCAAAATAAACTAATGACATGAAATTTTTAAGTCTTCCCGACCCTAATGGAATGTGCCAGTTGACAAGACATATTGTGATGACTACAGCACCAATAAAATAAGTTCAACAAAATACAGCCGACTATAAAAATAGGTGAGAGGTTTGATTGTTTTTAAGCTTTAAAATATTTGTTATTCTCAATATACACATCTATAGCATTCTAAAGAGACATAATAGAATAAAATGAGAAAAATATCAACCCAATAAAACACCCAATGAAATAACTAAACTAAAAATAAACAACACACAATGGGAATTGGGGCTGTCTTACCCCATAAAGTAGTTCTAAGGCTCAATAAATGTCAAAGTGAAAAATCTGTCATTGAGGAAATTAGACAAGAGCAGGAAGAGGAAGACTGGTCTCATAGAAAGAAATAGAAACACTTTCTAAAGAACTAAGGACTAAGACCTTACACCAGAACAACAATAAATTTACTCCAATGGCATAGATGGGTTTTTACAAGATAAGGTATGACTCATAGCAAAAATGTTGCTCTCATGATGGCATTTTTTAATAAAAAGAGAGAAAAAGAAAAAATAAGTTAAGGATTTTCTCAATAGTTTGGCAATCATTGGCTCTCCATTCAATTTTGAGAGTAAAGTATTACAAAGCTGATTGGGCGTTTACTGTACGTGAGAGAAGCTTGTTGATGTGTGAGATTCAGCAAAGAGTGGTGGGGATTGGGCTGTTTCTTTGGAAGACACCCTGAATATTAATATGCTTAGGTCTTATTACACTAGTCAGTTTCATAGAGAGGAACCTTCCGATATCTTGTCTGTCATGGAGAGAGGGGATGGCAGCGGAGGTAGAAGCTTGGATTTCAGACTTCTGGGGGCTGAAAGGGACCTTGTCACTTAGTATTCTGACTTCATTTAGCTCTTATGTTTCTGGCATGGCACTCCAACTCTTAGCTAAATCTGAGATTTCCATTTCCGCAAAGAGTTATAACTTCTCTAGTTTTTTTATCCCAGTGTGGGAGGAATGGTCTTATGGGTGTATTGTGAGGATGAGGGGTGGTTGTTTGTTTTACAGACTTTTGGCAAATTTTTCTATTTTCAGTGCTGACTCATACTGATAACTTTAGTCTTCTTCAATAAACTCCCCTTGAGTTTTTTTTTTTTTTTTTTTTTTTTTTTTTTGCTTCCCTGTGTCATCCCTAAAAACCAATACTTCTTCCCTTTGCACTGCCACCAATACCGGGCATCTGAGTTTCAGTTTTCTTTAATCTCTTTAGTAATTTAAGACTCATCTATTCTCAATTCATCTTCTAAATATTATAGATCTTTACAATCTACTGTGATTGACTTCTTCTTTTTTTGAAAACATTGAGTTGTACTTTTTCATTCCTTTGTTGTCAGTTTTATAGGAGCTGGGAAGGGAGTAGAAGTAAACATATTTAACAAGAAGTTCCTAATAGTTTAATAAGACTCAGATGTATGTTTTATGAAGACATTTGCAAAGGGGGTTCTCATGATAAATGAGGTTCACATCTTAGGAAGTAGGTGACAGGTCTCACTCACAACAGGAACAGTGAATTTGATTCATAGGATGGTTCAGCAGAGCTATGGTAATTTATAAGAACTCATAGATGAAAGCCTATAACAACCTATAGTATGAGTAAGTTTGTGGGGTTGTCACTTGATGCCGAGACATACAAGGGGTATGACAGGTATTGACCTTGCCGTAGGCTTAACACTCCTTGTATACAAACTTTATAGAACCCTAATTTCACCTCTTTCCCCAACTATACCCTCTCTGAGCTTTAGTTTGAGCTTTATAGAACCCTAATTGCACCTCTTTTTCCAATTGTACACCTCTTTCCCTGATTGTGGCCTCTTTGAGCTTTAGTTCATTATTTGTAAAATAAAGATAATTTTGTCTACTTCATGGTGTAGATATTAGCATTTAGTGAGATAATGCATGCAAAAATATTTGGCTCACTGGAGCTCAGTCAATGATAGTTAAGTTAAATATCCAGAAGTTCCTGGATTAAAGTCAAGGCCTGGAATGCATCAGTTGGTTTGTTTCTGCTTCTATATCTCATTTTTTGGGACAGCTTATTCCATCTGTAAGCAGCTCTCATGACTGGAAATCTCATCTTTATTTCAAACTTACTTTATTATCTCATTCATCCTTTAAATGGCTAAGGTCAGCAGTGGACAGGATGGAGCCCAGCTCTGCCATTATGGAACTTATAGTCAATGTTATTGCTTTTTATTTTTCTCCTGAATCTTTCTATCTGATCATTTTCCTCTTGTCTTAAGAATATATTTTAGAATTTTCTTTAGCATGGGTCTGCTAATAGTGAAATCTATTTTTATTTGCCTGGAAATGTTCCTAATTTTCTTGATTTTTTAAGAATTTTTTGAGAATAAGAATATCATAAGAATATTTTTACTGCCTGGATTGGCAGTTCTTTTCTTCCAGCAAGTTGAAAATATCACATAACTGTTTTATGTCCTCTGTTGCTGTTGTTGAAAAGTCAATTGTTAGTCTAAACCTTGCTCTTTTGGGAAACTCTGTCCTTTTTTCTCTGACTACTTTTGAGGTGTTCGCTTTACCTTTGGGTTTTCTTTAACTGCACTATGTTCAGTTATAAATTTATTTTTATTTATTTTTCTAGCAACAGAGGCACATCTATGGCCTCAGGCATCAGGTTGCCACATATAGATACAGACTCCAGGTCTGTTGAGGTTGGTCCCTGCAGCTGCATCCTCCATATTGGCCCTTATTGCCTCATGTTCCAGCAGACCCAGGGTCCAGGTCCACACCTGAAGACCCAGAACGCAGACCCATCTTCATTTGCTCAGGCCCCAGATCTTCCCCAGTCCCAGGCTAGTGCCCATGGACTCAGGTTCTAGGCCCATCCCAGTGGACTCAGGCTCCAGGCCTGTCCCAGTGAACACAGCTATCAGGCCCATCCTAGTACCAGACTGGCCACTGCAGACTTAGGCTCAAGGCCCACCGCAGCACCTGGTAAGCCCCTGTGAACTTAGGTGCCAGGCATCCACCTGCTGATCAAACTCCCCCAAAGACTCCAGCAGCAAGCCTTCCCACAGACCACCCCAGATAGCCTGTCCCTGCCCAAAATCTCTGCATGGGCTGACTGGTGAAGAGCTTTCCCAGACAAAACCAGTCTGCAAATATTAGAATAAGTCTCTACTTTTTCAAATGTGCAGATATCAGTGTAAGGCAACAAGAAACATGAAAAATCAATGAGATATAACATCACCAAAAGAACACTATAATTTCCAGGACCTGACCACAAAAAAATGGAGACACAAAAAATGCCTGATAAGGAATTTAAAATAATTGTGTTAAGGAGGTTCAGTGAGCCTCAAGAAAATAGAGAGAAACAATTTAATTAAATCAGGAAGACAATAAATGACCAAAATTATAAATGTAACAGAGAGATTGAAATTATTTTCAAAAAACAACAAACAAATTATGGAGCTGAAAAATACAATAAATAAAAAATTTTTAAATGTAACAGAAAGCATTAACAACAGAATTCATAAAGCAGAAGAAAAAAAATCTGTGAAGTTAAAGACAGGTTATTTGAAAATACACAATCAGAGAAAAAAAAGAATGAAAGGGAATGAAGAAATCTTATGGGATTTGTGGGATAGCATCAAAAGGGCAAATGTTTGAGATATAGGAGTTTAAGAAGGAGAAGAAACGGACAAAAAGATAGAAAGTTTACTTAAAGAAATAATAGCAGAAAACTTTCCAAATTGGGGCAAATATATATATCCAAGAACAGGAAAGTCAAAAGCCTCAAATGAAATTCAATCCAAACAGGACAATCCTAAGACACATAACCAAACTGAAAATTCAAAGACAAAGATAGGCTCCTGAGAGCAACAAGAGAATATAAGCATATCACATATAAGCAGAGCTTTAATAAGGCTGATAGCAGACTTCACAGCAGAAATTTGACAGGCAAGGAAAGAGTAGCTTCATATAGTCAAAGTGCTAAAGGAAAAACACTGCAGACTGAGAATATTGTACCCAACAAATCTGTCCTTCAGGAATGAAGGAGAAATGACTAAGAAGAACTGAGAGAGTCATCATCACCAGAAGTCTTATAAGAAATCTTAAAGGGACTCCTCTAAGCTGAAAGAAAGAGGCACCAATTAATAATATGAAAACATATGAAAGCATAAAACTCACTGTCAAAAGTAAGTACATAATCAAATTTAGAAAACTCTAATACTGAAACTATGGTGTGTAAGTCACTTGTTTCTTTAGTATAAAGGTTAAAAACAAAACTATTAAGGGGATGCACAATATAAAAAACTATAAATTATGACTTTGAAAACATAAGATGGGGGGAAGTGAAATTAAAAGGTTGAGTTTTTTAAATACAATCAAAAGTAGTTATCAGTTAAAAATAGCCTGTTATAACTACAAGCCTCACGGTAACCACAAAGCAAAAACCTATAGTAGATTCACAACAGATAAAAAGTATGAAATCAAAGCATAACACTAGAGAAAATCATCTAATAAAAAAGAAAAACAGCAAGACAGGAAGAAAGGAAGAAGGATCTATAAAACAATCAGAAAGCAGCAAAATGACAGTAGTAAATTCCTTACCTATAAATAATTACTTTAAATCCTACTACTGGGTATATATCCAAAGTACATGAAATCAGTATATTGAAGAGATATCTGCACTCTCATGTTCATTGCAGCACTATTCAGTGTCTAAGATATACAATCAACTTAAGTGTCCATCAACTGATGAATGGATAAAGAAAACATTGTATATGTATATAATGGAATGCTCTTCAGCCTTAAGAAGGAGATTCTGTCATTTGCAACAACATAGATGAACCCAGAGGTTCTTATGGTAAGTGAAAGAAGCCAGGCACAGAAAGATAAATACTGTATGATCTTACTTATATGTAGAATCTAAAAAAGTTAAACTCATAGAAACAGAAAGTAGAATGGTGGTTACTAAGAAGTGGGTGGGAAGCGATTTAGGGAGTTGTTGGTGAAAGGATCGAAAATTTCAGTTAGATAGAAATAAGCTCAAAGGATCTATTGTCCAACATGGTGACTATAGTTAATGACAATGTATATTATTCTTGAAAATTGCTAAGAATACATTTTGTGTTCTCACCACAAAAAATAAGTTATGCAATGTAATGCATATATTAATTAGGATGACTTAGCTATTCTACAATGTATATATTTTAAAACATCATGCTAAGATAAATATATATAATTTTGTTAATTTAATTTTTTTTATTTTAACTAAGAGTGGTCATCATTTGAAGAGCCATGGTTTCAGGTTTAATCAAGATCCCAATAATTATTTGAAAGAGAAAGAAACATTATATAGTTTTGTATTAGTTCCTTATTGTTGCTGAATCAAATTGCCACAAATTTATCTGCTTACACCACACAAACTTATTCTCTTATTATCTGAAAGTTAGATCTCTGACATTGGTTTCACTGGGCTAGAATCAAGGTGTCAGGCAAAAATGCATTCTCTTCTGTAATCTCTATGGAAGAATCTGTTTCCTTGTTTTTTCCTGTGTCTAGAGGCTACCTGAATTCCGCGGCCCCTAACCCTTTCCTTCATCTTCAAAGCCGGCAATGGTCTATCGAGTCCTTCTCATAACACCTTACTCTGACTTTCCGTTCATCATCACATCTCTTTCTGTGATTTCTTCTGCCTATCTCCTCCACTTTCAAGGACGCTTATAATTACACAAGGCTTCTCTTGATAATCCAGGATAATCTCTTTATCTTGAAGGCAGCTGAATACTAACCTTAATTCCATTTGTAATATTAATTCCCCTTTACTGTATAATGTAATAGATTCTAGAGCTTAGGATGTGAACATCATTAGGAGGCCATTTTTCTGTCTATATTGTGTCCCAAGGGTAGATTATTGAAAAAGAGACAGGCAAGGTATCATGGCCCCAGGAAAATGAACCGGGGTGCATGGCAGAGCTCTGGTTCTAGTGAGGAAATAGAATGTAGATTTAGAACTAAAAGTGGTACTTATTACACGTTTTGGAAACTCAAAGAGGGAATTGGGGAGCTGTTTTTGTTGGGTGAGAATAATGACAAAAATTCATGCCCATATTGATGTATTTTGTGTGTACTTAAGTGCTAGTTCCTGCTCAGTCCTGACTCCACTGGCCCTGCCCCAAAGTAAGCAAAGTGGAGTAGCCTGGCAGAAGGACGCTAAAAGACAAATGGAATTTGGAAACATTTTGTTGTTGTTGTCCACTCTTTAAAGGCAAAACTCAGGGGTCATACAAAAATATTCCTTAGAAACCTGTGACAATTTGAAAATTGTACTTTCCATCCCATCCTTTATGGTGGGGGAGGGAAAAGGAGGGCAATTTTCTTGCTTTATTCCTAACAGTCTTTTCTCCAAGCAGTGAACTCTGTTAGATTTTCCTGATGATTCCCACCAAAATAACTTCTAGTTAATGACCTCAACTATACCCGCCACTATACAACGCTTCTTCTCAGAAATACAAAAGTGCTGTCTTCACTTTGCCACCACCAATTGGACTCTTCCTTAGACACTGATGAATGCTAGAATTGGGCTAGCGTCTTATCTTACTTGCTGGGATGCATTTTCTGAGGATTACTGGTGTATTAGTCTGTTTTCCCACTGCTTTAAAGAACTGCATGAGACTGGGTAATTTATAAAGGAAAAAGGTTTAATTGACTCACAGTTGAGCATGACTGGGAAGGCTGCAGGAAACTTACAATCATGGCAGAAGGCAAAGGGGAAGCAAGGCACCTTCTTCACAAGGCAGCAGGAAGGAGAATGAATGCAGGAGGAACACTCAATGCTTATAAAACCATCAGACCTCGGGAGAACTCACTCACTGTCACAAGAACAGCATGGGATAAATCATCCCCATGATCCAATTAACTCCACCTGGTCTCTTCCTTGACACATGGGGATTATGCGGGTTATGATGATTATAATTCAAGAAGAGATCTGAGTGGGGACACAAAGCCTAACCATATCAACTGGCTTCTCCTGTTCAAAGATAAAGACCTACAATGTTTCCAGTTCTCCCTGGCTTGTATGCTAGTACATTTGGTAGGTTTAATAACCGGCTAAATGGCCATTACCAGACAGACATTTCTACTTGCGGTAATGCAACTCCTGTCTTAATAAATCTTTTTTTCCTTTACCTTGCCAGTGATAAGAAGCTAAAAACAATAACAAACATGTTGAATGTCAAATTATGGCTATGAAAGGTCTTATCAGGTCAAAACAATTGACTGATCTAACAAGATTAATTTCAATAAAGATTTATGTAAGATTCTTTCCTTGCTCCACCCCTCCAAAAAATCAAACCAACTAATAAAAGTACAAAGACAGATTAAAATATGGTTTAGCTGTAGCTCATATGAAAAAGAGTCAGGGGCTTTGGTCAGCAGTGAATTCAGTTACACATAGCAGTGCGTAGCAGCTTCTGAGAAAGCTCTGTCAGTTTCAGCCTATATTACTAGAACGGTGTCACCTAGCCTGAGGAAGGAAATGATATCCCTCCAGTCTTCATCAGTTTACAATGCATTGTCTAGCACTGTATTTGGGACACCTCAATATGGAAGATTTCAGAGGAGCAAGACCTATAAATACTATTAACTGAGGAATAAGTGTCTATAGAAATTAGAGATGTTTAGCCTAATGATTAAAGATTCAGGAAGCCATGATAACTCTTCAGATCTTAATAGTTCTGCATGGCCCCAAGGATCCAAAACTCATAAGCAGGAATCTCAGAAAGATAAGTTTTTGTCACAATATCTAGTAGTTAGGAATGTCTCAAGCTATTAACTCAGAAGACCGTGAGTGCTTTGACATGAGAGAACTTTAGGCAAAGGTCAATGCCTGCTGACAGAGGGTATAAGATGGGAAGTTAAGTAGATGACCCTAAATTCACTATAATTCTACAGACTCTTCAGTGAATTTCAGGCAGTCTTAGCCTTAGTTGAAAATCTAAACTAGGCCAAGCTGGTCATTTTAAACCCTCTACCAACCTCCAGTATGATCTTCCTTATGTGCATGGCTTAGCATGTCTCCTCCCTCAGATACTCACCATCCTCTGTATCACTAACCCTCCACAGATATGCTCTAATGAGACCTTCTTATACTAAATGGAATATAAATGTTTATCTTTTAAGCTTTATCTCTGGACTTCTTGGGCTCTGCCTCATATTCTCTAGGCTCTTTTTTCACTCTAGCCCTTGGTGTGGCTACCAATGCCTGAGAATGTAGCCTGACAGCACCTCTGTTCAGCTCCACCATGCATCTCTTGATTTCTGTGTCTTAGCACTTCTCCACCACTGCCTCCCTAATACCTGCCAAAACTTGTTCAGCTATTCTGGTCTCCGAGCAAACCTGGAAGTAAGATGGAGTTAATATCCCATGAAGTATTCACCAATGGGGAACAAAATTTGCTTGATAAATATTCTCCCCTTGCATCCCTTGAGTGAATAACTCTCAGGTGAATTATCATTGGGTCCTCAGATGTTCCCATGTGGCTTGAGTTTCAGCTGCCTACAGCAGTAAAAACTTTTAATAACACACCCTTGGATTATTTTTCCTCTCTTCCCTATTCTTTACTTTCATTCTTTGTGATCGTTTTCCAGAATAAACTATCTATATGCAAGTTGTTGTGTTAGATTTGACATATGAGGCAACTTAGATTAAAACAATTTATACTTATGAGAGACATTACCCATTTAAGAATTTCAGAAATTAGTGAACAGATGTAGACATTTTCATTGCAAATTTAGTTGCTTAACTTATCTGTTTATAAGGCCAATTCAACTACATAGTCAACAGTATTAATAAGTATTAATAAGTATACAGTATTAATAAGAAGTCAGTATTGACCTCTTTCCTTAGCTGTGTTCTATCATAGACAATAACCAAATGATATAAATGCAACTGTGAGCAACGGAACATTTTTTCTTGGCAGAATCTGAAAACATATGACACAATCTCCCTTGGAAATACTTGTAGCACAGGAAGGAAAGTTTATGAAAGAGCCAAGAAACAAAGTTGATTTGAGGTTGAAAAGAAGCATCTCTTCAGGGAGCCACATACTCCCAGAATTTTTAAAAGCAAAAAACAAACAACAAACAAACAAAAACTATTTGCTTTTCTTACAAACTTCACATTATAAACCCTGAGTAATTTATGTGGTCATAATATTCTACATCCAAAATGAGATTTTACAGCCCTTCATCCAAGAGAAACAAGCCTTGGAAAAATTTTACTCTGAAGTTCCTAAATAACATAAAATTCAATTCACAGAATCACATTATTACTGGGAGAATCGATACTTTTTTTTCAATAAATGAGTTTAACAAAAATGATTTAATTTAATCTCCAAGTTTATGAGGGTAATGGTTGTTTCCTGCAACTATTATCATACTCATTTCAGGTTAACTGCATGAATAATATCATCTAAGCTGTTTCTAATGATTGATCTATGTAATAAAAAACAAATTCCTGTATACTCCAGTCCTTGGAATAAATTAAAGATCTTTGCCAGCATTAGTCAAAATCCCACAGTATGTACCAAGAAATGCTCAGAGCAGTCAGCTCTAGATTCTCATGAGAACACACAGTTTGTACAAAACCCCAGCTGTCTATAGTAAACAAAGATATGGAGTAGACAAAAGGAGTTCTCATTATAACATTCTTAACTCACCATTGCCTTCCTGCAGGTCTTCTCAACACCCAGTCCTCTCAGGCACTCTTGGGTTGCTCTGGTCTTTCTATTTAACTCTAATTGGCTCCTCCTCTGCCTTCTTCCTCTTTCCCACCCCACCTTCTAACAGCACTCACCTGTGCTGCTTACTGCCACTTACCAAGTGCTATTGTGTGGGGGGATAATCTGTTCAAAGGCACCAATTTCCTCCTTCCCAACAGACTTGGCAAGGAGAAATTAAGGAAAATGTCCATGATCCTCAAATCAGCATTATCTGAAAAAGACTCTGTTCTTTGGCAAAAAACAAAGTGTCAGGATTTCTGTGAAGTCTTCTGTTTAGAACTGTTCTGGCTGAGTCTGTGGTATATCAAGTGTAAAATGCACTTCAATTTTTTGCCAGGTCTACTTCCTGTTTAAGAAGCTGTAAGAGCACATGAGGCCCCCAGAGAAACTGCAAAGCTGAGGTGATAGATAGGAGAGCTGACATCTTCTATCATTTACTTCTTGACATCATAGCCTGTGGCTTTAGAAGAAAAGTGACTGCAATTTTCAAACATGCACACACGCTCTCTCTCTCTTCTTTTTCCTTCTGCTAAACATTAACCAAATCAAACACTCTCAGAGCAGAAATAAGAAAGCAAGCTCCAGGTCTCAGATATTGGGAAGACAAACCTGTTTAACTTATTTGGCTAGAATAACTGTCCCATATTACCAAGAGCAAGTAATCATTTCTCCTTCTGACAGATATAAAGTCTTGATATTTTGGGACTGTATTGTGTTTCTGTTTCCTTTAGGAGAAATTTCTGCTCATGGGGATGGCAGGTGGATTGACAATCTCCAACTCACTTTTATTATTATAAAAAGGTAGAATTTGATTTTATGTTTTATAATAAATCTTTCAGAAAACCAGTGCTTATTTTTCATTCATCTTGGAATCAAAAGATATGAGGTACAGAAGAGACTCTCAAACAGACTTATCACCCCTGTATGTTACAGCTGGAAAAACAGAGATCCAGAAAAATTATGTGACTTTCCTGAGCTCGTGTAACTAGATGTGGACCCTCAAGAAAACACATTTTGTACAGGTCTCTGTGAATCTGATGGCATCTCTAGGAAAGCAGGCTGCCTTTCCTCTTGGTAAGAGATCATTGCAGAAGCACTGTGTACATTGTAACAACTGTCCATCCATCAGTGAAAGTCCCTGACATTTGCATGTTTTCCTCCTTCAACCTAATCTTTAAATCATTTCTATGCCTGTATAATGTCTCTTCTTTAGGTATTTTATTGGGACATTGGAAGAATAAGAATTGGCATTTAGATTTTGGGGTGTCCTCTATAGCCCCATACATTCCTTCCTACAATAAAGATTTGAAGTAACTGCATGTGCTGGGAGCTGCACCAGGATGTAGGGGCAGACGACTGATTAAGTCATCACCATAAGATGCTACTGGCCAGTGGGGATTATCTACATGTAAGTAAATAATTTTAATTCAATCGGACAGGTATACAATAAACAGATACTTACTGGTGCCATGGAATTCACAGTTCTCTTCCTAGTGGGACTTCTCCATCTTTCTTATCCTGAGGAGTTGTCATTGTTATGATTTAGAACTAAATTCAAAGTACTAAATAAAAGCCAGTCAGATTAACTTCTTATGACATAGGTTTATATATTTTTAAGGCTAAAGAACTTAAGATTATAAACCGGATAATCTTTTAAAAAGTTCTTCAAGATACATTAGTAAAACATTTTGGTTTTGTGGGTCTGGGGCCTAGGTAGTATTCCTGCCCTATAACTAATATAATATTATAAATTACCAAATTTCTTTCCCTTCTTTTTGTTTAAATTGTCACACATTTACATGAACAATTGCAGATCACAGAAAAATATTAAAAATCATTAAAAACTGGAAAATGATAGGACCAAAATAGTGGCCCAGCTCACTTTCAATAAAATACTAAACAAAGTACAAGCCAATGAAATTCAGGTAAATTTAAATGATCACCATCTCCATCTAGTTTATTTTACTGTAATCCTGCAAAGTACTTTGTTATTAGAATATCTCAATACATGAAATGTGAAACAAACAAGCCTAATAAGAAAACTTATATAAAAATCTTAAAAGATGCTGAAAAAGCATCTGATAACTTTCAACATAATTTTTTTCTTCTTTATTTTTCTCGAATCAGATGGGTAATGTACAAATGTCATAACAAGATATGAGGGAGGCACATCTCATGCCTAAGCATAAAATCCTAATCATCAAGTTTACAAATCACAAAAGGATCTCAACATAATTTTTTTGAGGGGAAAACATACTAGAAAACTAGGAATAAATATGTAATTCTTCAACATGATCTCAAAAAACATTTATCTTAGTGGTTACACATTAGAAGCCTGTCTATCAAAATCAGAAACATGAAAATTACATGCATCACTGCTATTACAAAGTTATGGTAATGATTTTCTAGAAATTATGGCTGATTCAATAAGACATGAAACAAAAACAGAAGTCTAAGCGCTTTGCCATTTGTAGCACTCACTACGTTTGTAATTAAATAATGATTATATGGTCACTTGTCATCTCCCTTGTAAAAGCATAAGCTCCATAAGAACAGGAACTAGGTCTGTATTATTTATTAAGGAATCTCAATGCCCAGAAAAATACCTTTTACAAGAATGTATGAAATAGATATTTATTAGATGAATGAAGCAGAACTTCAGGGTGTGGCTTAGTAAGAAGGTTAGCAAATCCTCTCCCCAAAAGCAACTGCCAAGCTAAGCAAAAATGACAAAAACAACTATGTCTATGCTCTTGGAATCTGCCAAAGGCAGAGCCAATTGGAGAAGCTTTTATGCTTGAAAACCTGTGGCATTGTGAATATTAGTGGGAGCTTAGGGCATTTTGTACTGGGACAACTCGAAAGCTCCTGCCAGCCTGGCTGACATGGATGTTTTGTGAGAGCGGAACAGGCTGTGACAACTAGAAGTTTGCTACCATGGTCATACTGGGAACACTTGATTTGGAGAGGTGGGCCATGCCCATGCAGCAATGTCAGTAAAAGTGACAGTCTTGGCAAAGAGTCAGTGGAATCGACCAGTGATTTTTCTAATCTGAGGTTTTTGTTGGGACAAGCATAGTATCAGCTAAGGCTATACATATCCACGACAGAGACCAAGATGGTCCAAGCCCCTCTACAAACTACTGGCCAACACTGAGGTTGCACACACAGAGAAGATGTGCAAAAGAGCCTGGTGGGAAGAAAAATCTGGAGGAAAATTGAAAACAGCCTGAAGTTTGTACTCTTCCTGCATAGAAATCCATCAACAGAGAACAGAAACCTTATTGGCTCAAGTGTTTTGAGTATAGCATCTGCCCAATCATTGGCTGACCACTATGCTACACAGAAAGAAGAAAGACCCCTCATAAGTCCAACATAAAAACAACAATAACTTAAAAAAAAAAAAAAGGAACAGAGACGTAAGCAGCCATTGGGAAAACCAGTTTCACAGATTTGGCCCAGGCAAGCTACTCAACAAACAAAACAACAAAAACAAATGTCAGGAAAGAAAACCATGACCCAGAGTTGCTGTATTATCAAAGTGTCTAAATTCTCTTTCTTTCTTTTTCTTTTTCTTTCTTTCTTTTTTTTTTTTTTTTTTTTTGAGACAGAGTTTTGCTCTTGTTGCCCAGGCTGCAATGAGATTCTCCTGCCTCAGCCTCCTGAGTAGCTGGGATTATAGGCATGTGCCACCACGCCTGGGTAATTTTGTATTTTTAGTAGAGATGAGGTTTCTCCGTGTTGGTCATGGCTTGTCTCGAACTCCTGACCTCAGGTGATCCGCCGGCCTTGGCCTCCCAAAGTGGTGAGATTACAGACGTGAGCCACAGCGCCCGGCTCTAATTTTCAATAAACAACGTTTTGGGATACACAAAGAAATGGGACTCATATCCAAGTGAGGGGGGGAAAAAGCAGTTAGTAGAAACTGAATCTGAGTGTCTCATTTGCATCCTCTGCCTTCCCCAGCTTTTCTTGATCTGACCTCTGCAAACCAGCCTTCCTTGGTAGGTAGAGTTAGACAGTGTAGGAGACAGAGGCACAGAGGCACAGAGGAAAGAAGCAGGTTTCTCTCTCCTCTGCTTTGGGCTGTGTCTCTGGCCACATCTCCTATAAGGTTCCAGTCTCACTGGAAAGCCCTAGCTGTTATACCAGCTTTTCCTTTTGTCATTCTGGCCCTAGAGATGGTAGGGCTGCTTGATGTTGTTATCTCTGGGTTTCCCTACCAACTCATTTGCTCTTTATCTCTTCTAATTCCTTTGTAGCAATTTCCCTACATTAAATTCCTTCTCAATAGTCAAGCAATCACCTATTGATAGACATTTGTGTCATTTCCATTCTTTTCCTATCTAAAAAAATGCTTTAAAGAATAGCCATGTGCATGCATGTTTTTATACTTTTGCAAGTGTCTATTTGGGATAGATTCTTAGAATTGAGATTGTTGATTCAAAGAGTAAATGCACATGTCTAAGCAGCTTAAAGAGGCATTATTGTTTCAAGCCAAAAATATCTTCTTTAAATATAGTTTTCTTAAAAAGAAAGTAATTAAGAGAGAGCTTTGAAATAGCAAGACAAATTAATCTCTTTGGGAACAAAAGTATAATGATAAAAAAAAAACTTCTGACTGTCCAGAAGAAGTAGCCTCCCATGCAGGTGGAATGAAGAGAGGAGGGAAAAGATTGCTCTTGATTCATCTTTAGTGAGGAGTGAGGAGGTTTGCCTGGGAAGAGATGGAGAGGCCATTTTTGAAAGAAGCAGCCATGTGAGGCATAGCGTATGCTTGGCACTGTACAATTAGGGCGATAGCATCTTTTGATGCATAATCTGTCGCCTTGGCTAATCAGAATCACTGAACCCCATTTAAGATGGAAAGTGGAATACTGAGTGAATTCTTACGTCAAAAGTTGGGTAAAGATAAGTCACACCCTCTGATCCATTTAAGAATACTTAGCAGGTGATTCCAAAGACTGAGCTACTGAAGTCCCCATGTTACTTATCCCAGGGGGATATACAAAAACAGAGACAAGAATTAAGGAAGTAGCTCTACAAGACAGCAGAATTGCCCTGATTCTCTAGAGATGTTTCTGCATAGAGCATGGCCACAACCCTAGGAACTGTAGTCTTCCCTGTATCCCAACTGGGGTTAAAAAGAAAAAGAACAAAAACTAGGAGCAGGGGAAAGGAAATTTGGTTTCTAGGGGTAAGGCACAGAAGCAACACTAAAGCCCTCTGCTGTCTGTCTCCCTTTTACTCCACCCTAAGGATCAGACCTAAATAAAAGTTGAATCCAAAGGCCTTTGGGATCATAATTCTAGTGAGGGAAGCTTGCAAGGGGGAAATGGTCTCTGTATGGACATTATTTGCTTTATTCAGTTCTTCCGCTCCACAGCGTTATTTGCTTAACACTATAGGATTCTAGTTATTTTCTTTCAGCACTTAAAGATATCACTCCATTATCTTCTTTTTTCTTGGCAGCTCATCAATGCCTTCAAACAGATGGTTTTTGTGTTTTATCTGGTTTTTCTTGTTTTCTTGGCAGGAGCATTGTTCTATAGCAAGCTACCCCATCAGAATTGCAAGTCAAAGCCTCCACTCTTAATTATTGAAAATGTATATGCGTTAATATCTAGTATTATAGATCCCTGTTCCAGTTTTGTTTTAAAAAATTTATAAACTATTATTGCCTATTTACCCACATGAACTTTAGCATCTCAGTATTGTACACCTTCCCATTACTAATTCTATCAAATGTACACGTTTATTTGTAGACAACTTTTATGATATTGAGTATTCTGTATCCAGAAGCATGGTATCTATTTTTATTAAATAGACAATTTAATAACAGACAATTTAACAGAACACTGTTAAACCATAGTTGTCACAGTGGTTATCCTTCTTCTCTACTTCTCTTTAATGGGAATCCCCTGGAATTTTATGATAGTGTGTGCATGTTTCTCACATTAAACAAACAAAATTATCATCCTATTTCTAAAAAATTTCTGTCCAGAACTAATATTAAATTACAGCTGCCTCTTGAACGATGCTGGGATTAGCAATGCCTTACCCCCATGCAGTCTCAAATTCACACATAACTTTTGACTCCCCTAAAACTAAACTACTGATAGCCTACTGTTGACTGTAAGCCTTATGAATAACATAGTCAATTAGCACATATTTTGTATGTTATATGTACTATATATTTTATTGTTGCAATAAAGTAAGCTAGAGAAAATAAAATGCTATTAAGAAAATCATAAGGAAGAGAACATATATTTACTATTCATTAAGGGGAAATGGATCATCATAAAGATCTTTATTCTCATCATCTTTACATTGAGTAGGCTGAGGAGGAGAAAGAAGAGGTGTTGGTCTTGCTCAAGGGTAGCAGGGGTGGAAGAAAATCTCTGTATAAGTGGACTTGCACAGTTCAAACGTGTAAACTGGGTAAATTGTATATGGATGGGTTCAAGGGTAAACTGCATATGAATGTCTATTTAACATCTATTTGAATATGATTTTTCCACAATGAGATTTCACCTTACACCTGTTAGAATGGATACTATAGATACACACACACACACACACACACACACACAGATGTATATATAAAAAAAAGTAAGTGTTCGTAAGGATATGGAGGAAAGGGAATCTTTGGACACTGTTGGTAGAAATGGAAATTGTTGTAGCCACTAAGGAAAACACTACGGAGGTTCCTCAAAAAATTACAAAAAATTAAAAATAGAACTACCATATAATCGTGCAATTTCACTTCTGGGTATACATCCAAAGGAACTGAAGTCAGGATTTTAAAAAGACATCTGCATTCCCTTGTTTATTCCCACATTATTCACAATAGCCAAGATATGGAAGCAGTCTAAATGTCCATCAACAGATGAATGGATAAAGAAAATTTGGTGTATAAATATATGTGCTTTTGGTCTATGGCACTATGGTCTGAATGTTTGTGTGCCTCAAAATTCATAGGTTGAAATCCTAACCATCAAATATTAGAAGGTGGGAACTTTGGTAGGTCATCAGATCATGAGGGCAGACTCCTCATAAGTTGGATTAGTAGGATTAGTGCCCCTATAAAAGAGACCCCAGAGAAATTCATCGCCCTTCTTCTCCTGAGGTTACAGTGAAAAAATGACACTTACCAGGCATCAGATTTGCTGGCACCTTGATCTTGAACTTTCCTGACTCCAGAACTGAATGAAATAAATTCCCATTGTTTATAAGCCACACAGTATTTTGTTATAACAGTTCAAACAGACTGAGACAGTGGAATATAATTCAGCCTTAAAAAGAAAGAAATCCTGTTATTTATGACAACACAGATGAACCTGGAGGACATTATGCTAAGTGAAATTAGCCAGACACAGAAGAACAAATACTACATGATATCACTGATATGATGAATCTAAAATGGTCAAACTCATAGAAGCAGAGAGTAAAGTGGTGGTCCCCAGGGGCTGGGGTGAGGGGTAAATTAGGAGGCAGTAGTCCAAGGGTACAAGATGTCCCTTGTATAAGGTGAATAGGTCCTAGAGATCTACTTGAAAAAGTGTAATGTCTGCAATTAACAATACTGTATTGCATACTTTTGCTAAGAAAGTAAATTTTATGTTGTGTTCTTATCACAAAAGATAATAGATACTTTTGCATAATTTTGTATACAATACTATATTGCAAAATTTTGCTAAAATGCTAAATTTTGTATTAAGTGTTCTTAGCACAATAATAAATAAATAAAGAGGGCAGGAAGAAACCTTTGGAGGTGATGGATGTTTTTGGATGAAAAACATGCATTTCTAGTAAAATGTTTCTCAAATTTGACTGTGTATCAGAACCTCCTGGAAGTTTCGTTAAAACACAAATTAGTGTTGATGTAGGATTTTTCTCAGTCTCTTTCTCAGGTGGAGACCTCCAGCTGGCAATGCCCCTGTCTGGGCCTTACTCAGGCCCTGGCTCACTGCAGGAGATGCGCCATCCACTCAGCATGCTTGGCAGAGTCCAACCTGCACTCTGGCGCAGATTCCACAGTGGCTGCAACTGCACACTCAGCCCATGGTGAGAGGTGGTGTGTGAGCAAGAGAGTGCAGGGTTCAGCTGGCCTCTCCAAGTGCTGGCACAGAGGTGGGCTCTGTGTGGTGCTTGTGGCTGGAGCAGGCATGTCACAAGCCACTCCCATAGTGGACTCTGGTGTCCAGACAAGGGGAATACAGTGGCACCCAGGCTGGGGTGCCCTTGACCCTGAAGCCTCAGAGGGGGTGTTACAGCATGATAATTAGCTCTTTTAGTCCCATCATCTGCAGCATGATGAACAACAGCATGTTAACAGCTCTGTCAGCCCCTTAACCTGCTCTGGTTCATGGCTCCAGGGTTGGTTCATCCCCACCACTGCTTTCTGTCATGTGGGGCAGTTGCCCTCCACTGGTGAGGGCAGAGGGCTACAGTTGTTACAGCCTTCTGTGTACCCGCATTCGCCAGGTCCCAAGTTCTTGTACTGCATCCAAGAAGAATGAGGTCACGCTGGCAATTGAAGAGTGAGGAGGGTGGAGAAGAATTTTACTGAGCAATGAAACAGTTCTCAGCAGAGGGTGAACATGAGGGTGGTCCCTTACCTGAAATCGGGTGGTTTCTCTCTCAGTGTGTCTGGGTCCAGGGCTTTTATGGGCTCAGAATGGGGAGTGTGTGCTGATTGGTTTGTGAGTACGTGAAAAATTTTAAAACAAAGGCACCACTCAAAGGTGGGCATGACAGTGTAAAAAACCAATTAGGGAAAGTTAAGTATGTAAAATAGGTGAAGGGTAGGGAGCATTCAGAGGAAAGTGCACCAAATGGGAAGACAGGTTCTCAATTCAGTCTGTGAATTTGACTTGTAGCTTGGTTTCAGGTTTGGCTTCAGGCATTTGGCTGCCTCCTGCCACTATCACTGTTCTCCATTCCCAGAGTTTCTGACTCAATGCTCTGGGGTTACAACCTGAGAAGTTGCATTTCTTTTTTTTAAATTTAATTTAATTTAATTTTAAGTTCCAGGATACATGCACAGGACATGCAGGTTTGTTATATAGGTAGGCGTGTGCCATGGTGGTTTGCTGCACCTATCAACCCATCACCTAGGTATTAAGCCCCGCTTGCATTAGCTCTTCATCCCAATGCTCTCCCTTCCCTCACCTCCCTCACCCCAAAGGCCCCAGTGTGTGTTGTTCCCTCCATGTGTCCATGTGTTCTCATTGTTCAGCTCCCACTTGTAAGAGAGGAAATGCAGTGTTTGATTTCCTATTCATGCATTAGTTTGCTGAAGATAATGGTTTCCAGCTCCATCTATGTTTCTGCAAAAGACATGATCTCATTCCTTTTTATGAATGCATAGTATTCCATAGAGTATATGTACCACATTTTCTTTATCCAGTCTCTATCTTTGTTGGACATTTAGGTTGATTCCCTGTCTGCTATTGTGAATAGTGCTGCAATGAACATACGTATGCATGTATCTTTATAATAGAATGATTTATATTCCTTTGGGTATACACCCAGTAATGGGATTGTTGGGTCAAATGTTATTTCCGGTTCTAGGTCTTTGAGGAATCATCACACTGTCTTCAACAATGGTTGAACTAATTTACATTCCCACCAACAGTGTGAAAACATTCCTATGAAAAGTTGCGTTTCTAACAAGTTTATGGAGGTACTGATGCTGCTGGTGTGGGAGCAGTACTTTCAGAACCACTGTCTAGATTCTAAATATAAATTCCTAAGTTTAACTTAAGAATAAATTGAAAACCAAAAACCTAAATGTAAGAGCTAAACCTATAAAACTCTTAGAAAAAAACAGGGATAAATCTTTGTGACATGCAAACTGCCAAATAAAACGTTAGCAGGTTGAATTAAAACAAACAAAAAAAAACACTCCAAGGATTGATGAACATTTTGTTTAAATAATTCGTGACATTCATTGATCAGATAAGAAAAGAAAACTATACAAACATCCCATTAGATGCCACAAAAAGTTGTTTGAAGCTTTTGAGAGAAAATGATAGGTGAGAATTTGGAGATAGCAAGTGGAAACTGTTTTGCTAACCAATTTGGCTATTCAAGGAAAGATAATCTAAGAGTTGAAGGAGGATGCAGGATCAAGGGACAAAGTGTGTGTGTGTGTGTTTGTGTGTGTTAGATGAGACATACTCAAACACATTAATAGGCTAATTTGGAAGTGGCCACTAGAAAGGGGAAATCCGAATATACTATAGAAGCTATTGATGGAGGAAGATTCTAGAGGAAATGAAAGGGTCTCAAGAACGGAACTTGAACAACAGATAGGCTCACTCAACAGGGAAGGGAGTAAGAATGGGTGATTTCAGATTGAGAAAATTCAAAGTTGTTCGCATTCATTTTTCCTATTAAAAAAATGAAAAAAAAAATGAAGCAGGAGGTGAAATCAGGTAAGAAAAAGTTTGGAGGCTGAATTTGGCTGTTAGCAATTCAGTGGTGGCCTTCAAGATGAGTTGCCGTGGACTGATGGTGGCCCAGAATCCAGTAAGCAAAGAAGTGACTGGGGAGAGGTTGGGGAAATTGCTGGGGGCCTGTGGGGCGGGGAGCAGGTGAGAATGTGGCAACAAGTGCAAATTTTTCTTCCAAAGATGAAGACTAAAAGGGTGATAGGGAGTTAGAGTGACAGCAATATTTCAAAAGAAAACTCCTCAAATTTTAAGACAATTTCTGAGTATTCAAGAAAGCCATACACTGGGAGAGAAGATGTCATTAACTGACACGAGATGCAATGTGTTGTTTTGTTTGTTAACGAAGCATCAGGCATTGCATTGTAAAGGCACAATAAACTAGAAATTACATGTCTGTCATCCAAAGGAAAGAAAAATTGACACCAGGACTCCAGTAAGTACAGAAATGTAAAAGCTTAGGGTTTCTGAGCTTTCCATTCAAATCAAGGCTTTTTAAAGGCTGAATGCAGCTCCTCATTCTCCATAATAATCACCTCCACTTAGCCCTGTTCTACAATCCATAAAATGGGCTTCTCTGAATAGACCAAAAAAGAACAAAACAGACTTTTGAAAGTTACATCTAGAAGTTTTGATTTAGCAAGCAATCTGGCTAGCAGGCCCAAATGCAGCATTTTTCAACTTTCTGCTAAAAAGCCTGTGAAGACATAAGAGGAAAAAAAGACAACAATTTCATCAACTGGGAGTGAAAATTAATCTATCACAAAGATCTTAGAGTGATATAATTGGATGACACAGCCCACACGGGCTTTATATCAGAAATAGCACAAACCTGTTGGGCAACATTCTGTTTTGAAAAAGAGAGGAAAATGTGGTTTCTCTCTCCCAGTGCCTGTTTCCTGATTGGAAAGTTCAAGGAGAGTATCAGAAAATCCAAGCTGCCTTATCTCTTTAGAGCTGGGGCTGATTTTTGAGCATCTGTAATGCTTTCTCTTCATTCCACACCTCTACCTTTCCTTAAACAATATGATTCTAAAAGAATTCATTACGTTTCATCATTCTCTGAAAACAGCAGGTTAAACATGTGACAAGAACTAACTATGGTGAAGAAATCCTGGACGTAGGTACATAGAAGCAATTGAAAATTCTAAAGTCTCTGATAAAAGCCCATGCTAACACTGTTGGAAAACCAGCATGGAGTTACAAGATTGCCCCCTAGTCCCTCAGAGACATATTAGGTGGATTAATAACGCTAGGAGCCGGCATCTTAAAATACTCTCTAGTTGTCATGCAAATCAAGCAGACGAGCAGTGGCAGCAGGTTTCAAGATTCTGAAATCTTACTGCCCTGCTAGTGCCGTGCCAGAGGAAGAGGTGCCATGAAAGATCTCAGGCTTAAGAGGAAAGCTCTGTTGTGCTGTACAAGCCATACTTAAGGGCTGCATAAGGAGGAATTATGAGAAGAGGGTAAAGGGAAAGCCTAAGATAATGCTTCTGCCTGTGGAAGACGAGGCTGGCTGGAGTAAAGAGGATGAGCATCTCGAATGGAAAGTTCCAGATCTGAAATGGAAAATAACTCCCTGCAGCAAAAGAGGCAGTTTTGGTAAAATGCTGGGAACTACCCACAAAGCTTGGTTTGTGTCCTGCCTATGTATCTGTTGTCACTACCATTCCCGGAAGCCATGGCCAACTGTGGCAGGTGCCTTGGCAATATTAATTGATCATACTGGTGGAATTGTAGATCTTGGAAAACAAAGTGGTTCAGCAGACTTGGCAGTGAGTCCAGCCAGGAATCAGACTGAGTGGTGCCCAGCAGCCTGGGAGCAGCTCGTCTTCATAGGCATGTGGTGGGAGGTGCTCACTGCCTTGGTTGAGTCAGTGCAAATGCGACTGCTGTCAGCTAGAGCAGTTCTTTCTGTGCCACTGGGAGACAGCTGCTCTGTTTTCTGGGACTACTAGTGCCGCAAGCAAAGCTGAACCTGGCTGACTACAGTCTCAACTCTTAAGTTAGCTTTAGATTTTAACTACAAATGCATAGCATGCTAAATACTAAAACTGGGATGCACAGAAAGGCACAAAGAAGCTGCATCTTTAGGAGGTCCCACCATTTGTCACCTTTCCAATTGCCATGCCCATACCTGCCTTTGTACCTCCCATCACCTTGGCTTCCCAGTGTTATTCTACAATGCTAAAAGGACATCAAGCCAGTAACTCCCCACCCGATCCACAGAGAACTGCCTTCTTTTCCAGCCTGAATCCTTCCAAATTAGGGTATGTTAATGGGACTCTTATAATAGGGTGTATTTCTCAGGTAGGAAACTTGTGGAATGATCTGTGGTGTCTTTCATCAACTTCAGCTTGTCTGCACTATCAGTGGTAGAAACATCTTTAGTAGTTACTAATATTAAAGTACACTTCCCCTTTCTCTGTTAGAAGTTTTATGGAGAGAGAGAGAATTTTAGGCAAAAAGAATGACACAAAATCATGGAGATGTGAAAAACATGGTGTCCTGGGGAAAGATGAGTAATTTGATGTGGAGACTATAGGGTATACAGAGAATGGAGCAAAGGGGAAAGAAACGAGCATTAAGGGATTTGTTGAAGTCAGGCAGTAAATAAACTTAAACGATGAGTGCTAGTTTCCTGTTGCTGTTGTAACAAATTACCATACACTTATAGGCTTAAACAGCACAGACGTATTAGCTTGCAATTCTGAAGGTCAGAAACTTAAAATAGATCTTACAGGCTAAAACCAAGGTATCAGCAGAGCTGCACTGCTTCTGGAGATTCTATGGGAAATCTCTTTTCTTGCCTTTTCCAGTTTCTAGAGGCCATCTGTATTCCTTGACTTGCAGCCTCTACCTTTGTCTACAAAGTGCATAATTTCAGCCTCTGCTTCTGTCCACATCTCCTCTCTGACTCTGTCTCTTCTACTCTTGTTTTGTAAGAACCCCTGTGATTACATCAAGCCCATCCAGATAATCCAGGATAATTCCCTGTCTCAAGATCCTTAACTTAATCACCCACAACAAAGTCCCTTTTGCTATATAAAGTAACGTATTTGCAGATTCTGAGAATCAGGGTATCAACAAAAAGAGGCAAATTCTGTAAAATGTTTGAAGAGATTTATTCTGTGCCAAATATGAGTGATCATGGCCTGTGACAAAGCCCTCAGGAAGTTCTGAGAACATGTGCCCAAGGTGGCTGGGGTGCAGCTTCGTTTTATACATGTTAGGGAGACATGAGACTTCAATCAAATACATTTAAGAAATACATGGGTCCAGTTCAGAAAGGCGGGACAATTTGAAGTGAGGGGCTAGGAGGGGGCTTCCAGGTTATAGGTAGATTTTTAAATTTTCTGCTTGCAATTGGTTGAGTTTATATAAAGACCTGGGATCAATAGAAAGAAAATGTCTGGGTTAAGACAAAGAATTGTAGAGACTAAAGTTCTTAGTGTGCACAGGAAGCCTTCAGGTAGCAGGCTTCAGAGAGAATAGATGGTAAATACTTATCAGACTTAAGGTCTGTGTTGATGTTAATGCCAGAGGTATACTGAGGCATATCTGACCCCCACTTCCTGTAATGGCTTGAACCAGTCTTTCGGGTTAAATTTTAAGAGTGCCCTGGCTGAGGAGGAAGTCCATTCGATGGTTGGGGTCAGTGAGGGTGGGCGGGGCTTAGAAGTTTCTTTTTGTTTTACAAGGACTTAGGCATTTTTTGGGGGCATAATTCAGCCTGCCATATCATGCAAGATAACTTAAACTGTATTATGTCAGCCAGTGGTTAAAATCTTAATGCCTACCAGAGCCAGGCAGCTAAAGAAAGTATCTTAGTCCATTTTATGTTGCTATAAAAGAATGCTTAATGCTGGGTAATTTATAAATAAAAAAGGTTTATTTGGCTCACAATTCTTGATGGCTGAAAAGTTCAGGATTGGGCATCTGCATCTGGCAAAAGCCTCAGGCTGCTTTTGCTCATGGTGGAAGGCAAAGGGGAGCCAATGTGTATAGAGATCACCTGGTAAGAGAGGAAGTAAGAGAGAGAAGGAACCTCTAGGTTCTTTTTAACAACCAGCTCTCATGGGAACTAATAGTATGAGAACTCATTAATCTCAATCCCTCCCCAGAGAGAGGATTAATCTATTCATTAGGGATCCACCCCCAATGACACAAATATCTTCCAGTAGGTCCCACCTCCAACACTGGTATCAAATTTCAATGTAAGATTTGGTGGGACAAACCAACCATATACAAACTCTAACAGAAGTAAATAAAGCAGTCTGGTTATTAACCAATAAGAAAAAGTGAAGAAAGTGAAAACTCAGAGATTTTATGGCCTATCTAAAGTGAGTTCTGTTACCAAAATAAATGCAAACCAGTGTTGCCTGATTACCTGATTCTTTTGGAGAAGCTAGGATCCAGATATTTATGTAAATTTTACCAGTTTTATAAACAATTTTACCAGACTCTACTGGAATCCTACAAGGATTTTCATGTTAGGAGTTCCTTGTACTAAAACACCTCTGAAGACAGCACTGAAGGAAAGAGGCTAGAAATTAGAATGAATCAGAAAAAACCTGTAACAGTGGATAAGAATGCAAACTATAGAGGAGAAAAAAATATTTAAAACCATATGCCCAACAAAGGACTAATGTCAAGAATATATATTTTTTAAGTCCTCCAAATTTAATAGTAAAAAAGCTAACAATTCAATTAGAAAATGGGCAGAAGGCATGAAAAGACATTTCATCAAAAAACAAATACAGAAGATAAATAAGCACATGAAAAGATGTTCTATGTTTTTAGCCTTTAGGAAAATGCAAATTAAAGCCACAGTGAGATACTACTACAAATCTATCAGAACCTCTAAGATAGAAAGAATGACTCCAGTCAAGATGGCCAACTAGAAGCAGCGGTGATGAGACGTTCCTACTGAAAAGAACCAAAACAGCATGCAAATCCACACCAAGGTATGCAGGTTCTGTCATCAGGACTGACTAGGTAGCTGGTGTGACCCATAGAAAGGAAGGAAGAGCAGTGTGGTGCAGTGGCCCACCTGAGAGCCACGCAGGACAGGGGAGCTTCCACCCCCCAGCCAAGGGAGGTGGTGAGTGAGAGTGCTATCCAACATGGGAAACTGTGCTTTTCCCATGGAACTGTGTAACCCACAGATCAGAAAATCCCACTAGTGAGCTCACACCACCAGGGCCTAGAAAACCACGGAGCTGAGCAGATTCTGAACTAGAATCAAAACTTTAAGCAGCTAGAAACTGCTTAAATCAGCTGAGTTCCTGAGGGGGCAGGGCAGCTGTCTACTGCTTAAGCCTTCTGAACTCCTTGGAGGAAGGGCAGCAGCCAACAATGGGATTCCCAGCTGCCTAATACACTAAGCTCTTAGGGAAAGAGTGGCAGCCATCACTGTAGCTCCAGGCTGTGCTTTTCCCTGGCTGGAGCCAGGGAGGCTGGAAGCCTTGGTCTTAGGAGGTATTCCTCGCAGCCCAACACACAGGCTGTGGCAGACTGCAACCAGAGTGCCTCTTTAGGCCTGACCCTGATCCATCCCTCCTCACTGGGGTGCCTCCCTGCAGGAACTCCAACAACTCCATCCAGGGGCTCAGGGACAGAACTCTGATATTCCTGGGCCTGAGCTCCTAGGGGGAGGAGTGGCTATATTCTCCTCAGACCAGCAGACTTAGTCTTTCCTCCTGCTTGTTCTGAGGAATCTGGGCAGCTCAGATGAGTGAGTTTCCCCCCAGCGTGGCACACTCCTCGCACCAAGAGACAGCCAAAGTGCTTTGTTAAATGGGTCCTGCTCCCTGTGCCACCCAACTGGGTGAGACCCTCCCACAGGGGTTGGCAGACACCCTATACAGAAGCATACCTACTGGCATCAGGTCAGTGCCCTCGAGGTCAGACATCTCAGAGGAAGGAGCAGACACCCATCTTTGCTGTTCTCCAGCCTCCTCGAGTGACATCTCCAGGCAGAACCAGATGAATAGGGCCTGAAATGAACCCCCGCAGCATCCCTACAGAATAGGGATGTGACCATTAAAAGAAAAGCAAACAGAAAGCAACAACAGCATCAACACAGAAAGTTTCCACAAAAATCTCATCCAAGGGTTAGCAGCCTTAAAGATTAAAACTAGACAAACTCATGAAGATGAGAAAGAATCAACAACAACAACAACAACAACAGCAACAAAAACACTGAAAACCTGAAATGTCAGAGTGCCTGTTCTCCTCCAAATGATTGCAACACCTCTCCAGCAAGGACACAGAACTGGATGGAGGATGAGATGGATTAATTGACAGAAGTAGGCTTCAGAAGATGGGTAATAACAAACTCTGCTGAGCTAAAGAAGCATGTTTCTAACCCAATGCAAAGAAGCTAAGGACCTTGATAAAAGGTTACAGGAGCTGCCAACTAGAATAACCAGTTTAGAGAGGAACATAAATGACCTGATGGAGCTGAAAAACACAGCACTAGAACTTTGTGAAGCATACACAAGTATCAATAGCCAAATCAATTAAGCAGAAGAAAGAATATTAGAGTTTGAAGACCATCTTGCTGAAATAAGGCAAGCTGACAAGAATAGATAGAAAATAATGAAAAGGAACAAATAAAGCCTCTGAGAAATATAGGGCTATGTGAAAAGACTGAACCTACAATTGACTGGAGTACCTGAAAGAGATGAAGAGAATGGAACCTAGTTGGAAAACACACTTCAAGATATTGTCCTGGAGAACTTCCCCAGCCTAGCAAGACAGGCCAACATTCAAATTCAGAAAATACAGAGAACACCACTAAGATATTCCATGAGAAGATCAACCCCAAGATACGGAATCATCAGATTCTCCAAGGTCAAAATGAAGGAAGAAATGTTAAGGGTAGCCAAGAAGAAAGGCGAGGCTACCTAAAAAGGGAAGCCCATCAGACTGACAGTAGATCTCTCAGCAGAAACCCTACAAGCCAGAAGAGAGTAGGGGCCAATATTCAACATTCTTAAAGAAAAGAATTTTCAACCCAGAATTTCATATCCAGCCAAACTAAGCTTCATAAGTGAAGGAGAAATAAAATCCTTCTCAGACAAGCAAATGTTGAGGGATTTCATCACCACCAGGCCCACCTTGCAAGAGCTCCTGAAGGAAGCACTAAATACAGAAAAGAAAAACCAGTACCAGCCACTACAAAAACACACCAAAATATAAAGATCAAAGAGACTATGAAGAAACTGCATCAACTAATGTGCAAAATAGCCAGCTAACATCATGATGACAGGATCAAATTCACACATAAAAATGTTAACCTTAAATGTAAATGGACTAAATGCCCCAATAAAAAGATGCAGATTGGCAAATTGGATAGAGTCAAGACCCACTGATATGCTGTATTCAAGAGACCCATCTCATGTGCAAAGACACACATAGGCTCAAAATAAAGGGATGGAAGAAAATTTACCAAGCGAATGGAAAAAAAAAAAAAAAAAAAAAAAAAAAAAAAAAAAAAAAGAAAGAAAGAAAGAAAGAAAGAAAAAGAAAAAGAAAAAGCAGGAGTTACAATTCCAGTCACTGACAAAACAGAATTTAAACCAACAAAGATCAAAAAAGACAAAGAAGAGCGTTACATAATAGTAAAGGGATCAATTCAACAAAAAGAACTAACTATCCTAAATATATATTCACCTAATACAGGAGCACCCAGATTTATAAAACAAGTTCTTAAAGACCTATAAAGAGACTTAGACTCTCAGACAATAATAGTGGGAGATTTTAACACCCTACTGCCAATATTAGACAGATCAATGAGACAAAAAATTAACAAGGATATTCAGGACATGAACTCAGCCCCATATCAAGTGGACCTAATAGACATCTACAGAACTCTCCACCCCAAATCAACAGAATATACATTCTTCTCAGTATCACGTGGTCTTTATTCTAAAATCAATTAATAATTGGAGCTAAAACACTCATCAGCAAATGCAAAAAACTGAAATTATAACAAACAGTCTCTCTGACCAAAGTGCAATCAAATTAAAACTCAGGGTTTGTTGTGGGAAGTCAGGGACCCCGAACAGAGGGACCAGCTGAAGCCGCAGCACAAGAACATAAATTGTGAAGACTTCATGGACATTTATTAGTTCCCCAAATTAATACTTTTATAATTTCTTACACCTGTCTTTACTGTAATCTCTGAACATAAATCGTGAAGATTTCATGGACACTTATCACTTCCCCAATGAATATCCTTGTGATTTCCTATGCCTGTCTTTAATCTCTTAATCCCGTCATCTTCTTTGTAAGCTGAGGAGGATGAATGTCGCTTCAGGACCCTGTGATTGTATCAACTGCACAAATTGTTTGTACAGCATATGTGTTTGAACAATATGAAATCTGGGCATCTTAAAAAAAAGAACAAGATAACAGTGATGTTCAGGGAACAAGAGAGGTAACTTTGAACTGGCCACCAGTGAGCCGGATGGAACAGAGCTATATTTCTCCTCTTTCATAAGCCAATAGGAGAAATATCGCTGAATTCTTTTTCTCAGCAAGGAACATCCCTGAGAAAGAGAATGCACCCTGAAGGTAGGCTTATAGATGGCCCCTTTTTAAGGTGTCCTGTCTTTTATGGTCGAAGCCAAAGGGATGAAATAAGCCCTGGTTGCCTATAGCACTCCCAGGCTTATTAAGTGGAGGAAAATTCCCACCTAATAAATTGTGTTCAGACAGGTTATCTGCTCTCAAACCTTGTTTCCTGATAAGATGTTATTTACAACAATGCATGCCCGAAACTTCATTAGCAATTTTAATTTCACCTCATCCAGCGATCCTGTGATCTCGCCCTGCCTCCATTTGCTTTGTGATATTTTATTACCTTGTGATGTATGTGATCTCTGTGACCCACACCCTATTCGTGCACTCTCTCCCCTTTCGAAAATCGCTAATAAAAACTTGCTAGTTTTATGGCTCTGGGAACATCACAGATCCTGCCCCCAGACATCCAGCTCTAAATTTCTCTCTCTTGTGCTCTTTCCCTTTATTTCTCAACCCAGCCGAGACACTTAGGAAATAGAAAAGAACCCACATTAAACTTCAGGAGTGGGTTCTCCCAATAAGGGTTAAGAAACTCACTCATAATCACAAAACTACATGAAAACTGAACAACCTACTCCTGAATGACTTTTGGATAAATAATGAAGTTAAGGCAGAAATCAAGAAGTTCTTTGAAACCAATGAGAACAAAGAGACAAGGTACCAGAATTTCTGGAACACAGATAAAGCAGTGTTAAGAGGGAAATTTATAGCACTAAATTCCCACATCAGAAAGCTAGCAAGATCTCAAATCAGCACTCTAAGATCACAGTTAAAGGAACTAGAGAAGCAAACAAATCCAAAAGCTAGCAGAAGACAAGAATTAACTAAGATCAGAGCGGAACTGAGGTAGATAGAGACATGAAAAATCCTTCAAAAAATCAACAAATCCAGGAGCTGGTGTTTTGAAAAGATTAACACAATAGATGACTATCAGCTAGACTAATAAAGAAGAAAAGAGAAAATAATCAAATAGACACAATAAAAAATGATAAAGCAGATATCACCACTGACCCCACAGAAATACAAACTGTCATCAGAGAATACTATAAACACCTCTTCATGTAGAACTACAAACCACTGCTCAAGGAAATAAGAGAGGACACAAACAAATAGAAAACATTCCATCCTATGGATAAGAAGAATCAATGTTGTGAAAATGGCCATACTGCCCGAAGTAATTTACAGATACAATGCTATTCCCATCAAACTACCCCTGACATTCTTTGAAGAATTTTTAAAAACTACTTCACATGGAACAAAAAAGAGCCCATAAATTTAAATTTCATGTGGAACCAAAAAAGAGCCCTTATAACCAAGACAATCCCAAGTGAAAAACAAAACAAAACAAAACAAAAAAACAGAACTGGAGGCATCATGCTACCTGACTTCAAACTATGCTACAAGGCTACAGTAACCAAAACAGCATGGTACTGGTACCAAAATAGACATATAGACCAGTGGAAAAGAACAGAGACCTCAGAACTAACACCACACATCTACAACCATCTGCTCTTCAACAAACCTGGCAAAAACAAGCAATGGGGAAAGGAATCCCTATTTAATAAATGGTGCTGGGAAAACTGGCTAATCATATGCAGAAAATTTAAGCTGGACCCCTTCCTTACACCTTATGACAAAAACCACGTGATTATCTCAATAGATGCATAAAAGGCCTTTGATAAAATTCAACACCTCTTCATGCTAAAACACTTAAACTAGGTATTGATGGAACATATCTAAAAATAATAAGAGCTATTTATGACACACCCATAACCAATATCATACTGAATGGGCAAAAGCTGGAAGCACTCCCTTTGAAAACCTGCCCAAGGAAAGGATGCCCTCTCTCACCACTCCTATTCAACATAGTATTGGAAGTTCTAGCCAGGGCAATCAGGCAAGAAAAAGAAAAAAAGGATATTCAAATAGGAAGAGAGAAAGTCAATTTGTCTCTGTTTGCAGATGACATGATTGTATATTTAGAAAACCCCATTGTCTCAGCCCCAAAACACCTTAAGATGATAAGCAAATTCAGCAGTCTCAGGACAAAAAATCAATGTGCAAAAATCACAAGCATTCCTATACATCAATAATAGACAAACAGAGAGACAAATCATGAGTGAACTCCCATTCACAATTGCTACAAAGAAAATAAAATACCTAGGAATACAACTTACAAGGGATGTGAAGGACCTCCTCAAGGAGAACTACAAACCACTTCTAAAGGAAATAAGAGAGGACACAAACAAATGAAAAAACATTTTATGCTCATGGATAGGAAGAATCAATATTGTGAAAATGGCCATACTGCCCAAAGTAACTTATAGATTCAATGCTATTCCCATCAAGCTACTATTGACTTTCTTCAGAGAATTAGAAAAAAAACTACTTTAAATTTCATAGGGAACCAAAAGAGAGCCTATATAGCCAAGACAATGCTAAGCAAAAAGAACAAATCTGGAAGCATCACACTACCTGACTTCAAACTATACTACAAGGCTATAGTAACCAAAACAGCATGGTACTGGTACCAAAACAGATGTATAGACCAATGGAACAGAACAGGGGCCTCAGAAATAACACCACACATCTACAACCATTTGATCTTTGACAAACCTGACAAAAACAAGTAATGGGGAAAGGAATCCATATTTAATAAATGGTGCTGGGAAAACAGGCTAGCCATATGCGGAAAACTGAAACCGAACCCTTTCCTTACGCCTTATACAAACAAGAACTCAAGATGGATTAATAACTTAAACATGAGACCTAAAATCATAAAAACTGTAGAAGAAAACCTAGGCAATGCTATTCAGGACATAGACATGGGCAAAGACTTCATGACTAAAACACCAAAAGCAATTGCAACAAAAGCCAAAGTTAACAAATGGGATCTAATTAAACTAAAGAGCTTCTGCACAGCAAAAGAAACTATCATCAGAGTGAACAGGCAACCTACAGAATGGGAGAAAATTTTCACAATCTGTCCATCTGACAAAGGTCTAATATACAGAAACTACAAGGAATTTAAACAAATTTACAAGAAAGAAAAACAAAGAACCCCATCAAAAAGTGGGCAAAGAATATGAACAGACACTTCTCAAAAGAAGACATTTATGTCATTTATGCCAACAAACATGAAAAAAGCTCATCATCACTGGTCATTAGAGAAATGCAAATCAAAACCACAATGAGATGTAATCTCATGCCAGTTACAGTGGTGATCATTAAAAAGTCAGAAAACAGCAGATGCTGGAGACGATGTGGAGAAATAGGAATCTTTTACACTGTTGGTTGGAATGTATATGAGTTCAACCATTGTGGAAGACAGTGTGGTGATTCCTCGAGGATCTAGAACCAAAATACCATTTGACCCAGCAATCCTATTACTGCATATATATATACCCAAAGGAATATAAATTATTCTACCATAAAGACACATGCACACATATGTTTATTACAGCACTATTCACAATAGCAAAGACTTGGAACCAACCCAAATGCCCATCAATGATAGACTGGATAAAGAAAAGGTGTCACATATACACCACGGAATAATAGGCAGCCATAAAAAAGAATGATTTCATGTCCTTTGCAGGGACATGGATGAAGCTGGAAACCATCATTCTCAGCAAACTAACAAAGAAACAGAAAACTAAACACCACATGTTCTCACTCATAAGTGGGACTTGAAGAATGAAAACACATGGACACAGGGAGGGGAACATCACACACTGGGACCTGTCAGGAGTAGGGGGCATGAGGAGGGAGAGCATTAGGACAAACATCTAATGCATACAGGGCTTAAAACCTAGATGACAGGTTGCTAGATGCAGCAAACCACCATGACACACGTATACCTGTGTAACAATCCTGCACGTTCTGCATATGTATCCCAGAACTTAAAATACAATTAAAAAAATTAACTCCAGATGGTTTAAAGATTTAAATGTAAAACACAAAACCATAAAAACCCTCGAAGAAAACCTAGGCAATACCATTTAGGACATGGACACAGGAAAAGATTTCATGATGAAAACGCCAAAAGCAATTGCAACAAAAGCTAAAACTGACAAATGGGATCTAATTAAGCTAAAGAGCTTCTACACAGCAAAATAATCTATCATCAGAGTGAACAGGCAACCTACAGAATGGGAGAAAATGTTTGTGATCTACCCATCTGACAAAGGTCTAATATCCAGAATCTACAAGGGACTTAAACAAATTTGCAAGGAAAAAAACAAACAACCCCATGAAAAAGTGGGCAAAGGATATGAACAGGCACTTCTCAAAAGAAGACATTTATGCAGCCAACAAACATGAAAAAAAGCTCAACATCACTAATCACTAGAGAAATACAAATCAAAACCATATTGAGAGACCATCTCACAACAGTCAGAATGACTATTATTAAAATACCAACAAACAATATAAGTAAAGAAAAAACAGATGCTGATGAGACTGTGAAGAAATAGGAATGCTTTTACATGGTTGGTGGGAATGTAAATTAGGTCAACCATTGTTGAAGACAGTGTGGCGATTCCTCAAGGATCTAGAACCAGAAACACCATTTGACCCAGCAATCCCATTACTGAGTATATACCCAAATGAATATAAATCATTGTATTATAAAGACACGTGCACATGTAGGTTTATTGCAGCACTATTTACCATAGCAAAGACATGAAATCAACCCAAATGCTCATCAATGATAGACTGGATAAAGAAAATGTAGTACGTATACACCATGGAATACTATGCAGCCATAAAAGGGAATGAGATCATGTCCTTTGCAGGGACATGGATGAAGCTGGAAGCTACCATCCTCAGCAAACTAACAGAGGAACTGAAAACCAAACACCACATGTTCTCACTCATAAGGGGAAGCTGAACAAGGAGAACACATGGACACAGGGAGGGGAACAACACACACTAGGACCTGTTAGGAGGTGGGGGATAGGGGAGGGAGAGCATCAGGACAAATACTTAATGTATGTGGGGCCTAAAACCCAGATGATGGGTTGCTAGATGCAGCAAACCACCATGGCACATGTATACCTCTGTAACACACCTGCACGTTCTGTGCATGTATCCTGGAACTTAAAGTAAAATTAAACAGTAAAAATTTTTTTAAAAAAAAATTAAAAAGAAATTTTAGTAGATTACAATGAAAATACAACCCTGGAATGTATTTCCAGGCACATTATGCAGATTCTGCAAATATTTGTTAAACTGAATTAAAATCTTCAAACCTAAAATTTTTTACTTTTGTGAACGCAATTTCCAAGTTTTTCTAAGTCTATAAGAACTCAGTCATATACACACAAACATACAGAAAATATTGAGTTAATCAGGTAAGATGTAGCCTCAGACAGGCAAAACTCAAATTATTCCTGAAAAGTTTTCTAATTCTTTCCAACATTTCAATATTCTTTTGAATTTTGAACTGTTTGTAATTTGTTTTTTGCTTCCATGTTTGCAATATAAATGAAAAGTAACACACAACCTATTGTTGAATTCTTCCAAGAAGCTTTGGATAAAGAATCTGGAGACTATTTTGACATTTTCTTTGAGTGTAGACATCTTTGAAAATTTTCAAATTAAAGAAATATACAAATAAAAATATTCTATTAAAAAACAAAGGTAACCACTCTTGGCTTTTAAAGTAGTCACTGTGCTTTGCTTCACAACTTTATCACTTACTAACATGTTCCCTATAGATGAAATTTGCCTGCTTTTCAACTGCAGTCATACAGTATGTATTCTGATTCTGTCTTCTGTTTAACATTCTTTCTGAGATTTAACAATTTTGTTACATGCCAGCTATAATTTATTCATTTTCATTGCTGTAAAGTGAACTGTTGTATTCATGAAATAAAATATATTTATCTATTCTAAAAAGAAAAAAGAAAAAAATCACACCACCAAATGCTAGCAAGGATGTGAAGAATCTGGATCACCATTACATTGCCATTGGTACAAATCCTCTGGAAAATAGTTTGCAATTTCTTTAAAAACTAAGCATGCATCTAGCATATAATGCAGTAACTGTACTCCCAGAAATTTATTACAGAAAAATGAAAACATATATTCACACAAAAAATCTATACACAAATATTTATAGCTGCTTTATTCATAATAGCCAAAAATTAGAAACAACCTAGATATTCTTCAATGGATAGGTGGGTAAACAAACTGTGGTACATCAACACTACTGAATACTACTCAGCAATTGAAAACAAATGAACTATAGATACACTCAACAACCTGGATGAATCACCAGAGAATTACGATGAGTGGGAAAAAAACAGCCAATCTCAAACGGTCATATAGTCTATTTCCATTTATAAAATATTTTTTAAACGACAAAATTATAGAAGTGGGTAACAAATTAGTGGTTGCCAAAGTTAAGGGGGAGATGTGGCTCTTAAAGGGCAACCTGAAGTTTCCTCGTGGTAAGGAGAATGGTTTGCATCTTGACTCTAAAGTCAATATCCTGGTTGTGATACTGTAAATTCATTTTCAAGATTTTACCACTAGGGAAACTGGATAAAGGGTACATGGAATCTCTCAGTATTGTTTCATACAACTACATGTGAGTCTACTATTACTTTCAAAGAGAAACTTTAATTTAAAAATACTAAATTAAGAAAACTGATTGGCATAGTTAAGGGAGAATGATGAAAAAAGCCTCAACCATGATGGAGTCAGTATCAATAGAGAAACAATAGACTCAAAAAATATTCAGAAGGAATAATCCACAGACTTGAAGTTGCCTGTGAGCTCTGCAGCCTTTATGGAGCCCAGAGAGGGGTGACAGTCCCAAAGGAGCCTCCACAGAAACAGATACCTGCAGGTCTGAGCACAAAACTCTGGGAACTCTGATACTTCACCTGCCAAAACCCAGAAAGGAAGGTCTGGAAAATAGCATTAGAGAGGTAAGAAGATAACCAATTAGAAAAGGAAAAAACACCACAGCAACTCAGAACCTGAAGGAAGGAGTGCTAGGAATGTAGGAATAGCTCTCCAGAGAAGAAAATCTCTCCCTAGCTGGAAAATACTGCATTTCATTCATCTAAGATGCCATCAATTGGAAGATATTTTTATACCACAAAGGCAGAAAACAAAACAAAAATCTGCCCATTGAATCAGAACACAGTGATTTATCTCTTAGAATTTTTACTTTACACTTATGAAATGAGCTCTTTTAAACTTATTAGTTAGACGGACTTTTAAATCACATATCACTCATGTATTTTTCTAATAATAAGAGTACTATATGCTTATTGTGAAAAACAAACATTTGAAAAATGCTTATAAAAGTATGGTGAAGAAAACTAACACAGCTCACGCTTCTAGAGTAGGGTTTCTTAATCTCAGCAGTATTGACATTTTGGGATAGTTAATTCTTTGCCATCCTGTGGGGTCCATCCTGTGCATTGCAAGACGATAAGGAAAATCACTGGTCTCTGCCCACTAGATGCCAGTAGCATTTCACTCCACTCATGAAATCCAAAAACTATCTTCAGTCATTGTCAAATGTCCCCCGACAGAAAAAAAAAAAAAAAAAAATCTCAGTTGAGAATCAATGTTTTAGAATATAGAAGGTATTGCCATTTGCACTTTGGTTATTTACTGCCAGATTTTATGTTTTAATAATGTAGATTGTAAATTCTAAGGTCAGTTCAGCCTCCTGCCTTTATTCTCTAATAGCACATCAGGGACATCTATGTTCTTATGGACACATCATGGCTTTCTGAACCATCCCCCAGCATTAGAAATTACGGTTGTTCCCAATTTTACATCATTATGAGTAATGTCATGGTGACCACTGTGCACATGAATCGTTTTCTGTAATTCCGATGATTTCTCTAGAATACGTGTCTCATAATAGAATTAGCAAACCAAACAGCACTGAGATGTCTTTAAATTGCATGAGTGGGATGTGCAGGTAGAATACAGGGGCTAGGAACACAGTGTCCATTATTTGTCTCTCAAAATATGCTCCTGAAGACAAATGGCATTCCTTGAGCTAAAATTAAAACAACAACAACAACAAATCAGCCTTTCTCCAATTAATCAAAACTTAACTGGATAGAACTTCTAAATTTTAATTTTTACATCCACTAAATATCTCCTAATCTTAGGAAACTGCCTCTTCTTGCTACCAATGAGACCTAGAAAATATCAAGTGATCAATTTAAAAACCTGTATTTTTAGGGGGCATAGGAAATGTATTTTCATTAAATTAATACACACGCATTTTGTCAATCATGACCTTAAATTTACCAAATCTGAAGTATTCTGAAAAGAGTATCCTGACTTCCAGGTGCTCCTGACATGGAAGCAATTTAAAAATTACCCATACAAATCTTTTGATTTGACATTTATTTTATTAATATAATGGTATGTACTCATCTAAACATGGCTATGTTGCATCGAAAAGAAGCCAATATGAAAAAGAGACCATGGGAAAAGTCAAATACAATGCAAGGAGCTCTTGCACTGGCTGATGGAGCAATCAAATGTAAATGCCACCATCATGTGATCATCAGCAAATGCTGCCAATGGATGAAAATAAATCACATTTCTTGTATGTATTTGGTCTTGAATGCAATTTTGTGAATTATAACTTGATGCACTTTCTCAAAATGAGATAGAATAGAATCGTGCATCGCATAGAGTGAAGGTACGTATTGTTTTCGAAACCTTTTCTCAACTATATGAGATATGTATTCACATATATACACATGCACACACACACAAATATGTATAGGTACTGTGATAAGATGAAACTTTTTTTTTTTCTTACTGTGGGTCCCAGCCAAAAATATTTCAAAGTCATTGATCTAGAAGGCAAGAGATGGTTATGTCCGTACAGGTTCTCCAAGAAGCAGACACCAAGATAGAATTAAACATGCAGAAGCTTTATTGTAGAAACAACTGTGAAGGAAGGACAAAGAGAGAGGAGAAGGCAGAAGGAGCCATCAGACTGTGATGTGGGCCTAACGCCTGAAAGAGGGGAGGATAGGAAGGCAGATTGAATAAAAAGAGCCTTAGACTGTAGTGCAGCAGATAGCCTTGGCTAAACTGATGGGAATCCCAGAGCAAACTTTGTTATTTAAGGAAGTCTGGTGTTGGGAAGAAATAGTCCGGCAAAATTAAGCACCCAGCCCTTGGAGGGTGTAGCCTGGACGTGAAAGCCAGCGAAGACCCTGATGTGCAGCCTTGGAGACTTTCCACACCTACATTTCTTGCAGGATGTTCTTCAGAAGGGAGATCTTTGGGTGCCAAATGAAGGTAAAGGGAGAAATTGTCTCCATATCTTAGGTCTTTCCCTGTGGTATTTGCATGTACTACAGTTAAAATAATGTATTCTGAAGAAACACTCCTTGGGTTCAAATCCTAGCTCCAAAGCCAGGACTCAAGTGAGGCAAGGGAGGCCCCTAGGGCAGCCAATTTAAAGAGGCTCTTACTCCCTGAGGAGCACATGCATAAATTTGGGAGTGAGACATCATCAATATTGCAAGCCAGGCATCATTAAAACGTGAAAAAGCAATACATGTTGGCACAGATGTGGTGAAAAGGGAATGCTTATACACTGCTGGTGGGAATGCAAATTAGTACAGCCTCTATAAAAAACAAAATGGAGGTTTCTCAAAGAACTGAAAGTAGATCCACCAATCCCACTACTGGGTATCTATCCAAAGGAAAAGGAATTATTATATCAAAAAGACACCTGCACACATATGTGTACTGAAGGACAATTTACAAGTGCAAAGTTATGGAATTGACCTAAGTGCCCATCATCCAATGAGAAGACAAAGAAAATGTGGTATATATACACCATGGAATACCACTCAGCCATAAAAAGAATGAAATAATGTCTTTTCTAGCAACTTGGATGGAACTGGAGACCATTATTCTCTCTCTCTCTCTCTCTTTTTTTTTGAGATGGAGTTTCACTCTTGTCGCCCAGGCTGGAGTGCAATGGTGCGATCTCAGCTCACTGCAACCTCCACCTTTTGGGTTCAAGCGATTCTCCTGCCTCATCCTCCTGAGTAGCTGGGATTACAGGCATGCACCACCATGCCCAGCTAATTTTCTATTTTTAGTAGAGATGGGTTTTTCTCTATGTTGGTCAGGCTGGTTTCGAACTCCCAACCTCAGGTGATCCGTTGGCCTTGGCCTCCCAAAGTGCTGGAATTATAGGCATGAGCCACTGCACCCAGTCAGGAGGCCATTATTCTAAGTGAAGTAACTCAGAAGTGGAAAATCAAATACCACGTATTCTCACTCATAAGTGGGAACTAAGCTATGAGTGTTCAAAGGCATACAGAATATTATAACGGACACTGGAGACTCAGAAGCAGGAAGGATGGGAAGAGGATGAGGGATGAAAAACTACCTATTGTGTACAATGTACATTATTCAGGTGATGCGTACACTAAAATCCCAGACTTTACCACTATACAATTCATCCGTGAAACCAAAAACCACCTGTAACCCTTAAACTATTGTAATAAAAAAAAAAATATTGTGGCCCAGGAATCTCACCCTAGAGCCAATCTTGCCTAGCTGGGTCATGTGACTTTGAGTCAGTTACTCACCTCCGTTTCCTCATCTGCAAATGGGGAATATGAGAATAATAGACCCTACTCACAAGACCAGTGTGACAATTAGGTGAGTTAATAACTATGGACACTCAGGACAGTGCTTGCCACATAGGAATGATTATGTGAGGTTGACTGCTTATGCAATAATCAGTTTTATGGTTATATTTAAAATTCAGACTTTCAGGCACCATCCTCCCTACCCAAAAAGTTTTGATCCAGCTGGTCTGGGATGGGGTGGAAGAATCTGTCTTTGCAACATGTTCCCTTAGTTATTCCTGTGCATGCTCAAGTCTGAGAACTGCTGTCCAGCCTCTCCTTGGTGAACACTTTGTTTTTACCACTCAGCCACTTGCTGCTCATCTATCTAAACATTTTTTTCAAGTACCACAACATAGGCAATGAAGCCAAATTTTGCCAGGTACACTTTCAGTGCAAAGAATGTTGTGTGTATTGGGGGAGCCCAAGGGAACCAGGGTCCAGCCTCATCATGACATGACCGTGGCTGAGTCAAAGCCACTTAATTCCTTGGTAAGATAGCCATGAGAGGTGAAAAGTCGATGGCCTAATGTCCCTTCTCAGCAGGCATGCACAAGCTCTGCATCACTGTACTCTCATTTGAACTGAACTCTTCTGTCTTCTTCTTCTCACATATTTCTCACCCTCCCCGTCTGACTCTGAGACCTCCTTGAGAATGCAATCACTCAGCTATTCATGGTGCTCTGGATCACATCAAAGACCAGTTTCGTGAGCATCACTTTTCTTTCATATGTAGAGATCATGATGTGCGGCATGAACACCTCCAAGCTGACTGGCACTGGGCCCCAAACATGCACTGACCCGCAGCTTTGAAGTCTATCATTCTGGAAACGCAGCCTGGGAGAAGCTCACAGGTGCAATTTCAATAGGGAATTGTGGGGGATAATAGCTTCTGATTGGGATAAGATCCCACCCATGTCAGAAATCAGCTGCGGCATAATCAACAACTTTGTATTAAATGACAGCACACTCAACAGTTACCTTATATTCTGAAGGAATCAGTTTAATGTGGAAAACACAAGCCAGAAAGCTAAAGAAATGGAAATGTTCTGCCTGATTCTCAAAAAGGGGCTGGTTAGAATAAAAGCCATTGTTCCAAACCCAACCTGAGACGGAAGTTGCTGGGGCAGGGAATGCATCTCAACCTGGCCATCAGTTGGAACTGCCCTCCTGCATTCAGTCCACATCATGGAGTGCCCGGTATGACCTGGCCCTTCACCCAACTCAGCTGGGTGGTATTGGCCTTGATAGGCAGTGCTGCTATCCCTAGCAGTTGTTGCTATGATTTATTGAGTATTGACTAAATGCTAAGCACAGTATTTTACATATTATCCCATTTAACCACCATGACAACCCTATAAGGTGGGTATTATTATCATTACATAGATGTAGTTGCTGAGGCACAGAGAGAGGCTAACTAATATGCCCCAAATCACAGAGTTAGAAAACAGAGGGTCAAGGTCTATGTCCAGCTCCATCTGGCTCCAGAACCCCTATTCTGTTTTAAGGAGATGCCTTTGAACAAAATCCGACAAAAAATGTGTGGACTGGCTCTCTCTGATAAATTTCAATATGCAGCTGGAGAAGGCATCAAACACATAAGATACAAATTAGGGGTGGGGAGTCAGTTTTGAAAAGGGCAGAGCACAAATTCTGCAGAAGTAGAGAGAGCATCAAAGTGAGAGAATAATTTGTACGGGTAGGCATAGGTTAGAAAGGGTGTCTTGTTGCTGATCTATCTTGTTATCTAAGCAGGACTGGGAAGACTGTAAGACCTGGGACTTGAAACTAATCCCATCTAAAAGAGTGGTGGGCTTTAGGGACCAGATTCAAATGGGTTATTAGCAGACAGTGTATGGCCTTTCAATGGATGGATTTATGCAGTGTCTTCCCTAAAGAGATGCAATACAAAGAAGCAAGGTGAAGCAGGTAGATATGGCAGCCTAAGAAAGTTGGTGGCAATTGGATGTTCCTTGAATGGTGGACCACAGGGATGATCCACCAGGAAAGTTGAGAAGTACTGTAATTTGGGTCCTAAATATGTGCCAGGCCCTATTCTAAGCACTACATGCCTGACCTTTTTTAACCTTCACCACAGCCTCTCTGATGTAGGTTACTATACAACCCTATTTGACATATGAGAAAATTGAGGCTCAGAGACAGGAGCTTTCCCAAGTTCATGCAGCTAAGAAGTAGTGAAATGAGGATTCAAACAAGATATCAAATGATCTAATTATTGTCCTCAGATTTCTATTAAGTCCTTGATTTAGGTTTATTTTGGTGCCTAACCCAGACGTCAGGAGGGTTTTTATTACCTCTAGACTCTGAACTAGACTCTCTTTAGCACCTGACGATGATAGTCACCCCATAAAATAACATTTTGAGTGTTAGGATACATGGTATCTAATCTCATCTAAGTATCCACATTATAATCACTTCCACACTCTTTATCCATCTCAACCATTACTCAGTGCCTCATTCAACCAAAACCTTTTACTCTTTTTCCTACATTCTAGGCACTATTCCAGGCCTTACAGACCAAAGATGAATAAGACAGAGAGGCAGAGAAACAGGCAAACGTATAAACTCAGAACATTCTTGTAAATAACTTTGGTAGAAGCATTAAAAGATTTGTGTGTATATGTGCGGGGAGAGAGAGACCCAGAATGCCTTATTTAAGAGATGCAACTATGGAAACCTAGCATCTCAAGTTTCACTCCTGGACCTTGTCATCCTTGTCTCCATTCTCTTTCCAGCTCCAATGTGCTGTGCCCAGCCTTTCCCTTTATCCTCCAGGTCTCGCATTTACTTCAGTTCCATTCCAGTTCTTAAATTCCTATTGCTCCTTTGACCATATAATGTCCAAATTCACTAATAAGTATTGGAAATGATATCTACCTTTTAAAATGAAAGGCCTATTTCATTTTCATGAAGGAGGTAGAAAACTGTGGCAGGAAAAGTCTGTATAGCTTGTTCTAAGTTAAGGAGCATGTGTTTGTGTGTGTGTGTGTGTATTTGTACTGTTAGCTAATTTTTATGAATGGCCTGCTAATCAGTGCAAAAGTTTCATGACTACAGAAATACTTTTTCATTGGCTCTTTAAAATGTACTAATAACTCAAGACATTTTGCCTCCTTCTCAGAGATGATTGTGCAAGTCACTGGCCAACAACCAAAAAATCAAAGTATCATTCCACTGGTACTTTATCCACTTTCTTTGACTTACCTAAACAAAATCTGTAAGAAACATGTGGTCACAACACCTAGAAAAAAAGTGAGAGTGATCCCAGTTTTATGATTAGTATGTTAGTATAGAGAGCACAATTTTTAGTGCTTCATTTCTCAGCCATATCTGTAAGGTGTGCATGTGCAAAGCAAGACTTTATGCTAGAGAGATGTGGAGGGTTGAGGGGGTGGGAGATCTGGCACGTTCCTCAGCCCATGCATGCTTATTGATGCACAGACCTGATGATGCTGGCAAGCAGAATCCAAGCACTAGGTTAGCTCCACATATTTGGTGCATGATAAAGCGGAGTTGAGTGAATAATTCTCAGTTTAAACCCTCTATCCTTCTACCTCCTCCCTTCTCTATGAAATGATATATAGCAATGAGGTAAATAGGATAATACGCAGCCTCTTTATGCATGTCAGTTGTAATAGTTTTCTACTGTGTAACAAAATGCCCCCAGAATTTAGTAGCTTAAGACAGTTTCTGCAGGTGAGGACTGTGGGAGCACCCTGGCTGGGTGGCTTGACTCAGTGTCTCTCATAAAGTTGGTATTGAACTCCTGACCTCAGATGATCCACCTGCCTCAGCCTCCCAAAGTACTGGAATTATGGGCGTGAGCTACCATGCCCAACTTCTCATAAAGTTGGAATCATCTGAATACCTGATTGGAGCTGGAGGACTTGCTCTCTAGGTCATCAATGGTTCTTTGTCAACTGTGAGCTGGAGGCCATAGTTCCTCTTCTCATTGACCTCTTCATAGGGCTGCTTGAGTGTCCTCATTACATGGCAGGTGGATTCTCCTGCAAGCAATTAATCCTGGAGAGAGAAAACAAGGCAGAATCCTCAATGATCTCAGAAACCATACACAAGGAAATCATATACTTCCTCTATATTTACATTATTCACATACAGCAATTACGATATGATGTGGGAAAGAAGGGCAAGGATACCGGGAAGTAGGGATTGCTGGAAGCTGGCTAGCATCAGTTTCTGTGGGATTGTTCATTTTTTGTCATGTAAGCTAAATATGGGGATGAATGTGAGTCTCACAGGTCAACATTGTTCTGCTGTGGCATATGCTACAGTCAAATAAGAATATAAGATGTATTTCTGGTTTATTGATTTCAGATTCAAATTTAGACTATAGTATTTACCATCTTCTATCTGTATATTTTTCCTAATTTCTATTCTAAACTCTTGCTGTTTTTATGGCATTATCTATAGATGACCAAACCCAGAGTGTACCATTCTTGATAATTCCAAATTTGATAGATGTCAAAATATTGGGGAGATTAGATGCCCCCCCGCAAAGAAATAGAGTTCTTAGTCCCCATGAAAGTTCTGAACTAATTAAGACCAAAAAAATCAAATAAGGGTATGCAAAATACTTTATTTCTGAAAGACTGATACTGGGAAATGCTATTTCTATCTAAAGGCAAGTAGCTTGCCTGATATTGAATTTCAGCATTGAAAGACCCATCTCCAGAGTCCTAGGTAGCCCTGGACCATCATAAGCCTCCTTTATGGCCTGCCTCTATAATACGGAATAAAGAAATAGAGTAGATAGTGTGCTCTCAGGAGACAGGCCCACTTGCAAGAGGAAAAAGAGGAAATAAATGGGCAAAGTTATGCCTTCTTAGTTTTCCATACAAACTCATTTAACAGTAAAATCACCATACCTTCTATAAGATGAAAAATGAGCAAAGAGAAGCCAGGAATTTTATGCTAACAGGGATCTATCATATGGTAAGAAATACCAGGTGTAATTAAAAAGCCATATACTCCTAATAACAGATGTTTAAAAGTAAGAAATATAAGATTCTGCTTATGGTATATAAAACAAAGCCTCTACCAGGCCAATACTTCCTCAGATATCAACTAAATATAAATAGCAACTATTGAAGGCATTGAAGAGTGAATAAAAGTAGGAATATTCTTGAAGAGAAACAAAATTTGGAAGAAGGACAAATTAGATAATTTGACTTATTTATTTTCAAAATAAGTTGTGTGTTTTCTATCTTTACAGTTTTTTTAGCCTGAAGGTGGCCACAAGGAAAGGCTAACACTTTGATAGAAAACTGCAATCCTTCTAGTCTGAAGGAGCACAGTCTGCAGAAAATAAGAGGAAGGCAGAAATCTCAGAAAGGAGAGAGCTAAAGTAGGAAGGATACAATTTATGTCTAAAATCTGCCCAAATCTCTGAAAAAACCCTGAACCATATAAGCATGAGACAGAGCACAAGAATAATAGCTAAAAATGAAAGAACTGGACTTGTATTTGAGCTATTATCAAGAGACTGAGTTTGCAGTATGAATTCAAACAAGTTAACCACCTGATAAAACAAGAGAAAATTGGCATTTTTGGAGACATGAAGTAGAATCAACAATATGATAGTCACAATATTCATTATATAATCCAAACTTCTTCAACATATGAAGAGTAAAAAAAAGTGACTTCTTCTAAAGATAAAATACAGTCCATGGAAGACTGCATCAATAAAAATGATTTTAAAAAAGGCCAGGTGTCAAGGCTCACACCTGTAATCCCAGCACTTTGGGAGGCTGAGGCAGGCAGATCGCTTGAGGTCAGGAGTTTGAGACCAGCCTGGACAACATGGCAAAACCCTGTCTTTACCAAAAATAAAAAAATTAGCCAGATGTGGTGGCATGCACCTGTAATATCAGCTACTAGGGAGGCTGAGGCACAAGAATTGTTTGAACCCAGGAGGCAGAGGTTGCAGTGAGCCAAGATTACACCACTGTGCTTCAGTCTGGGTGACAGAGAAAGACCCTGTCTCAAAAACAAAGCAAAACAAAAATGATAAAAATAAGAACCAAAGGAAAATTCTAGAACTAAAAAATGTCATATCTAAAACTTAAAAATTCACCTGGTAGGCTTTATAACCAAAAGGAAGTGACAAAGGAAGGAGACAGTGAACTTGAAAATAAATAAGTCAAAGGATCTAATTTGGAAAACAAAGAAGAAAAATATTTTTAAAACAAGTAATGTAAAACGGTTCAACTCACGTGTAGTTGAATTTTCACAAGAGAAGAGAAATTTGGAGAGAAAAAAATATTTGAATAAATAGTGGTTAAAAATTTCCCCAATTTGGGGAAGGATACAAATTTAAAGATTCAAAAACCTCAATAAAATACAAGCAGAATAAATGCTGAAAAACCTAACACACCTTGCTAGCTACATTATAGTCAAAGTAATAAAAATCAAAACCAGAAAAAATTGAAAGCAGCCAGAGAAAAGTGACACATTACATCCAAGGGAGTAATAATTTGAAACCACTAACTTTCCATCAGAAACTGTGGTAGACAGATGATACTGGAACAACTTGAAAGTGCTAAAATAAATTTTAAAAACAATAACAACAACTGTCAACCTAAAAATCTATATTCCGAAAAATATCCTTCAACAATGAGGGCAAAATAAATATGAGTCAAGGAAAAAAAACTGAAAGAATTTATTACCACCTTTACTGAACTACAAGAAGTGCCCAGGAAAATTCTTCAGGTTGAAAGAAAATTATAGAAAATAGAAACTCAGATGATTTGGAAATAGTCAAGAACCTCAGAATTGGTAAATATACACCAGAAATGTCAAGTATGTGAACAAATGTAAGAAACTATTTTTCTGTTAAAGTAAAAGCTTTCTTATATATTATACATTGTATTCATGGACTAAGATATCACTCTATGCCTCATAAATATGTACAGTTATTATGTATCAACTAAAAATAAAAGAAAAACTCTTCTCTAAAAAAAAAAAAAAATATGACCTAGCTAGCTTCACTGGGGTATCTTACCAAACATTTATGGAAGAGATGGTACCAATTCTATAAAATTTTTTCCTAGGAAGTTGAAGATTAGGAAATATTTTGCTACTTATTCTGCGAGGCCAGCATTACCCTGACACAAAACCAGAAAAATGTACTAGAAGAAAAGCTAATTTTCCACCTATATTCTTGAGGGATATTCTTAAAGAGAATCAAAATTCCCTTCAGATGACCACACCCAGAGTGTACCATTCTTGATAATTCTGAATTTCATAGAGGTTGAAATATTGGGGGGACCCCTCAAGAAACAACTCTTAATTCCTGTAAAAGTTTTGAACTAATTAAGAACAAAAAAAATACGTAAGGGTGGGCAAAATACTTTATTTCTGAAAGAGTGATAGTAGGAAATGATATTTATATCTAAAGGCAAGTAGTTTGCCTTTAGGGATATTCCCTCAAGAATTTAGGTGAAAAATTTTAAGCAGACTTTTAGGCAAATTGAATTTAAAAATACATAAAAAAAGAATCATTCCTCATGACTGTATTAGTCCATTTTCACACTGCTATAAAGAACTATCTGAGACTGGGTAATTTATAAAGAAAATAGATTTAATTGGCTCCCAGTTAAGCATGGCTGGGGAGACCTCAGGAAACTTACAATCACGGCAGAAGGTGAAAGGGAATCAAGGTACATGTTACTTGGTGGAAGGAGAGAGAGAGCAAGTGAGCGAGGAAGTGTCACACACTTTTAAACCACCAAATCTCATGAGAACTCACTCACTATCATGAGAACAGCATGGGGGAAATCTGCCCCCATGACCTAATCCCAGAAATGCAACATTTGGCAAGAGTACCACAGAGGTGATATGCTCTTTTCAATGCATCATGTCAGAGGAAATATGATGTTAATAAGTCTTATTACTGGTGATGCTAGCCTGCTTACTTGTAAGGTAGTGTCTGCAGGGTTTCAATCTCACAAAATTACTATTTTTTTTGTTTTATAATAAGTATGTACTTTAAGACTGTGCAATTATCTTGTTTCTCATACTTTCATGCAATGATTTTGACACTGATCTGTGTATCTTGCCTATAACAATTATTACTGAGGTATTTTAGTGGTAGTTTTTTTATTTCCCCCATTGCTGCTTCTACATTTATTAACTGGAATTAAGAAAGAGCTGTTCCTTTTTCACCCACTTATTAAGTTACTAAACTATTTATATCAGTGAGGATTCATGAATGGTTTCTTATCCTGTGAGTTTAATAAGCCAGCATTACTCTTATTTATTTATTGCTCTTTTTTTCAACTATGGTCATTGGGAGATCTTTCAGGCTTATTTCTGCCCTTTTGATGGGCCTTCATTCTTTATTAAGCACTTCTTTATTTTATGACCCACAGAGTACTCCAAAGGAATCTTGTGTTTTCTCCTTCCCCAGCCTAGCAATCAACTGTTTCTCCAAGAAGTTCTTGATCCTTTTATTAGAGAGTGTTTTGAAATCAAGACCTGTGCGTTTGGTGTGTTCATTGCTACTAGGATATCATAGTTTCTAGGCCCTCTCAGAGGTCAGAACTAGGAAATATATGTATGTATATTACATATATGCATAACATAAATATATATAACATACATGTATATATGTATGTATACACCCATATGTACACACATCTCTGTTAGTTTCTATGTCTATCTCTCTGGATATGTATTTAAAAGCCATGAGTTCCTACCTCATGAATTCAATACCTTCCATTTTAAACCACCACTCCAAGGGTCATTCTAGCCTTCCCTCTTTCTTTATGTATCTTAACTGTTTACTTGATACATTCATACATATTTGAGGGTTTTTAAAAAGTTCGTATTACATTTATAATTAAAACATCAAAATAAAAATAAAAGCAAATGATATTATATTAACAAGTACAATGCTTGTCAGTCACCTACATTGGGCAAAGCAGTAAGACAGATATAAATGAAAGTGAGACATATACTCTGTCTTTAAAGAACTTTATCATATTGACAACATGTGATGCAACAGCAAGTCAGTGTTGCCCAAGATAAGCAATTGAATAGTAACTTAACGTGATACAAAGATTTGACAGATATTTATGGCCTTAATAGCTAATATTCTCAAAGTGCTTTTGAGCTATTCTGATAAGGAGGTCTTAGAAGCTGCCGATACTCTCAAGCTTTCTCTTGTATTGTTTCATTTTATTAGAGCAATAAATTATTTCTATTAATCAAGAAACTTAGTTGCAGTTGAACAGAAAAAAAGATAAAGAACTACTGAAACCTCTTAGTTTAAGTTCTCTGAAGTGTGGCAAGAGACAACTTGCCTTCAGATTGTGATGCTTTATAACCTGAAGCAGCAATAGTCAGTTGCTCCCTCCAGTGATCAATTTAACATTTAGTGGGACTCAGTATCCTGGTAACCAACACAAATGGATGGGAGGAACTTAAGTGCACAGACCTAATTGAGATGAGTCTCCTAGCCAGTTCATATAACCTGCAATCAAAGTCAGGGTGTAAGCTTCCAGTAAGTTTAGGAGAGAGAGACTTCTTCCTTTAGGTAAGAGCCTTATTTAGGGTTTTATACACAATCATTAAGAAATTTGCTTAGCCCTCAAATATCTCTTGAACTGATAGTAAAAATTCCACTATTAGCATTTTTTCTCTTTTCTATACTGCCTTTTCCTCTGTTAAATTCAAGAATTTGAGAGCTGCAGGCAGGAAGTTACAATCAATCCAGTTTGGGTCAATAAGCATGTATTGAATGACTCTTATAGACAAACACTGTGCTAGGCTTAGGATGCAATGCTGAGTAAAATGCATTCCTTGATTTAAGAACCAATGTAGTCTAAGTAACAATTTCCCAAAGCCACCCAAAGAAATGCAGAAGATTGAACTGAGGTCCTTGTTAAATGAAAATAAAGATCCCCAGGCTCTATCCCAGAGATTCTGATTCAATGAATCTGAAGTTCCAGGAAATTTATAGGGTAGACGTAGTATTTAGACTGGGCAATAATAGATGATTGGAGTTCATTTGTTACACAAGGGTATGAGGAAAAAAGGCATTCCAGGCAGACAGAGGAGAGTAAATGCAAATGCAAAAGAGGGAAAATGTGTTGCATGTTCAGTGGGCAATTCATTGCCTGCTGCAGTTTGAACATAAACAAGTGGGATGTGTGAACATATGGACAAAGAGAATGAAACTATGGGAGAATTCACAAAGAGGCCACAGACAAACAGGAAAAATGCATTAAGCTATTGATTCAAACGTAGATGTTTTCATCCACTCATTCATTCAACAAATACTTTATGTAGCACCCACTGTGCCCACATTGAGTGAGCAGCTTGTCAGATAAAGATCACAGGACACGATGAGGAGCATGGGGTCTTGCAGCATAGAAGAGAAAGTAAAACTCAAAGATGACTTGCTCCAGCATTTCAATGCAAAGTGTTGAAAATGTTGGGGTTGGAACCCCAGACAAGATTCCTGAGATGGGGCTAATTTGCCTTTGAGTAGAAACACTGGAATTAGATGGGATAATGTATGTAAAAATTAGTCATAGCTATATGTTGCTACACAAATGTTCTGGCTGCTACATAGTCATGCAAAAATTATGCATATGAAGTATGAGGGGAGACTGACCCCAAGACAGGTTATTTATTAAAGAATTTGTTTAGTACTATCAGGTAGTTTAGAACCATGAACTTGTAGAAGCAGTTAGAAAAGGAAGAAGCTTAAGGTCTGACTTTTGGTTCCTTAATTCTCTATCATAAAGTCTCCCACCAGGCCCCAATCCAAGGACACCCATTTTGCTCAGAAAATCTCATTTGCCCCCAAATGAGAGATTTAAGCCAGGGAATTTATGCTACAATTCCTCCTGCTCCCCTATCCTCCCTTTCCCTCCCTTTTCATCTCTTCACCTCTTTATCCTCTTTCCTCCCCTCCTTCCTTGCTTCCCTCTCTCCTTTCCTTTCTTTTTTTATTGGAGTTGTTGTGCTTTGTCTTCTGGTTTGAAATGCTTGAGAGTACTCTGTTTAGGGAGTTTCTTTTTTGTTGTTTTGGTTTTGTTTTTCATTGTTGTATTAGTTCACTTCAACTTTTTTGTGTGAGTGTGTGGAGAGGTACACTATAGGCTTTTCTGATGTGACTGATGATCCATGACAAGGCAGGTCTCTCTAAGCTCCTCTGCTTCTTCAAGTGACCTGACATGGAAATTGTGTCAAGGATAAGAGAATCTCAGTGTTTTAAGAATTAAAGCTGGGCCATTATCTTCGTCATCTCAACCTGCCATAACAAAATACCATACACTGGGTGGCTTAAACACCAGAAATATATTTCTTACAGTTTTGGAGGCTGGGATGTGCAAAATCAAGGTGCTGGCAGATTCAGTGTCTGGTGAGGGCCCACTTTTTGGCTTGTAGAAGGCCACCTTCTCACTTTGTTCTTACATGGTGGGGAGAAAGAGCAAGATCTCTGACGTCTCTTCATATAAGGGCACTGATCCCAAAATGAAGGCCGCGTCCTTATCACCTCATCTTAACCCTAATTACTTCCTAAAGGCCACATATCCAAATACCATTACATTGGGAGCTAGGACTTCATCTAATTTGGGGTGGGAGGGAGACACAATTCAGTCCATAGCCACCAGTTAATCCCCAGACACCAAGAACCTTTCTCTTCACGTGCTATACTGGGGCTGATGGTCCAGGGTGTTTACTCTTTAAGGCCACGTGGCCTATGAAGTTCACCTTACATATGCTATAGCCAAGTTTATTATTGGACCAGAAAATAAGTCTGACCAAGTAGTTGTAAGAATGATGAAAGACCCTGCATCAGAGATGGAGGAACAGATATCACTATAAAACTTCAGTGCAGCCTAGGATACCCCTGCAAGGTCTCTCTGAGGCCTTCTCATCATTTTTTGAATTGTTATATTTTTCATCTTTCTCCAGTGGTCAAATCAGATCTCACATTTTGGGTGGGTACTTGGAAGGCCATATCAGTGAACTTTGTGTTCAGCTCAGGGATGACCCTCCCACAGCTTTGACAGTGCCAGTGAATGTAGGGATGATGTTCTGGGCGGAACCCCAGCCATCATGCCAATTTTCCATAGGAGCTATCTAAAGCTTTTTGAATCACAGTAATAGCATGGACTGTGGTCAATAATCTCTCCACAATATCAATGTTGTCATGGTGACCTTGGCCAGGGTGGCCATGAGTTTGCTGGTGCAGGAGGCACTGCTGCCAATCTTGAAGGACTGGTCATATATCTTATGACTCACTGCCACCACAAACATGGCAGCAACCACAGAAGTGGCAGAGATGACGATACCTTGGGGTCTATCCTGCAAGTGAGTCCCAGCCTCCTATAAGGTAGTGAAGACACCAGTGGACTCTATAACATACTCAGCTCCAGCATTACCCATCTTGTATGCTGTAAGATGGAGATGCACCTCCCATTGATCACAGGTTTCCAGTTTCAGCTTTGACAGTGCCATTTAACTTGCTGTGGAGGAATCATACAAGAACCACAGTTGGTAATCAGTGTGGTTGAAGTAAATAGCATCCAATGAAAGTGACAATATTGCTCTGCAACTGTTAAAGGCAGTCCTTCCTGGCTAGCAGGCAACTGATGTGACCAAATCTGTTTATTCTAAACCTTCACCACCATGTCTTAGAGATGCAGCTGGCACTGCACCGAAAGCACAGCTGACTATTGAGTGGGAAGGAGCTATTTCTTAAAGAGGAAAAAGGGCAACATGTTTCTCTGTACCTAATCTCTAGTTTCTCACATTCTTACTGAAATAACCAAAGAGGAAATTATCTGTATTAACACTGGAACCCGGGGATGAGTACCAACACATGCCAGATGCCTGGAGGAATTTCTCAGATGTGTTGTGCAGAAAGAACCACTGGGGGCTGAAACAGCCTCAGATAGAACCTAGACTGTAAGGATATGGCAAAAGAAGCTCCCAGGGCCAGAGCATGCAGCCCCTGTAGCTGACAGAAAGGGTGTTTTACTTGTCTGTTGGAGCCATTGAGAGGTTCTAACCAGGGGAGTGATTAAGTGAACTTCTATTTTTCACAGATTAATCTGGTTACTGGAAGGCAAATAGGCTGGCAGGGAACAAGAGTGGAAAAGGGAGACCAGTTTAGAGACTTTTACTAAGGTAGGGGAATTGGGAACAGAATAAAGTGGGTAAATGTTCTATATATATAGTAGGGACAATAATAGGATGCAGTGTTGAATTAAAAACATTTGTCTCTGGTGGTGAAATTGTAGGTTGATTTTTAGTTACCTATTTTTTACTCATTTTATAATTTTTCTACAAGGAACATCAATTACTTAAATTTTTAAAAACTTAAAAATTAAAAAAAAATCTTCCTGAACACACTAAAAAGAGATAACTTGATTATGTATAAGGCATATCCTGGATAAATAGCTTTTGAATAAGAAAAGTTCTCAAAAACAAAACAGATGAAACAGGAGTAAGACTAGCCACTGGCATGTATTAAGGGGTAGGAATTTCTGTCTCTGTATGTTTAACTAGGGCAGTGGTTGTAGGATTTTTTTTTTTCAGCATTGGAATTCTTTCTTCAAATAAAATCTAAGTGGATGCCCTGTATATGGTAGAGATCACTGGAGCACTGTGTGGGAAAGAGCTAGGAGGCTCTGAGTCCCACCTGCTCCACTCATGCCTGAGGTTGTGCTCTTCCCTCATCTTCCCCCCTCCCCAGGAACAAAGGCCAGGGTACCTCCAAGGGTGAGATCAACAATTATTTTGCTTTTTCTTTTCTCTTCTGTTAGCTTTTGGGATTTCAGCAGAGGCAGCTCTGTTTGATGCATGTAATATGTAGGTGACAGATAAAGCTGAGTGGAAGCCTGGCTTCCATCCTTAGTCAATCACAGCCATTATTATGCACTAGCTAGAATGAACCTACAGTGAAGGCAATATAGCACTGATTACAAAGATACCTTAGATGGCAAAACAAACAAAAAGGTGGAAAGCAAGAAAAACAAGCCTTTTCTCTTTCAAGGAAAGAAAAGACAAATGAGAGATGAGAACGTGACTTGCAAGCAAAATGTCTGCGCCAGGTTAGGCTTGAACTACCTCTATGATTTTCTGTTTGAATCCAAGTCATTGCTAAGGATACCTAAGCAAGTCTGAGGGAGCAGGGCCAGTTCAGCAAAGGCAAATGGACTGGCCACCCTTCCCACAGACAATCACTTTCCCCTGCCTGTTACCACTCAGACAATGAAGGGGTGTAATTGCTCCTACAAAATGCAGTTTGCAGAACAGCTTTAGGAGTTTATGAATTCAAGTGGGGAAACCATACCTTTTAGACTAGTCAGTCTGGGAAGAGGTCTGATGAGGAGCAGGTTCATGGGAGAGTAGGTAAGAAACACATTATTTTTCCATCTCAAACTCTTCTCCCTCTTCATTCTTAGAGTTTCAGTAGCAGCTGCCCTATTCTCATATGACTCTGCACTCCTGGTCAGATGGTGTACCTGGGTTGGGCGCAGACTCATGATGGACCAATTCTAACACCTCATCCCCACATCCAGGGAATTATTTCTCCAGGGGCGGTGATATAATATATGTTGAGCCTCTGAGTGCCTCACCGAGGTTTCTGGATTTGAAACTAAGAATATCATTTTATCTTTTTCTGGCAATGAGAAAGGTAAACATTAAGATTCTACCCCCTCTTTCAGTAGGTGAATGGATTAACAAACCCTAGTATGTCCGCACAATGGAAAACCACACAGCTGTAAAAATGAAGACACTATTGATACATATATCAAATTATATTAATTTCAAAGACACTATGCTGATGGAGAGAAGCCACTATCAAAAGGTTACAATACATAGCTTACATTCTCAAAAATAAAAACTTTAGTGATGGAATATTAGTGGGTGCTAGAGGGGTAACAGTGTTCCTATCATGGAACAGCAGGAGACAGTTTTAGTGGCTCTGAAACTGCTCAGTATCCTTATCATAGTGGTAGTTACACAAATCTATACATGTATTAACATTCACAGACTTTTTTCAAAGAAAAAAGTCAATTTTATTGTTTAATAATTTTTTTCTTTTTTTATTATTATTATACTTTAAGTTCTAGGGTACATGTGCACAACGTGCAGGTTTGCTACATATGTATACTTGTGCCATGTTGGTGTGCTGCACCCATCAACTCGTGAGCACCCATCAACTCATCCTTTACATCAGGTATAACTCCCAGTGCAATCCCTCCCCCTCTTTCCCCATAATAGGCCCCGGTGTGTGATGTTCCCCTTCCAGAGTCCAAGTGATCTCATTGTTCAGTTCCCACCTATGAGTGAGAACATGCGGTGTTTGGTTTTCTGTCTTGCGATAGTCTGCTGAGAATGATGGTTTCCAGCTGCATCCACGTCCCTACAAAGGACAAAAACTCATCCTTTTTTATGGCTGCATAGTATTCCATGGTGTATATGTGCCACATTTTCTTAATCCAGTCTGTCACTGATGGACATTTGGGTTGATTCCAAGTCTTTGCTATTGTAAATAGTGCCGCAATGAACATACGTCTGCATGTGTCTTTATAGCAGCATGATTTATAATCCTTTGGGTATATACCCAGTAATGGGATGGCTGGGTCATATGGTACTTCTAGTTCTAGATCCTTGAGGAATCGCCATACTGTTTTCCATAATGGTTGAACTAGTTTACAATCCCACCAACAGTGTAAAAGTGTTCTTATTTCTCCACATCCTCTCCAGCACCTGTTGTTTCCTGACTTTTTACTGATTGCCATTCTAACTGGTGTGAGATGGTATCTCATTGTGGTTTTGATTTGCATTTCTCTGATGGCCAGTGATGACGAGCATTTTTTCATGTGTCTGTTGGCTGTATGAGTGTCTTCTTTTGAGAAATGTCTGTTCGTATCCCTGCCCACTTTTTGATGGGGTTGTTTGTTTTTTTCTTGTAAATTTGTTTGAGTTCTTTGAAGGTTCTGGATATTAGCCCTTTGTCTGATGAGTAGATTGCAAAAATTTTCTCCCATTCTGTAGGTTGCCTGTTCACTCTGATGGTAGTTTCTTTTGCTGTGCAGAAGCTCTTTAGTTTAATTAATAATTTTTAAAATGATTTAAAATTATATTTTAAAACATACCTCTAAAGAGAAAGCAGAGATGGCTGATTTACAGAAGATAGACGATAGAGAAGATTAAAACAGTTGAGAAGCAAGAAAATATGAAAGATGACCCCAAGTCCGCTGGATCCAGCTGTTCCAGGGCAGTTATAGTTTCATTCCTGGGTTTCATGACATAATCTTATACTCTTACAATAACTTCCCTTTTGTGCTTAAAGATAGTTTAGCCAGGCTGGTGCATTAGCAATCCAGAATCCTAACGAATGTAGTAAGCAATCACTGGTTCAATTTTGTATTAGTTATTCTAGAGCTGGAGGGTAGCTTTCCTCTTTACAAGCATAACAGTGAGTGGACTTTACAGATAATGCCACCTCAGCATTTATAGATTTTACCACATAGATACTAAAACATACATTCCAAACTCCTGACCCACTAAGGTCTAACACTTGCCAAGCAATCTCTCTCCCTATGGTTGTCACATAGCACAGAGTGCTCATTAAATCGAAGGAATTTCAAGTGATATTTATTGTTATACACAGTTTAGCTGACCTTATGGGATAGTTTACACAAAGCATGCCAGGGGAAGACCCATGCTACTAGTTTGCTAGTGAAGTTTCCTTCCACGGTAGGGGTGGGGATAAGGGAGGTGTAGCATAGCCAGAAACTAGTGTTTCTTCCTTTTATGTTTTTCAAAATTATTAATATTATTTTTGATGGACCAATCATAATTGTATGCATGTATGGGGTACAACATAGTGTTTTGATATATGTATACAATGTGGAATGATTAAATCAAGCTCATTAACATATCCATCACCTCACTTACCTATCATTTTTATGGTGAGATATTTCAAATTTAGTCTTAGTTATTTTGAAATACACATTGTTATGGATTATAGTCACTCTGCTGTGCAAGAGGTCTCAAAACTTATTCCTCCTGTCTATCTGAAACTGTGCACTCTTTGATCAACAACTCCCATTCCTTCCCTCTTCACCAGACCCCACCCCCCCAGCCTCTGATAACCACCACTGTTCTACTCTCAACTTCTATGACTTCAACTCTTTCAGGTTCCACATTTAAGTGAGATCATGTGGTATTTGTGTTTCTGTACCTGGGTTATATTTCACTTAGCATAGTGTCCTCAAAATTCATCCACGTTGTTACAAATGACAGGATTTCCCTTCCTTTTTTAGGGCTGAATAGTATTCCACTGTGTATAGACACCACATTTTCTTAATCCATTCATCTACTGATGGACACGGATGGTTTCCTTCTCTAAGCTATTGCGAATAGTGCTGCGATGAATATGAGAGTGCAGATATCCCTTTAATATATTGATTTGAGTTCCCTTACACATATACCAAGAAGTGGGATTGTGGGTTCATATGGTAGTTCTATTTTTAGTTTTTAGAGGAACCTTCAATACCTTTTTCATAATGGTTGTATTAGTTTACATTCCCATCAATAATGTACAAGAGTTCTCTTTTCTCTCTATCATCACCAACACTTACCTTTCATCTTTTTGATAATAGCTATTATAACAGGCATGAAGTGATAACTCATTATAGTTTTAATTTAAATTTCCTCAATGATCAGTAATGCGGCATTTTTCCTCAGAAATGACAAATATCTGGGGTAACCAACAAGCTCATTTTATTCCTTATGGAAATTTATTATATTTATCTAATCCCTGATTCCACTAGGGCTAAATGTTATGAATAGCTCATTTATTCAGGACTTCACTTCCCCCCACTAATACAAGAAAAAAAGAGAGCTATACTATCATATATTTATTAATTCATTAACATGTTTGAATATCTTCATATATTTATTAATTTATACAACAATTAATACAGTTTTATTTCCTTCAGTGCCAGGAAACCAAGGTAAGTGAAACAGAACAGTGGTCAAGGAGATACAGTCACATAAGGGAAGCTGACTTTTCAATAAATATCTCTACACTGGAGGCAGATCCATATTCAGAAATGGCACTGGGGAAAGAGTGAAGGGCAGCAGCGGGACAGGGCACTGCTTGCAGAAAGTGGCATGTGGGTTACAAGGGATGGGAAGTTATTTGGCATGCTTCTAATCAAGGAAGAGCTGTCTAGAGTGAGGGACATGCACAATGCAAGGCACTAGACCGTACAGTGGATTTGGGAGAACTCAAAGGAGTCTCATACTGTGCAGAGGGGGCCAAAGAGGTAACGAGGAGCAAGGCAACAAGCGAAGACTTTGTCCTGAAGGGGATGAACAACAGGATGGAGTGAGAGACTTGAATAGCAATGAGGGCAAAGTTGAGAAGATAAATTTAGGAAGGAAAAATGATAATACATGGTAACTAATTGGGCATGGGGTTGAAAGAAGAGATCAGGATGCAGCTCATATTTATGGTTTGGGATCACAAGTGCATGGTGAAGTGATGGCGTCAAGGAACAAGAAGGAAAACAGAAGGAGGAACAAGGAGTGAGATGGGGATGAGAAATATTGAATTCAAGAGGGAAGTTGTTTCCTCTATCAAGAAAGTAAAACAGATCAGTGAGGAGGCCTGTCACTAGAATACAAATTTTGTTTTGTCAACATAGCAATGTCCTGCATATCTTTTTTTTTGTTTTTCTCTTTCGGTTTATGTAGAAGAAATGAAGGAATTCTGGGGGATTTTCAGAAGACTGGGAAATGAGTTTTTCTTATCTGAAATACTTGGAGGCAGCCAAAGTGAGATAGAGGGGAAGCCACTGGTGGTGAGTGGCCCACAGGCTGAGGGAAAACTGCCGAAAGGCCAATGGTGCCACGCTCCAAGGGATGACTAAAAATCTTAGCAATCTAATTACCATCTGTGTATGAGGTTCAGCTTGGGATATGTGCAAAAACATTTTAGAAACAGTGAGAAAGGCAAAGGTCCCTTTATGAGATTTGCTCTCAGTCACAAAGGCTTGGTGTAACATGAAGAGTCCCGTTTTAATAGAATTCTATTTTTTATTTGAAAAATGAGAAAAATAGGCTTATACATGCCTTCCTGCCCCTGGAATAAGCAAAAAGACAAGAATAGAAATTCTGATAAACTGAGAGGTAAGTACGTTTTATTTTAAAGCTTGATTTTATAAAACAGAATTTAGGATTTAAAAAGAAATATCATTACATGTATATACATAAAATTTACTTTGCAGTAGAAGTTCTCTTAAGCAGCCTCAGCTAATCAGAAGATAAGCCAATATTCTGATCCTCTCTGTAAGAATCCTGACCCATGCTGCAGCTGTTTGTTTGCTCTATAGAACACCCTGGTCCTTGGCACCGCCCCCCGCCCCTGCCCCGCATTGAGTTGTGTACTTAATTACCGAGAATATTTGTTCCTCATTCTACTCTACTGTTATTTTATGCGCGCTGTACTTAAATACTCCACAATCTGAACAATGTGATTGCAGAAAGAGTTGAATGCTTTAGAAAGACTTAATAAAGACAAATTACTTTTAAAAAATGAATTAGATTGAGTGAGACAGCTAAAAATGACCAAAGGAAAAGTAAACATCTAGATGGAATATATATTCAGATCGCTTTTTGCAAACAACTTTTGGTTCTCATTCTACTTTATGGAAATGAAATCTGGAAATCACAGATAATGTATTCTAAGTATGACCTAAGCAATAAAGACCATGTAGAACTCCAGTCATAGGACCTAAGTTGTAAAAGCCATATTTTTATATTAAAGATTGTCATGTGAATATATTTATATTGTAACAAAATATTTTATTATTTTACACAAAGGTGTGCACTTTATGTCATTCACCTTAGCCAACATTTGGATTACCTGTCCACCTTGACAGGTAATCTACAGACGACAGAGCATCTGCTCAAATACTTTGTCCATCCACTTATATAGTGTCAATTATCATCAAAATACTGATGTCTCCAAAATCTGTATCTCTAGGACAGATTGCTCTTTTAATTTAAGATAGACTGCATATTGGATACTTTCATTTAGAAATACCCAAAATATCTAAACTCAACATCCAAAATCATCTCCCCACCCCCAACCTGCATCTACTTATGCATTTCTTATCTGTAGGGCCCAGTGTTACCCACATGTAAGCGTCATCCCTGATTTCCTCTTCACCCACCATTGCCACTGCAGCATTTAATTAATTCCTGAGGGGTGTGTGTAAGCAAGGGGGGATGTGGGCTCTTACCTATTAAGAACCCTTCATGTCTATGTAGTTTTATTTAGCCACACTGCCACTCTCCTATTTCCAGCCACTGTCAACTCTCTCCTGGAATCCTGCAACAAGCTCCTAATTGATCTCTCCGCTTCAAGCTTCTTCCCATTCAAATATTTTAAGTAAAATTGTGGTTGCCTCCTTTGAATGGGTCAACGTCTCTTCTGTTCCCACCAGCTTCCCACTTACAGATCTACCTGTTCCCTGGAGGCTTTGAAGATTTTGACCCTTTATGTCAGGATAAAGTCTAGACCTAGCATAAAACTTATTCAGTGTGTACCCAGCTCACCTCTCCAGCATAGTTTCTACTGCATCCCATTATTCTAGTTACTCTGAATAGAAAATAGTCATAATATACCCTGCTTTTTCCTATCTTTCAACCCATGAACATTCATTTCCCCTGCATGGTCAACACATGATTTATGGATTTAAAAACATGGGAAAGGAGAGCAAGCTATAGAAAGGTAGAAAGCCTACAAAATTTCTCCTCAGACAAGGCATTAAAATGGCAACCCTGCATTAGGAAGCCACAGAAATTAGCACCTATCTGTGCAGAACCCCCATGCATAGCCTGAATCTACCATTGGATTTGCTTTAGAATAAACTTCTCCATTAGGTAACCAAGTTAAGGGTACTATAGCCTTGCCTGCTGTCTTTGCATCAGTTTTTCACATCACTGCAATGAAAAAGCTGACAACGGCCTGGTGTTGTGTTGGTCATCAACATGATGTGTCATGGCAACACTTATCCAACCGACTGCTTTGTCAAAAGATACAGGAAAACAGAGAAGGGGCAGAGACTTGGTGACAACTCATCCTAGGGCAAGGTAAGATGTATTACAAAGCCACTTTAAAATATTGAAGACGTAAATTACCTTTTTTTCAACATAGAATGTAAAAACTAGTTTTCTTCATTCTAAGTATGGGCAGCAGTTATGTATCTGCCCAGTAGAGGGAGGTCTCTCACCTGCTTACAAAAATAACATTCAATACACAGTCTTGCTCAAATGTGCAGGGAAAAAAAAAAAAGATTTCAAAAACTTGAAAACTATTTGAAATAAAATCATGCCAAGGGTTATTGGCATGATAATGGGATGCAGAAGAAACTATGTGGAGAGGTGAGCTAGGTACATGTTGAATAGATTGTATGCCGAGTCTAGACTTTATCCTGACATAAAGGGTTATAATCTTAAAAGCCTATAGGGAAGAGGTAGATCTGTAAGTGATTGAGACAGCTGGCAGGAACAGAAGAGAAGTTGACCCCTTCAAAGGAGGGTTATTGGTGACTTGAAATCTACCTAAGATAACAAACAGAAAAGGAAAATAGATCATAGTAATTAAACTCTTGGAGGTCATTATGAAGTTCTCTTTGGTCCAGACTGCCTGGTTTATAGAAAGACATTAATATATGGCCCAGTCTGAGCATGGAAAGTCTAGTGAAAAACTTGGGGTCTCCATCCTGAGCACTTAAGCTAGTGAGATATAGAAGATTTCTACCTTCCAAGATGGAGATGGTTGATCACATTATTTTGCTATAGAATACAGTCTGTGAATAAACATTTTGAGTGATAACAAGTGATCCTGTGGATAAACATTTTGACTGATAACATCTCAACTAGATCCCAGGATTCTGAATCTACACAACCTACAGAACCCTGAATTCAATATGAAGAACAGGCCAAGCAAACACAGGCTCTTTACTGCTGTAGTCATGTGACTTCTTTAACATGGTCTCCTGATAATTAGGCTCACTTCGGGGAGTTCCAAACCAAAGTTTAGAGCAAAACAAGCCCATGGCTTTCCTAGTTCTTTCCCCCAAAAGATAAAACTCTAATTCAACCATTAGGTGCCATGCTTCTCTGATGACCAATACAGGTGAGCCAAACAAAGAGTAAGCCCACGGAAAACACACCTTCAAAATAGCAGGGAAATCACTGCTCCCTGAACATGGGGCAGAGTTTGTCCAAGCCACTAGGTGCCACCACACCGCAGCACAAATGGACTTTTCATAGTCTTATTTAAAGAAAGTGTTTCAGAACTAAACCAAAAATTGGATAGGGTCTAACACATGAAATGAAAACTACAAATAAAAGTAGTAATATTGGCAAATGCCTATATGGTACTTGCTATGCCGTAGGCTCTATTCTGAGAGCTTCTCTCATACTGACTCATTTGCTCTTCAGCATCCCTGTGGTACTGTCATTTCCATCTTCATGTTACAGTTGAAGACACTGAGTCACAAAATAGTTATTTTGCTAGTAAATGACAGGGTCAAGATTGGAACCCAAGGGTCTGCTTCCTGAGTCCTTGATTCTGGATCGCTAAGCCAGGAGAGGTCCAGAATTTTGACATTTCTCTAAATAAGTGCATCTTTCATTTAAATGTCTAAAAAATGTAGCATTCTGTCAACCAGAAAACTGTCCTCCAACTTGACTCTTACAGTTACATAAAAATTACATTTATTTGCAATGTAGTACCTTTTAGTAAAGTTTGATGTAGTAAAGTAGGAGAGGCTAGGTCCTGTGAAGGTTTTAAAGTAGCTCTGAAGCCAGGTCCTCAGAGCTGCAAGAGCTTTGTTGGAGAACCTGAGAAGAAGGTGCTGGAGAGCCACAAGGGTGAACTCTCTGCTCAGACTCAGGGCCTCCGTGCAAGCACCATCTCTTGCTCCACAGGCCAATAACATTCTTGCTGGCCACTCTAGACCAAGGGTTGGCAAACTATTTCTGCAAAGGTCCAGTAGGCTTTGCAGACCATTCAGGCTCTATGGCAATCACTCAGCTCTGTCATTGTAGTGCTAAAGCGTGTACAGCTAATACATAAACGGATAGGCATGACTATGTTCCAAGAAAACTTTATGAACATTGAAATTTGAGTTTCATATAATTTCATGTTTTAGAAAATATTATTCTTCTTTTGATTTGTTTCAACCATTTAATTTGATTTTTGATATGTTACAAAAATTTTGATCTGTTACAAAAGTATTCTCAGCTCATGGGCTGTACAAAGACAGGCAGGCATGATTTGGCTCTGGGGCCATGGTGCACATACCCTTGCCCTTCATGGAAATCAGGAAGGAGGAGGTGACAGATGGGGAGGAAGAAGCCTGAGCGCCATCTACAGGCCAGAAAATCTAATGTTACTCCCAGGATAACCGTTTTGGAAAGCCAAATCACTTCTGTGGTTCCCAACCATGGAAACACAACAGAATTATCCAGGGTGCTTGTTAGAAATACAAATTTTTAGGCTCCACCTCCAGAAATTCTGATTCAGTCATGTGGTTAGGTGAGGAATCTATTATTTTAAAAGCAGCTCATTGATTTAGGCAAGAGGTCTTCAAAACGTGGTTTACACTCTGGGGAAGTATAGATATAGCCACTAAAGTATGGGAAGAAAACAGTAGAACTGCTTTCTATATAATTATTAGTCAATAAAAAGCAAGAAGAAAATGAAGTTGTATAAATCTCACACAAATTGACATTGGCTCCTTCACTGGGTCTGTGTGTCAGCGATCATTGATCACAAGCAACACACGAGGAAATTCTACAAGGTGGAGGAACTGGCAGAGGCACCTTCACTCCTATTTCCTCTCAGTGTACTACATAAGAAAAAAGTCCAGGACGAAGAATGACTGAGACAGTTCTGAAGAAGAAAAAAGGAGATTTATCTACCAGATCTCAAAACTCATCATAAAGCTATGTTAATTAAGATTGCATAATGATGCAGGGATAGACAAATAGGTCAATGGAATAAAATAATCATGTAAGAGATGATGGACTACTCAATCCATGATACTGGGGCAACTGGTTATCTCTAAATAAGAAATGAACATAGATCCCTAATTCACTTCATCAATAAAAATGAATTATAGGATAAATAAAGTATGAAGAATACAATTATGAAACTTTCAGAAGAAAATATCTTTTTGGTTTCAGAATAAGGTAAGATTCTTAAATAAGACACAGAAAGCATGAATTATAAGGGGAAGGACTTATAAATCTGATTCCTCTAAAATAAAAACATGTTTATGTTAAACAAGAAACATCACAAACATAATTAAAATTGAAGCCATGAGGCAGGAGATTTACAAAGTATATAACCAATAAAAGATTGTAGCTAGAATTTGTAAAGAATTACCACAAATAGTAGAAACAAACAAACAAACAAAAATATCCAGTGGGGAGAAAGGGAAAACGGGAATGGGTAACTCATAGAAGAGGCACTTACAGCTAAAAAGTCAATAAATACAGGGAAAGACGTTTAACATCATTAATATCAGGGAAATGTGAGTTCAAATAACAAGATACCAAGTCATATACCAGATTGTGACTATTTTAAAACAGCTGATAATACCATGTGCTGTCAAAGGTTGGGAGATAAGGGAACCCTTCTATGCAGATGCTGAGAGTATAAGCTGGTATAACCATTTCAGACAGAAATTTAGCAATACTTGTTAAGGTTGAAGAGGCACAAGCCTACAGCCTCAAATTCAACTAGATAAATATCCTAGATAAATTCTCATACATGTTCCAAAAGAAGATGTATAGAAGAATTTTCATGGCAGCACTGTTTGTAACAGAAAAAAAAAAACAGATAAACATAAATGTGCATGAAAGGGAGAATGAATAAATTGTGGTCTATTAGAAAGGACTTTTTAAACTGAGTGAATCAGAGTGACACGTATTAGTACAGATAAACATCTAAAAACATAATGTTACTGAGAAAAGGCAAATTGCAGAAGGACACATGCAGTTTTAAAACAGGAATAATAATGCCGGACATTGTTTATGGATGTGTGCATATGTAGTAAAGTAAAAGCATGCAAAAGGATGATAAATTCAGCAACAATTCAGGATGCTGATTGGTTCTCTGATGAGAGAAGGAGGGATAGGAAAGAAGGAGGGGATACAAGGTGTCCTGTCTATATCTGTTAGACATCTGATAGGGTTGAGTTTTCTTTGAGTAATGTAATTCTGTATATTTTTTAGTATGAGTAAACTGTTGCAATAAAGAGGATTTGAAAAAAGAATAGAGTTAGATAGGAGGTCACAAGTTTTTAATCACATACCAGAATGTCCAAAGCTTTAGTAGTGAACGGGGGTGGAGAAAGTTTCAGACAGATTTTGTCACTAACCAATAGATTCAACAAATAAGGAGTTGCCCTGAGGTGATTGACACTTATAATGAGATCAACACATCCTAATTTGCCCCAGACAGTCCTGGTTCATGTATGTTGCCTGGTGTGATTATTAATCATTGTCCCTTTCCATTTCAAAGGTGGCTCACTTTGGAAGATCAATGATATGGTCTCCTGAATGATAAAGCACTGTGGCTGATGAGGCGGGTTATGAGTGTCGGATTCAGCGGCTTGTCTGGTAGGAGACAAGCTCATTAGAGAGCTCATTAGATGAATAAAGAGCTATACTGGGGAGAAGTTAAAAAGAATATGGATAGTAGCCAGTCTTCAATTGATCTTTTATCTGAAAACCGAAGACTTCAGGGGTCTCACCTTTTCTTTAGAAGTATGCCAGTTTAGAACACAGGTCTGCGATCTTCTCATCTTCTCAAAGACACACCTGATGGAGTAAAAAGAATTGCAGAATTAAGATCACTGACCTGGCTGTGGACAAAAATCACCTGGGGAGCCTTGAAAGACAGAGATTCTTGGGTCCCAATACCAGATTATTGATTGGAAATCTGTAGAGTTGTGGCCACAGAATCCACATATTTTTAAAACTCTATAAGTTACTCTAGTGCACAGATCCATGGAATTTTGTAATAAATACAGGAGCTCTCGCAGTTGTGTGATTTTAAATAGCAACTTATTATGGAGAGCTAAAGTCTTTTTACATTAAATTTAAATCCTCATATACCTGAAATAACCTGTCTTCATCTCTTGCCTTAATGATTTTCTAGCCTCGTTATTCACAGCTTGCAGTGAATCTTTCTCTTGGCTGGGTGAAAGTGGATGGGTGTCTGTGACTAAGATCAAGAGAAGGCTGGGGCCCAGAATCTGAACAGGCTTGTCATGGTCCCTTCTAGCAGCCATAAGGACATAGAAGACAATGCCAGACCAAAGAGTGTTCAGTTATTGTGCTGATCCCACACCCTCATGAGAAACTCTAGTCTCGGTTAGTTAGTGGATAAAACAGATGCCAGTGGGTTCCTGCTTTCTGAAGCAGGCATGCCAAAATGAACTTCCTTTTCTGAAGTCTCAGGCTGGTTCCCATTGGGTTTTTGTCTAAGAGGGTGGGCTGAAAATTAGAGAAAGAAAATTGCCTCAAGCTGTAGTAAAACTTACTGAGAAATGCTAAAGAACAATGTTTTGCATTTCCTGCTCTTAATTTTTTTGTTTGGTTTGGTTTTAGTTGCTCTTTATTTAGTTTCATTTTTTTTTTTCTCTCCTGGAAAAGCATCTTTGGATTTGGCCAGGGGTTGCTGGATTTACTTTTTAATATACTGAAAAATATCTGTATACAATGAGAATGTGACTGGCTGGGTGTGTTGCAGCCAGCAATAAAGGGTATACACCACTGAGCACTAGCTAAGTTTGGGTAATGGCCTTGCCAGTTAGAATTTTTTTTCTTTTCCTCTGTCGCCCAGGCTGGAGTGCAGTGGCATAATCTCGGCTCACTGCAACCTCCACCTTCCGGGTTCAAGCGATTCTCCTGCCTCAGTCTCCTGAGTAGCTGGGACTACAGGTGCATGGCACTATGCCTGGCTAATTTTTTTGTGTTTTTAGTAGAGATGAGTTTTTAGTAGAGATGAGTAGAGACCACCCTGTTAGCCAGGATGGTCTCGATCTCCTGACCTCGTGATCCACCCGCCTCGGCCTCCGAAAGTGCTGGGATTATAAGCATGAGCCACCATGCCTGGCCCAGTTTGAATTTTTAATTCATTGGCACTGGATTCTTGAGGATCCAGGTAATATTGTGTAAGATACATGAGCTCCTAGAAATTGTTCTCATCAAATCGTCTGGGAAATAGTCTAAGTATAAAGTTAGACATATCTCGGTAATAATTTTTAGATATTTCATCTAATTGGATTTTCTCATTCCCTTGTTTAACTCTCTTTTGGGGGTGAGGGTTTTGGGGATAGGGAGAGTGTTAAACCATAAATACCTTCATCTCCCAAAGACCTCTGAGAATTGAGGTCAGGCCAGAAATCTATCAGAAGTATATCTTATTGTGTCCTAGGAGAATCCTTTGCCACTGGCCTGATCAAGCTGATTGTCGATCTCCTACATGTGTAATTTTCAGCCTTCATTGAATATCAGATGATGTCTGAAAGTTCCCCCAGGAGAACATTAATGTTCCACCCACACCCAGCATAATTAAAATATAATGCCTGGAGAGGGGGTCTGGACATCAGTGGTTTGCTGTTGCTTCTATAAAGTTCCTAGGCATAGGGTGACTAAACATTCAGTATGCCTGAAACTGAGGAGTTGAGTTAATCACCCACAATGGAGGTGAGACTCCCATTAGGACCATTGTTTCCTGGCTGTGTCTTACTGCACCCTAATGGGGACAAATCTCTGGGCTCTGCACCCAGTGTACAGACCTTGCCAATCTCTCTCACTGATGGGATTCATAACTATTGTTGATGGGAAAGAGAACTGTTACCTGGAACCTTCTGATACTGTTAACTGTAACCTAACAAAATGATATGAGCAAGATGTTAGAAGATGCAACAAACCTGCCCTAAGAAGATGGAAAAGAGAAAGTGGCTCTACTGCTTGCAACCAGAGACCAATGGCAAAACCTTTGAGCTCACATGAAAACAAAGGTGATAAGGAGGGATTTCACAAACAACACTCTCCTATTAGTCAATTTTTCTTGTTCTATTTTTTTCTTATTCCTTATGAACAGATTAGTGACACCCCTTACAGTATCAGATGCTTTGCCCCTCCCCGCCCGGCTCCCATCCACCCACGTGTTCCTCCTCTTGGGAGAGCCAGCGCTTGTCTTTTTCCAGGTGTTACATCCTATAATGTCCTGTGCAGGCAGCTAGTGGGAACATCAGCTTGTTTATGTGGTAGAGTCAGCACTGTTGCCATGCCTGGGCACCTTAGTCTGAGTCACTTTGGTCTTCCCTGAAGCCAAGCTGGACTGTGTGGAACTTACTGCACTTCAGTGTAAAGGACATTTGGGTGTATATAAGAGGACGCCTGATTTTTTTAATTGTACCAATGGTAGGTAGATTTATATACAATGCAAAAGTACTTGGGATGAAGGTGAGCTAGGCAAGGTATCCAAATCTAGAGGTGAAGCTCATGCAGTAGACAGCTCACACCTGCCTTGGAGTACAGCCCTCTGCCCTTTAGAATAAAGCCTCTATGAGATCTTATTCGCTTATTCACATCATCTCTTGTGAATTGGATATATTTGTCTAATATTGGTATCTTCTGGGCTTTGGGAAAGGAATCTTCCTGGTATGGAGAAGTTCGAATCCCCTAGATCAACCTGGTGAATTTCCCAGTGCTCACAAACAGGTTCTTTATGCTACAAAATGTCAAAATTAAACCCTACAAGGCAAATAATTATGAAACAGGCAAAATCATGCATTTGTAGACTCATTTTCGTTTTCCTAAAAATGCCCCTTCCACTTAAAGGATCTGAGTTGTTAGAATGATAGAAAAGGACTGAACTGGGAGGAGATTAGGCAATGGGGTAAACTAACTAAACTTTTATGTAAATTTCCTTTGAGCTGGATATCACATGGCCTGATCCCGTGGTAAGTGCAGAAATTGATAAAGCTTCCTTGTTTCAAATATAGCCATTCTGTGTCCTCCGCTTTGAGGGTTCTGTGTTTGGAAGGCCACACTCCTGAGAGAAAAGGAGTCCTGGAAGTACTGATAGAGACAAACAATATTCCTTGAGTTTGTATTACATCCTAGACTGTTTCTATTTTCCCATGCATTAACTCATTTGATTCTCATAAAAGCAGTACAAAATAAATGTTATCACCCCCACTTTACAGGAGGAAGCTGAAACACAGAGAAGGGGAAAAAATCCCCACAGTGGCACAGCCGAGAAGTTCAGACCCAAGTTCAGACCCAGGCAGCTCCTGATATCTGAGCTCATCAGGCTCTTGCTAGACCCCAGGGCCCTGTGTCAGCCTTAGCAGTAGAGCATGAACTCATCCACTCAGAGTGAAGGGAGGCAGGTTGCCCAATCTGGTAAACACTTGAAATAATGAGAATGAAGGGGATGACTGAAGGGTGAGATGGGGAGGGTGAGAGACCTAGCCAGCAATGGTTAAAAATATTGTTGGCAGCAGCATTGGAGAGTAGGGATTTGTAGAAGCACCAATCTGCACATTTGGGTGATTTTTGTTTTCAATCAGTGACCTGTATATATTGAGACAAAGAAGATAAGCAACTGGGCTTCTCCAGACCAGTACATAGCCAGATGGTGTACATCTCAACAAAAATGGGGCTTTTATACTAGGACGGGGAGTGGTTTTAAAGCAGCAATGAGGGGCTTGTAGAATGCAGATCTCACCAGCTCCTGTGCTTTGTGTAACGTGGGGAATGGGCAGCCTCCAACTCACAGGGTTGCAAGGAGAAGCTCCACCCTAGTCAGATTTCCATTACAACAAGATGTTGAGTAAAATCCCAGGAAAGAAGTGAGTAATTGTTTCTTACCTTATAGTGGGGCGTACATAGAGCTTAATAGAAAGCCTTATGTCTTAGTCCATTCGTGCTGCTATGATAACTACCCTAGACTAGGTGTTTTTTTGTTTGTTTTTTTGTTTTTGTTTTTTGTGTTTTTTTTGAGACAGAGTCTTTCTGTGTCACCCAGGTTGGAGTGCAATGGCATGATCTTGGCTCACTGCAACCTCCGCCTCCCATGTTTAAGCGATTCTCCTGCTTCAGCCTCCTGAGTAGCTGGGATTACAGGCACCCATCACCGTGCCCAGCTAATGTTTTGTATTTTTAGTAGAGATGGGGTTTCACAATATTGGCCAGGCTGGTTTCGAACTCCCGATCTCAGGTGATCCACCCCCACCGCCCTCAGCATCCCAGAGTGCTGGGGTTACAGGTGTGAGTCACCACACCTGGCCGAGACTAGGTAATTTTTAAAGAGCAGAACTTGTTTTCTCATAGTTTTGGAGACTAAGAAATCCAAGATCAACGCACCGGAAAGTTTGGTTGTCTGGGGAGGGCCAAATCCTCCAGAGGGGAGGAGTGCTCTGTCCTCAACTTGGTGAAAAGAGAAAGGGCCAGGCAGCCAGTAAAATGCTGGGTGAAGCCTCTTTTATAAAAGCCTTAATATCATTAATGAGGAAGGAGTCCTCATAGTCTAATCACCTCTTAAAGGCCCCACCACTTGATACTATCGCATTGGCAACACCTGAATTTTGGAGCAGACACATTTAAACCATAGCAGCTTGGAAGTGAGAGAGGAAAGAAAGCAAAAAGTGTATGGGAGGCAAAAAGTATAGGGAAAGCAAAAAGTATATGGGATAGGGAGGCCGGGAGAGGAATGGGCACCAAGAAGGCTTGCATTATCAGTATTCGAGGCATGGAGTGTGGGGTGCTCACCCTACAGATCCCACAGGACTCAAGCACAGGCACTTCCTGGCTAGTTAGGCTGAGGTTTGAGGGTGTTGGTGTGTGATCTTCAGAGGCTGAGGTGGGCGGGTGCTAACTAGGGCCAAATGAGTTTTTCTCCCCTGATTTTCTATGTATGTTCTTTCCACAAGTTGCAAGGTGGGTGAGAGGGAAGCACAGAAGTTGTGTGGGGTAGAAAAAGCCTGGGGAAAATGGTGCCTTTAGGCCATCCATCACGTGCCTCAAGTTCCAAAGAATGAACAGCAGGAAAACAGATTGCCCTCTCCCCACTGTCATACATGTGACAGTAGAAAGCTGAAGATTTGAGCCAGAAACTGGTAAGCACACCCTGGTCTCTCAATAAAGTATGGCACAGGACCTTTTTCTTGGTCCTCCCCTAGCCTGGTCTGATACCCACGAATTTATATCAGCAGGGTGGGTGGTGTGGTTCAAGTTTTGGCCTCAGCGCAGGAGTTCTGGTGACTATTTAAACAGAAAGCAGTCAGCGTCTTTTTGCTTGTGATAAATGACAGCCTTACCTGCTTTTCTTTTCTTTTCTTCTTTTATCTGTTCCGTAGCTTGATTTTTTATCTGTTCCATAGGTCACCTTTTTATTTTACCTTAATGTAAAACCTGACCCAATTCATCAATATTCTCTCAAGCTTCCTCCACCAGGATCCCAGGCAGGTTTGAGTGCAGCGTTTCTCCAAGTGTGGTCTGAGGACCACCCACAGGAGAGAGGCCCTGCCCAGGTGCTGCGTGTTTATCAAGTTCCCCAGCACACTCTCAGGCACGTTCTACTTTGGGAACCTCTATTGGAATGTCTTGCCCCCTCTCCTTACGTCTTAATTAATTTTTTTTATTACCTCCATGACCTTTAGTTGTTTACTTATCAAAACCCCTGAGAATGTAAGTCCAGGCTGAGTGCTGGGGATGCCACAGCAAACCAGATAGGCACAGGCTGGCCTTCTCAGTTTAGGGCTTCTGGTATTTGGGGAGGGGAAGGGGAATAGTAGAAAGGTTGGCAGACTAAACAAGCAATCATAATAAAGCATAAAGAGCATTACAATAAACTATGGCAAGAATAATATCAGAATTTGTTAATGTGACTCAGGAGGTCACGAAAGAGGGGGAAAGTGTGTCTCCCCCACCTTGATGGTTCAGCTGCAGATGGCACCCCCTGGGTCCTAGTATATACATGTGGGAGCCCATTCAGCCTCCCAGAGAAAGGCAAAGATGAGAGACAGATTGAGTTCTATTCATGGGATACAAGGAGGGATGAAACAGTGTATAGAGGGGTTCTATACCATCCATGGCATGGGGAGTTAAGGACAAAAGTCTGAAATGGTTTGTGTTTCAATGTCAGCAGGAGATGCAAAACTTCCCAATATCCGTGACCTCACCCAGAGTAGCAAGCAATAAAAGCCAGAAAGTAAAAATGAGGGTGGGTTTTTATACAGTCTAGCAAAAAAGAGGTTGTAGAGAGGTCTACAAACCATGCTGCAGGCAGCAGCTAGGCTGGTGGAAAGGACAGACAGTGAGTGAAAGTTCTACAGTGAGAAATAAGGGTGCATGGGGAGCTAGCTTCAGGAGGAAAAAAAAGACCCAAGCAGCCCACGTGATGTGGCCCTAGACATGTCCACACTCAATTTTCCCCACTGCCTTCCACATAGTCAGACCTTCCCTTACAAGTTGGTACTCTGTCTCTTCCTATAGGCCGATTCAGTTCTTTTTATTTTGAATTTCTTTTAAAGTTTTATTTCATCTGGCTGCTTTCTTTTCTTGGACCACCAGCTATTAAAATTGTCTTCTTTTTTCCTTCTGCTACTAGGAAAGTCAGAGCTAAAGTCAATGCCTAGTTAAAATAACCAGATATTCCTAAGCATTGAGTCAGTTTGTTTCCTGTTCCCCCGTTTTAATTTCTTTTTTCTGTTTTAACAGCTGCACTACAATTTGTTTCTATTCTTGAATGCTGTCTTAACTTTTTTGGACGTTTATTCAGATATAAATTATGGTGAAATGAAACACATGTGTCCATTTTCTCCCACTCACCAATCCTTTACCCCTCCCTGACTGCAGTCACATTGCAGTGGAATCACCTCTTCTTATGGTCTTTCCCCAATCTCCATAATAATCTTTTTTATTATTCACTACAGGCACAAACACACCTGCCAGACCTCCCCGTTCTCTTCATTTTTCTCCTTGATTTCCACCTACTGGCCTTGCTTGTGGTTTCCTGACTCCTAACATTTAGTGTTCATTGTTCTTCCCTAATTCTGATGCATCCCCTGTCTCCTAGAGGTTGGCTAACATAACACCCATTCCCCTAGAGAATTAGTGTTGACTTTCTTTCCACAACAGATTCCCCTAGGGAAATTGAGCATTCAGTTATGGGGGACTAAACTGAATTAGTTCAGAGATTCTTACACCCTGCCCCCAAATCCTAAGCAATGAAATAAACTTAACCAAGGTCTTCCTTTGTGCATTTCTGCCCTGCTGCTTGGTAAATGTGTGCTCACTCATTCATAATGAAGGCTTATCAGCCCAGCATTGCTCATCCTGCTGTTTGACAGTTGTGCCTCCTAAACCCTTTGAATCTTAAATTAGCGTCACAACAATGTTATGATTCATTGCTCTCACTCTTTCTCGAGATTGTGGTTGTTTCTTTTAAACAGCTCTTCCATTAAGGTGAAAGAGCCAACACAGAACACACACATATATCTTCCCCAATCCCCGGCTCTGTGGGTGGTCCCGCTATTTTGTTCCAAATATAGCCTCTGAGAAAAGGAAAGCATGCTTGTTTGTCTGCTCCTAAAACTTAATTTTCAATGGAAGTCAATACTGGTAAAAGATAGATAGTTTAAAATTTTTGAGGGAGGTACAACTGTTTGTGTTCCACACCATCTGAGTTCTACAGTGATATGGTTTGGCTCTGTGTCCCCACCCAAATCTCACCTTGAATTGTAATCCTCATAATCCCCGCATGTCAAGGGAGGGACCTGTGGGAGGTGTTTAGGTTATGGGGGCTGTTTCCTCCATGCTGTTCTTGCGATAGTGAGTGAGTTATCACAAGATCTGATGGTTTTATATGTGTTTAACTCTTCCTCCTTCTCTCTTTCTCTCTCTACTTCTCTCAAAGAGTTAGAAGATGCTTGCTGCCCCTTCATATTTCATTATGATTGTAAGTTTCCTGAGGCTTCCCCAGCCATACAGAACTGTGAGTCAATTAAACCTCTTTCCTTTATAAATTACCCAGTCTTTATAGCAGTGTGAAAACGGACTAACGCCCACAATCTTAAAGATGAACTTTAGCTTAGCCCAGTTTGGCTAATACAGATGATGAATATCATTCATTCATTCAACAAATGTTAGGCGGGCTGTGACATGGTTTGGCTGCATCCCCACCCAAATCTCATCTTGAATTCCCACCCAGTGGGAGCTAATTGAATCATGGGGGTGAGTCTTTCTCATGCTGTTCTGGTGATAGTAAATAAGTCTCAAGAGATGTAATGGTTTTAAAAATGGAAGTTTCCCTGCATAAGCTCTCTCTTCGCTTGCTGCCATTCACGTAAGACGTGACTTGCTCCTCCTTGCCTTCCTCCCTGATTGTGAGACCTCCCCAGCTACGTGGAACAGTATGTCCATTAAACCCCTTTTCCTGTATAAATTACCCAGTCTTGGGTATGTCTTTATCAGCAGCATGAAAACAGACTAATATAGTCTGTGTTTTAGGAGCTGGGGATACAGCAGTGAACTTTTGGTGGAGCTTGTATTCCAGTGAAGAGAAGACAGACATCAAAGCATACATAAGTGATGTAACATTGAATTATGTTAAGTGTTACAAATAAAAACAAGATAATTTTGGGTAAAATGACCAGGAAAGACCCCTTTGATGAGGTGTTATTTGGGCAGAGACCTGAATGAAATGAGAGATCCTTTTCAATTCTCTTGACCATAGCAGACATCAGTAATCAACCAGAGCCATCATTTCTTTTTCATGGAGCTGTACAGTCTTCCACTCAGTACTCCAGGCCATCACTGCCATTTGGTTGGTATTGACATGCATGACTGGGCCTATTTTCCATTCTACTCCAAAAATGCATTTCTTTTCTAAAATAAGGAGGAAAATTTAAAATAGAGAATGGATCTAGGGACAAGATTTTACCCATCATTATTTAAGAGCTTAATAATGTAGGATTATCTCCTGTATGAGTCTGTTTTCATGCTGCTGATAAAGACATACCTGAGGCTGGGTAATTTATAAAGAAAAAAGAGTTTCATGGACTCACAGTTCCATGTGGCTGGGGAGGCCTCATAATCATGGTGAAAGGTGAAAGGCACTTCTTACATAGTGGCGGCAAGAGAGAATGAGAGCCAAGTGAAAAGGGAAAGCCCTTATAAAATTATCAGATCTCGTGATACTATTCACTACCATGAGAAGAGTATGGGAGGAAACTGCCCCCATGATTCAATTATCTCCCACCAGATCCCTCCCACAACATGTGGGAATTATGGGAGCTATAATTCCAGATGACATTTGGGTGGTGAGACAGCGAAACCGTATCATCTCCTCTTCTCTTGTCAAAAAGATGTTTTTGGCCTTTTGTGATGATTACTTTGTATGTCTGAGTATGTAACTCAACTCTTCAGTGGTTTAAGGCCCTCTCATAGTCATGGGACTGTGCAGCTACCTAACTTTATTAGTCCTAACCATCAGCTTTAAATTGTGGATGCTGTCATGCCATAGGCGTATTCTTAGATTTCAACTTGAAGCGTGTTGTAAGTAGCATGTTTTCCTTAACGAAATCCATTTTCATAAATAAAAACACTCTACACATATATCTCCCAATTTTCTTTTTATCCTTTCATTTAGAGAGTACCTATTAGTTGTCAGACACAGAGTATTAAAGATGAATAAGACATAGTGTCTTACTCAGTCTTGTATAAATGCCAATGGAGAATAAAATAAAATATCATATACAGGGGAAAGTCATATCTTATCCTCTTATAATTGTTTTTAAGATACATGACTCTACAAATCACAACCTCAGTGATCACCAATGACCTACAGTTGCCAATCCAGTGGCAATCTTTATTCTACTTGATTTCTACTTAGTCCTGAGGACCATTTCCTGCTTTACTCCAGTTGCCTTTCTCAGTTCCTGTTGTTATATATTATCTTGTTCTTCATTCTCTTCCATCTTTCTCTGCATTCTTTCTCTTGTGGATCTTCAGTCACTCTCAGATATTTAATATTACTTTCATGCAGCTCAGTCTCAAATATGTATTCCTGCTTACAACTTCTCTTCTGAGTTATAGTCCACTGGAATATTATTCTGGGACCTGAAATTCTATATGTTCAAGTCAAACACATGATCACTGTATTTACTAGCATCCTTCTGATTGCAAATGATGGAAATACAACTTAAACTGGCTTATATTGGAAAAAAGAGGAATACATTTTCCTGTGCAACGAAAAGACTCCTGAGCTACATCCAGGAACTCAAACAGTATTATCAGAAATTGAGTCTGCTCTCCTCACCTCTTCTCTCACTCCTTCCCACCACCCTCTCTCTCTCTCATGTGTGTGTGTATGTGTGTGTGTGTGCGTGTGTGTTCACTGACTTTCTAGGTCAGGGTCTCCATATTATAGCTCCTATAAGCACCAGGGTTTCCTTCACTGGCTTAGTAAACCTATAGAAAGGGAGAACTTGTCTTTCCCAATAGTTTCATCAAAAATCCTACAATTGAATTTCACTGGGCTAACCTAGGACACTGGCCATCCTGTAACCAATCACATGACTCAAATGTAGAAATATGCTGTATTAAAGTATAAGATTTTTGGAGTTATCGATAAGCTTCAATCACATAAACTCAGAGTAGGGAGACTTAGTTATCTATAGAAAAAAATGAGTAAAAGCAAAAACTATGCTAAGTAGGCAAAAGCAACAGATGTCAGCTATAACCCACTGCCCCCAAAAAACCCCCATCAACTCCATTATTTCTGTTAAACAAGATAATGCATGTAAAAACATTATGTAAATATAACAGTATTCCTCAAATATTATTAATTCTACTGGTATAATTTTTTTTCACTCTTGTTGCCCAGGCTGGAGTGCAATGGTGCAATCTCGGCTCACTGAAACCTCTGCCTCCCAGGTCCAAGCATTTCTCCTACCTCAGCCTCCTGAGTGGCTGGGGTTACAGGCGCCTGCCACCATGCCCTGCTAATGTTTTGTATTTTTAGTAGAGACAGGGTTTCACCATGTTGGCCAGGCTAGTCTTGAACTCCTGACCTCAGGTGACCCACCCACTTCGGCCTCCCAAAGTTCTGAGATTACAGGCATGAGCCACAGCACCCAACCTCTACTGGTATCATTTTAATAATATTGAAAGTTTACATAATGCAGGCTTGAACTCTTGGAGCCATCTTTGGCTGCACCCTCCTCTCTCATCAACATTTAATCAGTTGTCAGAGCTTCTTAATTCAGCAACCAAACTATTTCAGTATTGGTAAATCCCTTACAACCAGACTCTACCCTCTACCCTTTCCAATCCAGATTAACTTTTCTTGAAGCACAGTGCTGATAATATTTTGGCTCATAAACCTTACATTCTCTCCATTGCCTAAGGACAAATAGCCAATCATATCAGCCAATTAGTTCTCAAAGTCCAGGAACTAGATCCAACTTAGCTTGCCAGATGTACTCTCCACCGTTCCCCTTAATATGCCCTCTGACTGTAGCCAACAGGAACTACTCACTGACTGTAAATTACTCAATCTCTGAAACTTTCTCTGGCTGTTTCCTAGAGATGAAATACATCACTCCCCACTTTTCCGTCAGCGTTCTCATCACATTTTGGGCCCAACTTTAGGATCCCTGTGGATATTTCAGAAAGGTATAGTGACATAGTAATTTAAGATGATTTCAAATGGACTGAAATCCTGGATCAGACAGACATTTTCTATTAATCTAGGATGGTAGATTCTAGTCTTGGAAGATTCTTTTATATATGAGAATATGTTATTTACCCACAAAGGGCTTTGGTAAACAAGAAATAATCTAGTGTGCTGGTAACTCAAATGTACTGATAAGGCCGCCCTTCCGAGAAAAGAAGGCAAATACGGTGAGTATCTGCTGTTCACCACCTGCTGTTTGCCAAATGACATAGGAAGTGTAAGGGTTCAGCTTTGAGGAAAGATGGCTAATGGATACATGTTTACTTTTAATGTGTATTTATTTGGCTTTCTTTGTGTGCTGAGTCTTCATTCTCACAAAACTGAACATTTCAGGGAAATGGAGGCAGCTCCAGGGCTGTGTTCTCCAGCTGCCAGTTTTATCTTTATTCTCGGAAGTCCTAACACTTCGTATCTTTCAGTCTCATTCGTACCACATTATCCTTTGCTAAATAGCCATTATGCTCTTTTTTATCTTCTCTGGCAGACTGAGGCAGGGGACATAATCCTTTTGATGTTCTGAACATAGAAATTATTCAGTAAACACTTGGTGATGTGCCAGTAGAAACTCTAGAATCTATGTCAAGGGATCTTGGTGGGTTAAAAAAAAAAAAAAAAAAGTGTGATTTACAAACATTCTAACCTTTCACAGATTTTTTTTCATATTAAATAATAGAAAGTTTCAGACATAACCAAGAGTTATTGTATTTATTTGTTCATTTTTCACCAAAAGAAGGCATTTTATTCTCTTTTGGCAACTTCAAATAGCTTTGCAGAAAAGAACTCAAAATAACACACTTAGTATTACCACTTTGTACAACAATTGCAACAACACCAAAATTTCCTCTGCATTTCAAAAAAAGCTTTTTGATGTGAAAACTTAACATTCTGTCGGTCACGCAGCACATGTTTACTGAGCACATTCTAAGGTATGGCATTGTGCTAGTGAGAGGTGACAATATGCTAGCAGCCCTCGCTCTCCGCACCTCCTCAGCCTTGACACACTTGAGGAGCACTTCAGCCTGCCGCTGCACTGTGGGAGCCCCTCTCTGGGCTGGCTGAGGCCGGAGCCGGCTCCCTGTACTTGCCAGGAGATGTGGAGGGAGAGGCCAGGTGGGAACTGGGGCTGCGCAGGGTGCTCGCAGGCCAGTGCGAGTTCTGGGTGGGCGCGTGCTCGGCAGGCCCCACACTCGGAGCGGCTGGCCAGCACTGCTGGCCCTGGGCAGTGAGGGGCTTAGCACCCAGGCCAACAGCTGCAGAGGGTGCGCTGGGTCCTCCAGCACTGCTGGCCTGCCTGCACAGCACTCGAATTCTCGCTGCGCCTCCACTGCCTCCCCGTGGGGCAGGGCTTGGGACCCACAGCCGCGCCATGCCTGAGCACCCCCACCGGTGGGCTCCTGTGTGACCTGAGCCTCCCAGACAGTTGCTGCCCCCTACTCCATGGCAACCAGTCCCATTGACTGCCCAAGGGCTGAGGAGTGTGGGCATGTGGCACGGGACTGGTGGGCAGCTCCTCCCGTAGCCCTGGTGCAGGATCCACTAGGAAGCCAGTTGGGGTCCTGAGTTGGGTGGGGACTTGGAGAACTTTTATGTCTAGCTAAAGGAGGGTAAATGCCCCAATCAGCACTCTGTGTCTAGCTAAAGGTTTGTAAATGCACCAATCAGTGCTCTGTGTCTAGCTAATCTGGTGGGGACTTGGAGAACTGTTTTGTCTAGCTAAAGGTGGGGTGGGGACTTGGAGAACTTTTGTTTCTAGCTAAAGGATTGTAAATGCACCAATCAACACTCTGTGTCTGGCTAAAGGATTGTAAACGCACCAACCAGCACTCTGTGTCTAGCTAAAGGATTGTAAATGCACCAACCAGCACTCTGTGTCTAGCTCAAGGTTTGTAAACGCACCAATAAGCATCCTGTCAAAGTGGACCAATCAGCTCTCTGTAAAATGGACCAATCAGCTATCTGTAAAATGGGACAATCAGTGCTCTGTGAAATGGACCAATCAGCAGGATGTGGGTGGGGTCAAATAAGGGAATAAAAGCAGGAGGCCCAAGCCAGCAGCGGAAACCTGCTCAGATGGCTTTCCACACTGTGGAAGCTTTGTTCTTTCGCTTTTTACGATAAATCTTGCTGCTGGTCACTCTTTGGGTCCACACCGCCTTTATGAGCTGTAACACTCACCGCGAAGGTCTGCAACTTTACTTCTGAAGCCAACAAGACCACGAGCCCACCGGGAAGAAAGAACAACTCTGACTGGGAGGAACAAACAACTCCAGATGCACTGCCTTTAAGAGCTGTAACACTCACCGCAAAGGTCTGCAGCTTCACTCCTGAAGTCAGTGAGACCACGAACCCACCAGAAGGAAGAAACTCCAGACACATTTGAACACCAGGAGGAACAAACTCCAGACACACCATCTTTAAGAACTGTAACACTCACCATGAGGGTCCGCAGCTTCATTCTTGAAGTCAGTAGACCAAGAACCCACCGATTCCAGACACATTTTGGTGACTCTGTTGGGACTTTCACCTGTTGCCACGCAGTGAGACTTTTGAAATCGCCAAGCAGTGAGTACCATTGGACCCCTTTCGCTTGCTCTTCTGTCCTATTTTTCCTTAGAATTTGGGGGCTAAATACCGGGACCTATCGGCCAGTTAAAAGTGACTAGCATGGCTGCCAGACTAAAGACACGGGTGTCAGTCTTTCTGGGAAAGGGCTCTCTAACAACCCGTGACTCTTCGGAGTTGGGAGTGTTGGTTTGCTTGGAATCAGCTTCCACTTTTCCTGTACTTCTGGGCTGAGCCGAAGGTTGACAGAAAGGAAAGCCATTGAGCTCCAGAGTCCTGACAACAAGTGGTTGACACTGCAGCCATGAGCAGAACTCTCAAAGGCATGTTGCCCAAGCCAGACATGCTTATCTATCCTGACCCTTGCCTCCTGAGTCCTAATGCCTGTCAGACAAACTTCCTCTCATCTCTCTTCTTTGAGGCTAGTCCTGGTTCTAAAAGTCACTCCCTGTCTCTGATGCTTTTCTAGTTTCTCCTATAAGAATGATTTCTAGTATAAACTCCAGGACTCTGATACCTTCTTTAGGCACCCGGGCTCACCAATCAGAAAGACATACTTTATGCCCAAAGCCCCATTGTAGGGGTACTACCTGGAATTTTAGGATCCCTCCTCAGACAATCAGGCCTAACAAAAGCTATTCCTGAAGCTAGGATATGGGGAGCCTCAGAAATTGTATCCTTCGTATTCATATAAGTGAGGACAAAATGCATCACTCTTCCAACTCTGGAGATCCCTTCCCCCGCTTAGGGTACGGCCCTCCACTTCATTTTTGGGGCATAACATCTTTATAGGATACGAGTAAGCTCCCAATACTAACAGGAGAATGCTTGGGACTCTAACAAGTCTTCAAGAATGCATTGGTAAGGGCCACTAAATCCAACCTTCCTCGGTCCTCTTTGTTGTCTAAGAGAAAAACTAGCGTTTCTGCTGCTGCAATGGTTAGCTCAACTATTCCGATCAGCAGGATCCAGGGACCGTTGTGTGTTCTTGGGCAGGGGTAGAAACAAACAAACCAAAACTGTGGGCAGTTTTGTCTTTCAGATGGGAAACACTCAGGCATCAACAGGCTCACTCTTGAAATGTATCCTAAGCCATTGGGACCAATTTGACCCACAGACTCTGAAAAAGAGGCAGCTTATTTTTTTCTGCACTATTGCTTGGCCCCAATATTCTCTCTCTGATGGGGAAAAATGGCCACCTAAGGGAAATATAAATTACAATACTATCCTGCAGCTTGACCTTTTCTGTAAGAGGGAAGGCAAATGGAGTGAAATACCTTATGTCCAAGCTTTCTTTTCATTGAAGGAGAATACACAATTATGCAAAGCTTGCAATTTACATCCCACAGGAGGACCTCTCAGCTTACCCCCATATCCTAGCCTCCCTATAGCTCCCCTTCTTATTAATGATAAGCCTCCTCTAATCTCTGCTGCCCAGAAGGAAATAAGCAAAGAAATCTCCAAAGGACCACAAAAACCCCTAGGCTATCGATTATGTCCCCTTCAAGCTGTAGGGGGAAGAGAATTTGGCCCAACCTGGGTACATGTCCCTTTCTCCCTCTCTGATTTAAAGCAGATCAAGGCAGACCTGGGAAGTTTTCAGATGATCCTGATAGGTACATAGATGTCCTACAGGGTCTAGGGCAAATCTTTGACCTCACTTAGAGAGATGTCATGCTACTGTTAGATCAGACCCTGACCTTTAATGAAAAGAATGAGACTTTAGCTGCAGCCCGAGAGTTTGGAGATACCTGTTTCTTACTCAAGTAAATGATAGAATGACAGTCAAAGAAAGGGATAAATTACCTACCGGTCAGCAAGCCGTCCCCGGTATGGATCTCCACTGGGACCTTGATTCAGATCATGGGGACTGGAGTCATAAACATCTGTTGACTTGTGTTCTAGAAGGACTAAGGGGAATTAGGAAAAAGCCCATGAATTATTCAATGATGTCCACCATAACTCAGGGAAAGGGAGAAAATCCATCTACCTTCCTTGAGTGGCTACGGGAGGCCTTAAGAAAATATACTCCCCTGTCACCTGAATCACTCGAGGGTCAATTGATTCTAAAAGATAAGTTTATTACCCAATCAGTGACAGATATCAGGAGAGAGCTCCAAAAGCAATCCCTGGGTTCTGAACAAAATTTGGAGGCATTACTAAACCCGGCAACCTCAGTGTTCTATAATAGGGACCAAGAGGAACAGGCCCAAAAGGAAAAGTGAGATTAGAGAAAGACTGCAGCCTTAGTCATGGCCCTCAGACAAACCTTGGTGGTTCAGAGAGGACAGAAAATGGAGCAGGCCAATCACCCAGCAGGGCTTGTTATCAGTGTGGTTCACAAGGACACTTTAGAAAAGATTGTCTAATGGGAAACAAGCCGCCCTCTTGTCCATGTCCACTATGCTGAGGCAATCACTGGAAGGTGCACTGCTCCAGAGGACAAAGGTTCTCTGGGTCAGGAGCCCCCAACCAGATGATCCAACAACAGGACTGAGGGTGGCCGGGGCAAGTGCCAGCTCATGTCATCACCCTCACTGAGCCCCAGGTATGCTTAACCATTGAGATCCAGGAAATTGACTTCCTCCTGGACACTGGCACGGCCTTCTCAGTGTTAATATCCTGTCCTGGACGACTGTCCTTAAGGTCTGTTACCATCTGAGGAATCCTGGGACAACCTGTAACCAGGTATTTCTCCCACCTCCTCAGTTGTAATTGGGAGACTTTGCTCTTTTCACATGCTTTTTTGTTATGCCTGAAAGTCCCACACTCTTATTAGGGAGGGATATATTAGCCAAAGCTGGAGCTATTATCTACATGAATATGGGGAACAAGTTACCCATTTGTTGTCCCCTACTTGAGGAGGGAATCAACCCTGAAGTCTGGGCATTGGAAGGACAATTTGGAAGGGCAAAAAATGCCCGCCCAGTCCAAATCAGGCTAAAAGACCCCACCATTTTTCCTTATCAAAGGCAATATCCCTTAAGGCCTGAATCTCATAAAGGATTACAGGATATTGTTAAACATTTAAAAGCTCAAGGCTTAGTAAGGAAATGCAGCCATCCCTGAAACACCCCAATTCTAGGAGTACAAAAACCAAATGGTCAGTGGAGACTAGTGCAAGATCTTAGACTCATCAATGAGGCAGTAATTCCTCCATATCCAGTTGTACCCAACCCCTATACCCTGCTGTCTCAAATACCAGAGGAAGCAGAATGGCTCACAGTTCTGGACCACAAGGATGCCTTCTTCTGTATTCCCCTGCACTCTGACTCCCAGTTTCTCTTTGCCTGCTTTGAGGATCCCACAGACCACATGTCCCAACTTACATGGATGGTCTTGTCCCAAGGGTTTAGGGATAGCCCTCACCTGTTTGGTCAGGCACTGGCCCAAGATCAAGGCTACTTCTTAAGTCCAGGCACTCTGGTCCTTAAACATGTGGATGATTTACTTTTGGCTACCAGTTCAGAAGCCTCATGCCAGCAGGCTACTCTAGATCTCTTGAACTTTCTCGCTAATCAAGGGTATAAGGTGTCTAGGTCGAAGGCCCAGTTTTGCCTACAGCAGGTCAAATATCTAGGCCTAATCTTAGCCAGAGGGACCAGAGCCCTCAGCAAGGAATGAATACTGCCTATACTGGCTTATCCTCGCCCTAAGACATTAAAATAGTTGCGGGAGTTCCTTGGAATCACTGGCTTTTGCCGACTATGGATCCCCAGATACAGCGAGATAGCCAGGCCCCTCTATACTCTTATCAAGGAAACCCAGAGGGCAAATACTCATCTAGTAGAATGGGAACAAGGGGCAGAAACAGCCTTCACAACCTTAAAGCAGGCCCTAGTACAAGCTCCAGCTTTAAGCCTTCCGATAGGAAAAAACCTTATCTTTATACATCACAGAGAGAGCAGGGATAGCTCTTGGAGTCCTTACTCAGACTCGTGGGACAACCCCACGACCAGTGGCATACCTAAGTAAGGAAATTGATGTAGTAGCAAAAGCCTGGCTTCACTGTTTATGGGTAGTTGTGGCGGTGGCTGTCTTAGTGTCAGAGGCTATCAAAATAATACAAGGAAAGGATCTCACTGTCTGGACTACTCATGATGTAAATGGCATACTAGGTGCCAAAGAAGTTTATGGCTATGAGACAACCACCTACTTAGATGCCAGGCACCCCTCCTTGAGGGACCAGTGCTTCAAATACACACGTGCATGGCCCTAACCCTGTCACTTTTCTCCCAGAGGATGGGGAACCAATCGAGCATGACTGCCAACAAATTGCAGTCCAGACTTATGCCGCCCAAGATGATCTCTTAGAAGTCCCCTTAGCTAATCCTGACCTTAATCTATATACTGATGGAAGTTTACTTGTGGAAAATGGGATACGAAGGGCAGGTTATGCCATAGTGAGTGATGTAACCATCCTTGAAAGTAAGCCTCTTCCCCCAGGGACCAGCGCCCAGTTAGCGGAACTAGTGGCACTTACTCAAGCCTTAGAACTGGGAAAGGGAAAAAGAATAAATGTGTATACAGATAGAAAGTATGCTTATCTAATCCTACATGCCCTTGCTGCAACATGGAAAAAAAGGGAGTTTCTAACCTCGGGGGGGAGCCCCCATTAAATATCACAAGGAAACCATGGAGTTATTGCATGCAGTGCAAATACCCAAAGAGGTGGCAAACTTACACTGCCGAAGCCATCGAAAGGGGAAGGAGAAGGGAAAACAGCAGCATAAGCTGCTGGCAGAGGCAGCAGAAAAGAAAGAGAGAAAGAGACAGGAAGTCAGAGAAAGAAAGAGAGAGGAAGAAACAGAGACAAAGAGGAGACAGAGGAAGAAACAGACAGAAAGTCAAAGAAGGAAAAAGAGGAAGAGAAAAAGAGGGAGTCAGAAAGAGAAAGAGAGAGACAAAGAAGAAGTCGAAGAGAAAGAGAGAGGTATAAATAGTAAAGAAAAAACAGTGTACCCTATTCTTTTAAAAGCCAGGGTAAAGTTCTGTCTACCCAGCCAAGGTATATTCTTCTTATGTGGAACGTCAACCTATATCTGCCTTCCCACTAACTGGATAGGCACCTGCACCTTAGTCTTTCTAAGTCCTAACATTAACATTGCCCCAGGACATCAGACCTTATCAGTACCCCTCAAAGCTCAAGTCGGTCAGTGCAGAGCCATTCAACTAATACCCCTACTTATAGGGTTAGGAATGGCTACTGCTACAGGAACCGGAATAACCAGTTTATCTACTTCATTATCCTACTACCACACACTCTCAAAGGATTTTTCAGACAGTTTGCAAGAAATAACGAAATCTATCCTTACTCTACAATCCCAAATACATTCTTTGGCAGCAGTGACTCTCCAAAACTGCCAAGGCCTAGACCTCCTCACTGCTGAGAAAGGAGGACTCTGTACCTTTTGGGGGGAAGAGTGTTGTTTTTACACTAACCAGTCAGGGATATTACGAGATGCCACCTGGCATTTACAGGGAAAGGCTTCTGAAATCAGGCAATGCCTTTCAAATTCTTATACCAACCTCTGGAGTTGGGCAACATGACTTCTCCCCTTTCTAGGTCCCATGGCAGCCATCTTGCTGTTACTCGCCTTTGGACCCTATATTTTTAACCTCCTTGTTAAATTTGTTTCCTCTAGAATTGAGGCCATCAAGCAATAGATGGTCTTACAAATGGAACCCCAAATGAGTTCAACTAACAATTTCTACCAAGGACCCCTGGACCGACCTACTGGCACTTTCACTGGCCCAGAGAGCTCCCATCTGGAGGACACTACAACTGCAGGGCCCCTTCTTCACCCCATCCAGCAGGAAGTAGCTAGAATGGTCATTGGCCAAATTCCCAACAGCAGTTGGGGTGTCCTGTTTAGAGGGGAGATTGAGAGGTGACAATGCACTAGCAGCCCTCGCTTGCTCTTGGTGCCTCCTCAGCCTCGGCTCACTCGAAGAGCCCTTCAGCCCACCACTGCACTGTGGGAGCCCCTCTCTGGGCTGGCCGAGGCTGCAGCTGGCTCCCTCTACTTGCGGGGAGGTGTGGAGGGAGAGGCGGGGGTGGGAACCGGGGCTGTGCATGGTGCTCGCAGGCCAGCGTGAGTTCCGGGTGGGTGCAGGCTTGGCAGGCCCCACACTTGGAGTGGCCAGCTGGCACTGCTGGCCCCAGGCAGTGAGGGGCTAAGTACCCAGGCCAGCAGCTGCAGAGGGTGTGCCTGGTCCCCCAGCACTGCTGGCCCACCCATGCCGCACTCAAATTCTCGCCATGCCTCAGCTGCCTCCCTACAGGGCAGGGCTGGGGACCTGCAGCTCACCATGCTCGAGCTCCCCGACTAATAAGCTCCTGCATGGCCTGAACCTCCCTGACAGGCACTGCCCCCTGCTCTGCATCACCGAGTCCCATCGACTGCCCAAGGGCTAAGGAGTGCAGGCATGTGGCATGGGACTGTCGGGCAGCTCTACCCATGGCTCTCATACAGGATCCACTAGGCAAAGTCAGCTGGGCTCCTGAGTTAGGTGGGGACTTGGAGAACTTTTATGTCTAGCTGAAGGATTGTAAATGCACCAATCAGCACTCTGTGATCTAGCTAGAGGTTTATAAATGCCCCAATCAGCACTCTGTGTCTAGCTAAAAGATTGTAAAGGCACCAATCAGCGCTCTGTGTCTGGCTAATCTGGTGAGGCCTTGGAGAACTTTTGCGTCTAGCTAAAGGATTGTAAATGCACCAATCAGCACTCTGTGTCTAGCTCAAGGTTTGTAAACGCACCAATGAGCACCCTGTCAAAATGGACCAATCAGCAGGATGTGGATGGGGTCAAATAAGGGAATAAAAGCAGGAGGCCAGAGCTAGTCCAAAGCCGGAGGCCGGAGCCAGCAGTGGCAGGCTGCTGAGGTCACCTTTCACGTTGTGGAAGCTTTGTTCTGTTGCTCTTTACAATAAATCTTGCTGCTGCTCACTCTTTGGGTCCACACTGCCTTTATGAGCTGTGACATTCACTGTGAAGGTCTGCATCTTCACTCCTGAAGCCAGCAAGACCATGAACCCACCGGGAGGAACAAACAACTCCAGATGCTCTGCCTTTAAGAGCTGTAACACTCACTGTGAAGGTCTGCAGCTTCACTCCTGAAGTCAGCAAGACCACGAATCCACTGGAAGGAAGAAACTCCAGACACATCTGAACACTGGGAAGAACAAACTCCAGACACACCATCTTTAAGAACTCTAACACCACAAGGGTCCACGCTTCATTCTTGAAGTCGGCAAGACCAAGAACTCACCAATTCCGGACACATGAGGAATATTAAGACAAAATTTATTGACCTCATAAAACTTAGAATCTACTAGTGTAGATAGACAAATGAGGAATTACGTGACAAAATATCCTCTAAGTACTGGGTGATTCAGGTTGGTTCTCAGGGTTCTGTTTTATTTCCACCCAGGAAACACCAGCATTCTTGAATGCTTTCAGCGTTAGGCAAAGGAGCAGAAGTGGGCATTCTGTATGTCAAGGAGGTCTTTAGCAACACCTGCTGCCCTTGCTAGTCCCTAAAGAAGTCTTGTCTGTGGTCCCCATCACCTAAAGGGAGCTGGTGATGGTGGTTGAAGACATCCTGGGTAAAGGAACATTGTGGATCATTGTATATACATGTAAGTTGGTTCAGAAAGTTCAGAAACTACTCAGGGATTTGGAGAGAACTTCCAAAGCTAGCTTTGGATTTTCACACTTTTATGTTCATATTATTCACAAATAATTTTTAATTGTAAGCCCTGTACCATTGTGGACCCAAATTTCTGAGAAAGCCTCAGGAATTCTCTGTACTGGTGTCTCTTTTAAGGCTAGGAACACAAGCAGAAACTCTCTCCAAATTTGAATTTTAATATGTGCTCTGCACTCAATTTAAATGCTTTAAGGAGGCACTTCCTGAAGTTTGCGCTATAACTCCTTAGTTCCAAGGGTTGGTCACTGGTGAACATAATTTGAGAAATGTTATCTTAAGAGATACGAGTTTGTTTAATGAACAGTTTCTGGAAAAAGGATGTAATTTTGAACTCTAAATGCTGTATCTGCCATAAATAAGTGGTTGCCAAGAATGCCACGGTGTGCAAATTACAGAAATTATCATGAGCAGATGGATTCTTGGTTCTGCTCATCTGAATTTAAGAGGTAGGTGGAGCTAAAGATTCTAATTGGACAGAAAGTCACATGGTTTTATGGCTGACATAAAAACACACTCTTTTAATTTTTAGGGCTCTTTTCTTTCTGCTCTTCTGCCAATGGGGATATCATTTAGTTTCAGCTATACAGCTGGGCAGAGGCCACACAGAACCTGCAGCTAGCTAATACAACCATGTCTCTTCTCCCACATCCTGCAATCATCTTCTCCCCCTTGACTTTTAGCTATATTCCACTTTGCAGTTCTTCTCTTTACAACTGACATTACAACTGAGCTCTTCCTCGGGTATCTTTTCAAAGTGCTGTCTAAAACTAGAATTCTATGATTATCTGTCTGTTCTACACTCTGAACTTCCTCTTAAAACTCTACCTCTCCTCTTACCCAGCTGTCCTATGGGAATTCATTATATATCGTGAGATTATGGTGAGCCCTGTGATTCTTCTACAACCCTGGGAGTGTAGGGCTGAAAAAGTTGTTATCTATTATCTGCTGCAACAAATTACCATAAATTTAGTGGCCCAAAACAACATCAATGTGTTATCTTACAGTTCTGGAGGCTGGGGTTTGAAATGAATCTTCTGGGGCTTAAAGAAAGATGTCCTCAGGGCTGTGTTACATCTGGAAACACTACGGGAGAATCCTATTTCTTACTTTTTCAGAAACTGCTTGTATTCCTTGGCTCGTGGCAGCATTACTCCAAACTCCACTTCTGCCATCACATCTCCTTCTCTGTGACTCTGACCCTCCCGCCTCCCTCTTATAAGAACTGTGATTACATCAGGCTTAACCAGATAACTCAGGATCATCTTCCATCTCAAGATACTTAACTCAATTATATTTGCAAAGTTCCTTTTGCCATATAAGGTAACACATTCACAGGCTCCAGAGGTTAGGATTTGGACAGATGGTGGGGGGATTATTCAGCCAACTCTACCACAGTTGGGGAGGGGGAGATTGTGTTCTGCATTGGTCTTTTTGCCTATTGATATCTCCTGATCATTTCTTTACAATAGGCATCAGCAAACTTTTTCCACAAAGGGTCATATGGTAAATAATTTTAGGCTTTGTGGGCCAAGAGGCAAAATCTAGGATATAATATAGGTGCTTACATAACTATTTAAAATGTAACTATTTAAAAATGGAAAAACCATTATTGGCTTGCAAGTGGTACACAAACATGTGGTGGAGGGATTTGGCCCATGGACTGTAGTTTGCTAAATTCTGCTCTGCAATCTTTTGTAAAATACTTTCTTAGAAGCTCATGCCATTCAGATAAATCTCTCATGTTTTATCTTACCTTTGTCACTTATGTATATCCTAGTCACCCTTCAATACACATTGAGGAATTAGCCACTGGAAGAAGTATCCAACAAGGTAGAAACAGTCTCTTGAGTTCCAGATATGGGAAAATCTAACCCTACAGAGTAACAGTAACATCATAAGGAGAAAATGTATTTTTGTTTATGTATCAGCTTTCTATAAAAAGTTCCTGATTCAGAAATGCACTTTTCTCATTCAAGAAATTCACCTGGAAATACCCAGATATCGCCCTGAATGTCCACGTTTTTCTATTCCAAAATATCTGCCAGATTTAGTGTTGTAACAGGGTATAAGGCCTCAGAAACTTTCCATAAAAAGACTAGAGACTGGCTAAAAACGCAAATTTTCAGGACTTTAGAGGAAAATTTTTAGTTAATCATCTCGTCTTTTTTGATGATGTGGAGCTAGTTGTGTGATTCTGGTTCTGAATGGAATCCCTAATATGGGCCCTGGCCTCAGGCCCAGATAAACCTTTCTTCTGAGAGCCTCAGCGGTTCATTGTGTTCTTCAAATAACAGCTAGAAGTGAAGTTATTTTTAATTTCACTGTCACCACCAGTAGGCTCATCTCTACCTACCACTGAAAGAAAGAAAATGAAAAGGTAATAAATGGTTAGGAGAAGAGAGTTTCCTTTTTTTTCTTCTATTTTATTTTTAATTGAATTTTTTTTTTTTTCTTTTTGAGACAGAGTCTTGCTCTGTTGCCTACACTGGAGTACAGTGGTGTGATCATAACTTACTGCAGCCTCAAACTCCTGGGCTAAAGTAATCCTCCCACCTCAGCCTCCTGAGTCGCTAGGACTACATGCATGCGTCATAACACCTGGCTAATTTTATACTTTTTTTGTAGAGACCGGGTCTTGCTATGTTTCCCAGACTCATCTCCTGGCCACAAGTGAGTCTCCCTAAGTGCTGAGTTACAAGCATGAGCCACCTTAGCCAAGACATTTTTGTATATTACTTCCCTATCTCAGTAACTAAATGATGGTTTTTCCCATAGACAGGAGATAAAGTGTGTCTGAGGGTCAAGTGTCTAGACGATATGAATGAGACTGAGATGGTCTTGAAAGCAGAAATAATGGAATATATGATGTGACTATTTTGCAGACACAAGAGGCATACTTCCAATGTTTAAGTTTTAGAAGTTTACCTTTATTTGTTCAACCCTTGCGAGACTGAGAACCTGTATTTTATGAAGTTAAGAACGGCCATTGCAGTTCAAGAAGAAACGCCAATGCCTTCAAAACCTGTAAGAATTTGGTAACATTCTGAGTGCTAAATCCAACTTGAAAAAATGCCCTGCAAACTCTATCACACAGCCCCATCTAAGTTAATGTAGGAGAGATGGGAGAGACTCTAAAACTGAAAGAGACGAGGAAATGATTAATGGTAGAGGAAAGAATAAATGAAATCAGATAAAACAGACCTTCACACACTTAAGAAAATTATCTTCATCACAAACAATCAATGCCTTGGGGATCTGTGGTACAGCATGCTGCAACAGGCTGTATTTCAAATTCTCTGAGACTTTATGCATTACTTTATTAACTCAAAAAACATTTGAGGAGACACTACTATGAAACAGGTCCTGCATGTGCACTGAGAAATCAGAGGTAAGATACAGTATAGCTGTCAGTGGCTTAGAGATTAGGGGACAAAGACAGGTACCAAAAAATCACATACAGTGTGTGTGTGCAAGGAGCAGTGGGGATGCAAAGGAAGAATTGACTCTATCTGGAAAAAGAAAGAAAGATATTCTGGTTCCAGGGTGAAAAAGAAATTCATATCTTCAAAATTTACAAAAAAAAGCCATGAGGTTTCAAATTTGCTGTTGACATGGGAAGACTGTCACTTTGAAGGCTGATATTTTGGTGCTATTTTTAATGTTAAGTTTAATATTTAGGACAAGGAATGTATCCTGATATATACTGATTTGGGCTGTGATATGGTATGGCTGTGTGTCCCCACCCAAATCTCATCTTGAATTGTAATCCCTACCTGTTAAGGGAGGTACCTGTAATCCCCATGTGTCAAGGGAGAGAAGTGATTGGATTATGGGGGCAGTTCCCCACATACTATTCTCAAGATAGTGAGCTGATAGTCACGAGATCTGACGGCTTTATAAATGGTAGTTTTTCCTGTGCTGATACATGCTCTCTCTCATCTGCCACTGTGTAGGACCTGCCTGCTTCCCCTTCTGCCATGATTGTAAGTTTCCTGGGACCTCCCCAGCCATACAGAACTATGAGTCAATTAAGCCTCTTTCCTTCATAAATTACCCATTCTTGGGTATCTCTTTATAGCAGCGTGAAAATGGACTAATATAGTAAATTGGTAACAGGAGTGGGGCACTGCTATGAAGATACTAGAAAATGTGGAAGTGACTTTGGAACTGAGTAATGGGCAGAGGTTGGAACAGTTTCGAGAGCTCAGAAGAATATAGGAAGATGTAGGAATGTTTGGCCCTTCCTAAAGATTTGCTGAATGGTTTTGGCCAAACTGCTGATAGTCATGTGGATAATGAAATCCAGGCTGAGATGGACTCACATGGAGATGAGGAATTTATTGCAAACTGCAGCAAAGGTCACATTTGCTCTCTCACCTGCTATCATGTAAGATGTGCCTGCTTCCCCTTCTACCATGATTGTAAGTTTTCTGAAGCTTCCCCAGCCATATGGAACTATGAGTCACTTAAACCTCTTTCCTTTATAAATTATCCAGTCTCAGGTATTTCTTTTTAGGATATTTAGGATACTTCTTTTAATACAGGTTGGCAAATAATTAAAAGATTGACACCCCATATCTGATCACAATTTTTCAGAGGAGTTCATTTTATAATTTGTGCAATCTCAACATTGCTTGAGAAGATAAGGAAACACATGGGAAATGAGGCTAATTTTGCTCTGCTCAAAGCTGATTAGAATAGTGAGTTTAGCTGCCTTTATCAGAACTGTCACTCTGATAAACATGATATTGAAGCTTTTGTGACAGCTATGATAATAGGTGGAAGGTATTGCCTGACTCGCTTTACTTCAACAAAGTAGAATGTATATATATGTAAATAAAATATTAGAATAAAAAGGGAGAAGTACCATTAAAAGCATATAAATAAATTAGAAACTATTCAGCACAAGGAGCAAAAAGGCAAGAAACACATTAACTTTGAATGTTCATTATTGTGAATTATTATAAGGGGGGGATGAATGAATATCCTTTGTGAACATAAGGTAACTCCAATTGAAGCATAAGAAGTTAAAAGTAGTAAAGGGAAATGGTTACCTAAATAAGAGGGTTACTCTGCTCTACAGAATTCCCTTTGAAGTTTTAGGATCAATTTTACTCATGAAGAATGAGTTAGGAATAAGCCTGTCAAAGATAAAGTTGGAAGCAGAGACTTCAAGAGCCCTTCCAGCCTTCAATTCAGGGTTATATTTCATTAGCCTCTCTCTCCTAATACAAAATACAATGTGGATGTTCCTGGACAGTGAGTGGCCCACTGCGTGGTCATTCAGAAACCCAGGCTTCTTCCATTTTGTGGCTCCACCATCCTCTAGAGCCTCAGAATTCTTTGCTGAATCTTCTGCATCCAGCCAGCAGAGAGGATAGAAGATCATATGAGCCAACCAACGTCGAAATGGCAAATGTCAATTAGGTAGGCCTGCCACATTCCATTGGCAAAACTGTCACACAGCCACATCTACCCAAAATAGTGTCTTGGAAATATAGTCCATCCATGTGTCCAGAAAGTGGAGAGAACAGGGTTTGGTGAATACAATACAGTCTTTACCACAGTTCAACAAATATCTGCTGAAAGCATGTGATGTGTGCATCCTGCTGGGACCCAATAACAAGGCGACTCCCTGCCTTTGAGGTACAAGTGAACAATTTCACAACAGTATGGTAGGAACAAGGGGCATAACAAGCACAGTATATGTGGAAACTTAGAGGACAATACTTAGCCCAGCCTAGAGAAGTCTTGGAAGGCTTCCTGGTAGAGGAAACACTTGTGCTGAGTCTTGAGGATAGGTAGAAAAGTGGGAGAAAGAGGGGAAGGTATTTTAGACAGAAGCAACAATTGGGATAAAAAATGTGGAAGAGAACTATAAGCCATTCGATATTATCAGAATGTAAAGGAATGAGCAAGGAGGACAGGTGATGAAGCTGCAGGAGCCTTCTATAGAGAGCCCGGTATGTTATGTAGAAGTATTTGCACATTTTAAATAAGCAATGGGGAAAAAATGGGAGATTTAAAAGAGAGATTGGTATATGAGCAGCCATGCATTTAATAGAGGTCACCTTGGTAGCTGTATTCAGTATGGCTTTGCCGGTGGCAAGACTTAGGTAACAGTTTGGAGCCTTTTCCAATTGTTTAGGCAGGAGATGATAAGGGCTTAAACTAAGCTGTACAGGAAGAATCAATGTAAGAAATATTAATGACTTAAAATTGGGAAGATTGTTAATTGTTATACGTGAAACTTCAAGGAAAAGAAGGAAACTGAAATGGTCCCAGGCTTCTGATTTGGGTAACCTTGTAACTTTCCTTGTCATTAACTGTATTAGTCCATTCTCACATTGCTATAAGAACTACCTGAGACTGGGTAGTTTATAAAGAAAAGAGGAATAATTGGCTCATCATTCCACAAGCTATATGGGAAGCATGGTTGCGAGGCCTCAGGAAACTTACAATGAGAGCAGAAGGCGAAGGAGAAGCAGGCATATCCTACATGGCAGAACCAGGAGGAAGAGAGAGAAGAGGTGGGTGCTGCAGACTTTTAAACAGCAAGATCTCATGAGAACTCCCTCACTATCACAAAAACAGAAAGAGGCAAACTCGCCCCTGTGATACAATCACCTCTGACCAGGCCCGCCCTCCAACATTAGAGATTACAAATTGACATGAGATTTGGGCAGGGGCACAGATCCAAACCATATCATTAACTGACAGAAAATATAGGTAGAGACATAGGTGTAGGGGGAAGATGAGTGCAGTTTTGGGAAGTTGTCCAGCTATTTATTGTAAACTTAGGGGCATACTGCATATAGAAATGTTTGCTCCTCTATCCTTTGGGAACAGTAATACATTCATAACATGCTACATGTAAAAAGGACTCCTCAGGGTGGCCAACCTTAGGGTAGAGGTTGTATGGTAGTGTATTTCTCCTTCATAAAAGTGGGAAAATAAACTTAGTGGCATAAAAATACCACCAATTTACTGTGTTCATGGATTCTGTGGAGTAGGAAGTTGGACAGGGCTCAGCAGGGGTGATTCATCTCTGTTCTACAATGTCTAAGGCTTTGGTTGGAAAGAGTCATATGGCTGGGGGCTGGAATAACTTGGAGATTTCTTCACTCACTGCTGGGGCATTGGTGGAGAGGACTGAAAGGCTGGCTTTGGCACTATCGAATGTCTAGCAGCATTCCTAGCCTCTAGCCACTGGATACAAATAGCATCCCACCCACCCAGCAGTAACAACCAAAATGTCTCCCTGACACTGCCAAATTTATCCTGTGGGACAACTGTCTCCTGTGGTTGAGGTCAGTGGGGTATATGAGTCTGAAACTTAGCCAGGACTGGAAAGAGATTTTTCAAGTCATCAGTGTGTAGGTGGTCTTTAGAGTCACTGTAATATATGAGATGTCTCAGGATGTAGGGTGAGAAGACCAGCGCTTCAAGGTGAGAAGAATGGACCCATATTGAAGGGGTTGAGGAAAAGAAGATAAAGCATTAAGAAAAATAAAAAAGAAAAACTGTGAGAGAGAGTAGGAAAACCAAGAAAGACAGAAAAGACTGGTGCAGTGGCTATTGCGAGTGCCTGCCTAGCATCCTATCTCCACTTTCCACTTAGAGAAGCTCAGTCTCTTGACCACAATGACTGGTGATTTCATCCATCGACCTACACAAGCCAAGCCATAGAGTCCTTCCTGTGATTTTATATTTTAAGCCACAGAGTAAGGTGTTTTTTTTTTTCCTCTTCTGTCCTTATCTGAAACTATGTAAATCCCAAAGTCCCTATGGTGTGCTCCCTGCCACATGGCAAAGGTTCAGCTGAGTGCGTTTAGAGATGCCATGAGTTGAAAATGACCACCTGTCCCTTGCAGCTCAGGAAGAGGCTCTTAAGGGAAGTTGGTGGGAGCATTAATGCCTGAAGTGGATTTATTGGGCTCCTAAGTCATCTTTACTTCGAAAGTTATCTCAGAATTTTGTCCACTAGTGCTTCTTTGTGAAACTTCCAAAGACCAGGAAACCTGCACCAAAAAAGCATCCCTTCCACATTGTGTCTTGCTTCTGACTACTGAGCTAAACAACCCATGAACCTGTGCCAAATATGCACATATGTAGTGGGTGAGCTGTGTGGGGGGTTTGATCAGAAGCAAGCACCTGAACACACTATATTGCACAAGTGTGTTACAGTTTCATCTGCAGTAGAAGACAATGAAACCAGCGGCAGAAGGAAGCAAAATGGAGAGCTGAGAAAGAACAACTTTTTGGTAGCATTTAAGATCCTGGATCCAGTCATCTCTGAAGCCTCAGATCCAGCCATGACCTTCCAGTTGTGTGGATCAATAAATGCTCTTAAGTGGAATATCTTTCTGTTGCAAATGCAAGTGTTCTATTACAGAAACTAAAACCAGGTGTGAAGTGATAACCCTAAAATGTGGAATTGGTTGAATCAAGATAGGGAAGGTTGAAAAGCTGTAATCCTTGTTATATGAAAGTGAAGCAGCTGCTACCTAGTGTATTTTATGCCTCAGACAATGTCCCCACCACCATAATTACAAGAACATTATGGACTTGGTCAAAAGGATATGGGAGTGAGAACTGAGACAGGCATATACCCCGGAGCCCTCCCCAACACCTCAGCTACTGCATTCCCTACCCAATAAGGCTCATAATCCTGCCCCATAATCAGCTTTGATGCTCCCTGGTGATGGAAATCAGCTCCCAATTGTTCTGTTTTTCTAAGAGGTGGAGACAAGGATAGATGACATTAATCTAAGGCCCAGAGGAATTGGATGATTCCTGCAATTGTTGCTAAGGGACTGAAACCACAAGGGCAAGGATCCAGATTCAGAAATGCTGACTCAGCAAGATTTTTGGCACTTGTAAGTAGCCAGCCAACGTTGCCAGCCACCCAAAATTATATAACTGGGCCAGCGACTGAGTGTTTCAAGTGAACTTTATTGCCCCCTTGGCAAGCAGAGATTATGATTATGATTGTTCAGTTCTTAAGACAGCCCTCCAAGAGTCCTTACAACAAAAAGTGGGTTGCTAAAGCAGTAGAGACCTCACCGGAGGAAGTTTCCTGACCATCCTCTTAAGCATGGTGACAAAGTCAATGAACAGGGGAGACTCTCGCAGCAGGAAGGCCCTGGAGCACCCAGATAGACTGACTAGGAACCCACTCCATGGCAAAAGAAGGGAGTAAACAGAGAGACAGGTCTCACTCTTCCTGTTTACCAGCCTAGGGGATGTTTTGTCCTCTGTAACCTATTTCTAAATGTGGCAGAGCCTGGCTTCTCTTCCTTCTCTACCAACTTCTTTTCGTATAAGGGCTACCATCTTATTTCTAGCTTTAGGTAAGTCTTCTATTCCTCTGTCTGCTTAACAACTATAGCAATCATACATATAACCTACAGAAAGTGAAAAGCCCATTATCACACAGGAACCATCTCCCTACTCTAATCCTTGAGGGGGCCTGGCAAAAGCCCATACTCATGTATATAAAAGAGCTGTCATTTAAGGTAAGGGTAACCACAGAGACAGCCATGAAACCAAAAAGATTTTATGTAATGTTTATTTTTTTAATTCCCATCCTAACTTTGGCTTTAATCCTTACCTCTCATTTCCATTCTTTTCTTTGAAATTCAAACTTTTTTTAAAAAAACAAAGTGTTTAAAATCACAATTATCTAGAATCATAATAAAATTTTCTTGTCTCCAAAGAGGGGGAAAACACACCACTTTTATTTTTATGCAGCATTTTCAAATATGCATGTCAATATATATTTTATAAACTATTTAAAATAAAAACCCTTCATCCTTTGAGGTTATTGACATTTTCTAGTTCACTGACACATCTCCCATAATACAATAGTTGTATTCATTTTTCATGAATGAGATGGGAACTATACTAAAAAATAGGATTTTAATCCCTGAGGTGCCAGTTAAAATGGACGGCGTTGCCCTTGCAAAACGAGATTTTAAAAATCAGCCTTAAATAATAAGCATGGATCACACTATTTGACTCCGAATCACCTCCATAGCATGGAGCCATTTAGGAAATTGCATTTATTGGGTTAAGTTCACCCTGCTATTCCAAGCCCTCATGCTATAATGATCTTTCCTTTTGCAAAGGAATAACACATAGCAAGGAAGTCTGCAGAAACTTCTGAGATCCTCAGAAATCAAGAGAAACCAAAGTCGCGTTTCTCCGATCTCCATCCACAGTGTTGGAGAGGGTTTTTCAGCACCATTCCAAGACCTGGAAGATTGATGAACTGCTTTGATTTTTCTACTTCTCCATACATTTGGCTAAAAAGGAGCAATCCCCCTGGCTAGAAAAGGGGCATGTCCTGGTTTTTCTCTGAAATCACAATATTAGCAGAGCTGGGTTCAGTTCCTTGTGTCCACTGTCCCTGCAGATCCTCTCCCTTCCAGGCGGCCTCCAGTGGTTTCCGGGGTCCTGCTGCTCCCTAATAGTAGCGGTTCAGGCTCCTGGTCCCGGGCACCTCAGGCTGGCCATTCATCCAGATCTCCCTGATGATGCGCTCGCGCTCCTCCAGCCGCTGGGCGCGCTCCAGCTCCTCCGCGGAGGTGAACACGTTCTTGTTCAAAGTCCTCTCGAAGCGGCGGTGTCTCCGCACGGAGAGATCGGACGCGGTGTCCTCACTACCGTCCTCGCTGTCGCTGCTGTCGCTGCTGCTCTCTCTGTCCTGCAGGAACTTCTTCTTGGGACGCCGCCTGCAGTCTGTGTGGCAAGAGATCCTTATGACCAAAGCAGCCAGAGTCAGCACCAGTCCAATGCACACGCCAGAAACAAAGTACAGAGCTGCTCGCTCAGGATTTTCTGGAGGAAGAAGAGGAAAAGCAAGCATTTGAGAGATGACAATTCCACATGCAGAGATCCAATATGACTCCAGCCTACACCTCTCACCAGGCTCCAAAGTTTTGACGGTTACAAAATATTGTCCTCCCATGTGACATATTTTATAATGTATTCAAAATATAATTGACAAACGGTGAATCTGTAAAAGTATATGAGATTCTTTCACTCTTCTTGCAACTTTGACTTAGAGATTCTTCCCAAATAAAAAGGTAAAAGAAAGAGAAACAGTAATTATTTAGCACCTACTGTACACAAGCAGTTTTGCTTAGGTGTCATTTGTTTAAGAGATGTATCTTATCACCTAGACCAAAACATCTTTACTTGTGAATTTGCTCATGCACCCCAACTGAATTACCCTTTCATCACAGTCGCAGACAGCTTCTGAGATGAACCCCATCTCCTAGTATTCACACCTTTGTGAAATCCTCTCCTCTTATGGGGTGGACCTAGTGACTTACTTCTAAGAAATACATGCTCTGGTTTCTCTTCATAATGAATAAGTCTTTCGCCTTTTACTTCTAAGAAATACAGTTGACCCTTGAACAACATGGGTTTGAACTGCACAGGACACTTATACACGGAGTTTTTTCAAACAAACGTGGATCGAAAATACGTTATTTGCGAGATGAGAAATCCACACATAAGGAGTGTCAGCTTTTCAAATATGTGGCTTCTGCAGGGTCAACTGTAGAACTTCAGTATGCATGCACGGATTGGGGTATACACAGGGATGCTGGAACCAATCCCCTGCATATACCAAGGGTCAACTGTAGGATATGGCAAAAGCAATGGGTGATTCTAAGATTAGGTTACATAAGACTGTGATTTTTGTCTTGTTCTCTTGCTCTCTCCCTCTCTGGGGCTCTTCTTACTTGCTGGTTCTGATGAAGCCAGCTGCCATGTGTGAGCTGCCTTATGGAGAAATCCAAGTGGCAAGGAACTAAGGGTGACCTCTGGCCAACACCCTTTGAGGAACTGAATGGTGCCAACAGCCATGTGAATGAGCTTGGAAGTGAATCATCCCTCCATCTAGTCTTGAGGGGACCACAGTCCCGGCCTTGCAGCAGCCTGTGAGAAACCTTGAACCAAGGATCCCAGCTAAGCCACACTCTATTTCTGATCTGCAGAAACTGGGAGATAATAAATGTGTTCTGTTTTCAGCCACTAAGTTTTGGGGTAGTTTTGTAAAAAGCAATAGTTGCAATCAGTCACACACTGAAAGCCAGTATAGGTAATTAGGAGTGGCCTCAGCAGGTTAACTGATAGGGGAGGAGAAATTTGAGCTCTTTCCTTGGTGAGAGAAGATAACAGTCATTCTGTTGACGATCAGTATGCTTAGTGAGCCTAGTTGTGACCCCTGTAAGATGTGCTTAACAGAATGGGAGTCTTTAGGTGAACAACTTTCATTTCTAGGTACCTACAGGCCTGGCCTTGAGGACACTGTACCCAATGGGTAGTCTTTTATCCCTCACCTGCCTCCCACCCATTTCCCCTGAGTCCCCAGAGTCTATTATATTATTCTTATGCCTTTGCGTATATTTGGACAATTTTTGTAGGTTCTGGAAATTCAAAGACTTAAATAAGATTCAGTTCTTGCTCTCAGAATGCACCTAGTCTACTGGGGAGACAGATGAAAGCAATGGACAGAAAATAAAATAATGGGCTGTTAATGATGGAAGCACATTGTGGGGGCAACCGGCCCTAGGAGAGAGGGAGTCATGGGGGCATTTTGTGAGCATGAGGATGAGATGGAGACACTTGGACCAAATGCTAGGACGATTAGGTAAATTCAAGCCTACTGAAGACCAATGTGTTCCCCCTTATATGGCAAGTCAACACTAACCTACATGCTGGTCTAGTGGCTTGTTCCAGGTCACGTTCACAAAGGTAACGGCATTAAGTTGTGTTTTCTATTTCTGTGTGCTACTTATTAGGATTCTTTTCAATTCAGACACAAAAACTTCATTTCATTTCACCCTGGTTCCAGATTGTTAAGATTTTTTATAATCTTGATGTCGTCATCTAAATTAATCTCTCTGACTACACATTGGGTACAGTGTACACTGCTCTGGTGATGGGTACACTAAAATCTCAGAAATCACCACTGAAGAACTTATCCATGTAACCACAAACCACCTGTACCCCCAAAACTATTGAAATAAAAAGAAAAGAAAAAACTATTGTCCAAATATGTTCCTAAAATTTCATGAAATCCATGACATCATCAGCCTCAATCTTTAAAATAGCCCACTTATTTCTTTCTTCTCCACCTTTCCTCCTTTGTTGGTTGTCTTTTATGAAATAAAAGGCAGAAGTAAAAAGAGGTACTGTTACATCCCTAGGCCACATGACAAGGTAGAAAGGCCCAAGCAAACAAACCCAAGTCTGCCCAGTTTCAAAGCCTATTCCCTTCTCATCATTTCCTGGTGCTTCCATGGCATCAGTGTCAATGCTGAGGGGCCATATATTACACAAGGCTGTTGGGAGGATCGGTGTAGATAATGCATGTGAAAGTGCTTGGTAAACGTCCCTTTCTGGGTAAATAAAAGGTGGTCTTGTAAGATCTAGCTAGAGCAATCAAGCAAGAGAAAAAAATAAAAGGCATCCAGATAGCAAGAGAGGAAGTCAAACTATCACTCTTTGCAGACAATACAATTCTATACCCAGAAAACCCTAAAAACTTTGCCAAAAGGTTCCTCAAACAGATAACTGACTTCAGCAAAGTTTCAGGATGCAAAATCAATACAAAATCAGTAGCATTTCTATACACCAACAATGTCCAAGCTGAGAGCCAAATCAAAAGGTAATTTCATTTTAATTGCCATAAAAATAATAAAATACCTAAAAAATAGCTACCCAAGGTGAAGGATCTCTACAACAAGAATTACAAAACACTGTTGAAAGAAATTAGAAATGTCACAAACAAATAGAAAAATACTCCAGGCTCATGGATTGAAAGAATCAACATTGTTAAAATGGCCATACTGCCCAAAGCAATTTACAGATTCAGTGCTATTCCTATCAAACTATCAACATCATTTTTCACAGAATTAGAAAAAAAAATGATTCTAAAATTCATATGGAACCAAAAGAGGGTTCAAATAGCCAAAGCAATCCTAAGTGGGGGGAAAAAAAGAAAAGCCAGAGGCATCACACTACCCAACTTCAAGCTATATTGTAAGGCTGCGGTAAGCAAACAGTATGGTAGTGGTACAAAAACCAACACATGGACCAATGGAACAGGATAAAGAACCCAGAAATAAAGCTGCACACCTATAGCCATCTGATCTCTGACAAAGTCAACAATAACAGCAAAGGCGAAAAGATTCTCTATTTAATAAATGGTTCTAGGATAACTGGCTAGTTATATGCAGAAGATTGAACCTGGACTAGTTCTTTTTACCATATACAAAAATTAACTCAAGAAGGATTAAAGACTTATGTGTAAGACCTAAAACTATAAAATCTCTAGAAGAAAACGTAGGAAATACCATTCTGGACACTGGCCTTGGCAAAGAATTTATGGCCAAATCTCCAAATGCAATTGTGACAAAAAGAAAAACTGACAAGTGGGATCCAACCAAACTAAAGAGCCTCTTCACAGCAAAATAAACTATCAACAGAGTAAACAGACAACCTACAGAATGGGAGAAAATATTCCTAAACTATGCATCTGACAAAGTCCTAATATCTAGAATCTATTTTAAAAACTTAAACAATTGAGTAAGCAAAAAATAAACAACTCCATTAAAAATGAGCACAGGACATGAAAAGACACTTTGCAAAGAAGACACACATTCGGCCAACAAATATAGGAAAAAATGCTCAACATCACTAATCATCAGAGAAATCACAATCAATATCAAAACCACAACGAGATACCATCTTGCATCAGTCAAAATGGCTATTACTAAAAGTAAAAAAATACCGTGTTGACAAAGTTGTGCATAAAAGGGAACACCAGGCTGGGCATGGTAGCTCACACCTATAATCTCAACACTTTGGGGGCTGAGGCAGGCAGATCATTTGGGTTCAGGGAGCTTGAGACCAGCCTGGGCAACATGGTGGAAAACTCATCATTACAAAAAACACAAAAATTAGCCAGGCATGCTGGTGCACACCTGTAGTCCCAGCTACTTCTGGGGCTGAGACAGGAGGATCGCTTGAGCCAGGGAAGTAGAGGCTGCAGTGAGCCAAGATTGTTCCACTGTAATCCAGTCTGGGTGACAAAATGAGATCTTGTCTCAAAAAAAAAAAAAAGTAGGAATTATAAATTAGTTCAGCCCCTGTGGAAAGCAGCATGGAGATTTCTCAAAGAACTTAAAACAGTACTATGATTTGACCCAGCAATCCCACTACTGGGTGTATATCTAAAGGAAAATAAATCTTTCTACAAAAAAGATACCTGCACTTGTATGTGTATTGCAGCACTAGCACTATTCACAATAGCAAAAGCATGGAATCAACCTAGGTGCCCATCAACAGAGGATTGGATAAAGGAAATGTGGTACATATTTCCACATTTGTATTCCATGGTACACCATGGAATACTAAGCAGCCATAAAAGGAATAAAATCATGTGTTTTGCAGCAACATGGATGCAGCTGAAGGCTATTATCTTAAGCAAATTAACACAGGAATAGAAAATCAAATACTGCATGTTGTCACTTATAAGTGGGAGCTAAAAGCTGGGTAAACATGGACATAAAGAAGGGAACAATAGACATTAGGGACTATTAGAGGGGGAGGGTGGGGTGGGGTAATGGGTTGGAAAACTACCTATCGGGTACTATGCTCACCACCTAAGTGATGGGATCATTCGTACACCAAACCTCAGTGACATGCAATTTACCCATGTAACAAAACTGGTAACCCCAAACCTAAAATAAAAGTTAAAAAAAAAAAACACAAAAAATCCAATAAGGAGGGGATATGAGAACCTTCTGCGCTACCTCTTCAATTTTTATGTTAATTCAAAACAGCTGTATACAATGTGTATTAATTTTTTAAAATCTAGCAACACTGTTTCAGGAAAAGATCTGTTTTAGATATTATTTAACAATTAGCTTAATGTCTCACCATTAGATGGAGATGCTGTTTACTTTTAAAAGTGAACCAAATGTTACGTTGTCAATGTATCTGTACATCTAGTTGTAGCACTACTGACTTAATAAATTTAAGTTTGCACCACACACACTTTTTTTTTTTTTTTTAAAGATGGTCTTCTCAGAACTCATTTGCTTACAAATAGCATATTCCTATGCCAGGCGCTATGGGATCACATCAAAGGCCCCACCTTTATCTTAGGATTGATTTTTTCCCGGAGGAAATAATGACCAGAACAGTCCATGAACTCCACACCAATCTGCATTGATTTGTGATTTGCTCATGTCTGCCTGATTATAATTAACATGCACAATGTGTACAAAAACATGATAACTGATGACAGGCTGGAATGGGCATGAGTCTTATCTAGATTCTAGAGCAACTTAGAAAATTCTTAAGCCCTCAGATAGAGAGAACATGTCTTGGGGCAAATAAAAGCCCTGGACTTGGCCTCCCTGGATTGGGTTAAATCCAATAATTTGCCTTTCTTTTGTAAAGTGGGAGGAAGGCATTGTCATTTATTAGTTAAGTGACCTTGAGCCAATCACAACCTCACTAGACCTTCAAGCCTGACAGGAGAAACGGACATGCAATAAACATAACTGGAATTGAGCACAACCGAGTGAAATAATGGAAGCGGGCATGAGGTACCTACCACTGGGGCAGTCTCAGAGAGTACAGAATTGGAGAAAAGTCAGTGGGCACAGGAAATGGAAAACAAAAAAGCCATAAAGGGTCAGTCCAGAGTGGTCTTTACAAAACCTAGTTCTAGTGATAATTCAAAAGTCAAAATCACTGGGATAAAGCAAAATGAAGCCCATTTGCTGGAGAAATGGGTTCTGCTGTTTATCAAGATAAAATATCTCCCAAGGGTCAGGTCTTGGACCTGTCTACTTTGTCCAGAGTTCCCTAGGAGCCCTTTTCCTCTGAAAGAGCCTTGACTCTGCCTCAGAAATCTGCTCCCAATTGCTAACAGAATTGATTTTCTGCCACTAGTTGCATCAGGTAGGAATAAGGTCATTCTACTCAGGGTGACGGCTGGTTAGCTAGCCCCAGGTGCTGCCTCTGCCCACAAACTCATGAAGCCATCAGGCCACTGACTATGCCTAAGTCCCTGTCGGTCTAAAAGGGCCTGAGTTTCATCTCACCACTCAGCCTTACTCAAGATAAGCAGTCTTCACAGTGGGAACATGTGCCTAAGAGGTGAACAGGCACAGCTGGTTTTAAGGAAATCTATTTCTAGACCTTACACAGCCATTTTCTTTATTCTTTCCTATATTAGATCTGCCTGAGAAGGTGCCTGTGGTGGAAAGCACAGGCTCACCTGTTCTACACCACCCACCACCCACTGCTTCCCCCATTTCACTAAACTCAAGTCAGACCTTTCCCCCACCCCACATCCCATCTTACTATGGTGCGCTGCCCAGAGTGCAAAAATGGCCACCAAGCAAAATAACAGTTCCAAATATTGAAATATTGATGTCAATGACAGGAGGCAAAAGCCCCTAACAACTGGTAACACATCCTTTTCCAAGTCAGTTTCCAATTCTTGGTTTTCAACAAAACTGAAGGAAGGCCTAATCAGGTTGTCAGCTGATAAATCAAAATAACCTGATGATGGATCACTCTGATTTTTGGCATATGATGAAAACTTAATTCAAAGACTGGAGTGACTTAATTATAACAAAACTTCTTTTGTTTTTGTCTGCATGTTTATATGAACAAACTTTCTCAACAACCATAACTATACAAATAAAAATCAGAAATAGAACTGTCACTGAATCATGCCTCCTTCTGGCAATAAGTGATATTTATTCATGAATACATAAATACATAAACAAATTGAGGGGAAAGGAGGAAACTCATCCATCTCTTTAAAAGATACATTTCCTGTAAATTTTAATTTGTATGTTTTTTGAATTTTTATGTTTAAAAACTCCCATGTACCTTCCAACTTCATACAGAATGTAACTCACATTGATCTCATCCTCTTTTTATCTCAAACATCTAGTTATCTCTCTTACCTCTCTCTCTATTCTTTTCATTCCCTCTCTCCCTTCCTCCCTCCCTCCCCTTTTCAACCTTCCCCTTTCTGCCTGAGGCTCCCTTCAGTCATCTGTGCGCAATGCCTAGAGTCATCTTTTTGACTCACTCTTTGGCTTCTAGCCATAAATTAATTAATCTCAGCCATTCTCATGTCTCTTCCATCTCTTGCCTACTCACTGCCATTTCCCCGCACCTGCAAGTTTTCTAACTCTGGATCCCATTTCCTTCCACCTTCAATTCATTTTGCACATGGATGTCAAAGCAACACTTTAAAATCTGACTCCTATTATTTGCCTTATTACTTTTACAAAAAAAAGAGGACACTCAAGGCTGTCAAAAATCTGGTTCCAATCTCCCTTTCAATCATATCCCCACAAACTCTTCCACAGGAGCCTTTAGTCCAGACAAGCCAAAGACTTCATTGTCCACTCTTGACCCACAAACACACCTTCCTCTTCCTGTTTATCCCTGACTGCTGGAATGCCAGAGTGTGGACCCCTTAGTGAATTTTTTCCAATAGATAATTAACCTTCAATAAAACTGAGTCTTTCTTACATTGATGTAGTGCTCAGGTGACATGCCTTGAACTTCACAAACGTTTAATTCCTTCTTTTGACAGTATGAAACATTCTAAAGGAGTTTTCTTAGAGTTCTATTAAAGGTCACTTTATTATGAGTGTGAAATAAAAATTCTACATAAGGTTATTGTGAAAATTCTCCCCTTAGGAAAAGAAGAATTTAAAGTAATCCTGCATATACTTTGGTTTAGGAGGTATGGCTTTGAGTATATAAATTAGAAATGAGTTTATACTGCTTTGCATGCCCTGGCAACAAAAAAGGTTTTGATTTCTGGCCTTACTTTGGCTTCGCCTCTTTAATCAAGCGAAAGAAATTGAGCCAATTATAGTTACGCCACAGCTTTTCTGAGCTAGAATGAAATGAGCCAAAGAGAGGGACTGGCCCAATTCTGCTATAATGCCCTTGAAGAAGCCGCACAATGGGAAGCTGGCTCTGCTCTCATGGGTAAAGGAAGGGACCTTGCAGGCAGAGTAAGTGGGAATCAGCAGGCAAAGCTCTTGTGGTTGGCACTGTACATCCATTTTCTGTGGATGATCCTTCAGACCAAAGTCTTGTCCTCTGTCTCCTACACCATGAAGCCTTGAAGAGAACCTGCCTAGGTAAGCCATGATTCAGAAGGAGATACCAACACTGCATCTTCCCTCAGTCTCCTCAACCCAAAGAAGACAATTCCTCAACCAAGAGAAAATCTGCCTGGATCCCAGAGTGAGAGAAAGAGGACATGACAGAGAAAGAGTACATCAGTTACACTTGCTTTATTGCCCAACTTATGCAATAACTCAACCTCTCTTCTGTTAAAGTGAGTAGCATTAAAAGAACTTAATTTAACCAATCCATATTGGTAGGTTAGAAATAAATTTGGGATAAGCTGTCTTTTAAAGCCTCTAGATAGCTCATGTATCCACTAAGGCAGCAAACATAACCCTGTCCTCCCTGGAGTATGAATCTGGAGCTCCATAAATCTATCTCCATTTCTTGGAGACTCCTATATTCCCTACAGGGGTTTTCAGACCATGAAGGTTTCTAACATAGTAACAATGGCCACATAATCCAGTGAAATACAAGTCAAGAGAAACCTATAAATGCTGAACAGATATAGCAGAGCTTGAGTTATACTCCTTCTACTTCCCAGTCCCTTCACAAGTGGCACCTCTACATGCACCCTTTTACCTATTCTGGAATCTAAGAATGCTTAAAAATATTAGGGTATATACAGATGTACATATTGCATACATGCATGCACAAAGAGACATAGATATGCACTCATGGGGAAGAAAGGGAGGGATGAGAACAGGAAGAAAGGCAAGAGGAAAAGGGAAAGAGGGAGGAAGATATCAGATAGATGATAGATACATACATACATGCATACATACATAGAGTGAGTAAGAGAGCTATCATTCACTGAATGCTTCTCTTTGCCAAGATCTGGAATAATTCCTTTATGCTGATCATCTGCAATACCTTCAGCCATTACCACTGTTCAGCAGGGTAAGTAGGGTTACTCTTGTTTAAAAGCTGAGGCCGAGATGAGGGTGTCAAATGTAATTCTGCCTGATACTCAAAAGTTCATGCTTTGACCAAAACAGAAACGAAACTAAAGGCAGAAAAACAAGTAATTCTAGCTTTCACATACTGCCCTCACCCCACCTATTACATAGGCCTAACATCAAAGATAGTTTCTGAACTCCATCTTGGAAACCACTGTGCTCCCTCTGTAGCTGAATGAGTCCACCTTGTCCTGCCTCCCAGATCAGAACACATCCCCTTTTGTCTCTAGCATCCAGATGTGGATTCCTGGACAAGCCCAGTAAGAGCAACCAGACCGGGTAAGGGAGTTCACTGGATCCCAAGTTGGTGACTCAGGTCTGATTTTCACAGCTGATACAATGAATGTCATGCCTCTTCATCCTTTTCCCACAAAATTCAAAACTGAAGCTCTAAGGTGATTGTTTTTTCTCTCCTCTAATACTTTCTGCTCCAGGTCACTTCCTCTTCGCCAATGATCCACCCTGGTCTTGACTAGATCCAGACAGCTGTTAATTACCCAGGAAGCAGAGTGGGGAGGGCTATTGTCAGTTGTTTTCCCTTGATAAATAAAAATAAATGTATTGCTGTATCTTGTTTCCTGCAGGTCATTGTTTTCATGGGCAGGAAGAGGCCCTATGTAGAGGTCCTGAAACTAATCTCATTTGCACCTTCAGAGGTCAGATCATGCCCAACAGACTCCTTGCAGGAGAGGGCAGCAGCAGCCAGCCCAGACCAGGCCAGCTGATCTCATGCAAGGGCAACCTTCTCTCTGCCTGGGCTTTCTTCTTGGCTCTGAAGCTTCCGATTCCTTGAGTGAAAAGGAAAGGCTTTTAAAATTGGTTTTGACAAATATTGCATGTTTTCACTTAAATGTGAGAGCTAAAAAATTTGATCATACACAGATAGAAAGTGGAAAGACAGATAACAGGCTGGGAAAGGTGAGTGGAGGGTAGCAAGGGAGGATGAAGAGAAGCAGGTTACACGGTACAAACATACAGTTAGATAGAAGGAATAAATTCAATGTTTGATAACACAGCAGGGTGACTATACTTAATACAAATGTATTGTACTTGGGTTGATAGACACCCTAAATGCCCTGACTAGATCACTACACATTATATACATGTAACAAAATTTCACATGCGCCCCATAAATTTGTACTAGTAAAACACAATCTTAACTCCTCAAAATAATAAAATAAAAAAGTGGGTATTAAAGAGAATCATGGGGTTTGTGTGTAGTCAGGGAGTGCTCAGCAAAATCTCCTCTCCAAACTCTAGGCGCTGTAAGAACATCTCTTGCCAGGCGTGGTGGCTCATGCCTGTAATCCCAGCACTTTGGGAGGTCAAGGCAGGCAGATCATGAGGTCAGGAGTTGGAGACCAGCCTGGCCAACATGGTGAAACCCCATCTCTACTAAAAATATAAAAATTAGCAGGGCGTGGTGGTGGGTGCCTGTAATCCCAGCTACTCGGGAGGCTAAGGCAGGAGAATCGTTTGAACCCAGGAGGCAGAGGTTGCAGTGAGCCGAGATCATGCCATTGTACTCCAGTCTGGGCAACAGGGTGAGACTCTGCCAAAAAAAAAAAAAAAAAAGAACATCTCTTTATGGCATTCTGCCCCACCCCATAGGAGAGGGAAGACCTCCACTAACACTACTGCCTCTCTAAAATGCTGTTCTTCCCCAGGAAGGAGTATTGAGAAATCTCTGTTCCTACCTGTCTGGCTCTGACGTATTCTCCTTTGAATTCACTGATTTCAGTTCATGTCCTTCGCAGGGACATAGATGAAGCTGGAAGCCATCATTCTCAGCAAACTAACACAGGAACGGAAAACCAAACACCACATGTTCTCACTCATAACTGGGAATGGAACAATGAGAACACATGGACACAGGGAGGGGAACATCATACAGGGCCTATCAGTGGGTGGGGGGCAAGGGGAGGAAGAGCATTAGGACAAATATCTAATGCATGCGGGGCTTGAAACCTAGATGACAGGTTGCTAGGTGCAGCAAACCACCATGGCACATGTATACCCGTGTCACAAACCTGCACGTTCTGCACACGTATCCCAGAACTTAAAGTTAAATTTAAAAAAAAGAAAAAATTCACTCATTTCATCCCCTCCCACAGGCAATAGACACCCCACAAGGAAGCATCCATTGCCCTGCCCCTCCTCCCAATCCACTGGCTCACTTTTCTTCCCCTGCAAGGGAAAGACCTACAATCCCATAGCTGCCCTAGAACTCAACGGACTAGGTAGAAGGCCCTGACACATTATTCCGTCCAGCATTACCACTGCTGAAATTGACACTGATGAGGTCAACTTCAAAATTTGAATGCCTTTCTGGGTCCTTGAGTTTAGAAGAAGGGTGTGATTAATTAGCCCCTCCAGTCTGGGCAGCACTTTATGTGGTTGCGTTATAACTAGTTATATAACCATTATCTTTCCCGCATGACAGTGAGGATTCTGAAGGCAGAATCCATATGATTGATTCACTTTGGATTCTCTGGGCATTCAGCACAGTGTGTTGCTCATGGTGCATATCTCACAATATTCACTGAACTAAATTATGAAGATACCATTTCCAAAAGTTCAGCTAATAAATTTGTTATATGTAGATACATATGTATGCGTATATATGTGGGTATGTGTATAAATATGTGCTAGTATAACATTAAAAGAGTAGGGAAATTTTGGGAGACTGAGGCAGGTGGATCATGAGGTCAGGAGTTCAATACCAACCTGGCCAACATAGTGAAACCCTGTCTCTACTAAAAATACGAAAAGAATTAGCCGGGCATGGTGGCATGTGTCTGTAATCCCACCTATTCGGGAGGCTGAGGCAGGAGAATCACTTGAACCTGGAAGGCAGAGGTTGCAGTGAGCCGAGATTGCACCACTGCACTCCAGTCTGAGCGACAGAGCAAGGCTCTGCCTCAAAAAAAAAAAAAAAATACGGAATTTTTAAAATTATAAAATCACCATAATTTCACAACCTGAATATAACTATACAGTGTGTAGTATAGTGAATTTTCCTTTGTTCTTTCTCTATCATATAAACATGCACATATTTATTCATATTTGCCTGCTTATGGCCAGAGTATCTATATAGACATGTATATATAATTCGTATCTTTTCCTTTGCATACACTGTACATGTACACTTCACATGTACACAGCATATAACACTGTTCAGTATTGCTCCACGGTCTCCCTCCATCATGCCTAATAAAGGCTACATAGTATTCTTCCCAGTGAAAGTGCCAGTTTACAAAAACTGCTTCCTGCCTTTGGATATTTAGGTTGTTATGAGGAAATATTTTGAAAAATAATAATAGAAGAAATATTTTTGTGCTTAATGCTACTTCCTTTTTTGCTTGTTGTTTATTGCCTTGCAATGGATTCTCAGGAAACGAATCTCTGTGTCAGACAGGATACATATTATTATAGCTCTTGATACACATTGCCAAGTGGGTTTTGAAAAGTGGTACACTAAGTTATCTTGCTATCTTCTGTGTACGAAAGTACCACTTTCACCAAACCTTCTTTAGCGGAGGATATTCCAACTGTTAAAAAATGTTACAAATTGTGAGCCCCTCCTTAGGGGTAGTACTGGAGGCCTGGGGTCCTGGCATTTCTCAGCCCATGCAGGAAGCTCCCTGATGAGTGTCTGAAACCATTTTTAGATTAACTTTTAGTACTCTACTGCATGCTTCTGAAACCAGAGTAGGCACAGCTTCAATCCTATGCAGGGAGGATGCACAAAAGCAGAATGTCCATGATACATCTTTCTGGAGCAGCAATTTTACGGTGAGATTTGGAAGAAACAAATTTAATCATTTCCAAGAGAACGTGTAAGAACTATCAAGTCTTAGGACACATGGCCAGGACCAGAAGGTGCCCAGTGAAGTGCTGGGGTGGGGCCCTGTCCCACAACCCTTGGACCAAATAAGAAGGAAAAGTAGAACCTAGGACTGAGGAAGCCCCAGCAACTCCAGACTCGATAGCCCTTTACCAAGACACAGGAAGAACAAAGGCAAAGGCAAGGCAAGAACTGCAGAGGAAGAACCTAGCACAGAAGTTTCCTAGGAGACTTCAACTGAAGCATCAGCAAAACTGAAAGGCTAATGCCTGTCCACACATCCAAAAGCAGATCTGTCCTGGATCTGTTTTCAACACGTCAGCCGGCTATCAGGAAACCTGAGATGTGATTCTTCTACCTGGCAGAGCGTCTCATCAAGACATAAACTGGGCCCCCTCTTACCTTATGGACAGCTGCCATGTGGAGGTGGATCTATGGATTGGCCTCATGCTACATTCAAGCACTTTGCCTAGGACCCAACAATCATTGCCAAGATGAAAGTCAGCAGCAGGTCTGAAGTTTGCTTTCATTATGTTCTCCAGCCTGTAACCAAGACAGTAATCCTGGCCACTTCTTCAAACCCGACGCAAGGTTGTGCTGATATAAATGCAAACTCAGCTGTATGCCTATCAACCATCTATGTGGCTAGGACTGCCAACTGAGTATTCAGGCACCAGGCAAGAGGTCTTCCCAGGTTTCCAACTAGACTTTCGAGAATTTCCAAAGATAATGACTTTGCCCCTTTCAGTGCCCATCCTCCAAATATAATCAGAGGGGGCCTCTGGAAGCCATTTAGACTCTCCAGCCTCCTCCCTAGTGAAAATAGAGTTGGACAGAAAAAGGCAACCTACTGACCTCAAAGGCACCAGCCCAGATACTGCGTATAGGGGCCCCCTATGACACACCTCATCTGAGCCACATCAAAGCCCAAACTGTTCCTCAACCTCTACCATCCAGACAGCCCAGAACAGCCCTTCAGAATTGTCTTCAGATGGGACAAGAGACAGTAGAGCTGCAGGTTCAGAATGGCTGCCTCATCCCTCCCTCCTGAAAAGTCTATACCTGCTGATCAGAGCCTCACACCTTAGGGAGGTCAGCCCTCCCAGTAAGTGTCCCCCTAAGAGGACCTTCTGGTCTTTTCCTCCTCTGAGGAGAGGAATGATACCCTCTGTGCCACAAAATATATAACCTCTACTCTCACATGACTTGATTGACTGATGAACAGATGCCCTGAGGAAGAAAGAGATGCAGAGGACAGCCTGTGTCGTGTCTTGTGAATTCCTGTTTCCCTAGCTGTGATGCCTGTGCAAATGGAGGAACACCAAATAATACGGGGTGGTGGATGCACAGACACTGCCTAATAAAATTCAGTAAATTTAAATTGAATTTAAGGGGAACTTATCATATGTCATACAAAAATTTAAGTTGCTGAATTTTATAAGAAAACTGAGTTAAAATGCATAAGGGCATTACAATATAATTTTAATAGGAAGCTATGAAGATTATCTGCACTTGCTATGTAAATGACAGAATTTTGGGTAACTATGTAAGATCATTGATGGGCTTGAAAAGATATCCATTACTTAATTTTATCAGACATTTACTTTCAAATATTTGCTGTTAACCAGTTAACCAATTAACCAATACCCTCTCATGTTACTAAATTTTTTTTATTCTGAGGGAGCACTTCTATTAAAACAATAGTAAGATTGTGGCTAATTTTGGTTATTAAAACGATCAGATTGTTCGGTTAGTTTATGTTATTGTTAACCAAATGCTCCTATAGATAGCATATTGTACAGATGTTTTGATTCATCCTTTTACTCTAGGTCAATTTTCTTTAATTTTATTCATCAAATTGTATTTACTGTAGATAAAAGAAACATTGTAGTTACCATGTACTCTGCAGATCTGCACTCTTTAAAAATACAAATTCTCAGTCAAAACTCACACCTATTTTATAAAAATCTGGATTTTAAATAATACTTTGAGGTAATTTCTATGCACATTAATGATTTTTAAGGGGGGTAATTCGATTCTTAAAAGAGGGGAAGTTTACATGGGTACACTGATTTGTCAAAAAGGTACAATTTTAAAATTGTACCTTTCAATGTGTAGGCATTTTATCTAAAAAATAATCGAAAACCTAATGAAGTGGGGGGTGGGAAATGGTTTGAAGTATAGATTAAACAAAAACAACATATGACTAATAGATGTTAAAGCTGGGTGACAGGTCTATTATGTTTTTTGGTATTTTGTATATGTTTTTAATGTTCTGTAATAAAACACATGAAATGACAGAGTTGATCTATACTTAGTTCTTAAGATTTTGGTTACCTTTGGAAGGAGAAGGAGAATGTGATTATCAGGGGAATGAGCAAGTCTGATTCTATTTCTTGGTTTCACAAGTTTATTTTGTAATAATTCATCAGCTTTCCATAAATGTTTTGTGCATATGTTTCTGTATGCATGTTATAAATCAATAAAAATTTAAATATTAAAAAATTTACAAATTATATATATTAATACATGGTTACTTATATTCATTCTATAAACATTTACTGCAAGTCTTCAATGCCTTGGGCATAGCTTAAAGGCTAAGGACACAAAGGCCCTCGGCCCTCACAGGATTCACAGTATAAAGGGGAATGAGAAAACCCAGAACTACAATACCTTCTCAAATGCCCAAATTTGTGACTATCAGTTGCGGAGGGTGAGGCTCCCTCACTCCTGAGAGGCTGCCTCCCTCATACCAATGTCATGGGAAATGTGATTCAAATTCTGGTTAAATACTAAACAGTCAGCATAATTGTACTTGCAGTTACACATTCAACGAATATTGGTTAAACAGGGAAAAATAATCACCCAAAACTCCTGCTCTGAAAAATATTACTATAAGCAAAGTCAAAAGACAAGTGACAAATTAGGAAAAATATCTGTAATATGTAACAGACACAAAGGACTAATATAGGAAAAGTGCCTAGAAAGAGTATTAAGAAAAAGATCAATAAAAAATGAAAGAGAGATATGGACAGTTCACAGAAAAAGAAATACAAATGGCTCTTTAACATATGATAAATGGGGACTGGCACACTATGGCTCACAAGCCAAGTCTGCCCAGCCATAAGTTTTTGTAAATAAAATTTTATTGAACACAATGATGTCCATTCATTTGTGCATTGTCTATGTCTCCTTTCGTGCGACAATGCAGAGTTGAGTTGTTACAGCAGAGACTGGCTCACAAAGCTGAAAATATTTACTGTCTCACCCTTTAAAGAAAAAGCTTCCTGACCTCTGATCTAGAGAAGCAGAAATTAAATAGCATTTAGATATTTTTCATCTATGAGATTGTCAAAGTTCAAAAGTTAGAAAACACTGTTGCAGGGGCTTCTCATATATCTTTTAAGAGCAAATTGGTAAAATTATTTAAATGATAATTTATTAATATTTTTCTCAGTTGATAATTTACACATACTTTTTTCCCACAGTTTTTCTTTGGGGCACTTATTCTACAAGAGCACTTGAACATACATGTCATAGTTATTTATTGCAGTTCTGTTTGTTGCTCAGTTTGGAAAGATTTAAACCATTTTCACTGAACTGGTTAAACTATGGATGTCCATCTATATAATGGAATAATATGTAGTTGTCTAAAAGAATGAGGAAGGTCTCCACATGCTGATCTAAAATATCTCCATAATATATCGTTCAGTGAAAATCGTGAAGGGCAAAACAGTATGCATGGTGTGCTACCTGTGCATAAAATGGAGGAGCAGAAAACTGTATCCTTGTATTTTCTTAATATCTGCATAAAGAACTCTGGAAGGATGCATAGAGGCCTGATGATGGGTCAAGTTTGGGAACTGGATGGAGGAAGCAGCTCTTGGGTAAGATGCCTCGCTATATGTCTTTTTATAATTATTTGGTTATTGAGTCATATTCATTCACTGATTAACTGAGCATCTGATGGGTGACAGGCACTATTCTACATGCGCAGGACATAGCAGTCAATGAAAGAAACAAAAATCTCTCTTCTCCTAGGAGCTTATGTTCCAGCAGAGGCGATGATACTAAACAAATAAAATATATAGTATGGTGGATGATGGTAAGGTGATAAGGAGGAAAAAATGGGAAAAAAAGCAAGAAGGATACGAAGTGCTGAATGTGTGTTGTGGCGAGAAGTGGATAGTGATGAACAAAATTTACTGAGAAGGTGATTTATTTATTTGCCTATTTTAAAATTTTATGGGTACATAGAAGCTATACATATTTATGGGGTACCCAAAGGTGACTTTTGAGAAACAAAGAAAACTTAAAGGAAATAGAAGAGTGAGCCAGGCAAATATATTAAATATTCAAATCATTAAATTAAAATGAGTAATCATTCCATTTACTTTTTCTAACAAACTTGTTAGGAGTTATTAATGAGGTCAGTATTATTAATGAGATTATCTTCATTATAAACTATCATATTCTGGTCCCAATGAGTTCCTTACATACAATTAAAAAAGAAATGTTAAGTCCTCTAATCCAAGTGCTAATAGAGAGGGAAATAAAACATGTGTGGGAGAGTGTGGGTGGGTGCCTAAGCCCATTGATTCGAGGTGGGGTAGGTTGAGGAGAGATGACCCTAAAAGAGTTCAGGAGACTGGGAGGGAGTCAGCCTGTCCAGGACTAAAAGGGAGAATTCTTGGAAAAGGAAAAGACTGTGCCAAAGAAATGAGGTAAGAAAAAACCTGGCAGGTGGTTTAGAATAACTGGAGCAGAGGTCTTGGTCAGGGAGGGTAGTGACTAAATTAAAGCATGGAGTAGTAAAGGTTGACATTAAAAGCTCTGGTAAGCCACAGAAGGACTTTCAGAGTGGGATGCCTCAAACTATCATCAAGTCCTTTCTTCCTTGCCTGCCTCTGCTCTAGGGCACACTTTCTCAACCTCAGAACTGTTGATGTCTTGCCCCAGTAATTCTTTGTTGCAGGAGATTGTCCTGTGCATTGTAGGATGTTTCGCCACCCATTAGATGCCAGTAGCAGCCTGCACTTCTAAGCTGTGACACCCAAAAATATCTCCAGACATTGCCAGACGTTCCCTTGCAGAGCAAAATCACACCTGATATGAACCACTGATCTAAAGATTGAAAAAGCTAAAATTCTCATTTTTCCAGCCTCCCTTGCAGCTAGAAATGACCATGTGACACAGTCCTGGCCAATGAAATCTGAGAGGAGATCTACTGGAACCTCCTTCCATTTTCTGCCCTTATTGATCTTGAATCAGCCTGAACAACAGCAGCCATTTGGCAACCATGAGATGACAAACATAGAAAAAAGGCTTTGAGAATCACAGAGATACTGGTGCCTAGATTTTTTATTGTATATATTTAAGGTGTAAAACCTGATGTTTTTCTACACATACACATTGTTGAATGATTACTCAAGTGAATAAACACGTTCATCACCTTCTTTTCATTTTTTGTGTGGTAAAAGCACCTAAAATCTATTCTCTTAGCGCATTTTCAGTATACATATATTTTTAACTATCATCCTCATGCTATACATTAGAACTCCAGACTTATTCATCCCACAACACTGCAAGTTTGTATCTTTGGACATACTTCTCATTTCCTCCTCCATGCCCGGATAACTACTATTCTACTCTCTGTTTCTATGTATTCAACTTTTTTTTTAGGTTTTATGTGTAAGTGAGATCATACAGCATTTTTATTTCTGTCTCTGACTGGGTATATATCCAAAGAAAATGAAATCAGCATCTATAGAGATATCTGCACTCCCATACTTATTGTAGCCCTATTCATAATAGTCAAGATATAAAAACAACCAAAGCGTCCATCAATGGATGAATAGATTTTAAAAACTGTGGTGTATTTACAAAATGAAATATTATTCAGCCTTAACAAAGAAGGAGATACTGCCACTTGTGACAACATGGACAAAGCTGGAATATATATACTGAGTAAAATAAGCCAAACAGAGAAAGGAAAAGACAGGCCTCTACGTGGTGTTTGTGCTAATGAGCCAATGCTAGCAACCACCTACCTCCAGACTTCTTATTATGTGGGTAAGATAACGTCTATGTATTTAGGCCACCAAGTTGAGGTTTTCATTTTTTGCAGTTGAAAACAATCCTGACTCTTAAACCACACAAACTTATTTGGATTTTATCCCAGAGATAATGAGAATCTACTGAGGGATGCTAAAAAATAAAAAGAATTGCATCATCACATCTGCATTTTGGAAACATCATTTTGCTACAAAATACAGACTGTGAAACAAGATTGTAGAGGCAAGACCATGGCAAATACCATTATGATAAGGCAGACAAAACCATGATGGCGCTTGGAGCCAGTCAATCAACGATGGTGGGACTAAAGTGGATGCCATACATTTTAACAGGCAAAATGAATTGACCAAAACAAGTTGGATATGGGCAGTGAAGAAGATGCATCAAAGGTTAAAAATCCTATTTCTAGATTAGGTGATGCCCTAGATAGGTACATAAAAGAAATAGCATATTTAAAGAGAAGGACAATACTCTATTCTAGGCTGGAGTGAATTTGAAATGCTTATAGCACAACCAAATAGCTATTTTCAGGACACTTAGATAAGAAGCTCAGGAAGTTAGAAAAGACAGAGGCATGATAATTGTCTAATATATGTATGGTATAATTCAAAATTTAATATTTTAATAAAATAACATTACTTATTATGAATATCAATGAATTGTTAATAAAAATACAGCTAAGCAAAATAAAATTAAAAATACATATACCTGTACCCACACAATTCTGGCACCTCGTTATAATTTGTGGTAAAATGTGGTTACCTATACATATGAATATACATACATAAATGGGATTATAATGTATATGATGTGTGGTAACAGGCTTCATTTACCTAGTAGCATATCATAAACATCTTTCTACTTCAATTAACACTTACAAATTTTCCCTAATATTTTTACTACATGTATTGTAAATAATTCTGAGATGAATCATCCTCATAGTAAAATTTCTGTCTATATCCCTAATTATTTCCTTAGGAGACACTTCCAGAAGTGGGATTTCTGGCTAGCGTATGTGTTTTTAAGGGCTTTGATGGATATTGCCAAATTATTTTTTAGAGAGGTTGTAGCAAATTCACAATCCCATCAGCACAATGTGCAAGTACTCATCTCCCCAGACTTTCTCCAAGACTAAAATGATATACTTAATCAGTCAAGTCTTTGAGAAATGTATAAAATAAAAATGCTAATCTCATTGCAATTTCCATTTTGTATTTTTCTGCCAGAATTTGAGCTGTTCATGTTTTATTGACAATTTGTATCTCTTCTTTTGCAAACTGTTGATTCTTGTTTTTTGGCCACTTTCCTTTTGGGACACTTTTATTGATTTGTAAGAGCTCTTCATTTGTTATAAACTTTAACTCTTCTTCATTAATGTTTCATTTTCCCCTAGTTTGACACTTGTCATTTACTTGTAGGGCCCATTGTAGTAAGCAGATATTTACAATTATTGGAATGGCCAAGGTTTGAAATGTTTGTTGGGAAGAATGGGCACAAGATGTGTCCAGAAATAAATAGGGAGATTAAAGTATGATGTGAAAAGCTCAGCTGAGATTGGAGACTATGAATTTCTAGTGGCTTCAAATGGCAAATTGTACTGGTGTTTGATAACTTGTGCGGAGTGAGAAAGGGTCACTTTTCCTAAGTCATCTAATATGAACTCTGCCTAGATTGGAACTTGAAAGTAAAACCAGCCCTTGCCTGAAGAGAAATCCAATCAGAACCTCAGTCCCTTTCTTTCAATGTAATATCCAGAGACCATCAGGCAAAACAAAAACAAAATATCAAATATTTTCAAACTCACTTAACCAGCAGAGGAGCAGTTTGGTCATTCAAACCACTGAACATTTTCATGTAATTTTAAATGGCTCCTTTTATGTAAACAGTATCTGTTTTCAAGAAATGATCTTGAGGAGAAAGTTAGCCGTCTTCCTAAAGAGTACAACTTTGAACCAAAAAAGGGGTGAATATCAGACTCTCCCAACTCACATGCCTTCTTCTGTCTCCAACTCTCCCACAAGGTTACCAAACACCCTAGACACTCACCTAACAAAGAACACACACACACACACACACACACACACACACAGATACACAGAGAAAGTGAGCAGGATTCACTCAGTTGGGGTTTCACCTACTGGTTTACTCAGAAGCTACATAAAGGAATATGGAAGTTATGTGGATTAGCAAATGTGTTGCTGAAATAAGGCACCACGTGGATAGGAGAGGAGGCAACAGATGTACTGGGAGAAAATAGGAGGGGCTGGGGCCCTGTGGGGTTGAAGATCTAGTAGAGCAGAATGAGGACATGAGACAGCTACAAGATTAGGACATTTTCCACAATTTTCTTCCATCATACTTTTCATCATTGCTTCTAATTCAATTATTTGATTTTCTTCACTAAAAACAATGGTTATTTGTATCTTGAATATTCACCTACATATTTTAAATTTTGTTTATTAATTTCACTTATAATCAGGGAATGTTCCCCATTTCAGAATTGATTTTCAGTCATTGAGTCTACACACTGGATCCAAATTTTATTTTAGCCACACTGCTTTTCCGTTTCCTTGCGTTTTCTTTTTATCTCAGCCTATACTTACTTAAAGAAGCATTGTCTTCCTGCATCCCAAGTAGTATTTAATTCAAGAGTATGGGGCAGGAAGGAGGAAGTTTGGAGGGGAGAGAAAAACAGGGCCATGTACTTTTCAGCCTTGACAAGATCACAAGACTCATTGGTAAACACAGGACTATTCAATGAGTTACCACTTTCAATGGTCATAATTCAGGGTCATGTCGACTGAAATGGAAAATTGCCAGGTACCTCCTGTGCTGAGCAGAGGTCCAAAGTGCAGTGCTCTGTTCGCTCTCACGCGAGACATATTTTTGCAACAGCTGATTCACAGGTATCCTTTGGGTCTTCGGAAACTACAGACACTCTCTGCGAGCCCCAATTCATTTAGGGGATAGCTTCACTATAGAGCTAAGGAAATTATCCTTAAATTGCTTGTGAAAATGATGCCTGAATTTCAAAGCTCTTTTCCGCCCTTGTGTCCTTTTTCTCCAATGTTGCCTTGAAGCAAGAGCAAAGATGAGATTCCTCTAATGGGTGAGTGCCTAGAGAAGGGGGCCCTGGACTTCCTCAAGGGGAAAGAGGAGCTGACTGGTGACCTAGGCCTTCACTGATCCAAGAAGGCAGAGCCCTGGACCTGAGGCACAAGCAGACTACATGCTGCAGCTCGCCCAGCACAAGGCCCTGAGCAGTCCTTTTTTTTTTGAAATCAGGTTGCGCGTCATCCAAGATCCTCTCACAAAGAGAAGCCATGAACTTCCTTGGCTTATGGAACTCTCCACTTGGCTCAGATTTGCCACTGTAAATCATAATGTCAGGTTTGCATTTCAACTCTTAGACCACCATGTGTCAACCCTGGCTAGAGAATTAGAAAGTAAAACCAGTCCTTGCCCAAAGGAAATCTAATTGAAACCCTAGTCCCTTCCTTTTTATACAATATATCCAGAGACATCGGGCAAAACAAAACAAAACAAAAACAAAAACAAAGTATCAAGAAATTAAAAACTCATTCAAGCAGCAGAGGAACAGTTTAGTCATTCAAACCAGTGAGCATTTTCATGTATTTTAAAATGACTCCTTTTATATGAACAACATCTGTTTTCAAGAAATGATCTTGAGGAGAAAATCAACCATCTTACTAGAGTACAACTTTGAACCAACGAAGGGACAAATATCAGACTCTTCCATACTCCAGATGCCTTCTGTCTTCATCTCTTCTACAGCTTCATCAAATACCTCAGAAAGGCCCCAAACACAGAACATAAAAACACATATTCTCTCTCCCACAAACACAGTCTCATACAGAGGCAGCCTGTGTGCGGTTAACTGCATAGAATAATCAGGCTGAGGTCCTCCATCAGCCCCCGCCTTGGTCAGAGTTAATGCATAGTGACAGAAGTCAACAGTAGCCCCGGGCCACTTCAATCACTCACTTGAGCAGCTAAACATTTTCTGCAAGACAAAGCTCTGTTAGAACCCTTCATTTTTCAAATTAGAGAATGACAAGCTTAATTCCCAACCAGGAGACCTTTCATCTCAAAAACTCAGCATAGCCGAGCAGTAGCTATGATTATGTAGTGTGTCTTTCCTGAGAATAAGGCCAGAGATGGCCAACCAGGAGACAACCTTGGACCCAGTCCCAGACCTCAGTCCTGGCCCAGCGGAGACCAGGAACCTACCTGAGACAAAGGAATAGGCTGCTAGGATGTTGCTGAGCAAAGCCATCTCCACGTGCTCCGGGTTGTGGCTGAGCAGCAGCCTCATGGGACATCCAGAGGGGACCTCCTGGAGGTGCTTGGCTGAATCAACGTGGCCACTCTCCTTCTTCTCTTCTGTTTGGGAACACAAAGTGAGTGATAAGGCACATTCTGCTGTCCTGAGGCCGTGTTCCAGGTAGCCTGGGCTCCTAAAGACATATTTTTGCAACAGCTGATTTGCAGGTGTCCTTTGGGGCTTTGGAAACTACAGACCCTCTCTGGCCAGCCCCACTTTATTTGCGGGATAGCTTCACTATAGATCTACGGAAATTATCCTTCAATTGCTTGTGAAAACTATGCTCGCGAAAACTAGCCAGGATCCTAAAGAAAGACCAGCAAGCTCTCCAAGCCAGGGGTGTCACAAAGATTTGGGGTCTTGTGCTCTTTGTTCAAGTGAGCTTCCTGGCTTTCAAGGAAGTAGAAACTCCTTACATCCCTGATTTTCCTGATCTTTCTCCTTTCTCTTCCCCGTATCTTCCTAATTCCCACTAAAATCCCCCCTTACCTCTTCCAGAACTCTTTATTTCATTCTCCCTGGTTCACCTTTGAGGCACAGCCCATCAGGTTCAAATCGTCATTACAGTAATCACTGCATTTTAATTACAAGCCACAGCCCTCTCCTCTCCTGCTGTGCTTTCCCGGGAGCCTGCAGTGATGACACTTGTGCACCTTGATCAGTTTGCCTCATCCCTCAGGTCACTAAATGTGTGCCTTTGGCAGTGGTTCAGAGCTGGCTATTCCAGAACTGCCAAAGCGGTTCCCATTCTAAAATACCTACAGGAATTTGGGAGCGGGAGCTGCTCCCTGCCTCTAGCTCCATGACTCCACCTGTGACTGTGATGGGCGAGTAGAACACACACATGGCCCAGACTGCCCATCCATAGAACCATCCCTCCAGAGATCAGAACGGGGACTTGGAATCTCAGTGCTCAGCCTCTGGCTGGAGGAGCACATCCACTCCCCAGCTGCTGCAGCTCAAGCCTGGCATTAGCATTATCCAGTTACTCAGCAAAGGCTTTACAGAGAGATCCTGAGCATGAAGTGGGAGAGAGGTGGAAAATACCCAATGGCTCATTCGACATTGCTATGAACTGAAGGCAGGGAATTGAGTCACAGAGTGTAGAGGGGTGTCAGGCTTGGGGAATGAACCTGGGTTCTCAGTGGGTCACAGATGTAACATGGGCCACAATTAGAAGGCCTGGAGAGTGGCAGTTCTACGAGGTAAATAGAATGGGCTACAACAGAACATTCTCAGGCTGGTAGATTTCAACAGGCCTCAGGAAAAACCAAAACAAGAAAACACCAACCAACTCACAGATACAAAGAAAAAACCACAAAGTCCTTGGAGCAGCCAGAGGCTCTGAGAGTGACAGCACAAGGAGTGGGAGCTCCAGGGGCTTTGAAAAGAGACTGGCTGCTGTTAAGGGACCCCTGAGCCTGAGCCTCTGAGCCAGAACAGAGTGCCTCTTTCAAGTCATTTGTGTTCCTAAAAGGTGACAACTGGATGACACAGGTGAATGGTGAGTTCAGAGGCTGTTCTCCAGATTTAAGGACTTCAAGACCCAGGAAAAGAGTGAAGCTACTGGAACATGTCTGAGTGTGTAGTGAGCCATGTCTATTTCAAATCCATTCCCTCCTTCCTGTCTCCACTAATGCTACCAGGGTGCAAGTCTTATCATTTTATTTCTGGGAGTTTTGCAACAGTCTGCTATCTGGTCTTTCTGCTGTTAACTCCTTCCTGCTCAGTATAGCACACCCATGCTTATTAACAGGGTCATTTTTCCATAGTACAAATAGGATCACATCACTCCACCACCCAACTCTAATGAATTTCCATTGACCTTCTTAACACAATACACATCCACTTTCACAATATCTGACCCCTTCCTTACCTCCTAATGTGTCTCCTATCCAAACTGACAGTCACACACATATATACACACAGATAATAAGAAAGCTTAGAGCTTCAACAATACTAGATTACTTTTAGTTTCCCCAAGTAGAGCAAGCCCTTTCCTCTCTTCATGCTTTTGGTCACAGTCTTCCTTTTGCCTAAATGCCCCCCTTCTCTTCATCTGTGTGGCAAATGTTTCCTATAAGAAATAATTCAGAAGTTTTATGGCAGTCCCAAAATCTCAATGACGTTTTCTGCAGAAATAAAAAAATCCATACTGAAATTCATACGGAATCTCAGGGGACCCCAAATAGTCAAAACAATCTTGAAAATTAACAAAGTTAGACATCTCACCCTTCCTGATTTCAAAACCTATTATAAATCTACAGTAATCAAAACAGCATAGGCCTAGCATATAAAAACAGACATGTAGCATAATGGAATAGAATAGAACATCCAAAAATAAACCCTTACATATATGTTCAAATTATTTTTGCAAGCATGCCAAGACCATTCAATGGGAAAAGACTGCCTTTTCAGCAAACAGTGTTGGAAAAACTGGATGTCCACATGCAAAAGGATGAAGCTGGACCCTTACCTTATACTATATAAAAAATTAACTCAAAATGTATCAAAGACCTAAATGTAACAGCTAAAAATTTTAGAAAAAATTTTTAGAAGACTGTTAGAAGAAAATATGGGGTAAAGATTCATGACATTGGGGTTGACAATGATTTCTTGGATGTGACAACAAAAGCACAGGCAACAAAAGCAAAAAAAGAAATGAACTCTATTAAAATTAAAAACTTCTGTGCATCACAGGGTACAACAGAGTGAAAAGGCAACCCACACAATGGGAGAAAATATTTGCAAATAATATATCTGATAAAGGGTTAATATCCAGACTGCTACCTATCCTAATTCCTAATATCAGGACTCCTACAACTCAACAACTAAAAACAAAGAGCTCAATTTAAAAATGGGCAACAGACTTGAAGCAATATTTCTCCAAAGATACACAAGTAGTCAATAGGCACATGAAAAGATGCTCCACCTAACCAAGCATTAATGAAATCAAAATCAAAACCACAGTGAAATATCATCTCATACCCATTAGGATGACTACTATCAAAAATCAGAAAATAAGTATTGGAACTTGTACACTGTTGATGGGAAGGTAAAATTGTGCAGCCACTGTGGAAAATAGGACGACTATTCCTTAAAAAGTGTTTAAATAGAATTATCCTATGACCCAGCAATTCCACCTCTGGATATATACTCAAAGGATTTTAAAGCAGAGACTTGAACAGAATTTGTACACCAATGTTCAGAGCTGCATTATTCACAACAGCCAAAAGGTGGAAGTAACCCAAATGTCCATCCACAGATGGATGAATAAATAAAATGTTGTGCACACATACAATACAATATTACTCACAGCCTTAAAAAGGAAGGCATAAACATGGATGAAACTTGAGGACATTAGGCTAAGTGAAATAAGCCAGTCAAAAAGGACAGATATTATATGATTCCACATGTATGAAGCACCAACAGTGGTCATATTCATAGAGACAGAAAGTAGAGTAGCGGTTGTCAGGAGCAGAGACAGGGAAAAGATAATTATTGAACAGGATACAGGGTACAAAGTTTCTGTTTTGCAAGATGAAAAGAGTTCTGGGGAAGGATGACAGTGATGGTTGCACAGTAATGTAAATATACTTAATGCCACTGAACTATACCCTTAACAGTAATTTAAGATAATGAATTTTGTCATATGTATTTTACCACAATTTAAAAATTGTGTTGGTGAGGTAAAACAGTGAATTTTGAAGGTTACTTTATTTAAAGAATCTTGCAATCAAATTTTGGTTTTAAGTTAACAAGAATGATGGCAGAGTTACCTTTTAGTGGTATTAAATTTGAAGTCAATAAAATTCTAATTCATATCACAATATGAATATGGCTTAATTTTAAGTAAGAGATGTTATTGCACTTATTTTTTAAAATCGGATTGTAAATAAGTGTAATCTATCATATTTATAGATTAACAGGAAAAAGATCATATGAATAGATGGAAAAATGCATTTGTGTAAAATTTAATAAAAATTCATGATTTAAGCAAAGGAAAGACCCCCATGAATCTTCCAAATGCCTTTCTTTGCCTATAAGAGTGTCTAGATATTCTTCTAATATTGTGACTATGATATTGCAATTGGAACTGAGTGTCCCCTGGTATGTCACCCCCATACAGGTGACTGTGTCATTACATAGTGTTCAGGGGGTGATAATCTCATTGTCCCTTTAGCTACCTGGGGAGAGGTGTGCTGTCAAGAGCAGAGAAGTTTCTGGTAAGAACAGTTCATCTCTGACGATGTTGGCATCAGCCAGTAGAGGTTCTAAAACTTGCTTGGCCCCAGTTGGCTTCTCAGACTCTGAAAGAAAAAAGCAGCAACACAAAAACCGTCACATACCCAGGAGATCACATCATACCTTAGACCTGGTGTGTGAACCCAGCAGAGAAGCTTTGGTGGCTAGGGTCTGGATCCTTGGAAGGATGAATAGCATCCCCAGAGAGGAGAAAGCCCACTGACAGAGGTTAATCTGGAATTTGAACTAGACAGCCAGATAAACCAATCTCCCAAGGTCATAGCAGAAAGGATGCAAGAGGTAAAAGATCAAAGAAACATGCTTCCTCTCCACTCCTGTCAGCCAAAATTCACAAAACAGCTAGTGTGGGATGTGCTAATCTGGCCTCTCACCAGTGAAGGCTAGCCTCTCTGGAACAGGAAGGGAGGGAATTCTGTTCCCTTCTAGCAATGCCCAGATGGACCATGAAATGAAGTCTCACACAGCTCTGTAGGCACTAGAATCCTGGAAATGCTGATATGTAGATTCCTACGCCCTGTGCCTTCCATGCTGAAGTGTCAAGGCCTCTACTCAGCCCAGGTAGGAAATCTCCTCTCTGTGTCCAGCTACCCTTAGAAGCTTTCAGGAAGAATGAAATCATTCATGGAGCTCTGAGCACTGAGCTGTCCCCACTTCACGTGTGCACACTCATTCATTCATTATCATCGCACCCTGCCAACTACTGCAGCTTCCGACTTCTGCTTATTGATGACTTTATAGGGACACATCTCAGCTGCTTCTTCCCCAAAAAGGATTGGTGGCACCATCCTATGTTAATTTTACAGGTCAAGAAAATAGGGGCGAGAAAGAAAAGAAAACTGGAAGCATGGGATCGGTAACTGTTTACAGATTCATGTACCAAAGTGCAGAAGTAGGTCTTTGAAGCCCATTGACCTTCCACTCTACACTTGTGAAAACCATCAGGCACTGACCCTAGGACAGTCACATGTTGTCTGAAGAGCAAAAGCTCAAATGGAAAAACAGTCCTCATATCACCAGCTGCGGAGAGGATACACATGGCCCCAGAGAAATAACTGAGCTGAGAGAAACCCCCATTTTCTTTGTAGGGCAGATAAGCACCTGGGGATGATACATCTAACATGCCAGCCTGCCAGCCATTTGGTTTCCATTGCCCCATCAATCTTTCCCTCCCAACCATCACAAGGAATCATTTCCAGAGACATATCCTGGACCTTGTCATCACCTGGAAAGGTTTTACCTCTGAATACTGGGCTGTGAACTCCTTAAGGGCAGGGACCATGCCTTAATTCTTATCTTTGTTCTCAGAGTTTCCTACAATAAGTTCACAGAGCTAGTGCTCAGGGACTGTTTGCTGCTTAAATGGCTCACACTGAGAAATCTCACTCTCCAATCAGAACCTCTATCCTACCTCTCTGATGTGGTTTGGCTGTGTCCTCACTGAAATCTCATCTTGAAATATAGTTCCCACAATCCCCAAGTGTTGTAGGAGGGACCCAGTCGGGGGGGGGGGGTAATTGAATCATGGGGCAGTTACCCCCATGCTTTTTTTCTCCTAGTAGTGAGTGAGTTCTCACGAGATCTGTTGGTTTTATAAGGGGTGTTTCCCCCTTTTGCTCAGTACTTCTCCATGATTGTAAGTTTCCTAAGGCCTCCCCATCCACACAAAACTGTGAGTCGATTAAACCTCTTTCCTTTATAAATTACCCAGTCACGGGTATATCTTTATTAGCAGTGTGAGAATACTGCTATGCACTCTCCATACCTGAATCAAAGTAAACGTGCTCCCCAAGCTCTCTGAGGCTTCTATCTTGTCATTCCTTCCCTGCTCACTCAGTTTATCACTCTCATCTTAGATTCATCTTTTCTCTGCACAGCCTGGCTACTACAACTACACTACATGCCACTCTCACCAGAACCCTTCTGCTGCCCTCAACCTCAGGCCTAACTTCCAAAGCACTCCAACCCTCACCTGCCTTCTCTCCTCCCTACAGGCTAGTGCTTCTGAAAAAGTATAATCATTCATATTTGCAGCATTGCAAATGCTGAATTTACAAAATCAATTGAGGCCCCCAGTGCTGCGAGGAAAGCCAGAATGTATGTCCCTGACATCTTACTTTCTCACTTTCTCATTCTTCAATCTTCTCATTCAATCTTCTCAGCTTTCCAGAGAAATAGAGGGCACCCTACATGAACTCTAACTTTCCTCCCTTCCATCTCATTCTGACCTTCCTTCCTTCTGTCTCTAAGGAGTTTTCACCTGTGCTTTCAAATTATTTCCTCCTTCTTCCTACAGGACATGGTTCCATTAATGAATGATTCTTCTTTGACTTTCCCTTTTCTGGCTGATCTCCATCTCTCTATATAAATGGGTAGGCAGATAGATGGATTGATAGATAGACAGGTAGATAAATAGATAAGATGTATATAGAGTGATTACATATATTTGTATAATTCTCTTTCTCAAAATTTTAGTCTTTCACTTTCTCTTCACCTTCTTGCCCCATATATAAATACATATATATAAACACACATACATATATACATTCTATACTTATATACATACATATATAAATATACAATGTGTATATGTATGTATGCATGCATGTATATATGTATGTGTATATGAATATCTATTGTTTTTTCTCAAATACTTGCTCATTCTTTCCCAATCACTCTGTCAATCTATCTTTTGATCTACTGCCCTTATCTCTTTTTATCTACTATAAACTTAAGTAATTTCCCCCACCTTTAAACAATCTTCCCTTTGCTCAGCCTCTGCTGTAGTTTCTTATCACCCATTCTACTTCCCTTCACAGACATACATCTTCATAGGAGGTTATATTTCCTCTTTCCATTTCTTCCATCAGTCCATCCTTGGCCTAAAATATCTGGCTTCATATCCAGCCTATCTACCAAAGCATTGTTGGTAAGGTGGCCACAGTGAAACAATCAAGTCTGTGCTTCTAATGATTGCTCCAGCATGGAGACTATGAGCTCCTGGATGTCGAGGGGGCTCTTGTGTCCCATCCTTCTGCATTTGTGGTAGCTAACACAATTCCCGGCACATAAATGCATTAAAACAAATTTCTGTCTCAGTGATGGGAGTCAAGGTGTGTGGGGCTAAGATTGTCAGACATGGGCCTTAAAGCAGAATGAACAATGTCCTCAATGACACTGATATAACTCCTGAGACCTCAAGAAAAATCTTTGTCTTTATTTGAACCTAAGAGAACTAGGGTTAAGAAATGATATGGTCCTCGACAAGACTCACTTGGTGGTGGCCACAGACCACAGGAATACCAATGCTGTTACAGCAGGGCTCTAACACAGAGCCCGAGGCCTTCACTTAGCACTATGCAGAGGTCAGTACCGAGGGTGGTTCACAAAAAGTTTCTAACTTTAACACACTGTGATGCTGTTAACCTGGAGGCTGCCTACCTTCCTATCCCAAGGCAGAGCTTGCTTGTCTTAAATCAATAAATATTTATTAAGCCCCACTAGAACCATTTATTTAGCAAGCAATCTGCAGCTATTAAGGAACTGAGAATTCTCTGAAGGTCCACATGTTACTCACCTCCATGCCCAGTGATTGACTCACAGGGCTTCCTTTGAATGACTAAGTCCAGAAATGAGCAAATGTGGTCAGCAATCTACCTACCTACACTACAAACAGAATCAAGTATAAATGCAATGTAAATTAAGTGGACAGTTGGAAAAAGAATAATTAATTTCAATAATAAGGTAGCAATGCAGAGGACCCATAAAGACTTCATAGAGAGGTAACATTCAAATTGAATGTTGAGCTACTGCATATTAATTTAACTACTGAGTATTAATTTAATAATGAATTATACTAATAGCTCACATTTATTGAGACCTTTCTCTTCAACCCGACAATTTGCAAAGTGCTATTTAATTTAAGTTTCATAACAGTCCCATGAGGTAGATGCTATTATCCTCATTTTTCAGATGGGAAAACTGAGCTATGGAGAGGTAAAGTTGCCCAAGATCACCTAGCTAGAAAATGATGAAGTTCAAATTTAAACAGTCCAACTCCAGTGCTCTTAACTTTGTTAGAGTAAAGAAAAGCACTGGAGACAGAGGGAAGAGCAGGAGCTAAAGTACATGGCGCATCTTTAGCATGGGAGCAAAGGGATAGGCAGAGAAACTGAACAGAAGTCAAAGCTGCAAAGGCAAAGTTGGAATTGCATTTTGGTAGATCTGCAGTGCCTTGCAGAAGTTGAGCTTTATTTTATGGACAGTAAATAATATTAACAGGAGAATGACATGGTCAGTTCTGCTTTGTAGGAAGAAAACACTGGCAGAAGTGTGGAGGATGTGTTGGAGAAGCCAGAGATGGTCTGAAAGACTTATTGGGGGTCTAACTCAGTAGCCCAGGTAAAGGATGATGCACACCAAAAACCAAGGAGATAAAGTAGCTGAAGAAACCAGCAACCCAGAAACCCAACACAACTGGTGCACAAAAAACAGACTCCCAAAACATGCCTGTTCTCTCTAGCCAGAGGACCAGGAAAGGAGTGTTCTAGCACGACAGAAAACTCTTGGACAATAGCCACTCTACTTCAGCCAAACATCATTTTAAAAAACAAAAAACCCATGGCCTCATCCACACCCACACCCATACCAGCAAAGCCTGAGTAGATAGCCTAGACTTTCACCCTTAACACTATAGCAAGAAACTCCAACACCCTTGCCAGAGTGATGTCAGAGAAGACCCAAGGGGAGAGATGAGACTTTCATCTGAGATAGCTGGTGAGCTACCTTCCCTGGCAATATCAGTAAGGACTACATGGGAAGCCTGGACATCTGCCCCCTCCTAGAAATAACTAGATAATCCTCCCCTTCTCCACTGGGGTATCTGAGGCAGCCTAGTCAGGACTCTTATCACTACCAGTGGTTATAAGCCCCACATCAATGGAGACCACATGGGATCCAGAACTCCCATCCCCATCCAGCAGTAATGAGGAGCCCATCAATTGATGCGAACACTAAGATGATAAGGGTAATAGAATTATCTGGTAAAGATTTTTAAACACCATGATTTTAAAAATACTTCAACAAGCAATTATGCACATGCTTAAAACAAATAAAGAAATTAAAAGCCTCAGCAAAGAAATAAAAAGTCTCTGCAAATAAAGAGAAGATATAAAGAAACAGAATTTTACAATTAAAAAAACACAATAATGAGCAGCATTTGGAGACTCACATTGTGAACTTTTGCTCCAAGAACCACCACAGGAACATACCAGGGAAACTGAAAGAATTCACAGACCCTTTGAAAGGAGTGGCTTGCTACTGCAAACTCCAAGAAACAGCCAAAAAAACAGCCAGTGCCCAAAGTGTAAGAGGAGGAAAGTCTGCCTCTGAACATACATCCTCACTGGGGAACCTGGAACTCTAGATCATGGAAGAAGGATTTAACTGTACCTAGAGCTGAAATGAATTTAGATAGCTGAGCAAAATACAAAAGTAGAAGAAGCCATGGGAAGTGCCCTGTAGGCACTCCTGGTCCCCAGGGAAGCCCAGCGAAGCCATTTCTGACTTTACCTCACAGGGTTCCTTGGGGAGGGCAGCCAGTGGAACTGGGGAAGGGCCACAGGAAGAAGGAGACTTCCGGCTGAACTGTATAATAATTTTGATCAAGTATGAATTTTCCTAGGCAGAATCTGAGGGGTGGGGGCGAATAGGAAGTGCAGAAGTATGAGCATTCAGCCCAGGGCCTTGCTGGCTGTGTGGGAGCTGGGTAAGGTCTGTCACTGTGGTAGGCTAGCAGCCATGGAACTGGGGGAGCCTGAATACTGAAGCTGCTGCCGGCTGAACACAGTATAATAATTTTGATCAAGTATGAATTTTTCCTGTAAGGCAGAATCTGTTGGTTGTTGGGGGACTAGGAAGTGCAGATATGAGCACAGAAGCTGCTGCAGTCAGGGAGGGGTGAGGCCTGAACACTCTGCTTGCTTTCTCAGCAGGGAGGCTTGCAGCCTGGGGCAAGATCTCAGCCCTGTGCACCAGAGGCCTGTAAACAAATTCAGCTCTGTTGGTTGTTGGCAGGACTAAGACTGGCCTTGCTGGCTGTGTGGGAGCTGGGTAAGGTCTGTCACTGTGAGCTTTCCCCCACTTCCCTGGCAATCTGTACGAAGCACCGGAAGCAGCCATAATCCTCCTTGGAACACAACTCCATTGGCCTGAGAACCACTGCCCCGTCCCCGCAAGAGGTCTCTGCAGGCACCACCCAAGAAGAGTCTGAGCTCAGGCACACCTAGCCCTACTCCCACGTGATGGTCTTTTTCTACCCACCTTGGTAGCTGAAGACAAAAGACATAAACTTGCAGGAGCTCTATAGCCCCCCCACCCCCGCCAGTGCCTGAGAAACCTGAATAGTTATCCCACTGACCTTAGGGCAAGCTTGCATTCCCCCATATTACCACAGCTGATGCTCTCTTGAAAGCGTCACCTCCTGGCTGGAGGACAACCAACTCAAGCCATTACAGCAACACATTACCGAACCACCCTGCTCCAAGAAAGGAGAAAACAACAGCTAATTTCACTATCCATAATATCCTGGCTAACCAGAGGTCTTGAATCTGTCTATGTGACAACTTTGTTATAAGCATAACCAGTATTTAAGAAAACCAATGCACTAAACAAAACAATAACCAAGGACTCTCGCAGAATCCACTTCATTCTCCTGCTACCTCCACCAGAACAGGTGCTGGTATCCATGGCTGACAGACCTGAAGATAGATCACATCACAGAACTCTTTGCAGACACTTCCCAGTACCAGCCTGGAGCCCGGCAGCTCAGCAAACCCTAACCCTAGTCCTAACCTTAAATATATATGCACCTAACACTGGAGATCTCAAATTTATAAAACAATTACCACTTGACCTAAGAAATGAGATAGACAGCAACATAATAATAGTGGGGAACTTCAATACCCCACTGACAGCACTAGACAGGTCATCAAGACAGAATATCAACAAAGAAACAATGGGCTTAAACTATACCCTAGAACAAATGAACTTAACAGATATTTACAGAATATTCTGCCCAACAACAGCAGAACATACATTCTATTCATCAGCACACAGAACATTCTCCAAGATAGACTAGACCACAAAACAAGTCTCAATTAATTTAAGAAAATCAAAATTATATTGACTACTCTCTCAGACCACAGTGGAATAAAACTGGAAATCAACTCCAAAAGGAACCCTCAAAACCATGCAAGTATATGAAAATTAAGTAATCAGCTCCTAAATGATCTTTGGGTCAACAATGAAATAAAGATGGAAATTTAAAAATTGTCTGAACTGAATAATAACGAAACAATCTATCACAACCTCTGGGATACAGCAAAAGTGGTGCTAACAGGAAATTTCACAGCATTAAATGCCTACATCAAAAAATCTGAAAGAGCTCAAATAGACCATCTAAGGTCACACCTCAAGGAACTAGAGAAACAAGAACAAACTAAACCCAAAACATAGGAGATGAAAAGAAATAACAAGGATTGCAATAGAACTAAATGAAATTGAAATAAACAAAAAACAATACAAAATATAAATGAAATAAAAAGCTGGTTATTTGAAAAGATAAACAAAATTGTTAGACCATTCATGAGATTAACCAAGAAAAGAGAGACAATCCACATAAACTCAATTGGAAAAGAAACAGAAGATATTACAACTGATACAACAGAAATACAAAGGATCATTCAAGGCTACAATGAACACTTTTATGCGCACAGACTAGAAAATCTAGAGGGGATGGGTAAATTCCTGGAAATATACAGCCCTCCTGGATTAAACCAGGTAGAAATAGAAACTCTGAATAGATCAATAACAAGTAGCAAGATTGAAACAGAAACAAAAAAGTTGCCAAAAAAAAAAAAAAAAAATAATCCAGGACCAGATGGATTCACAGCTGAATTCTACCAGGCGTTCAAAGAATTGGTACCAATATTGCTAAAACTATTCCAAAAGATAGAGAAAGAGAGAATCCTTCTGAAATCATTCTATGAAGCTACTATCAGCCTAATACCAAAACCAGGAAAAGGCATAACAAAATAGAAAACTACAGACCAATATGCCTGAAGAACACAGATGCAAAAACCCTCAACAAAATACTAGCTAACTGAATCCAACAGCATATCAATAATAATAATAATAATAATAATACACCACGATCAAGTGAGCTTTATACCAGGGATGCAGGGATAGTTTAACATACACAGGTCAATAAATGTGAAACATCACATAAACAGAATTAAAAACAGAAATTATATGATCATCTCAATAGGTGCAGAAAAAAACATCTGACAAAATCTAGCATCCCTTTATGATTAAAACCCTCAGGAAAATCAGCATGGTAGGGACATACCTTAAGGTAATAAAAGCCATCTATGACAAACCCACAGCCAATATTATACTGAATGGGGAAAAGTTGAAAGCATTCCCCCGAGAACTGAAACAAGACAAAAATGCCCGCTTTCACCACTTCAATTAAGCATAGTACTGGAAGTCCTAGTCAGAGCAATCAGACAAGAGAAAGAAATAAAGGTCATTCAAATTGGTAAAGAGGAAGTCAAATGGTCACTGTTTGATGATGATATTATCATATACCTGGAAAACCCTCAGGACTCATCCAAAAAGATCCTAGAACTAATAAATGAATTCAGTAAGGTTTCAGGATACAAAATCAATGTATACAAATCAATAACACTGCTATACACCAACAGTGACTAGGCTGAGAATCAAATCAAGAACTCAACCAACTTTACAATAGCTGCAAAAACAAAAATAAAGTACTTAGGAATATACCTAAACAAGGAATATTCACCTTACTCCTGCAAGAATAGCCATAATTTAAAAATCAAAAACTAATAGATGTTGGCATGGATGTGGTGAAAAGAGAACATTTATACACTACTGGTGGGAATGTAAACCAGTACAACCACTATACGACAGTACAGAGATTCCTTAAAGAATGAAAAGCAGATCTGCCATTTGATCCAGCAGTCTCACTACTGAGTATCCACCCAGTGGAAAATAAATCATTATATGGAAAAGACACTTGCACATGAATGTTTGTAGCAGCAAAATTCGTAACTGCAAAAATATGGAACCAGCCCAAATGCTCATCAATCAACGAGTGGATAAAGAATATGTAGTTTTATATATATATATACACACACACACACACATACACACACACACATACATACACACACACACACGCTATATATATAAAAATATATAAATACTATTCCATATATGATGGAATACTATTCAACCATAAAGAAATAATGACATTCTTAGCAACCTGGATCGAGTTGGAGACCATTATTCTAAGTGAAGTAACTCAGGAATAGAAAACCACACATTGTATGTTCTCACTTTTAAGTGAGAGCTAAGCTTATGAGGATGCAAAGGCATAAGAATAATACAGTGCAGTTTGGGGACTTCAGGGAAGGCTGGGAGGAGGGTAAGGGGTAAAAGACTATACATTGGGTACAGTGTACACTGCTTGGGTGATACTTTCACCAAAATCTCAGAAATCACCATTAAAAAACTAAAACTTATTCATGTAATGGCCGCACATGGTAGCTCACGCCTGTAATCCCAGCACTTTGGGAGGCCGAGGCGGGCAGATCACGAGGTCACAAGATCGCCACCATCCTGGCTAACACGGTGAAACCCCGTCTCTACTAAAAATACAAAAAAATTAGCCGGGCGTGGTGGCGGGCGCCTGTAGTCCCAGCTACTCGGGAGGCTGAGGCAGGAGAATGGCGTGAACCCAGGAGGCAGAGCTTGCAGTGAGCCGAGATCAGGCAGCTGCACTCCTGTCTGGGCGACAGAGCGAGACTCTGCCTCAAAAAAAAAAAAAAAAAAAAAAAAGAAAAAAAAGAGCTTATCCGTGTAATTAAACAGCACCTGTTCCCCAAAAACTATTGAAATAAAAAAAAAAATGTTTAAATAAAGAAAGGCTAGGACACCTGGCATATGAAAAGAACTAAAGAAATAAAGGAACTGAATAAGGAGATACTTGTAACACAGCCAGTGTTTATGTGAGTAAAACTTGGTATTGTAGGTCTGGTAATTAAAAGAAAACGTCATGTTTATTTTTATTAACAACAATAATAAAAGCCAACATTTATTAAGTACATTCCACACACTAAAAAAATACAATAACCAAAATAAAAGGCTCAAAATAAACAGATGGGCTCGATGGTAAATGGAGGAGGCAGAGGAAACAATAAGTGATCTGAAAGACAGAATAATAGAAATTACTTAGTTGAACTACAGAGAGAAAACAGACTGGAAAAAAAATGAACAGAGTCTTAGGGATCTGTGAGATTATTACAAAAGACCTAACATTTGTGTCATTGGAGCTCCAGAATGAAAGAAGGATGAAGAGGAACTGAGAAAGTAATCAAAGAAATAATGACTTTTAAAAAACCAAATTTGTCAAGAAACATAAACTTATAGATTCAAGAAGCTGAGCAAATCTCAAATGGAATAAATCCAAAGAAATCCATGTGAAGACACACTGTAATTTAACTTTTGAAAACTAAAGACTAAAGAGGCTGGGTGTGGTGGCTCAAGCCTGTAATCCCAGCACTTTGGGAAGCCAGGGTGGGCAGGTTACTTGAGCTCAGGTGTTTCAGACCAGCCTACGTAATATGGCAAAACCCCGTCTTTACTAAAAATACAAAAATTAGCTGGGTATGGTGGCATGCACCTGTGGGTCCCAGCTACTCAGGAGGCTGAGGTGGGAGGATCACTTGAGCCTCGGAGGTCGAGACTGCAGTAAACCGAGATTGCCCCACTGCACTATAGCCTGAGCGACACAGAGTGAGACCTTGAGAAGAAGAAGAAGAAGGAGAAGGAGAAGGAGAAGGAGAAGGAGAGGAAGAGGAAGAGGAAGAGGAAGAAGAAGAAGAAGAAGAAGAAGAAAAGAAAACCAAAGACAAAAAAAAAAAAAAAAAATTGAAAGCTGCCTGAGAAAAATGACGTCTTAGCTACAGGGAAAAAACAATTCAGAACACAGAGGGTTTCTCATTGGAAACCATGGAAGTCAAAAGGCAGTAAGTAGCACAATATATATTTCAGGGGCTGAAAGAAATGAACTGTGAATCCAGAATCAATACCCAGCAAAACTCCCCTTCAAGATGTAGGGGAAACCAGACATTCTCCAATGAAGGAAAACTAAGAGAATTTGTCACCAGCAGACCTACCCAAAAAGAATTACTAAAGTCCTCTAAACGGAAAGAATTTTTTAAAGATATCATGAAATATCAAGAAGAAAGCACAAATATAGGTAAATACAGTAGGCTTTCTTTTTCCTCATGAGTTTTCTAAATTGTATTTAACAGTTGAAGCAAAAATGTTGACACTTTCTGATGTGGTTCTGAATGTATGTAAAGGCGGCCAGGCACAGTTACTCACACCTGTAATCCCAGCGATTCAGGAGGCAGAGGCAGGAGGGTCACTTGATACCAGGAATTTCGACCAGCCTGGGCAACATGATGAGACCCCAATCTCTAAAAAAAAATAATTATTATTTTATTTTATTTTATTTATTTTTGAGATGGGAGTCTCACTCTGTCGCCCAGGCCTGAGTGCAGTGGGGCGATCTCGGCTCACTGCAAGCTCCACCTCCCGGGTTCACGCCATTCTCCTGCCTCAGCCTCCTGAGTAGCTGGGACTATAGGCGCCCGCCACCACGCCCGGCTAATTTTTTTTGTATTTTTAGCAGAGACGGGGTTTCACCGTGTTAGCCACCATGGTCTCCATCTCCTGACCTCATGATCCGCCCGCCTCGGCCTCCCAATAATTTTAAAAAATACTTAGCAGGGCATGGTAGCAAATGCCTACAGTCTCAGCTACTCCGAGGCAGTAAGATTGCTTAAGCCCAGGAATTCCAGCCTGCAGTGAGCTATGATTGTGCCACTGCACTCCAGTTTGGGCAGCAGAGAGAGACCTTGTCTCAAAAATAAAATAAAATTGTTAAAATGAAAAATTAATGTATGTAAAGGAAATATTTAAGACACACTTTGGAGTAGGGCAAAGGGAAGCAAAGCAGGGTAAGGTTTTTATGTTTCACTCAAACTGGTGAAATGGCACCAGCAGACGGTAAATAGCCATATATATATATACACACACACACACACATATATATATAACAACCACTAGAAAAACTGTATGAAGAAATATATTTAAAAATACTACAAACAGCCGGGCGCGGTGGCTCAAGCCTGTAATCCCAGCACTTTGGGAGGCCGAGACGGGCGGATCACAAGGTCAGTAGATCGAGACCATCCTGGCTAACATGGTGAAACCCCGTCTCTACTAAAAAAATACAAAAAACTAGCCGGGCGAGGTGGTGGACGCCTGTAGTCCCAGCTACTCGGGAGGCTGAGGCAGGAGAATGGCGTGAACCCGGGAGGTGGAGCTTGCAGTGAGCTGAGATCCAGCCACTGCACTCCAGCTTGGGTGACAGAGCAAGACTCCGTCTCAAAAAAAAAAAAAAAAAAAAAAAACTACAAACAAATCAAAATGGGATTCTAAAACAATGTTCAAGTAACTAAAAAAAAAAGAAAACAGAGAAACAAACAAACAAAAAACAGAAGACAAAAGACAAAATGGCAGATGTCAGCCCTAACATCTCAATACTGACATTAAGTGTAAATAATCTGAACACACCAATTAAAGATAGCTATTGGCAAAGTGGATTTTAAAAATGACCCTTTGTCGGATGCATAGTTTGCAAATATTTTCTCTCATTCTGTAGGTTGTTTGTTACTCTGTTAATACTTCTTTTGCTCTGCGGAAGCTTTTTAGTTTAATTGGGTCCCATTTATTTCTTTTGTTTCTGTTGCATCTGCTTTTGGGGTCTTAGTCACAGATTCTTTGCCTCAGTCAATGTCTGAAAGAGTTTTCCTAGGTTTTCTTCTAGTATTCTTATGGTTTCAGATACTATATTTAAGTCTTTAATCCATCTTGACTTAATTTTTGTATATGGTGAGAGATAGGGATCTAGTTTAATTCTTTTACATGTGACTATCCAATTTTCCCAGCACCATCCACTGAATAGGGTATCCTTTCCCTAGTTTATATTTTTGTGTGCCTTGTCAAAGATCAGTCCAGAATCTCCAAGTCAAACAAATCAGCAAGAAAAAAAATCCCATTAAAAAGTGAGCAAATGATATAAATAGAAATTTCTCAAAAGAGGATACACAAATGGCCAACAAATATATGAAAAAATGCTCAACATCACTTATCATCAGAGAAATGCAAATTAAACTCACAATGAGATATCACTTATCCTCACTGGAATGGCCATTATTAAAAAGTCAAGAAGCAATAGGTGGCATAGATATGGCAAAAAAAAAAAAAAAAAAAAAAAAAGGAAACTTGTTTATACACTGCTGATGGGAGGGTAAATTAGAACAACCTCTATGGAAAACCATATGGAGTTTTCTCAAATAACTAAAAGTAGATCTACCATTTGATGAAGCAATCCCACTACTGGGTATCTACCCGGAGGAAAAGAGATCATTATATAAAAAGACACTTGCACACATATGTTTACTGCAGCACAATTCACAATTGCAAGATATGGAATCAACCTAAGTACCATCAACCAATGAATAAATAAAGTGTGGTGGGTATGTAATTCATTCATCAGTTGAATGCCATAAAAAGAATAAAATAATGTCTTTTGCAGCAACTTGAATAGAACTGGAGGCCATTATTCTAAGTGAAATAACTCAAGAATGGAAAACCAAATACCATGTGTTCTCACTTACAAGTAGGAACTAAGCTATGGGTACACAAAGGCATACAGTGGTATAATAGACAGTGGAGACTCAGAATGGGGAAGGGTAGAGGGAGTGAGAGATGAAAACCTACCATTGGGTACAACACACACTATTCAGGTGATGGATACACTAAAATCCTAGACTTTACCACTGTATGATTCATCCATGTAACCAAAAGATACTTGTACCTCTAAAGCTATTGAAATAAAATGTTTTTTAAAACGATGTCCCAACTATACACTATAAGAAATTATGAAAAACCTTTCTTTGATTATTTTCTCAGTGCTAGGATTACTGGCACCACACCCAGCCACTGCCAGTATTGTTATATATGAAGTTAGTTTCTTACAGAGTATAGTTGGGACATGGTTTTTATAGCCAAGGCGGGCAGATTGCTTGAGCCCAGGAGTTAGAGACCAGCCTGGGCAACATGGTGAAACCCCGTCTCTACAAAAAATACAAAAATTAGCCAGGCATGGTAATGCACATCTGTAGTCCCAGCTACTCAGGAGGCTGAGCGGGGAGGATGGCTTGAGCCCAGGTGGTAGAGGTTGCAATGAGCTGAGAGCATGCCACTGCACTCTAGCCTTGCAACAGAGCAAGACCCTGTCTTAAAAACAAAACAAAGCAAAAAAAACCGCCCCCCCCAAAATAAAACAAAACACAAAAACAATATTGTCAGGTTTAAAGAAAAGGGATCAAAATCTTATATTATGCAACCATTAACCAAAAGAAAATGAGTCTAAATTGATATGTATTAAGTTTATGAAATAGACTTTAGAACAAAGAAAATTACCAGAGGGTCTTTGAAAAAAAAAAATCTATAAAATCGACAAACCTTTAGCAAGACTGACCAAAAAAGAAAGAAGTTACAAATTACCAATGTCAAAAACAAAACAGTAGATATCACTAACAGACCCTGCAGATAACAAAATAGTAAAGAAATACTAGGAACAACTCCTACACACTTAAGTTTGACAATTCAGACAAAATGAACCAGTTCCTTGAAAAACACAAAGTACCACAACTCATCCAATATGACAGAGATAATTTGAATAGCCCCATAGCTATTAAAGAATTGAATTCGTAATTTTAAAACTTATACCCCCCCCCCAAACTTCAGGCCTAGATGGTTTCACTAGAAAATTCTAACAAATGTTTAAAGAAGAATTAACACGAGTTCTACACAATCTCTTCCAGAAAATCAGAGAAGAGGGGGATACTTCCCAATGCATTTCATGAAGCTAGCATTACACAGATACCAACTCCAGATAAAGATAGTGCAAAAAAAGAAAACTCAGAACCATCAGGAACATAGATACAATAAAAAAATCCTTAGCACAATATTAGCAAATAGAATTCAGCAACATATAAAAAGGATTTTTTTCATAGTGACTTTTTATGACATGACTATATGGGGCTTATTTAAAAAATGCAAGGCTTATTCAAAAATCAATTGATGTAATCTGCCATTAGTAATAGGCTAAAGAAGAAAAGTCGTGTTACTTGATGCAGAAAATTTTTTCAAAAATTCAACACCCATTCATGATTTTTAAAAAATTCTCAGAAAACTATGAATAGAGGAGAATTGCCTCAACTTGATAAAGAGCATCTACAAAAGACCTATAGCTAATATTATACTTCATGATGAGATACTCAATGTTTACTCGCCAAGATCAGAAATTAGGTAAAGATGCCCACCCTCCCCACTCTTAAATCAACATAGCACTGTAAGTTCTAACCATTACATTGAGGCAAGAAAAGGAACTAAAAGACACACAGATGAGAAAGAAAGAAATAAAACTGTCCCCATTTGCAAGTGATATGGCTGTCTGTAGAGATCCCAAGGAATCTACCCAAAAAACCTCCAGGTACATTTTTCCTTCCAAATGTCATGTTAAAATGTGTTCTCCAATGTTACAGGTGGGACCTAGTGGGAGGTATTTGGATCATGGAGATGGATCCCTCATGAATGGCTTGGTGTTGCCCTTGTGGTAATGAGTGAGTTCTCATTCTATTAGTTTATGTAAGAGCTGACTGTTTAAAATAGCCTAGCATCTATCTTGCTCCTTCTTACGATATAACATGACTGCTGTCCCTTAGTCTTCTGCTATGAGTAAAAGCTTCCTGAGGCCTCACCAGAAGCCAAGCAGATGCTGATGCTATGCTTGTACAGTCTGCAGAATGATGGGCCAAATAAACATCTTTTCTTTATATTACCCAGCCTCAGATGTTCCTTCTGCAAAACAGACTAATACACCTCTTAAAACTAGTGAGTTCAGTGGGGCATGGTGGCTCACACCTGTAATCCCAGCACTTCAGGAGACTGAGGCAGGTGGATCACCTAAGGTCAGGAGTTCGAGACCAGCCTGACCAATATGGTGAAACCCTGTCTCTACTAAAAATATGAAAGTTAGTTGGGCATGGTGGCATGCGCCTGTAGTCCCAGCTCCTCTGGAGGCTGAGACAGGAGAACTACTCGAACCTGGGAGGCGGAGGTTGCACCACTGGGAGCCAAGATCGCACCACTGGGAGCCAAGATCGCACCACTGCACTCCAGCCTGGGTGACAGAGCGAGACTCAATTCCCCACAAAAAAATTTAAAATAAAATAAAACTAGTGAGTTCAGCAAGGTTGCAGGCAACACAAACTTATAAAAAATCAACTGTATTTCCATACACTAAGAGTGAACACTAAAGTTAAAAAATATAACACCATTTACTGTTGCTTAAAGAATGAAATACAGTCCTGCATCACATTAATGAAGTTTTGGTCAATGACAGCCATGTTGTATAAATGAGAACACAATATGCAACCTTTTGGGATTGGGTACATGAATATTTATAGTAGCTGTATTCGCAATAGCCCAAAACTGGAAACAATTCATATGTCCCTCAAAGAGTAAATGTTTAAACAAACTGTAGTACCTCTATACCATGTAATAATACTCAGCAACAAAAAAAGAACAAACTGTTGATACACAAGGCAACCTGGATGAATTCCAGAGGATTATTCTGAATTTAAAAACCCAATCCCAAAAGGTTGCATATTGTATGATTTCATTTATACAATATTCTTGAAATGACAAAATTACAGAAATAGGGAATAAATTAGTAGTTTTCATAGGTTAAGGAAGGACTGGGGTGAGAAAGAAAGTTATCGTAGCTAAAAAATAGCAACATGAGAAATCCTTGTGATGATGCAAATGTTCTGTATCTTGACTCTATCAATGTCAACATCCTGGTTGTGATATTGTACTACAGTTTTGCATGATGTCATCATGGGGAAACTAGTTACATGGAACATGGGAGCTCTGCATTATTTCTTGTGACTATGTATAAATTTAAAATTATCTCCAAAAAAAGTCTAATTAAAAATACATTTTAATGCATAACCATCCTCCTGAATCATAATCTGCCATTAAATCTTGAGAAATATTGATCTAAAAGTTCAACCAGTATATTAGGGGAAATATCCTCTTTCTCATGAGGAACAGCTGAAGGGACAGAAAATGTTTTATCTTGGGAAATCCTAAAGAAAATTATGAGAGTTTTCTTTTTCCAGAATACGAAGGGATTACACACATGAAATTAAACTTGGTGTGCTGCCAGTAAACAGAACACAGGCTGACGTACAAGAAAATGCACAAGCTTCAGGATTAACCAAGCATGGGTTTAAACCCAAGCTCCACCATGCCCTATTTTTAAGACTAGACAAGTTAGTTAACCTCCCCGACCTCCCATTTCCTCATCTTTAAAACAAGGCTAATGATTCCCACCTCAATCCATCAATCAGCATCTAAGTAAAGAAATAGACACTGCTTCAGTATTTCCAACAGAAAGAATTTAATGCAGGGAATTGGTGGCAGTGGTGAAGATAGAAATATAGGTTATAGGTGATAGAAAAGCTGAGATTTGAAGATTATTGCAATAGATAACAGTCAAGAGTATAAAGATCTTCTTAAGTTCATATAACCTTGCATACTTACTAAGGATCAGGCAAAATGTGAAAAGTAAAAAATGAAACAATTTTAAAAAATGAAAAATAAAAACAATTAAGTTTGTCTGACTTTAAAAAGATAAAATTAGTTGGAGTAAGGTCTTGGGATGGGGTTATGAAAAAATCAGATATTAGCAATAGTAGGCAGTGCGTAATTGAAGGCATAAAGGTAGGAGGCAATGTTGCCAGAGCCCAGGAGCCAGAGTCACCAGGAAGAATCTGGAACCATGGAGGACACAAATAGTGGGAGGTGGAGCCATAGAGGAGATGCAGACACTGCTGGCAAGGATGATTTCAGATGGGAGAGAGGGAAGAAATTATCTGGTTTCCTCTTTTCACTACCTTGCAAACTTCCAAGGGTGCAGCAACTTTCCTCTAGCAGGAAGCCATAGATATGGAGCCTGGGGAAGGCAGCCTTCCAGGTCAGCCACTGCTATCAAGGCAGAGCAAGAATCAGAAGATAGACACACCTAGGTGTGGCCCACTCACAGGGTGTTTGTGAGGATGCAGGGCTTGTAAGATACCTGGCACAGAGTAATAGGTGCTCAAGAAATGGCAATTATTATTTTTCAGTGCCAATGTTGCATGATGACATTTAGAGCCACATTTTCTCATCATTTCATATCTGAATAGACGGAAGCACAAGCTGGGGCTCATGCCATGTAGACTTTGCCAAGAGTACTTATTTTTTCCAAATGAGCAGCACATCTGAGAAATGTGAAAAGCAGGCCTGTCCTAAAGTTTCATTGTATAAAGCAAATGTTGAGTTTCCACAGCTGCTGGCTTCAGCCTACACAGAGGAATAGTTTTCATGAAATATTAATCTCGGAGAAAGCCACACTGGGGTAAGCTTGCAGAGTAATTCAAGCAATATGTGCAAAATTTATTTAGCGTTTGGCTGGGCATGGTTTTAATTATGTGAAGTCTTCAGAATGAGAAGAAAGTGATTGAAGATGTTTAACTAAGTCAGTCATGGAGGCTGTGGATGCTCTAAGACTCTCTCCAACTTTGGTTTATTTGGGCAGTCCCCAAACTATAAATACAAAGGAAGCTCCCATGGAATCAGATGATGGCACTGTAAGAATCAAGATGCAGCTAGCAGTAAAAACAGAAGACACCAACACCTGCAGTCCAGAGAACTCCAGTGTAACATAAAGGCGGGTGTCTATTCATGGTTCCCTACAACCAAGGTAGGGACAGAAAGGTGAGAATCCACAGGACTGTCCAAAACCTGGGAAGCAGCATGCAAGACGCTTTCATCAAAGGTCCCGTGTGAGTACAAGATGCAGAGTGTGTTGTGTACCTGATGGACATCTCATACTTCCTGGGAGTCACTGGCATGGTGTGATGTTGAACGTGAGGTAGCATCTGGAAGTGCAGAGAGGGCCAGGACCCCTCCCTGAGGACAACACAGGCATGGGGATGGACTGGGCCTTGCATACAGTAGAGCTGAGCCAACCTGCAGGGTTTTAAAACTGTCAACAACCAGCAGCCACAAAATGTCCCCTTGGCTGATGGAACAGATAGAAGACTCAGAAGTTATTTTTAAAGACTGGTTTTCAGACTCTAGGTTCTGTTCATAAATATTAGGGCCCTAGCACCAGCCTGGGGGGAGAGGTTTCTATCCCAAGAGGGACTATACGAGTTGGAACCTCAGAAAGGGACCACTAATTTTCAGAGATAATCAAAAGCTAGTCCTGTGAGGTAAGACATAGGAGATGGAGATGGGCAAGGAGGTTCTCATGATCAGTCCATAGAATTGATGCCCTAATCTCTATGCCCTCACGGGGGTCAGGGAGACCTGCTGAGTTATTTACTGCTTCAAGTAAGATAAGTCTGGGCATCAAGGTGGGCTGGTCCTAGCTAGGAGGAGTGGAGGAGGAAGCTAGACTGTGCTGACCTGGAGTCCAGAACACTGAGGTTATTGGGGGAGGAGTCTCCACTTGCGCTTCCCAGAGATCCCTCCAGTTCAACATGTTCTAAGTTCATTCCCCCAGCTTACCTGCCTCCTCTTTTCTGTACAGTGTTCATAGTATCCTGAGGATTCCAGTCACACAGGCTCAAACCTGAGGATCATCCTGGACCCTTCCTGTCCCTTGCCCTGAAAATCCTACCTCCTATCCTTTCTAACCCTCCATCCCCACTGTCACTCCCCTAATTCAGAAATTTCTCTTCTTTCTTCCCCCCTCCACCCCATCTCATATAGTGGTGTGATATGATTCGGCTCTGTGTCCCCACCCAAATCTCACCTTGTATTTCCCATAATCCCCATGTGTTATGGGAGGGACCCGGTGGGAGATGATTGAATCATGGGGGTGGGTCTTTCCCATGCTGTTCTTGCAATAGTGAATGGGTCTCACGAGATCTGATGATTTTAAAAATGGGAGTTTCTCTTCACAAGCCCGCTCTTTGCCTGCTGCCATCCACGTAAGATGTGACTTGCTCCTCCTTGCCTTCTGCCATGACTGTGAGGCCTCCCCAGCCACGTGGAACTGTGAGTCCAATGAACCTCTTCCTTTTGTAAATTGCCCAGTCTCTAGTATGTCTTTATCAACAGTGTGAAAACGGACTAATACATGGTGCCAGGCTGAGCATTTGAGTGTTCTAACAATGCCACTCATCTGTTCCAAAATTGCCAAAGGGTCCACACTGCCTAGAGTGAAATTCAAACGTTGAGTCTGTAAATCAAAGCACTTCACGAGTTCTTACCAACCTACCTTTCCATCACAGCCCAACATTGGGCAAACAGAACCACTCTCTTCTCTGTTCATTTCCCACTTGGTTCTACTTCTGGGTTTAGCTCTGCTTGGCATGTGTTTTCCTGCATCACTGCATTTCCGAGTCTTACCCACCCTTCAAAGTTCATGTCACATTACCACCTGCAAGAACATTCTCTGATCCTCTCCTGCATGCATAATCACTCCCTCTTTTGGACTCCTGCAACCCTGTGTGCCACTCTTTCACATTGAGTAAAAGTATGTGCTTTTCATATGTTTCCATTGGGCGATAAGCTCTTTGAAAATAAGGGCCTTACATCAGATTCACCCTTCATGGAGAAGACGTAGGGAGACCCAAGAACTTTGAGTTTGGCTGGTTTATAGGAAATGTAACAAAGTTTGGGGGAATAATTTTGGAAAGGTAGGTTGGAATCATATTGTGACTTCAGGGTAATAGTTAAAAGTGCTTGGGAGTCATCTGCAGAAGTATGAAGCTAGATGAGGCAATCCTGAGAAAAAAATATCAAATGTGAAGGGAAAGTGCCCATCCCTGGAACCACAGGAAACACTAGCCTGCAAGTGTCCACTGGAAAATAAAAAAAAACATAGAGACTGGCAGGAAATGGCTGTATAGAATGGAAGTCAATCACAACATCCATACCACATTGGGCATAAAAAGAATTTCAGCCCTGTTGGTCAATCACAATACATGCACTTGAATAATTCTGACCGAATCGTGTATGGCTTTTTTCTCTAGAATTGCAAACAGGGAAGACCATGCTGACAGACTTGTGGATCCTTAATTCAGGGTATTTTAAAAGGCAATCACTTGCCAACATTCTATTCCTAATCAGTGGGGCCTCCCGAGCCCAGTACACTAGAGGCATCTACAAATGTGGAGAACTCGCAGAAGTAAGGCCTGACCAAGGAACACACAAATGGGAACAAGGAGCATTCCTGGTCATCTGATTTGTTTCTGTGTTGGCTTCCCAGTCCCAAAAGTGACTTCTAAGGTCATTACAATTATTAAAACGAGAGAACAAGCACACGGACCCTGAGAAAGTCAGCAGGAAGTGAGTGGCAAAATAAAACAAAACAAAACAAAAACCTTGACCTGGAAGTCTGGAAGCCCAGAGCAGCACCCCTGCCCTACCCCGCAAGGAGCTGGAGGGGAGAGAAGTTCTGAGTGGGAAGTGTGCCAGCCTCCCTGGGTGGGACCTGTGTGGCTTCTTAAGGAAGTGGGCGGCTTCTACCTGAGACCTTCCTAATCATTCCTCGCCAGGGGAACTAGTCCCACAACCACATAGGACTTACCCTGTGTCAGTTCAATTTAATTCAGCACAGACAAACTGCTGAGCTCCCCTTAGGTGAAAGCCCTGACCTGAGCAGATGTTTACCTGATCAAAACAGGGAGGTCTTCCCAAGCCAGCCCTGATAAAGGTCCCACCTGAGACCACAATTTTCTTACACCTTACTCTAATACAACGGAGGTCAACTTATTCATTTCAAGGGTTCTAGAAATGTTTGATTCAAACTATATTTTAAAAATATTTTTAAAATGGTAAACATAGACAAGTGTGTGATACCAAATGTGAACAATCATGTGAACCCCAGTGGTTCACATGAGCCACAGGCTATAATATACTCATGCCCGCTTCAGAATAAAGGTTCTTCTGCCAAAACCATGAATATGTTGGAACACATGTAGATGTGTCATTAATTGGGAAAGCTGTAGTTCCAAAAAGATCTTTCAACAGTTCAGATCCATGCAAGTATTCTGATGCTGTAAAATTGTATGAGCAAGTATACTACCATCACCCCGGCCCCCTAACGCCATGCTCGATTAAAGGCCAGGAAGGACTCAGGGACTTCCTTGGAATGTATGCTCTTATAAAGACATAACACTAAACTATACAGTAATATGTGGCCACATAACATGTTGTACCATGGTAAGTATTGCCAGTAGCATTATTATTAGTATTACCAGTAGCACGCTTATTTTGATCTTAGACTGATCTTAGACTGATTGGCAGACATTAAAAAATCTGAACAAGACCAACAGCAATGCAGGGCCATTCTATTACTGCTTCTCTTGTGGCCGATACTGTCAATGATGAAACTGACAACTGAAGTTTGAGCTCAAAATGCCAGATTAAACATGTTTTGCTGTGTTAAAGGCTTTAAGTGATTACTACAGAGAAACAAACACTGGAGTTTCTGAAAAAAAATTAATAACATAATTAACTTCTCATGATGATACGACACAATTTTGGGAAGAATTTTCTGCCAAAGATATAAATTGGTGAATCTAAGTGAAAGAATCTGTTCCTTTGCATTAGACCTCTTATAATTAAACAATTGTTACATAGTGTTAGTGAGTCAACATTAAAACCAATTCCTATATTTTTCATGTTTCTAGATCATTGAAATCAGAATAGCCTGAATCTGTAAGGTATCCTGTTTAAAAGTGCTATAATTTCCAATATCTAGTTGTTGCACGTTGTACAACCAATATAAAATACAGGGGTGTACTTGATAGTGAGAATCTCATGAGGCTGCAATGTTCATCCCAAAACCTCAATTTCAAATTTTCATAACATTCTCATTGTTTTCATTAACTGTATGTTAAAAACTAAATTTATCAAACTAATATAAATAACAAAATGTCGGTTTGCTCTGTTATACTCATTGATATTCCACATAAGATTTCATTGAAGAGTTTTAACACTGAAAAGTTTCCAAAAATCACTGTAACATTTAATATATAGGAAAAACCCAAAATATGAAGCAGGAAAAGATGTAAGAAACAGATCTTTTTGGTTAGAAGAGCAGAAGTAGAAAAGGGTGAGGGTAATTCAACCACAACTCCAGATACAGGCTTAAGAATTTTAAAAAATGCTTTTTGAATTAATCAATGAAGCAGAAATAGTGTGTCCCTTGCTCCTGGAATTGGGAGAGGGGAAACTTTGGGACTGGAGAAACAGAGAAGGTCGTAGAGGAAGTTTTGCTTTCTCGATGAGAACCATCTTCCTATAGGCAAATAAGAAGGCTTCTCTGTGGGAAGCAGGGCAGACCAAAGAAATGATGGTCAGTGGGGAGCCATGTGTAGCCACTGATCATTAGGGCCAGCATAACTGAGGTGTCAGCACAACGGAAAGGAGGCCTTGAGCAGTGAGGTTTCTGGACTTGTGGTAGAGAAAAAGTGGTGAGCAGACATGTGATTACGGGGAAGGAGGTTAAAGGGAAAGTGCAGCCTGGAGGGCAGAAGCAAAGCACAGGACACAGAAATCATTCATTCACTCATTAATTGATGAAGCTCCTATTAATACAGGCATTTGATTGGACACTGCAGTTACAAAGATGAATAAGCCTCAGTCAGTGTCTCCTAGGAGGAGGAGAGGTTGTTACCAAGGAGAAGCCCAAGGAGCTACAAGGATGGCAGAGGAAGGGGTCATAGCTTCCTGGAAGAGGTACCCCCAGAGGTCAGTCTCAAAGCAGAAGCAGGAGGTAATCAAGCAGATAATAGCTGAGAATGGGGGAGGAGGAGCACCTCTCAACTCAAAGAGCATTCCTGGAGAAAGACACAATTTGAGAGAGAGAATTGTATAGTTGGGGAAGAGCAAGTGGACGAAAATGAGTGAGGCACAAAGTGAAAGGAAGGGAAAGTGAGAGAGGAACCTGTTGAGGGGGCTGGGGCCAGGTCATGGGAGGCCTGGTGTGTTCTGCAAGGCAGCTCAGACTCTCTCCTAGCAGCAGTAGGGAGCCACTGAGGATGCTAAGCTCGGAAGCTACACTCACGCTTCCCTATTCAATTTCTCCACGCTATTTGCTTGTGTGACCTCCCATAAGCATTCGCCAAGAGCAGGAACTAGTTTTTCATCTTTTCACCTTTATGTCCTTGGAGCTTAGCATAGTCCCCAGAGTGCAACAGGAACTTAGCACTTATTGTTATATGAACTAATGAATGAATGAGCAAAGTGCTAAGTAGGGAAAGAAGAGGCTGGGCGGGGGGGGGAACGTAGTGAGTGAAGATGAGAGAACACTGTCAAATACACAGGCTAAAGAAATCTGAAATGTAGTAATAAAAGTATATGTAAATATAGACAAAATCTTCATGTGCCAAGCAGTGTATACAGGAAGTGGATGGAAAAACTGACCACAGATGAAGATACCTTGGAGAAGGAACTGGATTGAGATCCACTCAGGGACCTTGGTCAGAGGAAGCTCCTGAATTCTTCTTGGGAAAGGGTCATGTTAGGGGGTGAATTGTGTCTTTCCCCCTAAAAATATGGGGAACTCCTAACTTCCAACACCTCAAAATGTGTCCTTATTTGGAAATAGGGTCTTTACAGATTTAATCAAATTAAGACAAAGGCATTAAGGCAGGCCTCAACCCAATAGAACTGGTGTTCTTATAAAAAGGAAATTTGATCACAGACACACAAACAGCAAAGATGATGTGAAAAGACACAGAAGACAGCCATCAATAGGCAAAAAAACACTTAAGGTTACCAGAAACCATGGGAGAAGCCTCAGACAGATCTTTCCCTAGAGCCTTCAGAGAGGGCGTGGCCCTGCTGACATCTTGATTTTGGCCTTCTGGCCTCCAGAACCATGAGACGATACATTTCTATTATTCTAAGCCACCCACTTTGTGATATTTTATTATAGGAACCCTAGGAAATGCATATAGTTTGGCAGTTAAAACAGATTAACACTTGCAGTCGACTTTGGTATTTGTCTTCCCTACGTGCATTCCCTTGTCCTCCTTGCTGGATGGGTCTTAGAAGAAACAGAGGGAAAAGAAGGGAGCTGCACAGTCTCATGGATGGGGCTTCTTGGCACCTACTGGGTGAGGGGAAAAGATTCTGCATCTCAGGAATGGTACAGGCTTTGACACCAGACCTGGTTAAATCTTAGCTCCATTTACCAGCTATATGGCTTTAGGCGAATGACTTGCAATTTTCAAACTTCAGTTTGAAATAGGAAATACAACTTAACATTATAAAGAATTCTTAAGAATTATGCTTAACAAGGAGATAATCTATGTAATGTACCAAGCATGATGTCTAGTGACCAGCAGGTGACCTCCCAGATGTGCGCATGATTCTGAGTCACACACCCAGAATACCCAAGATATTTTTTTCCTTCTCTGGAAGAATCAGTCCACTGAGCATAAAAGAAACAACTAGACATGTTCTCATCAAATTGGTCTGCAGTCCTGTCATTTTTACTTTGGAGCACACCACAAACCATTTCTCCCCATCGTCCCTTCCTTAAGTTCCCTGAATTAAAGCAATAGCTCCTAACTGGCTCCCTACCTCCATTCTCTCCCCATCCTCCAGTGCAGCATTCACAGAGTCACCCACCAGAATTATCACTCTAGAGCAGGGGCTGGTAAACTGCTGCTCATGGGTAAATCCAGCCCACTGCCTGTTTTTGTTTATAAAGTTTTATTATCACATAGCCACACTCATTTGCATATTGTCTGTGGCTGCTTTTGCACTATAGTGGCAGAGCTGAGTAGCTCTGACACACTGTAGGTCCACAAAGCTTAGAATACCGACTATCTGATCCTTTACAGAAAAAGTGTGCCAGGCCCTTGGTAACTTGCCATTCCCTTCAGTGACTTGCTTCTTATACAAAACCTACATTGAGTAGTTGGCCCTTGCCTGTCCTTCCCGGCTCATTTCTCTTTTATTTATTTTTTGAGACAGGTCTCATTCTGTCGCTCAGGCTACAATGCAGAAGCACCATCTTGGCTCACCGCCAGCTCCACTTCCTGTGCTCAAGCAATTCTCCCACCTCAGCCTCCCAAACAGCTAGAATTACAGGCTCACACCACCATGCCTGGCTAATTTTTTTGTGCTTTTAGTAGAGATGAGGTTTTGCCATGTTGGCCTGGCTGGTGTTGAACTCCTGGGCTCACGCTATCTGCCTGCCTCGACCTCCCACAGTGCTGAGATCATAGGCATGAGTCACCCTGCCTGGCCTCCTGGCTCATTTCTTGCCACTCCCCTATGTCCCACTCTTGCTGATTAAGAGTCCCCCCAAACACCACGTGTTGCTTCCACCTGTAACATCTCTACTCCCTTTCCGCATGAAAAAATTTCACGTATTCTTCAAGATTATTTTTAAATGTCCCTTCCCTCTGAAGCCTTCCAGCCCTATTCAAGGGTCAGGCACTCCTTCCTTAGAACTCCCTTAGCACACTGTGACATCCCTTCAATAGACAGCATGTTGTAGAGAGTGAATATGGGTCTACAGATCTTTCTCCTTTGCTGGACACCCCCAACCTAAGCCTCTCATTTCCTCCTGGAGCACACTGTTCTTGTCCAGGATAGCAGTTACCAGTTTGTAATCATCATGTATTTTATCTGTCTATTTATGTCTTAAATGCCCATCCCCTAATAACTGTGAGCCCCGAGAAGGCAGGAACTAAGACTGTCAGAATCACCATCACTTTACCATCACCTAGCCTGGAGCCAGCCATATAGTTGTTCAAATTATTAAATGAACTGATGATTGGCTAAACGCAAACTATATATATATATATATGTGTGTGTGTGTGTGTGTGTGTGTATATATATATATATATATTTTTTTTTTTTTTACTAATAAATCAAATGCAGGTGAAAGAGAATCTAAGGTACCATAGCTGTTGCTTTATGGGCATACATGGTACTGCCTTCCAAACCCTTTTGCACCTTGCCACAATCCAGAAGATTGGATGGGCAGAAGCACCACTGACAGCTTAGATGTAGATACCTGACGCATGTATACAGCCCTGTGCACTCATTTGTGGGAATCGGTGTGGAATGTGTACATAGGCCTTTTTCATGACAGAAAATTCAGACCCTGTGGAATAGGAATAAAGCCAAGTACGGGATTATGTAACTTCACTGAACCACACTTGTGTGGCGTCATACAGCATCCCAGCTACACCTTCCTGGGGAAGTACTTCCGCCACTCCTTGTCTACTGAGGAAAAGTGGGGCAGAATACCTGTAGCTTCTTCTCTCCAAGGGAAGAAAGAGGTCCCTAAGGAGAGTGCCCTGTGTGTCCATCACACCCACACCCAGCCAAAGGGACCCTGCACATGCCCACATCCAGGTGAGAGACCTGGCTGGGAGGAGAGTGGGGAGGGGTCTGGCAGGTTTGATCCTTCCTTGCCTCCTACAGTGTCCTCCAGTACCTTCAAGCTGTCCTCCAGGGAACGTTCAAGCTGGAAATGTGACGCTTGAATGATGCACTGTTTACTTTTCCTGACACCTGAAGGCTCAAGATCAAGCAAATAATTCAGCTGAGCTGCTGCTTTGTGTGGGGAAAGAAAAATATCCCAAGGCCATTTCCCGTGTGACCTTTTGGATTCACGATGGTGCCCTTTGGGAGAGCCCTTTCCATAAAGGCCCTCTGTGAAAGTGTGTGCATTTCACTGAGATGTTTCCAAGAAGAGCAAAGATGCCATTTCAACCAAGGCAAATATATGAAGTTGGCAGCCAAACCCTAATTCCAGCTCTGAGCCTCAGGGATGTCAGCACCATGAACATGAACCAAGGCAAAGCTGAATTTCTTGTTTAAGTCAAGCTTTTAACCCTCTATGGTATCTGCCTCTGGTCTGAACAAAAGAATCTTAAGTATGAAAACAGAGATTGTCTTTGCCCCTAGATAAAAACATCTTCTGGGATGGCTTCTGGGAGGCTCTGGGACGCAACCTCTAAGCCTGCTAACAAAGAATTCATAGGAAATGCCCGTATTTTTCCATTATTAAGACCTTAAATGGCAGTGGTCAAATCCTCTAGGGTCATTCCAAGCAGAGGGTTGTCACTCCGGTAAATCTCATAACGGGCCTTTCATTTCCTACAAGATCTAAACAACTCTGTCTCCTCTTATATATTCGTCTTCATCTCCAACTACTTTTCCCGTTGCTCAGAGAAGCAGGTATCTCTTCTCCAGTCCAAAGCTGGTGTCTCCTCCCCACAACCCCACTATGCTCTAGGTCCTCTTCCTTCCTCCTGAAACCTTGGTGCTGCTGCCATCCTTACCTCCAGGTATCTACACAGCAGATGCCAATTCCCCATGCCTGAAGTGGAGCTTCAGCACATCATGCTCTCTTGGAGAATACGTTGAGGCAAATTCAGTGGATGATATACTGAATGCACCTGAATTTGACATGGTCTGGACTTAACAATAAGTGAGTTGTTAATGCTCACCACTGGGCATTGTGAAAGAAATTTTCTCTGCTCCACCTAATAAAAGCTAAAGACCTGAAACACCTATCCAGAATTTCTATAATGATATCCAACTATCAACATGGAAGCCATCCAGAATATGAAGAGAAATATTAGAAATCTGTGCGGAAAAAAGTGAAGATGGAGACACCTCTCCCAGCATGCATAGTCCATTTGTGGCCACTCTATAACATGTGCTGGTTGAATAGGCGCGGTGGCTCACGCCGGTTATCCCAGAACTTTGGGAGGCCGAGGTGGGCAGATCACGAGGTCAGGAGTTCAAGACCAGCCTGACCAGCATGGTGAAACCCTGTCTTTACTAAAAATACAAAAAATTAGCCAGGCATAGTAGCGTGTGTCTGTAATCCCAGCTACTTGGGAAGCTGAGGCAGGAGAATCACTTGAACCCAGGAGGCAGAGGTTGCAATGAGCCAAGATTGCGCCACTGTACTCCAGCCTGGGTGGCAGAGCAAGACTCTGTCTAAAAAAAAAAAAAAAAAAAAAAAAAAAAGTGCTGGTCTTTTCCATCTTTAAAACACTGTCTCTACCTAATACCTCTAGCTGCTGTCTTTTCTCTCTTGTTACTTTTATAGCCAAACTTCTAAAAATAATTGCTAAAGTTTGGTATGTCCGCTTCCTCACCTCACATTTGTTCATCAGCTCTCCTCATCTGTTAGAATCCCCTCACCAAGTCATCAATAGCTTCGGAATTTCCAAATCCATGGACATTTCAGATCTCTCGTTCTTCCATGTCATTTGAAGCTGTTGATTCCCCTCTCCTGGAAACTCTCCTCTTCCACATCCCAGTCTCCCATTTCCTCCTGCCTTTCTGCACATCCCCTTCCCTGTTGACTTCACTGGATCCTCTCCTTCCTTCCCTGAGGTCAGTGTTGTGCCCTAGTACCGCCATTCTCAGAAGCAATCTGGCACAGGACTGGCATCCTGATAGCTGACTTAAAATCCTAGGTCCATGACTTATAGCTATGTGACCTTGGGCAAATTACTTACCATCTCTGTGCCTAGGTTTACTCAGCTGTAATATAGGTAAAATAATAGTAGTACTTCCTAACAATGGTTGTTGAGAGGATTAATACACATAAAGTGTTTAGAACATACAGTACACACTCAATAAACATAAGCTATTGTAATTCCTCTTGCTATACTCCATAACCCTCCGTAACCAACTGATCCACACCATGACTTCACTACTTTGGTTAAAGTTTGCTTGTGGGCCAGGCACAGCAGCTCACACCTGTAATTCTAGCACTTTGGGGGACTGAGGCAGGAGGATCACTTGAGGCCAGGAGTTCAAAACCAGCCTGGTCAACATAGTGAGACCCTGCTCTATAAAAAGTTTTACAAATTAGCTGGACATGGTGGCATATGACTGTAGTGCCAGCTACTCAGGAGGCTGAATCAGGAGGATTGCCTGAGCCCAGGGGTTCAAGTTCAAGACTGCAGTGAGCTATGATTGTGCTGCTGCATGCCGGCCTGGTCACAAAGTGAGACTCTGTCTCTTAAAAAAAAAAGTTAGCTTTCTTGTAAATCTTGAAGACTCTTCTCCTGAATGTCAAACCTAGAAAACATCTGCCCACTAGCCATCTCTCCCAGACTATCATAATACTTCAAACTCAGCATATCTGAAACTGAGTTCATCATCCTTCCTATAAATGCTGCTCCCTCCTCCCCGTCCCTTCTCTCTCCTAATGAATAGCCCCACTATCCTTCCCACTGGCTGCCAGGCCAAAATGTCAGAATCATCCTAGACTCCTGCCCCTCCCTTACTCCCCCGTTCAGTCAGTCACCAAGTCATGCCAACTTTATTGCCAAAGGCTTTCTTAAGTCTGTCCAATTCTCTACCCTAATTACCAGTGTCTTATTAGGACCTCATTATTTCTCACCTAGATGGTACTAAGTCACAATAATATTAAAAATAATACTGGCCACTAGTATGACATGCCAATTACAAATAAACCACTGTAGTAGACATTTCACATACTTCATTGTATGTAACCCTGACTGCTATGCATGTCACCCATAAGGGAGGAAGTAGAGTCTGCTGTTTTCAGATAAGACAGAGGCTCAGAGACATTTGCTAAACAGCCCAAGTTACAGGGAGTGTGGCTAGGAAGGAGGCTGAGATGTATCTGACTCCAAATCCCAGGCTTTTTCATCCCCTAAACTGCAATAACATGCTAACTGGTCTTCTTGCCACTCATATTATTATTCTCCAATATTTACTCTATTGCCAGAACAGTATTAGAAAAAAACTTTGACCCAGTCTCTCCTCCGTGTGAAATCCTGCAGTAGCTCCCCACTATTTTGGAATTTTCAAAGTAAAATTCCAATTCTCTAGTAAATTCAGATGTGGTTACCTTGCCCCTTCACAGATTGACTTCCTTTGTCCCCAGCCATGCCTATCTGCCTTCCCTTCTTCAAACAGCCCTGGCCTGCTCACCTGGACATGCCGGACTTCTCACCGGCCCATCTGCCTAGGCTCCACTTCTCCTCTCATCAGTCTGGATGCTCCATCTCAGCCTCTTCGATGCATGTTGTCTTGGACTCACCTGCTCTCCAAGCTGAGTTTAGGTGTCCCTCCTGTGGGTGCATGTAGCACCCTGTGATTGCCTCTAGTATGGCACTTTAGGGTAGTACAACATTCATTGACTGAGCATCTACCATATGCCAGAGTTTACAGTAGGCTCTGGTGATTTGGGAATCAACAAGACATATGTCCTGCTTTCAGAGAACTTACTGTAATGAGAGATGGACAGCAAAACATTGCATTACTATCTCTGATTCCCTTGTCTGTCTCCACACTGGATTGCTGAGCTCCTTGGGCACAAAGAGTATCTTGTCCATCTCTGCTTCCAAGGCCTGGAACTGTGCCTGGCACACGAGGGTGTCAGTAAGTGTTGACAGCTTGAGCTGAGCAGACACACCAAGGTCACCAAGCTGTCTCTGTGAACACATGAGCACACCCAAAGGGACACTTTTACTTTCATGTGTGTCTTTTTCAGACTAAATGTCTGAGTCATTGTCTTCTGAAGTTCCACGAGATCCTGCAGTACACCCTGCGTTTGACATGCAGCAGGGTCTAACACTGGCGAATGCCCAGGCTAACCATTCCTGCCCTGTGTGACTGACCCATTAGGAGATTAAGGGACCGAGGCCTCACAGCAAGTAAATGGCATTGCTGACTCTCTTCTAGTGCTCATTCTGCCTGCTCTCAGGTTCACAGCCACATCTCAGTGCAGCAAAGAAGGATGCCACTGTCAGAGGTTGCTCGGCCAAGTGGCACTCAGGATGGGGGAACTCAGGAAAGAAATGCACCCTTCTTCCAGTAAGAGGACCTATCCGCCTCCTCCCATGGGCCGCCATGGCCTGTCTTGTCTTGACAAGATGAGCATGTTTGTGGAGGTGCCCAGAGAAAGACAGCTTTAGGCAGCCCTTTTGATCGAAGTCCCCTTGCAGAAACAAGATCCCCTGAAGTCTGTTCCCTGCAGCTACCGCCGGCCCCATCTGAATGACAAGGGCAGGAGGGGGCAGGGCAAAAGGGGAGAGGCTTAAATTACAGCAGGTGTTTTGTAAAAAGTCTTCTTTTCCTTGCAAGTTTATGGTTGCTTCTCTACTAAGCAGCATTTCCCCCTCCTCTCACCATGGAGGGCAAAGTGCAGGCTGCCTTAGTGATCAAAGACAGGGCAAGAGGTGGAAGAGAGTTTGTGAACCCCAGAACAAAGAGCGTCTCACTTCCCCCAGGCACAGCCTCAGATGCCAGGCTGGGGAGAAGGAAAGGGGGAAAGTGGGGAGGAAATGGCTATTCCTATCCCAACCACAGTGGCCCATACTCTTTCACCCCCTTTTTCGAAAACAGATTTTCTAAAAGTATCTTTGATGATAACAGCTCTCTGGAGACTATCTGGAGCGGGATAAAGGGCTCAGAGTTTGGTGCCCTGGACCTGATCCTGGCTCTGCCTTTTAGTTGTGGGTGTGACCCTGACTCCTCCTCTAATACAGACCTCAGAGGGTGTTTGTCAGGATCCATGCAATAAAGGCAGCTAAAGCCCCCAGCACAGTGCCTGGCACCCACCCCAGGTTATAATTGATCTCTAGGAACCACTCCTGGGACCACTTCCCTGGAGGAAGGATGGTCCCCAGAAGACAGCATTCTTCTCCCTGTCTCTAATCCCTGATCACTGGCTGGACTGAGTCTTCTTCTGTACTTACATCTTCTCTGTCATGGCACTAATCCACCATACTGTGTTGTCTGTTTTCTTGTCTATCTCTTCCTTCAGACCATGAGCATCTTGAGGTCCAGGAATGGGAATTCCATGCTAGAGCATTCATTCACTCATCTATCACTTACTAAGTGCCTCCTATGTGCCAGGGGGTCACTAAGTGGTGAATAAATGAGTAAAGCCTGGGGATAACCTATAAAAGGACCTATATCAATTGTCTAATCAATAAGCACATGCACCCGTCCTCTGTGGGGAGCACAATGCAATCAGCACATGCAAAAGGCTTTGGGCTCAAAGAAAGACTGCAAATTGGAATGCAATTCCCAGGAAATGTGTCAATCCTAATAGCTGTTGATCTGCTGGATCCCAGGTTGGATTTTATATGAAACAAACTTTAGCATCAAAACTCAATCTCTCTCTCTCTCTCTCTCTCTCTCTCTCTCTCTCTCTCCCTCTCTGTCCCCACTGCCTCCCCCCTTCCTTCCCTCTGTTTCCCCATCCCTTTCTAAGTCTGGAGAAATTTAGCAATTGCTTAGCAATTCATGCAGACTTTTGAATGCTCTAAAGGTAAAACCCAGACTCTGGAGGGGCCACTCACATAGCTCATCAGCTAGGGCTTTGAAAAGAAAACAAAACAACTATCCACAACCTCCCAGCTCAGTTTTGTTTTTGATGTGATTTCTTTGCTTACTAGAGACAGTGTCCCTCCCTGACCCGTGGGCTCTGGTCCCACTGCCCCAGGACGAAACAAGGCCAGCAGAGATAAGAGGCAGAGCCACTATTCAAAGAGCTCAGCACACCTGAGCTTTAAATGCCCACTCCATTGTCTCAAAACAGTACAGAGACAGACTCCTGGACTGGTCAAATGTCAAAGCCACTTCCCCAGGCCCATCTCTGCCCCCCAGCCCCCACCATATGCCTACATGTCTTCCAGGCCCTTTCTTGACTCTTACACATGCTGTTTCCTATTTGTAATGCTCTTTAATCACCAGTCCCTTCAAACCCACCAAGCTCCCGCTTACATGTTAAGGCCGAGCTCACACATCTTCTTCCTGATGCCTTTCCTGACTCTTCTAGCAGAGATGGCGCTGGTTCCTTTGAGCTCCCAATTCTCTGCTCAGATATCTTATTCTATATAACACACTCTGATGATCTATTCACATGGCCAACATATGTCATGGACTGCAATCTTGATGGTACAAACCAGGTCTTTTTCATCTTTGTGTCTCCAGCACCTGCACAGAGCTACTTATTGCGCGTGTATTCCAAGTCCACACTAATACCTCAAGATCCTGCCACCACTCTAGTCTGACACCAAATGCCCTTTACAGCACTAAACAGGGTTTCACGCAGAGTCAAACAACACAGTGCATTTCACAGAGAATACAGCGCAAGATGTAAACAGGGCAAAGTGTATCTCCCTAGAACTAGACACACAAAGCAGGGGCCAGCTTCATCAGAAAGTCTGCCACAGGTCAGTTAAGAGGTGCTACCCAAAGTGGCAGCCAACAAGATGTGACAGCAGAGGCCTCAAGACCTGGCACCAAGCCTGACATTTCTACCCTGGGCTAGTTTATCTTCTGTGCCAAGCTATAAAAGCCTCAGTATAAATACAAGGGATGCCCAAACATCTTGGGTCGCACTTTTACTCAAGTCATTCATATCCTAAAGGAATTTGTTTCTCAGGTCAGTCAGCTAGTGACCTAGGAGAGGGGATGATGCCAGGAGACAGTATGAGTATGGTGTGGGAAAGGGAAGGCAGTGCTATAGGGCAGTGGTTCCCAACCTTTTTGGTTCCAGGGACCAGTTTCCTAGAAGACAATTTTTCCACGGATAGGGGGAGATGGTTTCAGGATGAAACTGTTCCACCTCAGATCATCAAACATTAGATTCTCATAAGGAGTGCACAACCTAGATCCTTCACACATGCAGTTTGCAATAGGGTTCACGCTCCTAGAGAATCTAATGCAGCTGCTGATCTGACAGGAGGCCTCCGGAGCTCAGGCGATGGCCTGTTCCTAACAGGCCAGGGACCAGCCAAGGGGTTTGAGGACCCCGCCGTGGGGATCTGAAGAGTCTTGGATGTCAATGGACAGGAAAGTTCTCACCCTACTCAACCCTCAAAAGCAGCACTTACTAGAGTGTTTCCCTGGCCCCTAAAAAACCCACAAGGCTTTACACGCGCCAGGTGACCTCATCCCGCTGAAGTTTTGGAGACGACCTGCCAAAACAAGCAAACTCAGGGGGATTACAGCTGTGCAGGACAGCTGTGGAAGAAGCCAGAGTACACAAATGTGCAGGTCTTTGTGTAAGGCAGTCTAGCCCACAGAGCAAGTGGCCCAGGGACTAGCAAGGAGTGGGCTCGGCTTTAAAAGCCAAGGCTGCATTAGAAGCAATAAAAGATTCCAAGTTAGTTTAGTGATCAGTTGTAACCAAGTATCCAGCGTAAAACACAACTTACCCAGAGGGTCAGTGAATGTTTTCTGCTTCTCCAAATCTGCTTCTCCAACAGAGAATTTAATATTTAATAATATGGGTTATTAAATTCCCTTAGCCAGTTTTACCTTCAATGGATAAATGAGCCTTACAATACGTGGAGAGAAGGTGTACTTCGCATCTGATCAAGTATAATGTGGGAGATTGAGCTGGTGGCATTTATTCATCCATCCCTCATTCATCAATTGGTTTCATCAATATTTACATGCTAGGTGCACACTGCAAAGGGCACATGCTTGGTAAGGACAAAGCTGGGGTCACGGAGTTTTTGACCCCAAGTGTGCACCTCTGTCCTCTAGGCAGGTGTGTGTTGACTCCATTCCCCCATCCCAAAAAAAGTTAATGCTCTTCTAGCCCTGACTATGTACACTTAGGCTCAATTTAGCATAAAGATCAGTGGTGCTGGGAAGTAACCCCAATGTCCTGCCCTCTGTGGCTTGGGGCAAAGCAAGGAGGCAAGGAAAGGAACAAGAGTTGTAAGAAGAATGGCATAGTCTTAAATCACAAGCATGATGCAGGTGGAAAACCCAGTGGACTTAGGCTCTCATTAATGCACTTAACAAACCTTATCTCACATTAACTGAGCACTTACTATATGCCAAGCACTGGGCTAAGCCCTTTACCTGCATAGTGTGAAGAGTATGTGTTTTGAAATCCAGATGTCTGTGTGAATCTTGGCCCTACCACTCATTAGCTCCATCACTCTGGGCAAACTGCTTAGCCTCTCTGTGCCTCTGTTTCTTTGTCTGGAAAATAGGGCAATACCAGTAGTAACTGTAAAGGACATTACAGGGTTTAAATGAGTAAAAACGTATAAAATGCTGAACTTGAACCATGTCCTGCAATTAGGTAGGCACTCAGTATTAAGATGAATGATTATTATTCCATTAGTTAGTCATACTAGTCTGCAGAGAAGGTATGCTATTTCTTCTTACCAAGAAGGCTTTGCGAGACTGAGTCAACTTGACCAAGGTCAAGTAATTAACTTTTAACAGAGTTAATAAGTGGCAGAACTGAGATTTGAACTCAAGAAGCCTGACTCCAAAGCCTGAAAGCTTAGCCATCATCATGAGCATGAACGGTACTGAGTTAGATTCTAAGTATGTAAGACTAGGGGAGAGATAAACAAAATACTACAAGAGAGATATATTTAAAAAAAAAAAAAAAAAAAAAAGGCAGGACAGGGGAGGGGAGAGGGGAGGCTGAGGCTGAGGCTTCCCCGCAACCTGGGGTAGGGCAGAGAGCAACAAAATTGTCTGTAGGAACTGAAGAATGATGCTTCACCCAAAAGGAAACTTGACTTCTAGTCTCAAAGACTGATTGCCAGCCAAGGAGGAAGAAGGGCATTCCAAAAAGTCAGGACCTAGAATACCAAAAGAATAGTGGGTTGAGGGAATGTCAGAAACATAGAGGAAGTGGCATAAGGTGAGGCCAATTGTGAAGAGCCATATGTACAAGGTCGGGGTTTACATTTTATTCTGTAAAGACAGTGATTGTCAAACTTTAAGATGCAGAGGAATTACCTTCAGTGCTTGTAAAACACCTGCAGATTCCCAATTCCCATCCCTTCTGTTAGCAATGGGGAACCAACAAGGGTATTAAGGCAAGATAGCAGCATGACCTGCTGTGGATTTGGCAACAGAATTCTGGCACTGGAAGGGAGGGAAAGACAGGGACAAAGACTGGTATAATCAGCCAAACTAGAGCAGATAAAAGGATGAGAGCTGGAAATAATGGCACTCTTCATGAAGTGACACATTAAACCTGGGCTTCTCAACCTCAGCACTGTTAACATTTTAGGCTAGATGATTCTTAAACCCTGGAAGCAGAGTGGGGGAGAGGGAAGATGTCTTGTGCAATACAGGATATTTGGCAGCATCCCTGGCCTCTACCCACCAGATGAATGAGATCCTCTTCTACTTACATGATGACAGCCAAATATGTCTCCAGACATTGCTAGATGTCACTTGGGAAGTAAAATCAAAATTCCAGTTGAAAACCATTACTTTAATAAGCCCTAGCATCCTGCTTTACAGATGAGGAAATCCAGCTACAGAAAGGTACAGAAAGGCCCCAGCCAGGATTCAAGCTGGTGGTCTCACTCCAGGGCCTAGGCTCTGAGCTACTGCGCTTGACTGCCTTTATGGAAAGGAGATTCAAGCCAGCCTTCTGAACAGTATTACACATTTTGTGACAGACCGGATGCCAAGAAGGGGATGAATTAATAAGGTTCAAAGGTGAAACCTCAGTGCTTGCCGCTGAACTCAGAGGACAGTAGATACTAAATAAGTAGTTTGGGTTTGAATAGAATCAAGGTGTATTAGGTCAAAACGGAAAAAAAATCTGGTCCCTTGTACTATGAGCAAGGAGGTGGGGGGTTGGAGGGACCGTTCTTGCTCAGACTGAAGAAAGGAATCTTCTGTAGGGCTGGACTTGAAGTGTGTGTGTGGTATAGACCAGCTAGGACCCAAATCCTGGCTGGGCCCTTTCCTGGCTAGCTGTGTGGCCCCATCTTATTTTGCCTGTTTGTAAAATAGGGGTAAGAGTCCCTATGCATAGGCTTGTTATGAGAACTCAGGCAGTTAATAAAAGCAACATGGCAAGCCAGCACGATGTGGTTGGCACTCCTCTCCTTCCAGGGCATCCTTATTTCCTCCGTGCCCCAACGCGCTCTGTATTGCGTGCCAACACCTCCCCTTACTCCTCAATAGTAGGAGTGGGGACCCTCACGCAGACCCCCCAGATAGAGCGGCGTGGACTGTCTGCGCGCCCCCCTCCACCAGCAGAGCGTCCCACTGGGACTTTAGGGGGCGCCAACAGCCTTTCACTCCTTAATTCACTCGGCTTTCGGGGTCCTGGGGGTCGCCAAATGCGCGCGGCGAGTTGGCTGCCCCCGAAACAGACCAGGTAAATAGTCCACGGTGCAGCACTTTCTGCAGGTCCGCCCCCTGCAGGTTTGGGATCGAAGCCAGTCAGGCTCAGCCCAGCTCCCACAGGCGCAGGAGAGAAGCGCCAGATTTGGGAACGACCTGCTCTCCGAAGCTGGGCTGCAGAGGCAGGGAGCTGAGAGTTCTATCCAGAAAGAAGCAGTGGGGCGAGAGAAGAAACAGGAAAGTGGGAGGAAGACGAGGCAAAAAGGAAAGCGCTGGGAAGCAGAGTTCCTTGTGGAACCCAGCCTGCAACACCTGGGCAGGGGCTTGGGAACAAAGCAGCGGCTTCAGGTCAGAAGTGCTCTGGGTGTTTCCGAAAAGAGGGCGCTCCGGAGAAGCCGGAGCCCGCTGGGGATGCCGGCGCCCCAGAGCCCAGGGTGCGCTCTCGGGCGCCGCTTACCTTCGCTGGGGCCCCGGCGCGCACTTCCGGGGACTGCGCTCGGGGCGCGCGGGGCCGAGCAGGGGGACCCGGAGCTGATCACCGAGGGGCGGACGCGACAAAGCGCTGCCCGGGGCTTGGGCCGGCACTAGCACCTCGGAAAGGAATCCTGCCGGAGGGGCCGCCGGGGTCAGGGCTGGCCTGGGGACGTGGGGTCCCGGCCTGGGTGCTCACGGGCGGCGGCGCCAAGCCCCGCAGAAACTGGAGGAGCCCGAGTCAGTGGGAGGAAAAGGTTGTCTCATTTCCTTCGATCTCCCCCCTCCTCCACCCGCTTGGCTCCGGACCTGCCCTCCCTCTCCCCCGCCCCCTTCTGCAAGCCAGCGGCCCATGTGGGCGCCCGCAAGACGCGAAACCTGAAAGGCTGCAGCGTGCGGCACCTCCCTCCGCGCCAAGTTAGTTCACGCTCCCAACTCCCGCCTGCCTCCCCGCGCTGCGGACTGTCTGTAGGGCTGGGGAGGTTCCCCATCGGCAGTCCCCACCCTATCCCGGTCCTCCAGCCTTTCCTCCTGCTGGGACGAGCCCAGATTTGAAAGCAGACCTCCAAGCCCCTGCCAGCATCCATCCTCTCTCATTCCTGTCCCGTCGCCTGCTCTGAGCCTGTATTCAGGCACTGAACTCAGACAGGAAATAACCACTTACTTTGTTAAATTTGATCAACTTTTTTTTTTTTTTTTTTTTTTTTTTTTTTTTTTTTTTTTTTTCCTGAGTGGGAAGTTAAAGCCTGATGCATAATCTCGAAGGAATGTTCATTTTTATCGGAAGAAATGCAGCTGAGGCCTGTGTTTGGCCTTTCTCTTTCAGGATTAGGGTCTTGTTTGTTAAAATCAACAAGTATTTATTGAGAGTGATAGGCGCTGAACTGCGCGATGGAAACGCAGAAACAACCAGAGGGACACCCTGTTCCTAGACAATCGTCATAGGGGGTGACTGCAGGGAGAGAGCAGGTCCCAGGATGCCGTGGTCTCTTAAGAGATGGGTCACGGAGTGAAAGTCTTCTACAGAATCAGAATAAAAGCATGGACAGAGGGAAGACGGAATAAGAAAGCCCTCAGGAGGCGGTCTACCAAAGAACATGGCCAGGGCAGTGAGTGATGGTGGGGAACGGGAGGCGGGGGTGAATGTTGTGCCAGTCCCTTAGGAAAGGAGAGGAGCTGCTAGAAGCAGTGGGATGGAACTGATAAGATCTGAAGCCCAAGGGCTTGAAAGGGAGAAGATGAGGAGAGGATGAAGGAGAGAGATAACTCCCAGGCCTCTGGCTAGAGTAGCCAGTGACCAAGTGGATAACTAGAACCTCAGAGTACTTTCTGGAGCTGCTACTCCAAGTGTGGTCCACAGACTGGCAGTACTAACACCACATGGAAGCCTGATGGAAATGAAGACCCTTGGGCTGCACTTGAACCACTGGATTAGTATCTGCAGACTAACAAGATCCCTAGATGATTCAAATGTGCATTAGAATTTGGAAGCACTGCCCACTAGACCACTGACTGTATATTATACTGTATATTAGACTGACTGTATATTAGACTATGGAGCCCTGGGTGTATATTAGAAACACCTGGGGAGCTTTAAAAACCAATAGGAGGCCCCAGCTCCACCCTCACAAATATTTCTTTAATTGTCTGGGGTGGAGCTCCCACATCAGTTTTTTTCAAATTCTCTCAAGATTATCTCATACAGCCAGAGATGAGAGCCACTGTTTTAGACTTACTCAAGAGCTACTTCATTTTACCTTGAAATGCTGCTGTTCAGAAAGGAAAACAACGCCTATCTGTAGATGACAATGTAAAGACAGGTTATCCCACTCTAGTGCAAAGGCAACTGGTCTGATAGAAAGGGCCCTTGTTTCCTAAACTAATCAGGGAACAAGGTTCTAGCCTCAGACAGCACTAAATTACTCTCTGAACTTGACAAAGTACTCCCCTCTCCGACCTCTGTTTCCTTATCTGTAAAAACAATACACACTTGCCTGACTCCGAATTCCACACTCTGGCATGCAAGGTGCCATCGTCAGAGCTCCCCCTAACTCTCCAGCTTTCCAGCAGGCATATGGAGAGGCTGTGTTGAGAAGTGGGGTTTCCTGATATAATACTTTGTGTGTTAGCCAAGGGCACAGCCCTGTATGAATACCAGAGATCAGAGGTTTGTGTGCCGAGCACAGGAGCACACATACAATCAGTGCTCAGTAAATGTGTGTTGAATGAACTAATTAGTAAAGAAATAAATAGGGCACAGATGCCCCTGCTGGGACGAGCCCAGATTTGAAAGCAGACCTCCAAGACCTCCAAGTGTTGGTACTTAGTACGTGCCATTAGGATTGAAAGCCACTTCTGTAGGAAATGCAGAGACAAATGCATAGACTTTCTTTAGATGGGCCCTAATCTTGAGCCTATTCATTTGCCCCCCAGGCTGGAGAAAGGACAACTGGAAGCACTCTGACCCAATCTAGCTTTGGATTTAAAAATACTACCACTACTAAGAACTGCTAATATGTGTTGGTACTTAGTACGTGCCAGTCACTGGGCTGTGTCTCACTTATAAACATTGCCTCATTTTATTAAAATGAAGCAGATACTGTTGAACCCCCTACACTTCAACAGATTTCAGGAATCACAGGTATGGAAAGAGTAGAGCTGCCATCTAGATTATCTCCTGCCTCTGGTTGTGCAGCAGGACAGAAGTGCATCCGTTGCTAGCCTGAGAGCCCCTCTTGGGGTTCCTGCGGGTCATTCTCCAGAACATGCATCCCTGCATGAAGGCCAACATTGAGATAAATGACTACTTAAGGATCCTACAGAGGCAGATTCTACCAGGAGCTATGTCAGGGAGCCTATGGGTTATGGCTGCACCTTGGAAAGAAACCCCTCAAAGCTACTAACTTCATGCTTACATGCACACATGTGTTCATGTATGTGTGTATGCTTTTAATGAGAGCCTCTTAGATACCAAACGCTATGCCAGTCCTTTCCACATACATTTCTTTTAATCAGCACAGCATCTTGATTGGCTAAGAATTCTTGTTCTCTTATTTTATAAATAAGAAAACTGGAACAACATGAAGATCTGTTCATCTCTGTAGCCCAAGTTTCTTAGGGGTACATTCTATTGCATCGTTGTTCATGTCCACCACCTCTGCCTACCCCCATTCTATGAAGGTGAGAATTTCATTTCAAGTCCCATTCACTTGTTATGGTTACAAGTCTTTGAAACTCTCTGTGCCTCATTTTCCTACCCACAAAATAAATTGTCTTTGGTTGCTGTTTTCTGAAGGTACTGTGTGTGGCTTCACACTCTAGGCTGAGAGGCGATGAGGGGAGATAGCCCATAGACTGTTAACAGAAACTGAAAACACTGGGTTGATTTATTCCAAGATGAGAGGGCCCATTGCTTCATTAATGGCAAAATTATTATAAAATAGAGAAATAGCTATTTTCCATTTCTAGGGAGACATATTTATGGAACAGTGCCAAATATCAATTAAGACTTTAGGTCAGATGTGAGAAAAGGGCATTAAACCTCTGCTAGACTAAGGCAGATTCTCAATGGCTACCTTTTGAAGCTGCCTATCCTGGTCTCATAGGGTCTGCTGGATAGGCCTTCAGGGTGGAGGTGGTCAGGGAACACAGGAGAGGTTGGAATGCACAGGCTGATACAGGAAGGGCAGAGGAGTAGGGAGTCCATGTGCACAGGCACAGCGTACAGCTCCAGTTCTAACCAGAGATGAAGAATTAGAGGAAGAAAAGGGGTCATCCCAGGAAACCAGGATCTCAAGTAACCACTTCATGCCTGGTTGCAGGCCCAAGGCTGAGAGCTGGGGCTTGCAGTGTGAGCAGCTTTTGCAGATGTGGGCAGGTAATGCCAGCAGAGTGCACAGGGCTCCCACGGCGCTGGTGGTCAGAGCAGGGAACCACAATCCCCCCACCCTGGTGTTGTGGCCAACAGCACATCCAGTTCATGGAAAAAGTCTAGAAGCCAGGGCCCCTTCAGCTAATACAAAGAAGATGTGATAGTTTTAACGCTCAGTGAGTGGAGGCTGTGGCATTCCCTCAGTGGCACAAATGTCGTGACGACAAGATTTGATAGGAGGATCATGTTCCACCCCTGTCACCACTGAGCCCTATCCATCAGCTACTGTTAGACAAGACTCTAGCCACATTCCTCTTGCTTCTGCTTCCAAAACTCCATCTGCATTTGCATAGCAGTAATTTGATGATTTTACACAAAGCTCATTGTGGCAAATATTTACTAGTTTTTGCTTCAAACAGAAATACAACCTCAGACTTTGATTACCCCCATTTTACTGATGAACAAAGGCACAACACCAAAAGGCAGCCAAAAACAAAAACAAACTGAGTTACCAGTTGAGCGAAGGTGAAACCCTTAGACTCCTATGGTTTACCCAAAAATGATGAGCTGCTAAAGGTACCACAAGATGCTTGCAGTGAGAGTATGTCCAGATATGTCTTCACCCAAAATCATCTGGCACTGTGTAACCCATGTGTCTATCAATGCAGTTCAGCTTACCTGTCATTTCCTGGAGACTGCCTGCCCTGCACAGAGAACTGTCCTAGACACCATAGGCAACCTTGCTGCACGATATACTCAGCTCTCACCTGGGGCATGTTCTGAAATCACAAGCTGGACTCCAGACCAGACCAATTGAATCAGAATCTCTAGGAGTAGGGCTTTTTTAAAAAACCTTTCCAGATGATTACAATGTGCCATTAGGATTGAAAGCCACTTCTGTAGGAAATGCAGAGACAAATTTCAAACAGTAAGGAGCTCAGTCTAGTAATGGATGATCTTCAAACGTCACCAGGAGAAGGAGAACATCAAAACTGCTCTGCTGTGTGCAGAGTATTAAGACAACGCCAAATGGACAAAAATCCTTGGACTTTTCTCTGCCATAAGTGAGTGAAATCATCCCCATGTGGTAGGATATGGGGATTTTCCTATCCCACAAGGTAGGAAATCTGGTTTTGTCCCAAGAAAGTACAAATGATTGAAACCAGAATCCTTGCCTGCTTCCACTATGGCACTGCTATTTACAAGAAGCCTTCAAACTTCCAGCTCTTATTAATTCCAGAAGTAGTAAATGATCTCCAGGAGTGATGGAGCAAGGCAGGCATGTAAAGCGAATAATGAAAGACAAAGGAAATTGCCTCATGGCCTGATGAGAGGCTAATGGATGTGCAGACAGAGACACCAATGTGTCACCATTAATGATGTCACTTTAGGAAAATCAGGAGGCCGAAAATTTTTTTTTTCATGCTTTGCCCTATGGTCATTTCCTATCCATTCATCTTAACAAAAGTGAACTTGAAAAGAAACTGTACACTTGTTTAAAATGTTAGTTTGGGGAAATGAGGACAACCTTTCTCTTTCTCTCTTTCTCTTTCTCTCTCTCTATCTCTCTCTTTCTCCTGTTGTCTCACTTTTGCTATTACGTTTCCTAGCAAAGTAATGGGACTTCTGTTAAGGTTCATGGATAGTCATTAACCAAGTGGCATTTACATTCATTCGTTCATTCCACGACAGCCTGCTAAAATGAAACAAGTCGTTTGATAGTATTAGCTACTAACATCGCCTAGACACCAAAGGTCAAAGAATGCAGTATGCCTTATTTATAGTACAACCTTTCGCCAACTTTTTATAAGGTCTAATGGATGCATTTAATTGCCAAATAAATCAATGTTGACAGTTATACCCCCTCTGCAATCCTAGATTCCAGATATAGGCAACCAAATTATAAAAACCCATGTTCTCCAGGCCTTGTCTTTTTTTTTCAGAAAGCAAAGTTTTACCTGTACAAAGGAATATGAGAGGATGCCAGGAGCACAAGTCAGTTGTTCAAAAGAACTTTTCATGGAACTAAAACCTCCAGGGAATATAAGCCACACAGCTAAGTTTCCACATGCTCTAATCACTTCTGTCACCTTTTCAAATGTGTAATGTGCCCGAAAAGGATGAAATATTGAGTAAAAATCATCAATTAAGTATCCTCTTTATCTGTTCTATTGTGGAGTGGGGGTTTATCTCGTTGAATTATTTCCTCACAGGCCCTAGTCAGAAGAATAGAGATTTAAATACTCTTGGATCAAACACTTTATCTCGCTTGGTGTAATAGAGTAGAAATCAAAATATTTCTCTAACCAGTTGCTGCTGCCCAATACAGCATTTCTTCTGATTAATGATAGATTTTTACTCAAAACATATTCACCATTTCAACCATAAACATAGCTTAGTATACAGTTTGCGTCTTTATTTTTTTTTTCCATTTTCTATAGGGAAATTCTTATGCCCAGGTTGACACCTCCTCTACATTTTTCATCTTGGCGAACAAGGTTAAATAAGCATAAACAGAGCTTAAACAAATCATCCATACACAACACTCTCTTTCTAACCAACAGGAAGCCACTGTAAAAATGAGAGATTTCAATTATAAAAAATGAGACAATGGAACTATGAAACATGCCTAGAGAAAATGCTAATAGTTGTTCTTTAAGAAAATTCAAGTTAGATCCCAAGTCACAATATACATGGGCCCCAAAAAGTTGTCAATAAGATAAATATTTTTAAAATAAGATAAATCTGTCTATTTTTATATTGTAAATACCATTGACTTTCATTATAAAATTGAGATATCCTACTACCTTTTAATCTCATGACCTGTTTGAAAAATTATCCTGCATGTCTAGAAAACTATACATTTTTTAGAGAAAAAGGATACAGAAGAGTTTGGAATAAAGTATAAGTTTTGAGTTAAAATAGCTCAACCTCATAGCATGCCTGAACTGGACACTGAGTCCTATGTCAGGGTTCCGTCATAAGGCTGCCTGCAACTCTTCCAAATTCCTCGAAGACTTATTTTCTGTAACTCTGTGAAAGGTGTCAACTTGAGAAATTAAGAGTAATTTGGTTTGAAAGATAAATGGGCAAAACACAGGACAGACAACAAATCATACCAAGCTCTTAATCTCCCTGAAGAGTGTACATTAACCAGAATAGATTACTGAGAGGATCCCAAACTTCTGAAACCCCCATAGTGCATGCTTTTAATCCATTCTTCGATTCAGAGATTTCATGGTTGCAAATTCTAGAACACTGTATCCTTATGCACAGGTATGCTAGATCTAATCAAACCAACTGGATGGCAATGTGTTCATGTCCCCAGTGCCCAAATTGGAGTGATTTCCATTGCTTAAACCAGTGTCTGCGACCAGCAACCAGTTAGTCTCCTGTGTCTGAATGCATCTGATGGAGTTTGAGATCTACTGTAGATGTAAATGAGGAATCTAAGATTTTGATCCTAACAGAAGAAGAGCTAATAAATGAAAGGTTGATTCACTTGCTTCATTTTTAGGCCACACTGGGAATCTGTTAAATTAGCAGGTTTGATTAATGTATTAACAATACAATACTCTTGATTTATTTTAAATGGCTTACTATACTTCCCAGAAGCATAAGGTTTACTTATAATGAGATATCCAGGGCAACAGAGCTTCCTATGACTTCAAACTCCCTGGGCACATGGGAAGTTTGGTCTAGGGGGCTTTTCTCTGTGCCAAAGCCCCTGCTTGCCAGACCTTTCCTCCTCATCCTTATTTCCCCTCTCCTTCTCTTTAATCTTCCCACTGCCTCCTTCCTCTGCCTTGAACATACCTGAAGCTCACCCATGTTTACATTAATAATGTATTATTATTAATCAATAATAAATCATTGTTACTAAATAGTCAATACTTATTAAATAAGTAAAATTTAATAATTAAATGATATTTAATATTAATATTAAATTATAATTATTAGATAATAATAAATAATTATTAAATAAACCTTCAAGATTCTGGACCCATTTCTAGATATTGTTCTTTTTTAATTTTAATTTTATTTTATTATTTTGAGGTTATAGGTGATTTTTGATTACATAGATAAATTCTTCAGTGGTGATTTCTGAGATGTTAGTGCACCTGTCACCCGGGCAGTAGACACTGTACTCAATGTGTAGTCTTTTATCCCTCACCTCCCTTCGGACCTTCCCCTTCAAGTCCCCAAAGTTTATTATATCATTCTATGCCTTTGCAGCCTCATAGTTTGGCTCTCATTCATAAGTGAGAGCATACAATATTTGGTTTTCCATTCCTGAGTTACTTCACTTAGAATAATGGCCTCCAGCTCCATTCGAGTTGCTGAAAAAGACATTATTCTGTTCCTTTTTAATGGCTGAGTAGTATTCCATGGTGTATATACACCACATTTTCTTTATCCGCTGGTCGGTTGATGAGCACTTAAATATGCAAAGATATGGGACCATAGTTTGCAATTGCAAATTTCGCTGCTATAAACCTGCATTGCATGTGTCTTTTTCACATAATGACTTCTTTTCCTTTGGGTAGATACCCAGTAGTGGGACTGCTGGATCGAATGGTAGTTCTACTTTTAGAACTGTAAGGAATCTCCATGCTGTTTCCCATAGTGGTTGTATGAATTTACATTCCCAACAGCAGTGTAAAAGTGTTCCCTTTTCATCACATCCATGACAACATATATTGTTTTTTGACTTTTTAATTATTTAATTATAATTTAATATTTTAATAATTTTAAATTATTTCTAGATATTTTTCTTTACTTAATTTTTTCATAACCAAACTTCTCAAACAAATGGTATTCACTCGCCTCACTTTCTTAATCCCCTTCAATCCTCAGCTCACGGTAGTCTGGCTTTTGTCCCCAACACGCCACTGAAACTGCCCTCTAACGTTAAAGCCCCCTGTGGCTGCCTCCTGCTAATGTTCCTCATCTCCCTGCAGTACTTGCCACTGTAGCCACACCCCCCCCTCCTTTCACTTCTGTGCTTCTCCATTTCCTAGATCCCCTCCTACCTTTGTGGTCATTCCTCCTCTGTGCCCTTCTTTAACTGGCTTTGCTCGGTAACAGACACATCTGTTTGCTTCACTAAAATGCTTCAGGGGTTGCCCACCTCTTACAAGATAAAATCAGGTCTCCTTAGCATGGAATGCAACATCCTTCAGGGTCAGCCCCTACATCTCTCTCCCAACCATTCAGTACCAACCCATCTTCTGCTTCAGCCATGTCAACCCTTTTGCAGTTTCACAAACAGGTTATGCTATTTCATACTTCTGTACCTTTGTACAGAATGTTCTTGACTCCACCCCCGTCCTCCACTAAGGAATTCCAGCTCATCTTTTAAGACTGAGGACAAAGGTGAGCAATTCTGGGAAGCTTTGTCTGTCTCCAAACAGAGGCAGCAACCCCACCTGGGTCCTGGGCATCTGTGACACATTTTCACTGTAGAGCTCTGCACCCTGTTACGTCTCCCAGATCTGAGTCCTGTGAGGGCAATAGGTTCTTGTTCATCTCTCTGTCTCAAGTTTGTACACTGCACCTACCACATGATTAGAGGGCAAGAAATGCATGCTTCTTTTACTTCTCTAATTTAATATAATTTGCCCTGAGCTTCCTGTTCATTTCATAGAAAGTCTTAATTTCAGTTTTTACTGGGGCATGTCCCCTCCCCAGAGTCAGATGGAAGTCCAGAATCAGGTAGAGGTGCATGACGCGGAGCATGCAAAGAGACTCTACCTAGTCACCACATCCAGGCTTGTTTTCCAAAACACCATGGAGCCCCGAGGCAAGTTCTTCTAAGGCTTGGGCCTTGGGGATTCTTTTCACAGAAGTTCTCAAGGTCACAGACCTTAATGTTTAGTTACTTCTACCCCAGTGCCACCTTCAGCCCCTCAGCTGCCCTCGTTGTTGGTGCTGTTGGAAAGCAAGGTCCAGATGATCATACTTCAAGGGCACCCCAGTGACTCTATTCTTTCTCTCATTTTCAGAGACTCCCTTAGTCTCCAGTCAGGGTGCACACCTTCAGAAATACAAAGCTCCCACTCCTGCCCATCACAGAGCAGCACGATTCTCCTCAAGGTGCATAGGGAGCTGAAACAAAAACAGAAATAGGGATGTCTCCTACTGGAAAATCTGTTTTCAGCCCTGCAATGAAACAGCTCTCAAAGGCAAGGGTATGACGGGGTCTTGCTGCCTTTTTGAGGCAAAGAGTACCCTCAGTGAAGAAACTAAGACACAGGTAAATATCTCAATAAATTACTCTGCCATATAACCACCCATGAATTTCTTTAATTACTTAATTAAAAGCATAAATGGCCATGAAAAACACAAATGGAATTGCTCTCCCAAAGAAAGACACCTCTACCTGGCAGCCCTCACCACTCGGCCTAATCCTCCTTCTCATTCCTTCCCTGAGGAGGAAGCCCTAAAATGCCTGGGATTCCCTGTCTGTGGCCCGGGAACACTACTCACATGGCCAAGTTTATTTGAGCTGCTGACTTGGGCTGCTGACGCAGGGTATTTGCAGCTGCTGCACTAACCCACTTTTTCTCATGGATGATTTTAATCTCTTTAATTTTTGCCCAGCCTGTGAGAAAACTGAAAGCGTGGTTGGGAGGGGGCGGGAGATAGAAGTTACAGGTCATGAGCTGAGTGGCAGCTAAATCCTGTGGGAGGAAGTGAACGCGAGTGTAATCCTTTCAGGAAAACAAGTATTACTGGAGAGGAGAAAGCTGCCAATGTAACTTTGTTCCAAGAATAAATAGCACATTTTCCCTCAGTGTTTGCTTTTCTCTCTTTGATCCTCTTGAAGCCCTCTGGAAATGCCTGGCCAGCAATTTTTCTCCCCTCTGAGGCTGGGGAGAAGGAACCACAAGCACTCACTTGAGATTCCTTAAATGAAGGCGTTTGGAGGGGCTCCCAGGCAATGCTGGAGCCCTGAGGCCTGTGGAAGCCCCGGATCCAGACATCGGCATGAAGTTTAATTACCACAGATGTGCCATAGTGTTTCCAAACATGCAGTCATCATGCATAGAAGCAGTTTAAAAGGGAATAATAATAGATAGGGTATACCTGACTAAAGCCACTGGGAGCCATGGGAGTTTGAAAATGGGAAAGGAAAGGCAAAGCTCAAGCGGGTTAATGTTTAGCTTTGGTCCCAAGCAAAATAAATGCCTGCACACAGTGAGGCTGACAAGAGCATGCCCTCACCACGGGGAGTTTATGGCTCAAGTGTTCTAGAAACCACAGTCCTTAGTTACTCACATAGTTTCCCCTTCTTTTCCCAGATAGTTTTATTCCCAGGGAGTTGCAGGCAGGGCAATGCCAATGAAAGATGAAAGCCATGCCATCAGATAGACTTGCATTCAGTTTTGGTTCTCCCACTTACTAGTTGTACTAAGTATGACAAGTTAAGTACTTAGTGTCCTCATCTGTCACATGGGAATAATAATACTTCTCTTACAGGATGGTCATGAAGAATATATGAGATGATGGATGTAAACATTTAGGATCATGCTTGACTCTGAGTGTTCAAATGTCAATTCTCTTCCACCACTGCCTCCCCATAGCATCATTCAAATCAGAAAACACTTACTAAGCACTGATTCATGGAAAGACTTATAGCAGGCTTATGCAGGAAGCCAAGTATAAAACCCACTCAATAAGAAATGACATTCGAAATGAAGATTCAAGCCTGAAAAGTGTCAAATAACAGGCAAATGTGATGTCATAAAACTGCACATGAGACACTGATCAATGGCCAGTCCTGACAGTCTGTCTTAGGAATCCCCCAGAGAATTGAGATAGCTAAGTAAAGCTTTGTGGCGAGGGCTGGGCTTGCTCTGGACAGAGCAGCAAGGAACAGCTAAGAAAAGGCAATAGACTTATTTGACTTAAGTAGGTACACCTTAAGGGATTTTGGGGAGATATCTGGAAAGGAAATTGGGAAGTCTGGTGAGTTAAAGATGATGAAAAATTCTCCATCACTCTCCCCATTGACAGATAGAGTCTATGTCTCTTCTTGAATCTGGGCAGATTCAGTGGCTGCTTAACAAATAGGACGTGGCAGGAATGATGCTGTGCCAGTTTCAGACCTAGCCTTGGAGAGAATCAGCAGCTTTTGCTTCCTGCTTCTGGCTACTTCTGCTCTGTAGACACTGCCTCTTAGAATCTAGCCATCATGACGTGAAAAACTCAAGCCAAATGGAAAAGCCACGTGTGACTCTTCAATCAAAAGCCCAGCTGAGCTCCCAGCCAACAGACAATAATAAGAAAAATCATGTGAGTGACCCATCTTGTATATTCCAACCCAATCAAGCCCCCAGATGACTGAAGTCTCATTTGGAGCAGAACCATCCAACTGATTCCAGTAAACCCACGGAATTTGAGAGATAATAAAATGTCACCTGCTCTTAGATACAAATTTGGCGGTGGTATATTGTACACTAAATAACTGACACAGGAAAGGACTCGTGGGAGGCATTGAACATCAAACACCATAGTCTAAATTCATCACCATAATCATAGAAACTATTAGCAAATGATCACTAAATGCCAGACACTATGAGGTAAGTTTTTATAACTTTTAAAACCTAACCTGCTTATACACCAGATAAGTAGGTACTATTATTCATATTTAATAGTCAAGTAAACTAAAATTTAGAAAGGTTTAGAAATTTGCTCAAGATTTTACAGATTTTACAGCCAGAAAATAGTAGAGATGAGATTCAAAGCAGTTATATTCTGAACACTCTCAAATCTGCCATCTTGTTTCTACAAGGTGAATAAGCAATGGGCGTACTGATAATCTTGACAGATACAAACAACTCTCCAGCTGCAAATTGTCAACCGGTTTGAAAAACCACAAGCTGCCTGGGCTTGTCAAATAATTCCATGCAAAACAATGGCAATAGTTTTAACTCTCGTTGTTCAGTGACTGTATAGGTATGTAAGACAATTTGAATAAAAATGATGAGTTTATTTAGGAAAATAGAAGCCACTTGTATCAGTTACCTATTTCTGTATAATCACCCCCACAAAAACAAAAACAGTAGCTTGTAATAATGATCACTTATTATCTCTCATGGTTTTGATGGATCAGAATTTAGGAGTGGCTCAACTAGGAAGCTCTTCGCTTGGGGTCTCTCAGGGAGTTGTAGTCCATTGTTGGCTGGGGTTTAAGTCATCTGATGACTTGCCTGGAATTGAGGGTCCACTCCAAGGCAGCTCACATCTTCAGCTGGCAGGTTGGTGCCTGTTGTTTGTGGGAGGTCCCAGTTCTTCATCAGGTGGGCCTCTCCAGAGGGTTATTTGAGTGTCTTCATGGCTTGACAACTGGCTTCCCCCCAAGCAAGTTTTCCAAAAGGCAGAAGCCACAGTGCCTTTTAGAATGTAACCTCAGAAGTTACACATCAACCCTACCACCTTATTCTATGGATTATCTAGGGTCATCTCTGATTCAGTGTGGGAGGGGACTCCACAAAATCATGAATATAAGGAGAAAGCAATCATTAGGGGCCATCTTAGAGACTGGCAATCATACTTCTCTATCCAAAGTACTTTGGCTTTAAAGCAGGAGAGTTGAGGCTTTTATATGTGTCTGTAGGGCTAAGGAACAAAGGTTAAAGATGTCACTTGGGATGACCCCAGACTGCATTACCAACATAAGAAATTCTGAAGCAATCATTTGAAAGCTGTTTCAAATATCAGAACATTTTAGGACACTCCTACCATCTATCTCAGCCAACAGCTCAGAAGTGAGAGATTCTCTAGAGGGCACCACTGGGCTATCTCAGGTTCCCACAGCACCAAAGAGGGTCATTGACAAGAGAGTATCCTGAATGAGCTGCTAAGAACCTTATATATGCTTTCTACATATAGAAGTGTGGCCTTTCTCACTCCTCTGCCTTCCCCTCTCAGGCAAATACCTCCCATTGACTGACATCAACTTAGGATCACAAGAAGCAAAAGATTCCAGGAAATGTCACTTCTGGCCTCTTATTGGTGATGCAAGGAGTCCATGGAAGTAGGTGGTGGTGATGCTAAGCTGAACACAGGTAATCCAGCACAGACTTGGGGGAGTTTCCAGCCAATGAAGCATGTATGTGCAATGCATTTTGGCTTGAAATTCTCCCTCTGCTCCAAAATAGTAATAAGCTGTAAATATATAAATGTATATATGAAAATGGAAAAAAGCATTTCCATGAACAAGACAGTAATGAACAGGAGATGAAGCTATGAAGCTATAGATCCAAAACTTGGGAGATATGCTTAGAATTCTACCCCTTTAAGTGGTTCAAGTCCTGAAGGGTGATGGGATTTAAAAGCACCCTGTGCCTGAGAAATGATCAGAGTGGAGCTCAGTCCTGGAAAGAAGGTTACTAAAAGATGAGGCCACCGGCTAGGGCTATGGCTTATTCAAATGGCATACTTATGGCCTTATTCCAAGTGATTGTCACCCATCCCTAGTCTGAAAAAGAGAAAGGCCTTATGTGTATCATTTCCTCACTGAAATCCACCTCTTCCTTATATTAGCATCATCTTTTTAACCCTCTCCCCAAATTTTTTTATTAGACTTATCAACATATTTTACTGATATTTTTGCTCCTTGTTGTACATCCCATTTCTTCCCTGTGAATTTACATCTCCTCTTGCTAAAGTACATCTTTTAGTAACTCCTTCAAGGGTTTGAAAAGGTAATAATGCTAATAATTTTTATGTTTCTGAAAATACCTTTATTTTTTCCCCTCTTGTAAAATAATTTGGATATAAGATTCTAGGTTGACAGTGATATTCCTTCTTAACTTTGAAGATATTGTTCTGTATCTCCTGCCATCTGTTGTTACTAATGAAATGTCTTTTGTTAGTTTAATTGTTCTTTCCTTTATCTCTATTAACTTTTAAGAATTTCTCTTTATCCTTCTTGTTCTATTAACTAATTGATATTTCTGATTGTTGGTGTATTTCATTCTGCCCAGCACCCTATGTGTTCTTATACTCATAAAGCTCATGTTTTACTTTAGTTCTAACATATTGTTATGATTTCTTATAGTATCAATTTTCTGCCATGTGTCATTTCTTTTATTTTGTACTTTTTAATTCCCTATTTAATTTGTGTTGAAAACTTTTACTTGCCTTCCATGCCACCTTATTCACTTTTTAAACAACTTTTTAGCTCTCTAGAGAGTTCTGTGTGATTCCTAACATACTATATCCCAGCTGACCAATTATCTGTAAAGAGTTTCCAATCTAGACTTTATCCCATGTATCGATTTATATTTTAAATTTCAGACGATATATTGACATTTCCAAGATTGATGATTCTGTTTTTTTTCTTTTTCTATGCCAGGATTTTTCATGTCCAGGATTCATATCTAAATTGTTTTTGTTTCACAATTCCTTGTACTTTTTAAAAGATATTATTCTGTCCTTTAACTTTTGGGATATTGTGTTCATTAATTTAATAGCCTATTTTGTAGCATTTACTATGTGCTAGGCATATTAATTCCTGGTATCAATTCTATAGTAGTACTTTTATTATCCATACATTATAGATCAGGAAACTGTACAGAAAAATTATTGAGTAAAATTTAGTCTTCTAGAAAAGAGATTAAGATAGAGAAGTGTGAATCTGAAGGAGGACATGGAAGCTATTTGACCCAATAACATTATCAAATTAATTTATATATTCTATGCAATTCGGACCAAAACGTCAATAGGCATTTTCATTGAAATGAGCAAATTGATTCTAAATTGTTTATAGAAGATCAAACGGCCAAGATCTAGCCAAGATATTTCTGAAAAAGAACAGAAACAAAGAACTTTACCTACAAGTGATACAGGCTTACTATGAAGTACAGTAATAAGACAGTAAGCAAGTAAGACAGGAACAGACCAGCAACAGACACGTGACTCAATGGAACAAAATTAAAAACCCAGAAACAACTCCAAGTATAAAAAAGTCTTTGGCATAAAGTAGATGAGGCAGTGTAAATCACTGGGGGAAAGACAGAGTGTTTAATAAATGGAATTGGGAGAACTTTATTTCCATATGGAAATTTCCATAGCTGGAAAATACCATTAGATCTTCACTTTACACTATTACAAGAATAATTGTACCTATGTGACCTTGGAAAGAAGAACTTACAAACAAGATACAAAAAAGCAGAAATGGTAAAGGTTTAATTAATCTGACTATATCAACACTGAAAGTTCAGTACAAGAAGACCACTATTTTAAAAGTTTGTGTTTTTAAAAAGAGAAATTGACACAATAGAAGACAATTTCAACATATTTAATTACTAAAGTGGAATAATAAAGTTAAGTAAACTCTGCTTTTTATTCTGTAAGACTTGCTTCTACAAAATAAGAAAAAGGAAAGCAATGCAATAAAAAAAGAGGGGCAAGCGTCTCTTAGGTTCACAAAAGAACATAAATGGATGATTAGCATATAAAAACATAAGTAACAGGGAAATGAAATGTAAAACAACACTGAGCTTCCATTTAACATTTCTCAATAGGACAAAAGCTGAAAGTCTGACATATTCCTGTTGGCCAGGATAAAAAACAAAACAAACAAGAATTGTCAAACACTGCAAATAGAAGTATGATTTGGTTCAGTCACCTTGGGTACCTGTTCCATAATAACTGGAACCCAGGATTTGGCAATCCAGTAATTTCAGTTATAGGTTAACACATCAGATAAAGTCCTGTACCTGTACTCTAGAAGACAGAGTAGTATTTATTTCAGCTCTTTTTAGAGTCACAAAATATTTGAAACATCCCAAATGTCCATCAGAAGGAAACCAGATAAGTAAGCAGATAAGTATTGGTGTATTACCGATGACAGACTATCATAAGACAATTCAGATGACTGAACTATAATTTGCATAGAGCAATGAAAATAAATTCCAACAAAGTATGTTGTGTAGAAAAAGCTGCCTAACACTGTGTACTATATCATACCATTTAAGTATATTTTACAAAACAATAATTTTATATTCTTTGTGGCTACCATATGTTTTTATACTTTTATATAACAAATGCATGATACTGCTGCTACTGGGGAAGGTAGAAGGTGAATGAAGTTGGAGAGGTGAGCAAAAGAGAATTCAACTTTATTGCAATGTTTTATTTAAAAATAAGCAAATATGATTAAATGCTAGCATTTATTTATTTTTGGAGTTGACGTTATAGTCTGAATGTTTGTGTTTTCACGGAATTCATATGTTGAAACCTAATCCCTAATGTTAGAGTATTGGGAGATACGGACCTTAGAAGGTGGATTAGGTCATGAGGGCAGAACTTTCATGAGTGGGATTAGTATCCTTATAAGAGAAACCCTAGGATAGCCAAAGGTTAGTTAATGGAAACAAAAGCACAGCTAGATACAAAGAATAAGTTTTAGTGTTGTATAGCACTATAGGGTGATTATAATTCACAATTGTAACTCCTATTCAGAGAGTTAGAAGAGAGGATTTTGAATTTATCCAATACAAAGAAATAAACATTTGAAGTGATGGATTTGTTAATTACCCTGATTTATCAATACATATTGTGTATTAAAATATCATACCATATCTCATAAATATGTACAATTATTATGCTAATTAAAATAATAATAAAAGTAAAAAGAGACCACAGAGAGCTCCCTTGGCCCTTCTGTCACCTGAGGACACAGTGAAAACTAGAAAATGGGCGTTCACCAGGCCTGAATCTACTGGCACCATAATCTTGGCCTTCCCAGCCTCCAGAACTGTGAGAAATAGATTTCTGTTCTTTATAAGCACCCAGTATATGGTATTTTGTTATAGCAACCCAAACTAGGATAGTTGAATATATTGATTTTTATTATTTGTAATTATTTTACATTTTTCTCCTATTAAAAAATCACAGGGAGGGAGGCAGAACAAGATGACCAAATAGTTCCCTCCAGTGATCACACCCTCCACAGGAACACCAAATGAAATAGCTATCCACACAAGAGAGTACCTTGGTAAAAATCAAAAATCAGGCTAGCAATCACGGTACCCAGTTTTAAAATCATAGTAAGCTGAGAGGCACTGAAGAGGGCAGGAAAAACAATCTTGAATTGCCAACCTCATTCCCCAGCAGCGGCTGCATGGTGCAGAGAGAGTATCTATGTGCTTGGGGGAGAGAAAGTGCAGTGATTGTGGGACTTTGCATTGGAACTCGGTGCTGACTTGTCACAGCAGGAAACAACACAGGCCACAATTCAGCTAGAATCCATGGAGGCAGCACTTAGACCAAGACTAGCCAGAGGGAAGTTGTCCATTCCAGCAGTTGGAGCCTGAGTCCTGCACCACAGGTTAAAGCACTCTGGGGTTCTAAATAAACCTGAAAGGGAGTCTAGGCCACAGGGACTATAATTGCTGGGCTGTGCTGGGCCCAGAGCCAGTGGATGTGAGATGCATGCAACCTAGTCAGACACTAGCCTGAGTAGCCAAGGGAGTGCTTGTGTCACCTCTCCCCCAACCCCTAGAAGCACATCTCACAGCTCCAGGAGAGACTCCTCCTTTCCACTAGAGGAGAGGAGAGGGGATAGTAAAGAGGACTTTGTCTTGCAACTTGGATTCCAGCTCAGCCACAGTAGACTAGGATATCAGGCAGAGTCCTGAGGTTCCTCATTCAAGTCCAAGCTTCTGGACATTTCTGGACACACCCTTGGCCACAAAGGAAACTGTTGCCTTGAAGGGAAGGACCCAGTCCTGACAGGGTTCATCAACTCCTGACTAAAGAGCCCTTGGGCCTTTAATAAACATCAGTGGCATGTAGGTAGTACTCACTGCAGGCCATAGGTAAGATTCAGAGATGTGCTGGCTTCAGGAGTGTCCCAGAACATTCTCGGCTGTGGTGGCTAAGGGGAGAGGCTCCTTCTGCTTGAGAGAAAAAGAGGGAAGAGTAAAGGGAACTTTCTCTTGAAGCTTGGGCACCAGTGCAGCCACAAAGGTATAGAGCACCATGCATGCTCCTGGAGTCCCCAGTTTCAGACCTTGGCTCCTGGATGCCATTTCTGTACCCACCCTGAGCCACAGAGGAGCCTCCTGCCCTGAGGGGAGAACTCAGGCTGGCAGCATTTACCATAAGCTGACTGAAGAGCCCTTGGGACTTGAGTGAACATTGGCGGTAGTGTGGCAGTACTTATGGTGGGCCTGGAACACTGGTGACCATAGAGAAAGATGTCTCCTACATGGGAAAATGATATGGAAGAGTAGGAAGGAGTTTGTATTGTGGCTTGGGTATCAGCTCAACCACAGCAGAATAGAGAACCAAGTAGGTTGCTATGGTTCCCAACTCTAGGCCTGGTTTTTGGATTTCTGGACCTGCCCTGGGACAGGGGGGATCTCACTGCCTTGAAGAGGAGGACACAAGCCTGGCTGGATTTACCACCTTATGACTGAAGAGCCCTTGGGCCTCAAGAGAACATCAGTGATAGCTAGGCAGTTGTCACCACAGGCCTTGGGCAAGACCCAGTGTTGTAATGGCTTCAGATAGGACCTAGCACAGTCCCAGTGGTGGTGGCTATAGGAGTGCTTGTGTCACCCCTCCCCAAGCTCCTGGCAGCTCATCATAGAGGCAAAGACTATTTGGGAGAGAAAAAGAGCTTCTGTCTGGTAATCCAGGGAGTTCTCACAGATCTTACCCAAGACCACCAAAATGGTACCCCTATGAATCTGCAAGAGTCATAGCATTACTGGACTTGGGGTGCTCCCCGATGCAGATATAGCTGCAGTGACCAAAGATTTAGATCACAACATTCAATTCCCTTTGAATACTTGGAAAGCCTTCACAAAGAGGAAAGGTACAAACAAGCCCAGACTGAAAACTACAATAAATACCTAACTCTTGAATGCCCAGACATTGGTGACATCCACAAACATCAAGATCATCCAGCAAAACATGACCTCACCAAGCAAACTCAGTGAGGCAACAGTAACCAATCCCAGAGTGACGGAGATAAGTGACTATGTGACTTTTCAGACAGATGATTCAAAATTGCTGTTTCGAGGAAGCTCGATAAAATTCAAGATAACAGATAGAAGAAATGCATAATCCTATCAGATAAATTTAACAAATAAACAAATATTTTTTTAAAAAAAAGTTAAGCAGAAATTCTAGAGCTGAAAAATTCAATTGATATACTAAAGAGTGCATCACGGCCGGGTGCGGTGGCTCACACCTGTAATCCCAGCACTTTGGGAGGCTGAGGCGGGTGGATCACGAGGTCAGGACATCGAGACCATCCTGGCTAACATGTTGAAACCCTGTCTCTACTAAAAATACAAAAAGTTAGCCAGGCATGGTGGCACGCATCTGTAGTCCCAGCAACTCGGGAGGCTGAGGAAGGAGAATTGCTTCAACCCAGGAGGCAGAGGTTGCAGTGAGCTGAGATTGCACCACTGCACTCCAGTCTGGCAACAGAGTGAGACCCTGCCAAAAAAAAAAAAAAAAAAAAAAAAAAAAAAAAAAAGAATGCATCAAAGTCTTTCAACAACAAAATTGATCAAATTGAGGAAAGAATTAGAGAGCTTGGAGACACACTAATTGAAAATACACCGTCAGAGATAACAAAAAAAAAGAAAAAAAAAAACACTAAAGCATGCCTACAAAGTCTAGAAAATAGCCTCCAAGGGGCAAATCTAAGACTTATTGGTCTTAAAGAGGAGGTAAAGAGAGAGATTGGGGTAGAAAGTTTATTCAAAGGGATGATAACAACTTTCCAAACCTAGAGAAAAATATCAGCATTCAAATACAAGAAGGTTATAGAACACCTAACAGACTTAATCTAAATAAGACTGCCTCAAGACACTTAATAATCAAACTCCCAACTGTCAAGGATAAATAAAGGATTCTGAAATCAGCAAGAGAAAAGAAAGAAACAGCATACAGTGGAGCTCCCATAAGTCTGGCAGTAGACTTTTCAGTGGAAACTTTACAGGCCAGGAGACAGAGTTATGACATATTTAAAGTGCTGAAGGGGGAAAAAAAAAACCTTTTATCCTAAAATAGTATATCCAGAGAAAATATTTTTCAAACACGAAGGTGAAATAAAGACTTCCTCAGACAAATGAAAGCTAAGGGATTTCATCAGCACCAGATCTGTCCTGCAAGAAGTGCTAAAGGGAGTTCTTTAATCAGAAAGAAAATGACATCAGTGAGCAATAAGAAATCATCTGAAGGTATAACACTCACTGGTAATAGTAAGTACACAGACAAACACCAAATATTATAACATTGTAATTGTGGTGTGTAAACTACTCATATCTTGAGTAGAAAGACTAAAAGATTAACATGAAAAATAATAGCTACAACAACTTTTCAAGTCATAGACAATATAATAAGATACAAATAGAAACAAAAATTTAAAAGTGGGGGGATGAAGTTAATGTGTAGAGTTCTTAAATTAGTTTTCTCTTTGCTTTTTAATTTGTTTTTCAATCTTTGTTAAATTGTCATCAGTTTAAAATAATGGGCTATAAAATGTGATTTTCAAGCCCTGTGATTACCTGAAATCAAAAAACCTACAATAGATACACAAAAAAAGTAAAAGGCAGAAATTAGAACATACCACCAGAGAAAATCACCTTCACAAAAAGGAAGACAGGAAGGAAGAAATATGGATGGAAAGAAAAGACAACAGAAAAACAAAAAAGCAAATAATAAACTGGCATGAGTAAGTCCCTACTTATCAGTAATCATATTGAATGTAAATGGACTAAACTCTTCAATCAAAAATCATAGAGTGACTGAAAGGATATAAAAATAATACCCAACAATGTGTTGTCTACAACAAACACACTTCACTGATAAAGACATACGTAGACTGAAAATAAAGGAACAGAAAAAGGCATTCTATGCAAATAGAAACAAAACAAGCAGGAATAGGTATACCTACATCATACAAAATAAGTTTCAAGAAAAAAAGTGATAA